>NC_091989.1:119394890-119994890 GCF_044704955.1 Pristiophorus japonicus
GTGAGCTGGCCAAAGTGACAGTTAACAGTTTCAACATGTCACATAGAATATACAACATGGAAACAGGCTATTCAACCCAACTAGTCCACTCGAGCCTTCTCCCATCCTTCCACATCTATCTCTATCAGCATAACTCTCAGTTCCCTCTGCGTCATATGTTTATCTAGCCTCCCCTTAAATGCATCTATACTATTTGTTTCAATTACTCCCTGTGGTAGCGAGTCCCACATTCTCAACACTCTGGGTAAAGAAGTTTCTTCTGCATTTCTTATTTGGTTTCTTGATGACTATCATATTGATGGCATCTAGGTTTGCTCTTCCCCACGTGGAAACAGTCTTTCTGTGTCTACTCTATCAAAGGCTCATAATTTTAAAGACCTCTTTTAGGTCAGCCCTCAGCCTTCTCTTTTCAAGAGAAAAGAGACCCAAGCCTGTTCACCCTTGTAAATCTTTTTTGCATTCTCTACAGGAAAAGCAGTGGAAGGAAGGTAGTGCAGGGGTCCCCTGCGGTCAGCCCCCTGCAAAACAGATACACCGCTTTGGGTACTGTTGAGGGGGATGACTCATCAGGGGAGGGCAGGAAATAGAGTGGGAGAGCTGGAGTGATCGGGGATTCAATTGTAAGTGGAATAGACAGACGTTTCTGCGGCCGCAACCGAGACTCCAGGATGGTATGTTGCCTCCCTGGTGCAAGGATCAAGGATGTCTCGGAGCAGGTGCAGGACATTCTGAAAAGGAAGGGTGAACAGCCAGTTGTCGTGGTGCATATAGGTACCAACAATATAGGTTAAAAAAAAAGGGATGAGGTCCTACAAGGCGAATTTAGGGAGCTAGGAGCTAAATTAAAAAGTAGGACCTCAAAAGTAGTAATCTCAGGATTGCTACCAGTGCCATGTGCTAGTCAGAGTAGGAATCGCAGATGAATACGTGGCTTGAGGAGTGGTGCAGCAGGGAGGGATTCAAATTCCTGGGACATTGGAACCGGTTCTGGGGGAGGTGGGACCAGTACAAACCGGACGGTCTGCACCTGGACAGGACCGGAACCAATGTCCGAGGGGAGTGTTTGCTAGTGCTGTTGGGGAGGAGTTAAACTAATACGGCAGGGGGATGGGAATCTATGCAGGGAGACAGAGGGAAGTAGAATGGGGGCAGAAGCAAAAGATAGAAAGAGGAAAAGTAAAAGTGGAGGGCAGAGAAACCTAAGGCAAAAAGCAAAAAGGGCCACAATACAGCAAAATTCTAAAGGGGCAAAGTGTGTTAGAAAGACAAGCCTGAAGGCTCTGTGCCTCAATGCGAGAAATATTCGGAATAAGGTGGACAAATTAACTGCGCAGAAAGCAGTTAATGGGTATGATGTAATTGGCATCACGGAGACATGGCTCCAGGGTGCCCAAGGCTGGGAACTCAACATCCAGTGGTATTCAACATTTAGGAAGAATAGACAGAAAGGAAAAGGCGGCTGGGTGGCATTGCTGGTTAAAGAGGAAATTAATGCAATAGTAAGAAAGGACATTAGCTTGGATGATGTGGAATCGGTATGGGCAGAGCTGTGGAATACCAAGGGACAGAAAACGCTAGTGGGAGTTGTGTACAGACCACCAAACAGTAGTAGTAAGGTTGGGGACAGCATCAAACAAGAAATAAGGGATGCATGCAATAAAGGTACAGCAGTTATCATAGGTGACTTTAATCTACATATTGATTGGGCTAACCAAACTGGTAGCAATGCGGTGGTGGAGGATTTCCTGGAGTGTATTAGGGATGGTTTTCTTGACCAATATGTCGAGGAACCAACCAGGGAGCTGGCCATCCTAGACTGGGTGATGTGTAATGAGAAAGGACTAATTAGCAATCTTGTTGTGCGAGACCCCTTGGGGAAGAGTGACCATAACATGGTAAAATTCTTTATTAGGATGGAGAGTGACACAGTTAATTCAGAAACTAGGGTCCTGAACTTAAGGAAAGGTACTTCGATGGTTTGAGGCTTGAATTGGCTAGAGTAGACTGGCAAATGATACTTAAAGGGTTGACGGTGGATAGGCAATGGAAAACATTTAAAGATCACATGGATGAACTTCAGCAATTGTACATCCCTGTCTGGAGTAAAAATAAAACGGGGAAGGTGGCTCAACCGTGGCTAACAAGGGAAATTAAGGATACTGTTAAATCCAAGGAAGAGGCATATAAATTGGCCAGAAAAAGCAGCAAACCTGAGCCTGGGAGAAATTTAGAATTCAGCAGGGGGAAAATAGAGTACGAGAAGAAGCTTGCCGGGAACTAAAAACTGACTGCAAAAGCTTCTATAGATATGTGAAGAGAAAAAGATTAGTGTAGACAAACGTAGGTCCCTTGCAATCAGATTCAGGTGAATTTATAATGGGGAACAAAGAAATGGCAGACCAATTGAACCAATACTTTGGTTCTGTCTTCACGAAGGAAGACACAAATAACCTTCCGAAAGTACGAGGAGACCGAGGGTCTAGTGAGAAGGAGGAACGGAAGGATATCCTTATTAGGCGGGAATGTGTTAGGAAATTGATGGGATTGAAGGCCGATAAATTCCCGGGGCCTGATAGTGGCCCTAGAAATAGTGGATGCATTGGTGATCATTTTCCAAAAGTCTATCGACTCTGGATCAGTTCCTATGGACTGGAGGGTAGCTAATGTAACACCACTTTTTAAAAAGGGAGGGAGAGAGAAAGCGGGTAATTATAGACCAGTTAGCCTGACATCAGTGGTGGGGAAAATGTTGGAATCAATTATTAAGGATGAAATAGCAGCGTATTTGGAAAGCAGTGACAGGATCGGTCCAAGTCAGCATGGATTTATGATGGGGAAATTGCTGGTCATAGGAATGTGGGAAGGGAGGACCTTGAGATGATCACTATCACTAGGGAGGTAGTGCTGGACAGACTAATGGGACTGAAGGTAGACAAGTCCTCTGGTCCTGATGAAATGCATCCCAGGGTATTAAAAGAGATGGTGGAAGTTATAGCAGATGCATTTGTTATAATCTACCAAAATTCTCTGGACTCTGGGGAGGTACCAGCGGATTGGAGAGCAGCTAATGTAACGCCTCTGTTTAAAAAAGGGGGCATGCAAAAGGCAGGTAACTATAGGCCGGTTAGTTTAACATCTGTAGTGGGGAAAATGCTTCAAACTATCATTAAGGAAGAAATAGCGGGACATCTGGATAGGAATAGTGCAATCAAGCAGACGCAGCATGTATTCATGAAAGGGATATCATGTTTAACTAACTTACTGGAATTCTTTGAGGATATAACGAGCATGGTGGATAGAGGTGTACCGATGGATGTGGTGTATTTAGATTTCCAAAAGGCATTCGATAAGGTGCCACACAAAAGGTTACTGCAGAAGATAAAGGTACGCGGAGTCAGAGGAAATGTATTAGCATGGATAGAGAATTGGCTGGCGAACAGAAAGCAGAGAGTCGGGATAAATGGGTCCTTTTCCGGTTGGAAATCAGTGGTTAGTGGTGTACCACAGGGATCAGTACTGGGACCACAACTGTTTACAATATACATAGATGACCTAGAAGAGGGGACAGAGTGTAGTGCAACAAAATTTGCAGATGACACTAAGATTAGTGGGAAAGCGGGTTGTGTAGAGGACTCAGAGAGGCTGCAAGGAGATTTCGATAGGTTAAGCGAATGGGCTAAGGTTTGGCAGATGGAATAGAATGTCGGAAAGTGTGAGGTCATCCACCTTAGGAAAAAAAAACAGTAAAAGGGAATATTATTTGAATGGGGAGAAATTACAACATGCTGTGATGCAGAGGGACCTGGGGGTCCTTGTGCATGAAACTCTTTTGGAGTTTACCTGAAAAAAAACATAAACATTAAACCGTGCCACCCGCCCTGGATGACACAGCAGACATTTACAAGGCCTTTTTTTCTTTTTTTTTTGTTTTTTTTTGGTGTTTTTCTTTTTTTGTTTTTTTTTTGGGGGCACTAAAATCACATTTTTCCCCCAGTGCCCCCTATAAAAGGGAAGGGGGACACTAAAAGCACCGGCAATTAAAACAAATTAAACTTTAAAACGTAAAATCAAATTAAAATTTGGTTGCCGGGCATGATGATGCACTCCAGTCCCTCCGGTGCCCACCTCTCGCGGAAGGTCGCGAGCGTACCGGTGGACACCGCGTGCTCCATCTCCAAGGACACCCTGGACCGAATGTAAGTGCGAAAGAGAGGCAGGCAGTCAGGTTGAACGACCCCCTCGACCGCCCGCTGCCTGGACCGGCTGATGGCACCCTTGTCCTTGTGCATGAAACTCTTTTAGAGTTTATCTGTAAAACATAAAACATTAAACCGTGCCACCCACCCTGGATGACACACCAGACATTTACAAGGCCCTTTTTTTCCTTTTTTTGGGTTTTTTTTGGGCACTAAAATCACAATTTTTCCCCAGTGCCCCCTATAAAAGGGAAGGGGGACACTAAAAGCACCGGCAATTAAAACAAATTAAACTTTAAAACGTAAAATCAAATTAAAATTTGGTTGCCGGGCATGATGATGCACTCCAGTCCCTCCGGTGCCCACCTCTCGCGGAAGGTCGCGAGCGTACCGGTGGACACCGCGTGCTCCATCTCCAAGGACACCCTGGACCGAATGTAAGTGCGAAAGAGAGGCAGGCAGTCAGGTTGAACGACCCCCTCGACCGCCCGCTGCCTGGACCGGCTGATGGCACCCTTGTCCTTGTGCATGAAACTCTTTTAGAGTTTATCTGTAAAACATAAAACATTAAACCGTGCCACCCACCCTGGATGACACACCAGACATTTACAAGGCCCTTTTTTTCCTTTTTTTGGGTTTTTTTTGGGCACTAAAATCACAATTTTTCCCCAGTGCCCCCTATAAAAGAGAAGGGGACACTAAAAACACCGGCAATTAAAACAAATTAAACTTTAAAACGTAAAATCAAATTAAAATTTGGTTGCCGGGCGTGATGATGCACTCCAGTCCCTCCGGTGCCCACCTCTCGCGGAAGGCCGCGAGCGTACCGGTGGACACCGCGTGCTCCATCTCCAAGGACACCCTGGACCGGATGTAAGAGCGGAAGAGAGGCAGGCAGTCAGGTTGAACGACCCCCTCGACCGCCCGCTGCCTGGACCGGCTGATGGCACCCTTGGCCGTGCCCAGGAGCAGTCCTACGAGGAGGCCTTCGGACCTACCCGCTCCCCTCCGCACAGGGTGCCCAAAGATCAGGAGTGTGGGACTGAAGTGCAGCCAGAATTTCAGGAGCAGCCCCTTCAAATAATGGAACAGGGGCTGCAACCTCGTGCACTCAATAAAAACATGGAACACTGACTCCTCCAGACCGCAGAAATTGCAGGTGGCCTGGGAGTCCGTGAACCGGCTTAAAAATTTATTGCACGGCACTGCTCCGTGCACCACTCTCCAGGCCAAGTCCCCGATGAATAGTGGGAGGACCCCTGCGTAGAGTGCCCTCCATCGGGGACCCCCGCCTCCTCCGGACGGCAAGATGGTACGCCATGGCGCGTCCGGACGGCCGGCGAGGATGGCAAAGTTGAGGGTGTGCAGGAGCAGCCCGTACAGGAAACCCCTCCGCGCGGAACTGAAAGGCACGGAGGGGATTTCCCCGAGGCGGCTCAAGTTGTGAGGCGCCGGCCCCCGAGGGAGGTTCCGGGGTTTGGCGCCGATGAGGAATTCCGTCCGGACGGGGGTCAGTTCGGACGGGATCTCCCCACGTGCTTGAGCCTCCTCGATGCACCTAACGGAGTCAGGGCCCAGAGCTGTTTTTAGCGACTCGATGGCATCGGCCGCGTGGCGGACGTTGGCAGAGTTTAGGCGCCGCGCCAGCGTGTCTGGCGCCATCCAGCCCACTCCTCCGCCATCGAGCAGGTCCCTGACCCTGGTCACCTCACCAGCCACAGCCCTCTCTTCCGACCGCCACATAAAACCTCGGCCGTGGAGGTACGGATTCCCGAGCAGCGGTTCCTGCAGGACGGCCGCCACTCCAGCCGGCGGAGAGCTGCGCTTGGTGGAGACTTTGTTCCAGACCCTGATGAGTTCCCTGTAAAAGACAGGCAGCTCCCGGAGGGCGGTCCTGGCACCCCCCAAGTTCACAAACAGGAGCTGCGTGTCATAATTGAGGTCGAGCTGCTGGCGGAAGAAATACCTCGCCAGAGCACACCACCTAGGAGGGGGCTCGACGTAAAGGTATCTCTGCAGGGTCTGAAGACGGAAATTCGCGAGCTGGGCGCTGACGCACACCAACGACTGACCGCCCTCCTCAAGCGGGAGACTCAGGACCGCGGCAGAGACCCAGTGCTTCCTGTTGTTCCAGAAGAAGTCCACCAGCTTCTTCTGTATCTTGGCGACAAACGCAGGGGGAGGGGTCAAAGTGACCAGCCGGTACCACAACATTGCGGCCACCAGCTGGTTTATGACTAGCGCTCGACCCCTGTAGGACAGCACTCGGAGCAGTCCTGTCCAGCGCCCTAGGCGAGCGGCGACCTTGGCCTCCAGCTCCTGCCAGTTCGCCGGCCAGGCTCCCTCGTCGGGGCTAAGGTAGACTCCCAGATAGAGGAGATGGGTCGTGCTCCAGGCAAAAGGCCTGAGCTCCTCCGGCAGGGAGTCCACCCGCCACTGACCCACCAGGAGTCTGGAACATTTCTCCCAGTTGATCCTGGTGGAGGACGCGGCCGAGTAAATCTCCTGGCACTCACGCATCCTCCGCAGGTCAGCGGGATCCTCTACCGCGAGGAGCACGTCATCGGCGTAAGCCGAGAGGACGACCTCCACGCCCGGCCCTTGCAGAGCCAGTCCCGTCAACCTCGTCCGCAAGAGGCGCAGGAAAGGCTCCACGCAAACAGCATATAACTGGCCGGACATGGGGCATCCCTGGCGCACCCCTCTCCTAAAGCGAAGGGGCGCCGTCAAGGACCCGTTAACCTTAATCAGACACTCCGCGGCGGCGTACAAAAGTCGGATCCGGGCGACGAAATGCGTCCCGAACCCGAAAGCGCGCAGAGTTCCGAGCAGATAGTCGTGATCCACCCTGTCGAACGCCTTCTCTTGGTCGAGGGATAGGAAGGCGACCGACAGACCAGCCTCCTGGGAACAATGGATGAGGTCCCGGACCAGATGGATGTTATCGTGGATTGTCCGGCCCGGGACCGTGTAGGACTGGTCGGGGTGGATCATGTGGTCCAGCACGGCACCAAGGCGAGCAGACATCGTCCTGGCGAAGATTTTGTAGTCCGTGCTGAGGAGGGAGACCGGGCGCCAGTTCTTAAGGAGGCGGAGATCGCCCTTCTTAGGCAGCAGGACGATGACTGCCCTGCGCCAAGAGAGGGGCATCTCCCCGGTCGCCAGACTTTCCCCCAGGACCCGCGCGTAGTCGCCCCCCAGGACGTCCCAGAACGCCCTGTGGAACTCCACGGTCAGCCCGTCCATCCCCGGGGATTTTCCCCTCGAGAGCCGGGCGAGGGCACCGGTCAGCTCCGCCAGGCTTAGCGGAGCTTCCAGATTTTCGGCGCCCTCCGGGCTGACCTTCGGCAGGTCCTCCCACAAAACTCTACGCGCTTCCTCGCTGGACGGATCCGGAGAGAACAGAGCCCCGTAATATTCACGGACCCTGTTGTTGACGCCCTCCGGATCCGAGACGAGAGAGCCGTCGTCGGCCAGCAGCGTCAAGAGCTGCTTACGGACACTCTGCCTTTTTTCCAGCGAGTAGAAGGGGGAGCCGCGGTCCAGATCTCGCAGGAACCGGATCCGCGACCTCACGAACGCGCCTCGGGACCCGACGAGCTGCAGGTCCTTCAGCGCGGCCTTCTTCGCTTCGTACACCGTCCGCAGGGCCGGGTCCTGGACGACTTGACCGAGACGGGCTTCCAGGTCGAGCACCTCTTTTTCTAGGCGCCCGACTCTAGCCGCCCGCCTCTTGGTCGACCCCCTCGCGTACTCTTGACAGAAGACGCGGACGTGAGCCTTGCCCACGTCCCACCATAGCCTCAAGGAGGGGAAGCCCCCCTGCTTCCTTCTCCAGTCGGACCAGAATCGACGGAACGAGTCCTGGAACTGCACGTCCTCCAGCAGCCGGTTGTTAAAGTGCCAGTACGCGGACCCCGTCCTCGCGCGGAGCGAAGCGAGCTCCGCCCACACCAGGTGGTGGTCCGAACACGGCACCGGCCGCATGGAGGCCGCCGGGACGCAGGAAACGTACGCTCGAGACACGTAAAGGCGGTCGACTCTAGACCATCCTACTCCAGGCCTCACCCAAGTAAAGGCGCTGGAGTCGGGGTGGAGATTTCGCCAGACGTCCACCAAGTCGAAGGACCCGACCAGGTCCCTCAACTTCTCCATCGCCGTCATGCACTGCGGGGCACCGGAGCGGTCCCTCGCCTCGAGGGTGCAGTTAAAATCCCCCCCGAGGACAATGCAGTCGCCGACGTCGACGGAGCCAAGAAGAGCGGACACCTCTTCAAAGAAGCGCGTTTGCTGCGGGCCGGGCTGAGGGGCGTACACGTTCACGAGATGGAGCGGCACGTCCCCCAGGCGAACCGTTACGTGCAGCAAGCGGCCTGGCACGGGCTCCTCGACCCCCAAGATCTCCGGCTGAAAATGCGGGCCCAGCAAGATGGCCACCCCACTAGAAATGGCGGTGAGGTGGCTCATGCGGACCTCTCCTTGCCATTCCAGGAGCCACGTGGCTTCGTCTCCCGGAACGGTGTGGGTTTCTTGCAGGAAGCACACCGCATATTTCCCCTCCCGCAGGAGCGAAAAATTGTCAAATCTACGGCGATCCCCTCTGCCGCCGTTGATGTTGAGGCTGGCTATGGTTATCTTCATGGCAAAAGCATAGTGCAACCTCTACCTTAACCTATTGTGGGGGAGGGAGCGGAGTCTTTTGTTGAACTCCGCTCCCTCCGCAGCCCAGCGAGGAGTCCCTCGAGCTCGTGCAGCTCAAGGTGTTGCGCCTTTGTCAAAGGCCCGCCCGCGGCCAAGGTTTTGACGGCGGCGCGGACGGACCCCTTGATCAGCTCTGGCTCGGACCATTTTTCCAGGGCCAGTCGGGCTTGGTTGCAGCGACCCCGGCTCTGGGCCAAAAAGTCCCGGAGTTCCTGTGCAGGAATGAGGATGGTCTCGGCGGCGGCCGCGAGCAGATCCACCGCCTCGTTGGCGGTGGTCTCTAGGTCTTTACCCGCGTCCCCCACAGAGTCCCCGTCCTCCTCCGGGAGGTGGCCGCCAGCAGCCGGCCCATCGACCGCACAAGGTACGGCAAATGAACCGGCCGCTCCAACCGGCCCTGGCTCTGCCCCGATCCCACCCCCAGGATCGTCGGCAGAGGAGTCCCCACTGGGCTCTTTTAAAAATGGTGCTGGGTCAGGAAATGACAGCGGAAGGGGTTCCCCCTCCGCCCCAGGAACTGGGGAACAAGGAGAGACCCGGCCATAGGAAATCCCCAGGCTCCCCAAGTGCACCAGCTCCAAAGTAAGGGGCGAGGGTGGGTGTTCCTCCCCCTCCCCGCTGCCACCCCCCGGCCCAGCATCTACAGTTTCATTAAAATCAGTAAATTGTGTTTCTGCCGGGTCGAGCGACTCCCGGGGGAAGTTGGGTATTGGCTGGGCGGGCTCAGGTTCGGCCTTTTCGGCCCCGCCCGCCTCAGTCCCCGGGACGCCCGGCCCGGCGGCAATGCATTCTTCCGCTGGCCCCACGCCCCCCACGACAGGCAGATCTTCCACTCCATCCCCAGGAGGCAGCGGCTGGGCAGCCTCGACTGCCTCACCCTCCCCGGGGACAGACTCTTCGCGCCTGCAGCGCAATTTGGGAGCGCTGGTGGGGGACGCGGGACACGCGGCGGGCACCGACTCCTCCGCGGAGGGATGTTGTTCCCCCTCCGCCTCATCAGAGCCGCGCCTCCTTTTGTTCCTGGGGGCGCGCGGAGGCAGGGAGACCCCCATGTCTGCCGAGGCCTCCCGCTCCGCCCCCCCCTTTTCCTTTCCTTTCCCGCGCCCGGGCCCCTCTGTGGTGTTATTCAAGGGCTCGGGGCACCACGCGCTCGCCGGTGACTGGGTTGGGCTGAGCGCGGTGGTCAAACTTTCCGGCGCACTGAGGGGACCCGCCTCTAGATGTCTCGTCTTCTTCCGCGCCTTCCTTCCGTACGGACGCTCTCCCTCCCCCCCGCCGGAGGCCCCGAAAACAAAGGCCTCCGACGATGCCCGCGCACCTATGGCTCCCGGCACGCGGACGCAACTAGGGGGAGGGGTGGCGGCGGCGCCAGCCTTGGCCGCCTTTGGTGGTTTGGCGGCCTTGGAGGCGGGGCAGTTCTTGCGAATGTGCCCCACCTCTCTGCAGGCATGGCACCGCACGCCGTCCGACGTCCAGAAGACGCGGTAGGCAGTCCCCTCGTGCACCACATTAAAAGACCCCTCCGTCGTCTCCTCCCGCGCCAGCCGGACAAAGAGCTGGCGGCGGAAGGAGAACACGTGGCGCAGGCTGCTCTCCCTGAGGCCGAGCGGTATGGGGTTGATCCCCGACCTTACCTCCCCCAGTTGTTGTAGGTGAGGGAGGAGGAGCCCAGCGGGAACAAAGGGCGGGACGTTCGATATGATGACCCTCTGCGCGGTGGCCTCGAGAGGGTCCACCGGCAGGAACGTCCCGCCCACCGTGAGCCCCTTTTCAAGGGCCAGGGACACCGCCCGCTCCGACCCCAGGAAGAAAACAGCCTTCCCAGACATCTTGGAGGCCGCGACAATGACCGAGGGGCCGACTACCCCAGCCATCGCCCGCACGCACTCCTCAATGCTCATTGTGGGGTGAGTGTAGCTCTTGACCCCGTGTTTCCTGGTTATAAGTCTGAAAGGTGGCAGGACAGCGGGTGGCGCAGGAGGTGCCGTGGAAGCGGTTGCCACCTGCGCATACGTCTTCGCTGGCCCTGCCACCGGCGTGGATGGGGTCGCTTTAACGGGGTCCCTTTAAGGGCTACACCCACCCCAAAGTCACAGGCCTTAATGGTCTTGATTGGCCTCGTTTGGTTTGACTGAGCAGAGGAGCTCTTAATGAGGCACCTCTCCCCTAGTTGGTAATTGGGGAGGGGCCTTGCTCCCTCTGCTCAGTTGTCTTAATTGTTTTTTTTTTTAAATTAGGAAGAAAGAGCTCTCAGAGAGAGAGGGGAGAAACAGAGAGTAACGGAGAAAGAGAGAGGGGGGTGGGAAGGGGGGGGGACTGCGAGGGCAGGTCTCCCCTCGCAGCTGTGGGTGGGTGCACTCCCCAGATGGCAAAAACACACAAGCACAGTCTTTGGGTTGGTCTTCAGGTGGGGGGAGAAGATGTCTTCACCTGGGGTAGCTAGAGCCACCAGGAACACACTCCTAACGATGTTAATTGGTGATTTAAACAATCTTCAGCCTGGTAGCTCCAGCTATCCCAGGCTAGGCAATTGGTGGGGGGGGGGGGGGGGGGGGTTCAGTTTTGTGTGGGGCCTAGTTGTAGCACGGCCCCCACACACACCCCGCGATGTTCCGGCCCTCAGTGGTCTTCTTTCCTCCCCCCACCGATACAACAAAGTCTGTTTGGGAAATGCACCCACACCCACCTGTAGAAAGTGTAGGTCTCCCTCCTTCCACACTGGATGTTGTTGGTTTTTCCCCCTCTCTCCAACTCCTTGCAGAATGGTAAAAAAGTTGAAATGTTTTCTTTTCTCCTCCTCTCCCTCTGGGTAAAAGTTGGTGGTGAAGCCCCTTCCTTCCTTCTATTCCTGGGCTGGTCTCAGGGCTCTCCAGGCAGGAGCTCAAGTTGATAGCTCCTTCTCTCACTGCTCACAGCTCCAACTGAGCAGGACATGCCTCCACTGCTCCACAATTGGTCCTTGTGCATGAATGACAGAAGGATAGTTTGCAGGTGAAGCAGGTAATCAGGAAGGCGTATGGAATGTTGGCCTTCATTGCGAGAGGGATGGAGTACAAAAGCAGGGAGGTGTTGCTGCAACTGTATAAGGTATTGGTAAGGCCGCACCTGGAGTACTGCGTGCAGTTTTGGTCACCTTACTTAAGGAAGGATATACTTGCTTTGGAAGGGGTACAGAGACGATTCACTAGGCTGATTACCTTATGATGATAGATTGAGTAGACTGGGTCTTTACTCCTTGGAGTTCAGAAGGATGAGGAGTGATCTTATAGAAACATTTAAAATCATGAAAGGGATAGACAAGATAGAGGCAGAAAGGTAATTTCCATTGGTGGGGGAAACTAGAACTAAGGGGCACAGCCTCAAAATACGGAGGAGCCAATTTAAAACTGAGTTGAGAAGGAATTTCTTCTCCCAGAGGGTTGTGAATCTGTGGAATTCTCTGCCCAAGGAAGCAGTTGAGGCTGGCTCATTGAATGTTTTCAAGTCAAAGATAGATAGATTTTTAAGCAATAAGGGAATTAAGGGTTACGGGGAGAGGGCGGGTAAGTGGAGCTGAGTCCACGACCAGATCAGCCATGATCTTATTAAATGGCGGAGCAGGCTCAAGGGGCTAGATGGCCTACTCCTGTTCCTAATTCTTATGTTCTTAAATCATGCTTGACAAATCTTCTGGAATTTTTTTTGAGGATGTAACTAGTAGTGTGGACAAGGGAGAACCAGTGGATGTGGTGCATTTGGACTTTCAAAAGGCTTTTGACAAGGTCCCACACAAGAGATTGGTGTGCAAAATCAAAGCATATGGTATTGGGGTAATATACTGACGTGGATAGAGACCTGGTTGGCAGAGAGTCGGGATAAACAGATCCTTTTCAGAATGGCAGACAGTGACTAGTGGAGTGCCGCAGGGCTCAGTGCTGGGACCCCAGCTCTTTACAATATACATCAATGATTTGGATAAAGGAATTGAGTGTAATATCTCCAAGTTTGCAGATGACACTAAACTGGATGGCGGTGTGTGCTGTGAGGGGGACGCTAAGAGGCTGCAGGGTGACTTAGACAGGTTAGGTGAGTGGGCAAATGCATGGCAGATTATTATCTGAATGGTGGCAGATTAGGAAAAGGGGAGGTGCAACGAGACCTGGGTGTCATGGTTCATCAGTCATTGAAAGTTGGCATACAGGTGCAGCAGGCAGTAAAGAAGGCAAATGGTATGTTGGCCTTCATAGGTAGGGGATTTGAGTATAGGAGCAGGGAGGTCTTACTGCAGTTGTACAGGGCCTTGCTGAGGCCTCACCTGGAACATTGTGTTCAATTTTGGTCTCCTAATCTGAGGAAGGACGTTCTTGCTATTGAGGGAGTGCAGCAAAGGTTCACCATACTGATTCCCGGGATGGCCGGACTGATATGAGGAGAGACTGGATCAACTGGGCCTTTATACATTGGAGTTTAGAAGGATGCGAGGGGATGTCATAGAAACATACAAAATTCTGACGGGACTGGACAGGTTAGATGTGGGTAGATTGTTCCCGATGTTGGGGGAGTCCAGAACCAGGGGACACAGTCTTAGGATAAGGGGTAGGCCTTTTAGGACTGAGATGAGGAGAAACTTCTTCACTCAGAGTTGTTAACCTGTGGAATTCCCTGCCGCAGAGTGTTGTTGATGCCACTTCATTGGATATATTCAAGAGGGAGTTAGATATGGCCCTTGCGGCTAAAGGGATCAAGGGGTATGGAGAGAAAGCAGGAAAGGGGTACTGAGGGAATGATCAGCCATGATCTTATCGAATGGTGGTGCAGGCTCGAAGGGCCAAATGACCTACTCCTGCACGTATTTTCTACATTTCTATGCCTCTATGTCCTTTTTATAATCATCATCATCATCATAGGCAGTCCCTCGAAACGAGGATGACTTGCTTCAACGCCAAAAAAGGATGAGTTCGCAGGTGTTTGAATGAAGGACCTAATATTCCAGGTCCTGAACTACATCCTGAAGGGTGGAAGATGCCTGTGCGTGGATTTATTTTTTAAACGTGGGTGGCCGTTGCACATCAGCCACCACACGGGCTTGACAGAGCTAGGTCTTGGTCTAGTGGCAAGGGTAAACCAAGACGACTGGAGACCTGCTCTGCTGTACGCACCTAGTGTGCACACATATCAGTGTAGGCTGACCCGTGCTGCCGCTGGGCCCTCGCCTCTTCTGGGCCCCAAACTCACGCCGCTCCTGGGCCCCGATCACATCCCTCTGCAATCTCTCGCCGCTCCTGCTGTATCTGCCCACGCTCCAATCACCGACCTGGACCTTGATGACGTCACTCTTCGCTGCCGTCGCCCTCCTGCACCAGCTCGCACTGTACCTTGCAGTGGCACACCGCCACGTTGCCCATGGCCCCGACCTGCCGGTAATGGTCTCTCACAGGTCGGGGCCGCCACGCCTTTTTATAATATGACAACCAGTAATTCAAGTGTGGCCTAACCAAGGTTTGATACAAGTTCAGAATAACTTCTCTACTTTTCAATTCTATTCTTCTCAAAATAAACCCTTAGTGCTTAGTTTGCGTTTTTATGGTCTTGTTAACCTGTATCGCTACTTTTAGTGATTTGTATATTTGTACTGCCAGATCCTTTGCTTCTCTTCTCAATTTAGATTATTTTCCAAGTAATGTGACCTGATTTTTCTTACCAAAATGTTATACCTCACATTTATTTTGAATTTCATTTGCCAATTATATACCCATTCTGCAAGTTTATTAATGTCATCTTGTAATTTATTGCAGTCCTCAATATTTACCATCCCCCCCACCCCCCTCCCAATTTGGTGTCACCCACAAATTTTGAAATTGTGTTTTGATTCCAATGTCTAAATTGTTAACAAAAATTGGGAACAGTAGTGGTCTAGGCACGGATCCTTGTGGGACACCACTTCTCACCTTCTGCCACTCCGAATCACTAAAGTCAGATTTTTACTGACAATTTTAAATCAGTGTTTTTTACACGTTTTATTTTTAGTATAAAATTAGTTAAAAAAAGAACCCAGGTAAGCTTGAAGAATCAGTATTTTTTTTTAAATTAGACATTTTCTTAAACTCAAGAAAATAAGCAAAAGGACTTTAAAAAGGCACAGTCAAACTAAATGACAGCCCACAATCATTTACAGTTCACTGGCACGACTGTTATGAGGCTCACCATCAGGCTCTCCCTTAACCCCTCGAGATCTTTTGAATTAAAAGTGAAATTGAAGAATTTAGGATTAATGCTGTGGTACCAAACACTTACATGTCATTATGATGATGTCATAATCAAATCATTGGAGATTCTGCACAGGGAAACAGTTGCAATCTTGCTTTTAGTAAATAATGTCTTGGTATGTGACCCGAGGGAGTATTTCATGGATTACCTCAGTAATTCTTCTGGGAATTATCAGTACGGTAATTGTGTCAATGTATTCCTGTCCTTGTTCCATGTCCAATTGGAAATAGAAGACTGACATTTGCTGCCATACAAGCAATATAGACTGCACAGCAGTACCTAAAGATGATCCAGCTACCCTTCAAAAAAAAATACAAATTACACTGCCTTTGTTTCTTTTGTTGCCAAAAATCAGGTCCAGAATTGCAAATGTATCACATCTCTGATCTCATCACAGCACATACTGCATGCAACTTGTGTGTGATGACAAGGATATGATGCATGCACATCTTGGGGCCTCATTTTTAAGATTTAAAAATAAAGATTTTTTTTTTAAACCAATTGATTACTGGAAACAAAATCCAGGAATTGATTGGATCTGTAAAATCAGATTTTAACAAATTCTACCAGTCACCATGCACCTATGCAGTGGGATACAAAGAATCAAGAGGATAAGGTAGCTTACACACACAAACCTTCCAAGCTCATCAAAATTGAAAAATAATTTCATGCCAGATAGTTGCAGTGTTGTCACTATGCATTTTAAGGTATTGGTACCAATATGCCAGAGAAAATTCACTTTAAAAAGTGTGGCAATAAGCCACTTGTGTAATTCTCTTAATTCATCACCACAAATTGCTCACACTACCACCAGCAGCGATAGATGTGTAACAACCAGTACTTCACTCTGGTGTTATATCGCTCAAAATGCTGTTACCCAATAATCCAAATTTAAATGGACATGTTCAAGAAGTGCACTGGCAGACATTTCCAGAGTCGAAGTATCATAATACAAAATCACCAACCAGTTTTTACTGAAACCTACAGCACAGCCACATAGAACATTTCAATGTCGGCCGCCAAGTTTTACAAAAATCCTACTGGCAACACGGTTGGCAAATTTTGATTTTCTAAGCCTTGCATGCATTTCTCTGGAAAATGTTTCACTTATATTTGAGATATGGTTCTTTAGTCTTCAAATGGTTATGAAAACAAATACTGAACATACCAATTTTGTTAGAACTTGTTAATGAAACTCTTAACTTATTCTATCAATGCTATATTGAAATACAAAATGAATCCCCATGGTCCCATTCTTTTAAAGGCACGCCATGTTCATGAAAAAACATTTACAAAGACATTTTCCACAACACAATGGACTGGATTTTGCGATAAGGATAATGATGAGGCTAACTGCTATAACAGAGTAAATCAGACAGCAACTTCCGACGTCCGTATATGCTCAGTTAGTTGCTATCAGAGCTACCCCCATTCCAACACAGGGTATAATGTTGCAGTCCTCATCGATAAACTCGGTGCCAAAATGAATGCAATGGCATAAACATGGGGTACTTGCCCACTAGTTCTGCACTAAAGACTGCAGAAAAAGTTAGGGCTGGTGCATTCAGGAGTAAGTGAGTTTTTAAACAGATAATAATAATTACAGCCAAACAACCTCTCTGGCCCTGGAAATGTAATTTTGCAAGTATGCAGTCTCATTCCCTCAGAAGATAATTAGTGTTGGAGATTTAACAAACATTTTTCTTTACTTTTTCTATCTCTCTTTTATCTCTCTCTGTTAATCCTATCTGTATTTGCAAATCTTTATTTCACTTTATGTACATGATGAAATCGAATTTATAATTCCTGCTTTACACGTCCTGGTTTAGACTCTGCGGGGCTCAGTAAGGATTCTTCAATCTGATTGGTTGAAGAGCCTCGCTGTTTCTTGGACTGCTCACAGTGGAGACGCCGGATTAGAGCAAGCCTGCGCTCTAAAGCCCACGAAAACATTGTGGGCAGCGGTCAGCGAAGTGAACAGTAAGCACTGTTCCTTCACCGCTGACCACAAAATCAGGGCCAATGTGTCTATTGACAGTGCAACAAAAATATAGTCTTTCTGGTTCTTTTCATTTTACAAACAGTACTCCTTTAAGTGGAGTTAGGCCTTAATATTAAAATTAAACTAGTTAACAAAATACTTTTTTGAAAAAAGCAAAATTGCAGTGAACTAATTGGTCAATTGGTCAATTAAACTACTACCCAAACTGACCACTTAAAACAGGGTGTCTGCCAGCTTAACAAAAAGATCAATAAAGAATTGAAAGCTAAAGAAGAAGCTGAATTGTGATACACATTCTAAATATGACAATTATTTCATCCAAAGCTTATTTTTGTCTCCTCACTAAAGGGGGTGTAGAAACTTTGTGCAGAGACGAACTTCCCCCACTATCTCGATCTCACTATTGGCTCTTGGAACACTGTCACATATCTGCTTCTTACAGTGTACCCTGTCTGTTACATTGCCACTCTGAAAACCAATCTTATTGGCACTACAGAAAATATTTTTAGATCATTAGTGCTGCTTGCTGTGGCGTGGAAGGAACATGAGATCATCAGGAAATCAAACAAAACACCCAAAAACAGGCAAAGGCTTCACTACAATATTGAAATCACTCAATGAGATGCCAATGTTTATCAGGCATGCAACTTCCTATGATTTTTTTACTTCCAAAATTATCAAATGCAGTTTAATGCAAATCACTTACCTCCCCTGAGTAACTGTATTTGCCCTTCAATATTTGCCTATATAATCGAGTGCGATTATCATCTTCAAATGGCATAGTTCCACTTAACAAAATGTAGGAAACTACACCTAACGCCCACATGTCAACAGAATTTGTGTAAGGCTTTCTCACAAGGATTTCTGGAGCAATATACTCTGGAGTGCCACAGGTAGTCTTCATGAGACAGTCATCGCCTTTCTTTCGAGTACTTGCTAATCCAAAATCTGTGATCATAATCTTGGAGTCAGCACCTGGGTGATAATACAGCAAGTTTTCAGGTTTCAGGTCTCTATGCGTGATGCCTAGGATATGCAAATATTTAACTCCATCAAGAACCATTTGCAGCACTCTTGTGGCATCTCTTTCCGTAAAGGAGCCTTTGGCTATGATCCTATCAAAAAGTTCACCTCCAGTTGCTAGTTCCATCACCATATACACTCTCTCTTGTGTCTCAAATACTTCGATGAGCTGTATGACATTTGTGTGCCTCACTCTCCTGAGGACATTGAGCTCAGACTCACACACTTCCCTGCCTTCCTTGTACTTTGTCTCAATCAGTTTTATTGCATAAGGCTGTTTGGTACTTTTGTGCTCCACTCTGACCACTCTACTAAAACTCCCTCTACCAATCAGAGCCTTGATGTCATATTTTGCAGTCACTCTGGGGTCAAACTTTGCACGGTATTTGGCCACTTTATTCCTCCTTGGATCACTCTGCTGGTCCCAATGTCCACTTTGCTGGTATGCATTAGTCTGATGAGGTGGTGGTGGGCCCGTCTTGCCCCCACTCTTGATGGCATTGTCTTTAATAAAGTGCTTGTACTTATCACCATTTTGGCCAGTGTATGGCTCCACAGTTTTAACCAGATCCAAATGGAAGTCTTTAGGTGGCTCGGGCAGCACTTTGCTTGTCCCGCAGCCCATCACTTTTTGTTGTTACTGAGCCAGAAAGGCATTTCGTCCCTTCAGCAACATCCCTCTCCTCGACACTTCCTCTGCAATGAGAAAACAGTACACACATTTCAAACCACTTTAAATACAATATTTGCAGTCGCGTTGCCCCAGGACTAAAAGGCAAAAAGATCATTCTTCTACAAAGCTGCAATTTAGCAATGACATGCTTTATTTTAGAAAACGATTGACATTTACAAAATATGACATGAAAAGTTTCACAGAGATCTGTTCCGTGTGCAGCGTGTAAAAGACAGGGGGAGACCTCCTCAGCTAATGGAATTCTCACTCCCTCCAGCCCACTACCGAAGGCGAAAGCTTTCGCAGTCCAATCCCCATCCCCTGGGCGGCCCCGCCACTTCACTGGCCCCGGCCAGCCGCCGTCCCACTCCCGGCACTCACCTGACTCCGCTCAGAAGCCCTTTTCCCACCGCGACCGCCTGCTTCCCCTCTCCCGATCACCGGCAGCGCTAGGCACAGCATCCCGGACTCGGAGGCCAGGCCGCGGCGACGCTCATCACCCTCAGGATCCACACACAGAAAACCCAAGCGCCATCGCGAACTTTCCCTGAACTCACGCGCCGGACGCAATTACGTCACTTCCTGGCACGCCACCTGACGTGCGCAACCGCGGGGAGGCGCGAGAGCGCGCTTCAGGCCTCCTGACTGGCTGTCCAGGTAGCCTTGCCAATCAATCGTGTGGGTTGTCAACCCTACAGGATTGTCCTGGAATCTCCAAGACTTGCATTTATATGGCGCCTTTCACAACCATCATCATCATCATAGGCAATCCCTTCTATCGAGGATGACTAGCTGCCACGCCGAAAAGGGATGAGTTCACAGGTGTTTCAATGAAGGACCTAATATTCCAGGTCGCGAACTACATCCTGAAGGGTGGAAGATGTCTGTGCGAGGATGTTTTTAACGTATGCTGGCCGCTGCACACCAGCCACCACACAAGCTTGACAGAGCTAGGTCTTGGTCCAGTGGCAAGATGACTGGAGACCAGCTCTGCTGCACGGATCTAGTGCGCGCACATATCACACTGTGGGCTGGCCCGTGCTGCCCCTGGGCCCCAATCACATCGCTCCGCGATCATTCGCCACTCCTTCGCCCTGACCTCACCGCTCCTGCTGTACCTACCCTAGCTCCAATCCACTCATTCTAGGGCCACTTCCTTAAGTACTCTGGGATGCGGACAATCAGGCCCTGGGGATTTATCGGCCTTCAATCCCGTAAATTTCCCTAACACAATTTCCTGACTAATAAGGATTTCCTTCAGTTCCTCCTTCTCGCTAGACCCTCGGCCCCGTAGTATTTCCGAAGGTTATTTGTGTCTTCCTTCGTGAAGACAGAACCAAAGTATTTGTTCAATTGATCTGCCATTTCTTTGTTCCCCATTATAAATTCACCTGATTCTGACTGCAAGGGAGCTACATTTGTCTTCACTAATCTTTTTCTCTTCACATATCTATAGAAGCTTTTGCAATCAGTTTTTATGTTCCCAGTAAGCTTCCTCTCATACTCTATTTTCCCCCTCCTAATTAAACCCTTTGACCTCCTCTGCTGAATTCTAAATTTCTCCCAGTCCTCAGGTTTGCTGCTTTTTCTGGCCAATTTATATGCCTCTTCCTTGGATTTAACACTATCCTTAATTTCTCTTGTTAGCCACGGTCGAGCCACCTTCCCCGTTTTATTTTTACTCCAGACAAGGATGTACAATTGTTGAAGTTCATCCATGTGATCTTTAAATATCTGCCATTGCCTATCCACCGTCAACCCTTTAAGTATCGTTCGCCAGTCTATTCTAGCCAATTCACGTCTCATACCATCGAAGTTATCTTTTCTTAAGTTCAGGACTCTAGTCTCTGAATTAACTGTGTCACTCTCCATTTTAATAAAGAATTCTACCATATTATGGTCACTCTTCCCCAAGGGGCTTCGCATAACAATATTGCTAATTAGTCCTTTCTCAATACACATCACCCAGTCTAGGATGGCCAGCTCTCTAGTTGGTTCCTCGACATATTGGTCTAGAAAACCATCCCTAATACACTCCAGGAAATCCTCCTCGACCGTATTGCTACCAGTTTGGTTAGCCCAATCTATATGTAGATTAAAGTCGCCAATGATAACTACTGTACCTTTATTGCACGCATCCCTAATTTCTTGTTTGATGCCCTCCCCAACCTCACTACTGCTGTTTGGTGGTCTGTACACAACTCCCACTAGCGTTTTCTGCCCTTTAGTATTCTGCAGCTCTACCCATACAGATTCCACATCATCCAAGCTAATGTCCTTCCATACTATTGCGTTAATTTCCTCTTTAACCAGCTACGCTACCCCACCTCCTTTTTCTTTCTGTCTATCCTTCCTGAATGTTGAATACCCCTGGATGTTGAGTTCTCAGCCTTGGTCACCCTGGAGCCATGTCTCCGTAATCCCAATTATATCATATTCATTAATAGCTGCCTGCGCAGTTAATTCGTCCACTTTATTACGAATACTCCTCGCATTGAGGCACAGAGTCTTCAGGCTTGTCTTTTTAACACACTTTGTCCCTTTAGAATTTTGCTGTAATGTGGCCCTTTTTGATTTTTGCCTTGGGTTTCTCGGCCCTCCACATTTACTTTTTTTCTTTCTATCTTTTGCTTCTGCCCCCATTTTACTTCCCTCTGTCTCCCTGCATAGATTCCCATCCCCCTACCATATTAGTTTAACCCCTCCCCAACAGTACTAGCAAACACTCCCCTAGGATATTGGTTCCGATCCTGCCCAGGTGCAGACCGTCCGGTTTGTACTGGTCCCACCTACCCCAGAACCGGTTCCAATGTCCCAGGAATTTGAATCCCTCCCTCCTGCAAGACTCCTCAAGCCACGTATTCATCTTAGCTATCCTGCTAGTTCTACTCTGACTTACATGTGGCACTGGTAGCAATCCTGATATTACTACCTTTGAGGTCCTGCGTTTTAATTTTACTCCTAGCTCCCTAAATTCAGCTTGTAGGACCTCATCCCGTTTTTTACCGATATCGTTGGTACCTTTATGCACCACGACAACTGCCTGTTCACCCTCCCCCTCCAAAATGTCCTGCAGCTGCTCCAGACATCCTTGACCCTTGCACCAGGGAGGCAACATACCATCCTGGAGTCTCGATTGCGGCCATAGAAACATCTATCTATTCCCCTTACAATAGAGTCCCCTACCACTATAGCTCTCCCACTCTTTTTCCTGCTCTCCTGTGCAGCAGAGGCACCCACGGTGCCATGAACTTGGCTGCTGCTGCCCTCCTCTGATGAGTCATCCCCCCCCAACAGCACCCAAGGTGTTTTGGAGGGGGATGACCGCAGGGGACCCCTGCACTACCTTCCTTCCACTGCTCTGCCTGATGGTCACCCATTCCCTATCTGCCTGAGTAACCTTTATCTGCGGTGTGACCAACTCACTAAACGTGCTATTCATGACATCCTCAGCATCATGGATGCTCCAGAGTGAATCCATTCACAGCTCCAGTGCTGCAATGCGGTCTGTCAGGAGCTGCAGCTGGACACACTTCCTGCACATGTAGTTGTCAGTTAAATTAAAGATTAATCTCGTGGACATTGCTGCAAGCCATGGAGAAAAATCATTGAGCACTTTTTTTTAAATAGTGTGTTTTTTTCATTTCATGTGTAAAATGTTTGTTTATTGGTTATAAAAATATTTGCGATAGGGAAAAAAGGCTGTTTGATTGGGCAGGAAATCATGTGATGAAACTGCCAGGAATATTTTCAATCAGAGTTGCCAACCCTACCAATCATCTACTTGGAAGTTTACATTTAAAATGGTGTCCCTATCCTATTGGAAAGGGTACAAACGAGATTCACTAATGCTGATGAGAAACCAAAATATTGCAGATGCTGAAAAACTGGAATAAAAAACGGGTGACACTCAGCAGGTTAGGCAGCACCTGTCCCAAGAACATAAAACAGTTGATGTTTTAATATATAAACCCTCAGAACTGAAACATATTGCATATGAACAACATTTAAAAAGAGCAGAACAAGGGAGAGCAAGGAGGGGAACACACAATGATCACACACACAGGAAAAGACATGGAACGACCTGTAAAGTGTTACGGTGGGGAACTCCATTTGGTAGTTTTTCATATTACCCATTTTACTTACCTATCTCCTTCAGCTCTTCTCACTCTCAGTGTCTCGTGTATGTTTTTTATTTCTTTGATTATGTCTCCTCTTAAATGCAGTTCATCTGTAATACCTTTCAGTTCTGTGAAAGGATTTATACCTGAAATATCAACAGATTTGTGCTTTCTAAGCAGATGCTGCCTGGCCTGCTGGGAGACTCCAGCATTTTCTGAGAGCCAGTGCAAGGTTGATTGGATGAATGGCCTCACTCTGTGTTGTGATATTCCATGATTCTATTGTATTAATTATATATTTTATTCCAGGGTACACCATTGCACACAAGGTAGGAGTTGTCAATTACAGTTTACAGATCCATTGATTTCATTTATTCACCTTTCCAGGCTTTGTATAGGACATTACCTCACTCTTGTTTTTATGATGCCAACAGAAATCTCTCTCACTGTCTCCATTTGTTGCTCTCTCCATGAGATTCTGATACTCTTCCCTTTTTTTATCCATTAACTTTACCCCATTCTTTCTGTGTTTCACTCTTACTCTCTAAAGTGCTTTTGGTGATTTCTTTTTTATTCCAGTCATCTCTAGGCTCTCTCAACTGTATCCTTCACCAGTGAGCTCCAGCAGCTGCTAGTTTCTCTTGTGATCTCTCCCAAATCCACAGCCTCATCAGTGTATGGTAGCATATGACACTCACAGTCTTACATTCCCCAAGATTGCAACTGTTTCCATGTGCAGAATCTCCAATAATTTGATTATCATCATCATCATCGAAATCGATGAAGACTTGCTTTCACTCCAAAAATGAGTTCTCAGGTAACTGTACAGTCCAGTACAGGAATTAAAGTCTCTGTCACAGGTGGGACAGACAGTGGTCGAAGGAAAGGGTGGGTGGGGAGTCTGGTTTGCTGCACACTCCTTCCGCTGTCTGCGCTTGTCCTCTGCATGCTCTCAGTGACGAGACTCAAGGTGCTCAGCACCTTCCCAGATGCTCTTCCTCCACTTAGGGCGGTCTTGGGCCAGGGATTCCTAGGTGCCGGTGAGGATGTTGCACTTTATCAAAGAGGCTTTGAGGGTGTCCTTGAAACGTTTCCTCTGCCCACCTGGGGCTCACCCGCCGTGTAAGAGTTCCGAAAAGAGCGCTTGCTTTGGGAATCTCGTGTCGAGCATGCAGACGATGTGGCTCGCCCAATGGAGCCGCTCAAGTGTGGTCAGTGCTTCAATGCTGGGATGTTGGCCTGATCGAGAACACTGACGTTGGTACGTCTATCCTCCCAATGGATTTGCAGGATCTTGCGGAGGCAGCGTTGGTGGTATTTCTCCAGCGCTTTGAGTTTTCTACTGTATATGGTCCACGTCTCTGAGCCGTATAGGAGGGCAGGTATCACTACAGCCCCGTAGACCATAAGCTTGGTGCCAGATTTGAGGTCTTCGAACACTCTCTTCCTCGGGCGACCGAAGGCTGCGCTGGCGCACTCATCGTCGATGTCTGCCCTTGCTGATAGTAGGCTCCCGAGGTATGGAAAATGGTCCACGTTGTCCAAGGCCACGCCGTAGATTTTGATGACCGGGGGGCAGTGCTGTGTGGTGGGGTCAGGTTAGTGG
Organism: Pristiophorus japonicus; assembly: GCF_044704955.1. Lineage (NCBI taxonomy): Eukaryota > Metazoa > Chordata > Chondrichthyes > Pristiophoridae > Pristiophorus > Pristiophorus japonicus. Next base: position 119,419,459 of record NC_091989.1, read on the forward strand.
CGGATCTTTGTCTTATGGCTGTTTAGTGTAAGGCCCAGGCTTTCGTACGCCTCAGTGAAGGTGTTAATGATGACTTGGAATTCAACATCTGAATGTGCGCAAGTGTTGTCTGCGTACGGTAGTTCGATGACAGAGGATGGTGGATCTTGGACCTAGCCTGGAGGCAATGAAGGTTGAACAGGTTCCCATTGGTTCTATTGTTTAGTTCCACTCCAGCTGGGAGCTTGTTGAGCATGAGATGGAGCATTGCAGCGAGGAAGATCGAGAAGAGCGTTGACGCAATGACGCAGCCCAGCTTGACCCCGGTCTGGACGTGGATTGGGTCTGTGGTGGATTCATTGGTCAGGATCATGGCTTGCATGTCATCGTGGAGCAGGCAGAGGATGGTGACAATCTTTGGGGGCCTGCCAAAACGGAAGAGGACGCTCCATAGTCCCTCATAGTTGACAGTGTCAAAGGTCTTTGTGAGGTCAAAGAAGGCCATGTACAAGGATTGGTGCTGTTCCCTGCACTTCTCCTGTAGTTGTCACGTGATAAACATAACATAAGAAATAGGAGCGGGAGTAGGCCATACGGCCCCTCGAGCCTGCTCCGTTCATGTATGTTGTACCCCATCATAATGACGTCATCATAATGGCATATAAGTGTTTGGTACCACAGCATTTAAGTTAGTCAATTTCACTTTTAATTCAAAAAGTCAGGAGGGGTCAAGGGACAGCCTTATGGTGAGCCTCACAAAAGTCGTGCCAGTGAACTGTAAATAATTATGGGCTGTCATTTCGTTTGACTGTGCCTTTTTAAAGTTCTTTGCTTATTTTCTTGAGTTTAAGAAAATGTCCAATTTTTTTTAAATTACTGATTCTTCTTCAAGCTTAACTGGTTTCTTTGAGGTCCAATTATTTTCCAACTAATTTTATGCTAAAATTAAAACCTGAAAAAAAGCACAAAATGATTTAAAATTGTCAGTAAAAATTGACTTTAGGGATTGAGTGGCAGAAGGTGAGAAGTGATGTCCCACAAGGATTCCGTGCTGAGACCACTGTTGTCCCCAAGTTATATTAAGAATTTAGACTTTGGAATCAAAACATAATTTCTAAATTTGTGGGGGGGGGGGGGAATAGTAAATATTGAGGAGGACTGCAACAAATTACAAGAAGAAATTAATAAACTTGCAGAATGGGCATATAATTGGCAAATTAAATTCAAAATAAATAAATGTGAGGTATTACATTTTGGTAAGAAAAATAAGGAGGTCACATATTACTTGGAAAATAATCTAAATGGAGAAGAGAAGCAAAGGGATCTAGGAGTACAAATACACAAATCACTAAAAATAGCAACGCAGGTTAATAAGGCCATAAAAAAGCAAACTAAGCACTAGGGTTTATTTTTAGAAGGATAGAATTGAAAAGTAGAGAAGTTATTCTGAACTTGTATCAAACCTTGGTTTGACCACTGGTGTAGGTATTAGGCACCCTAGGGTAACGGCACCTGTAGTATAAGGTTAAAATTAAATATGTAACTTGTACATAAAATGGCTACCAGTGAAGCCTCAAGGGATTTCTGTTAGCTGAATTAGACTGCATTCCTGGAAACTGATAATTGTTGTTTCCCACACACAGGAATTCTGCAGGTGTCTTTAATCAGCTCGGCCTCAGGACTAAATGTTCTGGTGGAAGTAAGGACAATACGACTCTGTAACAGGATTAAGATAAGGAGGCTACCAAAGACAGCATCCAAGGACAGTAAGATAAGGGAGGCCCAGGCCATGTTACAAGACACATGAGTCATTCCTAGCAACACACCCCTTAGCAACACATCTCTTGGCAACACATGAGCCACTTTACGTTTAGAGACTAACTCTATCTATTGGTCTAATGTAACTGTAGTAAACTGTTGTATGTAACCGTAGTAAACTGTTGTAAAACATATAAAGATCCATGAAACCCTTTGTTCTGCGGAGTGAAGTGCCTGGATCCAGTCCTGAGGCTTCCTCCCCGCTGGTGTTAATAAAGGCCGCATTGGCGTTGGAACTGACTCTGAGTGTTGAGTGATTCTTCTGATGAACACTAACACTAACAACCACACTTGAAGTACTGTGTACAGTTCTGATCATCATATTATAAAAAGGACATAGAGGCACTGGAGAGAGTGCAAAAAAGATTTACAAGGATGAACAGGCTGGGTCTCTTTCCTCTGTCTCATAGTGCCATTGAACACATCTCAGGGATCAGAAGAGCTTCATGGTTTATAATGTTGTACTCCATATTTCAGTTCAACAATTACACTCTCTTTTACAACTCAACCAAATCTATCATCTTTCAAGAAGGCTTTTCTTTCAGCTGTCACATTTTTGTTGCATATTTATCCTGTTGCAGAAAATACATAATTTATATTGTATATCCTTTGACAATGGAAATTCTTGTGAGTCAAATGGAAAGTATTTTTTTTTGATCAATGCAACATGCTGGCTCAGAATATTGGAGCTTGTACACCTACTACCATAGCAGGGCATGACTTTGAACTCATAGAGAGGATGGTGTATTAACGGGGGGGGGGGGGTCGTGCATTATCGGGGTTGGTGCATTATGGGGGGATAGTGCATTATGGGGGTCGGTGCATTATGGGGGTTGGTGCATTAAGAGGGAAATAGTGCATTATGGGGGTTGGTGCATTAAGGGGGGGGATAGTGTATTATGAGGGTTGGTGCATTAAGAGGGAAATAGTGCATTATGGGGGTTGGTGCATTAAGGGAGGGATCATGCATTATGGGGATTAGTGCATTATGGGGGTTGGTGCATTAAGAGGGATAGTGCATTATGGGGGTTAGTGCATTATGGGGGTTGGTGGATTAAGGGAGATAGTGCATTATGGGGTTGGTGGATTAAGGGGGGGATAGTGCATTATGGGGGTTGGTGCATTATGGCAGGAAGTAAACAAGCCTAGATTCTTTTTTTAAAGGACGAAACGAATAAAGTGTAAACTAATGAAAGATGCAACTCTTATCTGCAACACTGTTTTTAACACAAGATATATTTGTAAAAGTACCTTGCACCCACTAGAAAAATTGAAATGAGAAGAATGTTTGATTGGGTTCATTTTGGATTTGATTTGTGTGTGTTAAATCCAGAGGATGTGAGCCAGACAAATCAATACAGTTTGTTACTGATTATACCTCAGTAGTGATTATAGATAAAATCCAGGGCTGCCATAATTTGTGTTGCTATGGTTATGAGGGGAGGTGTATTCATATATAATACAAAAAATATAAATATTTACTAGTTAACATCATCTTAATTACAACAACAACAACTTGTAGTTATATCATGCTTTTAACATAATAGAATGTCCCAAGCATGTTCCCTCTAAGTTGTGTGCATTAATCTGCAAGGTCCCGCACAGGCCACTCACAAAATTTTACATTGGAAATACAGTGCATGCACAGAAATTTATAGGGACCATGCATTGAAAGAAACAAGCCATGCAGAACAAAGCACAGCTTACAGGGAAAATTGGTCCCAAAGCGCTTCACAGGAGCATTATCAAACAAAATTGACATCGAACCACAGCAGGAGATATTATGGCAGATGCCAAAAGCTTGGTGAAAGAGGTAGCTTCTAAGGAGCGTCTTAAAGGAGGAAAGAGTGGTGGAGAGGTTTAGGAAGGGAATTCCAGAGCTCAGACTCTTGGTAGCTGATGGCACAGCCGCCAATGGTGGTGCGATTAAAATTGGGGATGCACAGGAGGCCAGAATTGGAGGAGTACAGATATCTCGGAGGTTTGTAGGGCTGGAGGAGGTTACCGAGATAGGGAGGGGCAAGGCCATGGAGGGATTTGAAAACATGGATGAGAATTTTAAAATTGAGACATTACTTAACCGGGAGCCAATGTAGGTCAACCTGCATAGGAGTGATAGGTGAACAGGACTTGGTGCGAATTAGGATACGGGCAGCAGAGTTTTGGATGTCCTCAAGTTTACAGAGTTTGGACGATGGGAGGCTAGCCAGGAGTGGTCAAGTCTAGAGGTAACAAAGGCATGGATGAGGGTTTCAGCAGCAGATGAGCTGAGACAGGGGCAGCGTCTGGCCATGTTCCAGAGGTGGAAATAGGTGGTCTCAGTGATGGCACGAATATGCGATCGAAAGCTTATCTCGGGATCAAAATATAACACCAAAGTTGCAAACAGTCTGGTTCAGCCTCAGACAGTTGCCAGGGAGAGGGATGGAGTCGGGGATGTGGCGGGGACTGAAGACAATGGCTTCTGTCTTCCCAATATTTAGCTTGAGGAAATTTCTCCTAATCCAGTACTGGATGTTGGACAATCAGAGTGTCAATTTAGAGACAGTGGAGGGGTTGAGAGAGCTGGTGGTGAGATAGAGCTGTGTGTCGTCAGCCTACATGTGGAAACTGATGTTGTGTTTTTGGATGATGTCGTCGATGGGCAGGAATTAGATGAGAAATAGGAGGGTGAACACTGCAAGAGAGGGCCTCTACCCACAGTGGCCAGGAGGCCCTCCAGAAAGAATGATGTGTGACCACATCACCAAAGCCGTCATTGGCAGCAGTGTTGCCCCACTACCTGACTCCAGTGCTCAATGAAGATTCATGAGTGACCAGTGATTAAGGTCAGTGAATGCATCATCAAGTGCCGTCTCCTACCAACACACTGCTCAATGCATGACTCAGCCCGCCCCACAATCACTCACCTACCAACAATCTGTACCAAACATGAGGCACGCCTCTCAGTCCTAGCTTCACCTCACCCTCTTGGAGGAGATGGTGCTGGCCTATCTTGGCAGGGACATGGCTGAGCCCTTGGCTAGCAACGGGGCAGAAAGGATACAAAATGCTGGTATGCTCATATATTATCCCCCTTCTCATATGCACTTCTTGCTTTCCTGCCTTCCTCTCACCACAACTCCAAAGGAATGGTAGCACAGTGGTTACGTTAGTGGATTAGTAATCCAGAGGCCGAGACTAATAATCCGGAGACATGAGTTCAAATCCCACCACGACAGCTGTGGAATTTAAATTCATTTAATTAAATAAATCTGGAATATAAAGCTAGTATCAGTAATGGTGACCATGAAACTACTGTTGTAAAAAAAAACATCAAGTTCATTAGTGCCCTTTACAAAAGGAAATTTGCCATCCTATATGTAATTCCAGACCCATTGTAATGTGGTAGACTCTTAACTGCCCTCTGAAATGGCCGAGCAAGCCACTCGGTTGTAACAAACCTCAACAAGAAACAATAATAAGAATAAAACCAGACGGCTTTGACCTCGGCACCGGCCATGGACACGACAACGACACACCCAGCCCAGTCGAACCTGCTAAGTTCTCACTAACATCTGGGGACTTGTGCCAAAATTGAGAGAGCTGTCCCACAGACTAGTCAAGCAATAGCCTGATATAGTCATACTAACAGAATCAAACCTTTCAGCCAATGTCCCGGACTCCTCCATCACCATCCCTGGGTATGACCTGTCCCACAGGCAATACAGTTGGGAAGGAATGGCTCTTGGAGTCCTCAACATTAACTCCGGACCCCATGAAGTTTCATGTTTGGCATCAGGTCAGACATGGGCAAGGAAACTTCCTGCTGATTATTACCTACTGCATTCCCTCAGCTGATGAATCAGAATTCCTCCATGTTGAACATCACTTGAAAGAACCACTGAGAGTAGCAAGGGCACAGAATGCGCTCTGGGTAGGGGCTTCAATGTCCATAACCAAGAGTGACTCGGTAGCACGACTACTGACCGAGCTAGCCGAGTCCTGAAGGACATAGTTGCCAAACTGGGCCTGTGGCAGGTGGTGAGAGAACAACACAAGAGAAAAACCTACTTGATCTCATCCTCACTAATCTACCTGTCGGAGATGCATCTGTCCAAGACAGTATTGGTAGCAGTAACCACTGCACAGTCCTTGTAGAGATGAAGTCCCGTCTTCACACTGAAGACACCCTCCATTGAGTTGTGTGGCACCACCACCGTGCTAAATTTGATAGATTCAGAATAGATGTAGCAGCACAAAACTGGGCATCCATGAGGCACTGTGAGCCATCAGCAGCAGAATTGGATTCCACCACAATCTGTAACCTCATGCCCCAGCAGATCCCTCGCTCTACCATTAACATCAAGCCAGGCGACCAACCCTGGTTCAATGATGATTGTAGAAGAGCATGCCAGGAGCAGCACCAGGTGTACCTAAAAATGAGGTGCCAACCTGGGGAAGCTGAAACACAGGACTACATGCATGCTAAACAGCGGAAGTAGCATGCTATATCAGAGCTAAGCAATCCCACAATCAACGGATCAGATCAAAGCTCTGCAGTCCTGCCACATCCAGTCACAAATGGTAGTGCACCACTAAACAACTGATGGGAGGAGAGGCTCTATCCCCATCCCCATCCTCAATGATGGCCGAATCCAGCACGAGTGTAAAAGACAAGACTGAAGCATTTGCAATTATCCTCAGCCAAAGTGCCAAGTGGATGATCCATAGTGGCCTCCTGCTGAGGTCCCCACCATCACAGAAGCCAGTCTTCAACTAAGTTGATTTGCTCCACGTGATATCAAGAAACGGCTGAGCGTACTGGACACAGCAAAGGCGAACAATATTCCAGCTGTCGTGCTGAAGGCGTGTGCTCCAGAACTAACAAAGCTGTTCCAGTACAGCTACAACACTGACATCTACCCGAAAATGTGGAAAACTGTCCAGATATGTCCAGTCCACAAAAAACAGGACAAATCCAATCCGGCCAATTACCACCTTTTCAGTCTACTCTCAATTTTCAGCAAAGGGATGGAAGGTGCTGTCAACAGTGCTATCAAGCGGCACTTACCAATAACCTGCTCACCAATGCTCAGTTTGGTTTCTGCCAGGACCACTCAGCTCCAGACCTTACTACAGCCTTGGTCCAAACATGGACAAAAGAGCTGACTTCCAGAGCTGAGGTGAGAGTGACTGCCCTTGACATCAACGCAACATTTGGCTGAGTGTGTATCAAGGAGCCCTAGTAAAACTGAAATCAATGGGAATCAGGGGGAAAACTCTCCACTGGTTGGTGTCATACCCAGCACAAAGGAAGATGGTCATGGTTGTCGGTGGCCAATCGTCACAGCCCTAGGACATCGCTGTAGGAGTTTCTCAGGGCAATGCCCTAGGCACAACCATCTTCAGCTGCTTCATCAATGACCTTCCCTCCATCATAAGGTCAGAGGTGGGGATATTTACTGAAGACTGCACAGTGTTCAGTACAATTCGCAACTCCTCAGAAAATGAAGCAGTCTATGCTATTATGCAGCAAGACCTGGACAACATTCAGGCTTGGGCTGATAAATGGCAAGTAACATTCATGCCACATAAGTGCCAGGCAATGCCTATCTCCAACAAGAGAGCATCTAACCACTACTCCTTCATATTCAATGGCATTACCATCACCAAATTCCCCAACATCAACATCCTGGGGTCACCATTGACCAGAAATTTAACTGGACCAGCCACATAGATATTGTGGCTACAAGAGCAGGTCAGAGGTCAGATTTTCAACAGTTCTCTGGACTCCCCAAAGCCTTTCCACCATCTACAAGGCACCAAGTCGGGAGTGTGATGGAATACTCTCCACTTTCCTGGATGAGTGCAGCTCCAACAACACTCAAGAAGCTCGGCACCATCCAGGACAAAGCAGCCCGCTTTATTGGCACCACATCCATCACCTTAAACATTCACTCCCTCCACCAGAGGCACACCGTGGCTGCAGTGTATACCATGTACGAGATGTACTACAGCAACTCGCCAAGGCTTCTTCAACAGCACCTTCCAAACCCCCGTCCTCTACCAGCTAGAAGGACAAGGGCAGCAGGGACATGGGAACTCCATCACCTGCAGGTTCCCCTCCAAGTTACACACCATCCTGACTTGGAAATACAGTTGTACCTCTCCAGTCCGGCATCCTTGGGACCTTACCGGTGTCGGAAAAGAGAATTTCCCCAACCACGGGAGGTCTCGTTTACCGGTACCGGTGGACAGCGCACGGACTCCTGTGTGTGTGTGTGAGTGCATGTGTGCTGGCAGCCTGTGGGCGGCTCCCTCAGCACCCGCGCACACACTCACTGACGGACAGACGCTGCCAGCCGATCTCTGAACACACTGACTGATCAGCCATTGCAGCCAATCAAAACTTTAAAAAAAATAAATGCTCCTCTCCTGCAGGCCCAACTAATGCCGAACCACGGATGTTTCTGGATGAAAGAGTCCCGGACTAGAAAGGTACAACCTGTCTATCGCCATTCCTTCATAGTCGCTGGGTTAAAATCCTGGAACTCACTCCCTAACAGCATTATGGGAATACCTTCACCATGCGGACTGCAGCAGTTCAAGAAGATGGCTCACTACCACTTTCTCAAGGGCAACTAGGGATGCGCAATAAATGCTGACCTTGCTAGCCACACCCACATCCGAGGAATTAATTTTAAAAACTCCACCCTTGTGCCTTCCTCATTTCACACACCCAAGAAATGTAGCCAGTGCAGCTAGTAGCCAGTGGGGGGGACGGTGGGGACTGGGGAGAGAGAGAGGAGGAGTAGGAGGCACCATCACTCGATTTCACACTCCCCGCCACCAACTCCTCAAGGTTGTCCAACAAGGCCATCTACAGGCTTCCAAACTGAAAGTCAGCAGCCTACCACCAGCCATGCTGCAGCACTGCATGACATCAGTACGATAGGCAAAGGCACACAAAAGAAAGTCACTGAGGGAATGCAGAAGGGGGATGAGTTGATTTCTTGATGTCATATTGGGTGAATAGGTGTATAAAGTTAGATTGGAAAGTTTGCTTTGTGATGGCTGTTATTTTAACATTGTGGTCAAGAGGATGCTGTGATGGTCAGTAACAGAGGGAAGGTAAGGTGTGGGACAAATGGTGAAATGAGAAATGGGGTTGTGGTCACAATTGGATGATTCTGTTATGTCTGTAATGTACTTATGAATGGCTCCACGAGGCTATGTGTTGTACTCAAACTGCAGTGACCTTGGTCCTGTATTCCAAATTCCAGAGTGAGGCACAAGCATGGTGTGCAGCCTTTTATACTGGGCCCTGCCACCAGGGCAGGAAACCCCAGTCTCCACCAGTTGCACCCTCTAGTGGTGCCAGCATGTATATACACAGTGTAAACCTTATTGATAGTACATCAGGTAAAGAAGTCTCCACCTTATGCAACCACACAGTGACTACACGGAGACTACATCCATAGTCTGCATATACAACGGATTCTCACCCGCGATTCTGCCACAAAAGCTGGAAGAGTACCTGTGAATTCGATCTTCCTTCCTAGGAGTCCTGCCACTGGAGCCAGGAAGGTACTTTTAGGTCGTTCCGATCGGATCATTGCCACGCAGTCATGATGTACGGTCTGTGTCTCAGGTGCTGCGCTGGTCTGTTCTCTGGTGCCTGGCCGAAGCAAAGGTGAGGTTTTGCTCTGCCTCTGAGCATGGGGGACATCGATTGCTGGGGTGAAGAGGTCTTCCCATTTCCACTGGATCTTCCCCATCCACCTTGTTCCGAGTAGCATTGGACCATCACCTGCAACAATCCACAGGGGTAACTTGTGCACCACCCCATTATGGATTACACTTACATCTGCATTACCAAGGACTGGGATCAGCTCCTTGGTGTAGGTGCGCAACTTTTCCTGTACTGAAACCAGCTCTGGTCGTTTTTCATTCCATAGCCTCTCGAAGGCATCCTGGCTCATCACTGACTGGCTCTCTCCCGTGTCCACTTCCATGAAGACTGGAACGCCGTTTATCTCGACTTCCATCTTCACTGGAGGACAATCAGTGTGCAGTAGACACTCCATACACTTCTCCTTGGGGCTGAGCTGCCTCTCTGGCCAAATCATCATACTCCCCGCTGGATTCAAAATCATCTACCGACTCCCCTGCTAGATGGTGAGTCATATTTATTTTACACATACGCTGGAGGTGGCCCTTCATGTTACAGGCTCTGCTTACGTACTCAGCAAACGGACACTGGTGAGCCCTATGGTTTCCTCTGCAATGCCAGCATGGTGCTACTCGATTAGCACCCTCGGCGGACTCTGAGTTCTGGAACCTGAGGTCTGTGCTCTCTGCCCTGGGCAGAGCCACATTCTACAGTCTTGCCTGTGAAAGGCACCATTCTGTGTACAGTACTTGCCGTGTTTGAGTCCACAGAATGAATCATTTGCTTGATGCTGCAGGTCGAGGTCATGAACGCCTGTCATCACCTCTGCAGGTTGACTGTGGTGTCGGCAGATAATAGCTTGTTAAGGAGGCCCTCGTGGCCAATTCCCATAAAGAAGATGTCTTGCAATGCTTTGTTCAGGTGCGTGCCAAAATCACACAGTGCCACAAGTCTCCTGAGGTCGGCAGCATATTTTGCAATCTCCTGGCCCTCAGGTCTGCGGTGAGTGTAGAATCTGTGCCTGGCCATGAGGATGCTCTCTTTTGGTTTAAGTTGGTCGCAAATTAGTTCAGTCAGCTGATTGTATGTCTTATCCATGGCCTTCATGGGTGCCAGCAAGTCCCTGACGAGGCGGTAGACCTCGGGCCCAGAACTGGTCAGCAGTATAGTCTTGTGCTTCTCCACCAATGTGTCCGTCTCCCCTGCCAGGTCGTTTGCCACGAAATATTGCTCAAACCCTTCCATGAAAGCATCCCAATCATCACCCTCTGCGAAGTCTTTTAGTGTGCCAAAGGTAGCCATAATATTGCGTGAAAGTCCTTATTCTCGTCGCCAGTTGTTATGTATACTTATGAATGACTCCACGAGGCAATGTGTTGTACTCAAACTGTACTCAAACTCCAGAGTGAGGCACAAGCATTGTGTGCAGCCTTTTATACTGGGCCCTGCCACCAGGGCAGGAGACTCCAATCTCCACCAGTTGCAACCTCTAGTGGTGCCAGCATGTATATACACAGTGTAAACCTTATTGATAGTACATCAGGTAAACAAGTCTCCATCCTATGCAACCACACAGTGACTACACGGAGACTACATCCATAGTCTGCATATACAACGGATTCGATCCCGGATATCCGGCCAGAAAGGGGCGGTCTGGGTTACCTCCTTCCTTCTGCTTCCTCCTTTTCTGCATTTTCCTCTTACCTCTGCCAGCAGATGCTGAAAATCTGAAATAAAAGCAGATAATGCTGGAAATACATCTTGACCCGAGACGTGAACTCTGTTTCTTTCTCCATGGACGCTGCCTGATCTGCTGAATATTTCCAGCATTTTGTGCCTTCCTTTACTATACGAGGCCTTGCAAATGGCCGGCATCATTACCTGCACACTTTAAAAACTTTTAACATATAGTGCACGAAGCCACTACTTCAATAACATTTTAAAAATCCAGTTTAGAAGCTTAAATGCAAACTTACCGGAAAGATGTGTGTGTCCCTTTAAGAAATGCTGATAGAGTCGATGCCAGTGCACTGCACGCTCGTTTTTCAGAGCGAGCTTAGGACCCAGTGCTGAACTCAGTGCTAAGGTCACGCTCTCTTCATTTACATCTCCAGGGGCAACGCTAAGGCCCTCACTAAAATGGCGGCCGCCGAGTCCCACGCCAGAGAAGGGTGCTAGAGTGGCAGCCATCATTTTTCACCAGGATAGTGGTGCAAACGGGTGACAGTAAGTAGCCCAATCTCTAGGCCTTGGTCTTTTCAGCATCAGTTTGGCTCAATGGTAACACTTTTGGAAGTCAGAAGATCATGGGTTCAAAATCTATTCCAAAACAGTTTCTATGCTGGCATTTCAGTGCAGTGCTAAGGGAATACTGCACCGTCAGAAATGCTGTCCTTTGATTGAGACATCAAACTGAGGCCCTGTCTACCTAGATGCAAAAGATCCCATGGCAGTATTTGAAGATGAGTAAAGGAGTTTTCCCCGTGTTCTAGCAAACCATTTTCCCTCAGCCAACACCATCAAAAACACATTATCTAGCCATTTAGCTCATTGCCGTTCGTGGGATGTAATTCATTGGCTGTAATGCACTTTGAGATGCCCTGAGGACGTGAAAGGTGTAACATAAAAGCAAGCTCTTTCTTTTTAAGGAGGTGTCTGAGAAGTAATCTGATAGAGGGATATAAGATATCAAATAGTGCAAAAAAGGTCAATCTGTTTCAAATGAGTGAAAAGCGAATTTTGGACTGATATCAGGAAGCTCTTATTAACACAAAGAGTGATCAATACATGGATTGAACTCCCAGAGGGAATGGTCACTGCTGTCCTGTTAAAGTGTGACTTCACCACTGACACCTGGGAGTCCTTGGTCGAAGACCGCCCTAGGTGGAGAAAGTGCATCCGGGAGGGCGTTGAGCTCCTCGAGTCTCAACGCCGAGAGCGTGAAGAGGTCAAGCGCAGGCAGCGGAAGGAGCGTGTGGTAAACCAGTCCCACCCATCCCTTCCCTCAGCGAATATCTGCCCACCTGTGACAGAGTCTGTGGCTCTTGTATTGGACTGTTCAGCCATCAAAGATCTCACTTCAGGAGTGGAAGCAAGTCTTCCTCGATTCTGAGGGACTTCCTATGATGAAGGGGAGCCAGTAATATATTATGCTGGAGTTGGGCTTAGCCCCAACCTACAATCTCACGAGCCTACTTTAAACTAGGATCTATTCATTGTACAAAGAGCCTGCTTAGTCACAGGGTATTATTGATAACACTAAAACAAAAAAATGGTGATGTCATAGGATTACATAGGATATATGGCACAGTAACAGGCCATTCAGCCCAATCACTCCATGCCAGTTTTTATGCTCCCTTCGAGCCTCCTCCTGTCTTTCCTCATCTAACTCTTATCATCATAACCCTCTATTCCCTTCTCCCTCATATGCTTATCTAGCCTCCCCTTAAATGCATCCAAGGTATTTGCTTCAACCATTCTCTGTGGTAGCACGTTCCACATTCTCACCACACTCTGGGTAAAGAAGTTTCTTCTGAATTCTGTATTTGATTTCTTGATGATTATCTTATATTGATGGCCTCTAGTTTTGCTCTTCCCCACAAGTGGAAACATTCTCTCTCTATCCACTCTATCAAAACCTATCATCATTTTAAAGACCTCTATTAGGTCACCCCTCAGCCCTTTTTCAAGAGAAAAGAGACCCAGCCTGTTCATCCTTTCCTGATAGGTATACCCTCATATTTCTGGTATCATCCTTGTAAATCTATGGGGCTAGACTTCCCACTACACATCGCCCATATATCGCCCATATATCGCCCAAAATGGTCTTTCATCACCCATTTTGACAAAAAAGTGGAAATTCAGGCTGGAGCATCGCCGAAAAGTTATCCCCCTGACTTTCGGCTCACATCGCCGAGCTGATCGCTGAGGTGATCACCCGCACATCGCCCAGCCCAACTTTCGGCACATCACCAGCACTTCGCCGGGCTGATAGCTCGCCGAGAACATCTGGAGAATAATTGCTTTTTCTTGGCCTTCCTCACAGAACTCGGCACTACGGACACCATTTTGAATGTTGGAGGAAGGAAGAATGCTAAAACAAGGGGCTTTTAACATCCATTTACTGATAGATCCACTCACAGTTGCATTAATGTTTTAACTTAATTTTACTTACGTTATTAAAAGACAATGCACAACAATTGTAAGATTCAACAAAACGTTATTATTAACTATTTCAATTTTAAACACCACCCCGTCACTGCACCCCGCCGCACCCCCCCCCCGCTCCCCACTCACCCAGCCCACCCTGCCCCCCCCCGACAGCAAAAGTAACAAGAAGAACAACAAGAAAAACATGAACAACAATAACAATAACACCCCCCTCCCTACCTGCGGCCACGTTTCCCTCCAGACCCCTCCCCGTGTCCTAGCCCCACCCACGGTCCCCCGGTACCGAGATGTCGCGGACATGCAGCAGGCAACGGCAAGACTTCCTGCTGTGGTGGGGTGATGGTGGCACGATCGGCTATTGGGGGCGGGGGGGGTTGGCAGGGTCATCGTCTTCCAAGTCAGAAGGAAGTGCTTCCTCCTGACTCGCTTGTTTGCTGGGGGTTGTGCTTCGATCGATCACGGCACCTTCAGGTGCAGCGCCGAGCTCAGCCAGCAACACATATCACAAGGCATTGGTGGCGACGGTCTGTGCCCGCATCTCCTCCAGCATCTGCTGCATTGCCTCCGCTTGGGCAGCAGACACCTGGGAAAATTCCCGTGCGAACCGCTGAAGATGCTTGTGATTTATTGCGACCATCTCTTCGCACAGGGAGATCAAGCCCTCGATCCGATTGTCCACTGCAGGCGAGTGCTGAGCTCACTGACCCAACCTCCGTGGGGTCGGTGTGCGCACTATAACGCGCCTTGGTATTGCCGGCTACACGCCGCTTGGTCCCGGTGCCTCTTCAGTCACAATAGCAACTTCCACAGTGGCTGCAGGTTCATCCCCCTCTGTGGTTTCTTCCATTTCTTCCTCCTCCTCTGGCTCGGTCGTATCCTCCTCCTCCTCCTGTGCAGCCTCCACTTGCGCCTCTGGTTGACCTTCAAAGCACAATTGAGCCTATTGAGTTTATTAGAACAGAAGGGTACACATTACCGACAAGACTTCACATATTAATGTATCATGTGGATTTAACTGCCCCAGAAAACCTGCTGCGGCTGCATCAGTCGCGGATGGGCACAGGAGTTTATGGGGAGCACACAGAGAAGGGAACAGTTGGCCAGATGACCTTCCCCTGTTCTTATTGCTTATATTCTTATGTTGTCAACCTGAGAGTAGCACAAAGGCTGCATTCATGACATGGCGAAAGGGATCAACGGATAGGAGAGAAAGCAGAAATGGGGTACTGAAGTGCATGATCAACCATGATCATATTGAATGGTGGTGCAGGCTCGAAGGGCTGAATGGCCTACTCCTGCACCTATTTTCTATGTTTTCTATGTTTCTATGACATTACATCATCCATACATTGCATTTTAATTAATTGATGTTACATTACTTTAAAACTGTTTCACACATTACTCACGTGATGCATGGGAGGATCCCACAACACCACAGGTGGTGGCCGAACGACTGGTGGTCCCCATCAGCTTTGCTGCATGCTCCTCCAGCTCACTTAAAGTCTGCATGTAAGCAGGGCCCCCTCCGGTGCACCTCCACTGTGCCCTGTTGTTAGCTATCTTCTTCTGCAAAAGTGAAAAGAGCATGGCATAAGTTAATTGACTAGGTAGTTTCATGGAAAGACAACAGTTTCAAACATTACATGCAAATGAGATCCACAATTGATGCATGGTTATAACAAAGATCAGCGTGTTTTGAATCTACATATGTATATGTGTATGTACGTATGTATGTAAGAATTTACAAAATTTAATTCAATTCAGGAGATTTATTATTACAGTTTTAATTACAATCTTCATCAATACAATATAAAATCTGTACTTACTCCAGCTGATGCCACAAGGCTGTTCCAGCGCTTCCGGCACAGGTCGGGCCCCCTCGCCTCCTGGGACGCCGAGGAGACGACGTCTGCAATCTCGGACCACAGCTTCCTGTAAGCCCGGGGTGGAGGTTTGCCCTGAGCACCCCTGGTAAGTTCTGCCCACCTAGAGTGCACCTCCTCGACGAGGGCCTTGTTGGCCTCATCCAAAAACGGCTTTGCCCTTTTCCGACCCCCATCCATGCTCTTGGATGATGATGATGATGACATCTCTACAATTTATCTAAATCTCCAACTCTCCAAAGATAAAAAAACACTTTATCCAAATCTCCAACGGCAAAAGATTCCACAAAATTCCACAAATCTCCTCACTCCAATCCAACAACTTTCTCCTTTATCTCTCCTCTCTCTCCCACCACAATCGACCTTACTGCGCATGTGTGGATGACTCCTGAACTCCCGAAACGCGCAAAACGCCGTCAACCAGGAAAAAAAATCGCATGCGCAGAAGCCCGTTGCTAGGGAAGTTTTTGCCTTCCACATTGCTGGCCGTTCCTTGGGTGAGCATCATATCATTGACCTTTTGCATCATCCATTTGACATCGCTGGCCTATCGCTGAGTGGAAAATTGCCATCCAAAAATGGGCGATGAGCCAGCGATTGGTAAGGCTGGGACATTGAACATCGCTGGAACATTGCCCATTTTTTGGGCGATAGACAGCAAAGTGAAAAGTCTAACCCATGTTGTAATATATAGCTCCATCTAGTGGACTAGTGCTCCACCTAGTGGACTACTGTGCTAATGCAGCCATTGCTGTAAATACAATAAAGGCATCAAGTGACAGGTCACCTGACAAGTTGCTGTGTTTAGAGCCTTCTTGTAAAGTCTGTGTGTTTGTGATGTCATAGAGAAGATGTACTACATTTGGCAATGAAGGATAGGATAATCGGATACCCTAATTGAAATTTTTATTGGTAAATGATTCCAGCCAAACAACAGAGACTAGAAAGGTCCTTTGTTTTGCAACACAGCTAACAATCCAAGGTAAATTACAAGCAACTTGGCTGAACTGGAGAGTCTAGATGGTTGTGCCTATGGGAATAATAGGGCGCTTGGGTGCGTTTCAACGCGACTGTGAGACTTTCGGAGCATATGTGGAGAGGCTAGAAATGTTTTTCACTGCAAATTGTCTTATCGAAGTCCTCAATGATGAAAACCAGAACCGGGTGGTGTTAGAAAGAAAACAGGCTATTTTTCTGACTGAAGCAGGCCCCGAGGTGTATGAAACGCTGAAAAATGTGCTTGACCCTGTCAAGCCAAAGGACACATCACTGATGGAGATTTAGCACTACAGTCCTGAGCTCCTGGAAATTGCTAAAAGTTATTGTTTTGGAATCTGAGATCAATTCATTGATGAAAGTATTAGTGAGGACATTGTAGCATTAAAAAAGCTATCTATTCACTGTCATTTTGGAAAATTTCATGAACGAGCATTGCGTGACCGTATTGTTTGTGGGATGAAAAATGAAGCGATCAGGAGAAAGTTGTTGACAACTCCTAACTTGACTTTTGATGTAGCTTGTCAGTCAGCTATGTTGATTGATATGGCCAGCCACTACTCCCGAGAATTTTGAGCCATTTCCAGTTGTCAGACAACAAATGTGAATCGCCTCCAGGTTAAAAGAAAAAGACAGTTGGGCCCCAAGGCCTCAGCAACAGCCCAAGGTAACAATACATTGAAGTCATGCTATTAGTGTCTGGGACAACACATTACTCAAAGTTGTCCATATGTGAAGGCAGAGTGTTTCTTCTGCAGGAAAACTGGGCATCATGCGAAGGCATGCCAACTGAAGAGTAAACCAACTTTCAAGGCTATAACTAGAAATCCCCAGAGACTACATAGCATGGAAGAAAAGCAACAGGACGAAGAGATACACGTCATTGGGAACACGAGGATATCTATCAGTGATTCAAAAAGTATCATCATCCAAGTAGATGTTGCAGAAACCAGGATACCCATGGAAATCGACACTGGCGCATCCGTGAGCGTAGTATCGGAATCGTTATCTCTCGACAAGTTGAGTGATTTTCCACTGAAAAAGTTGAAGATAGAGCTGCGAGGTTACTCAGGAGGGCAAATTCCTGTGGTAGATCGTATCACCGTACCGGTGAAATACAAGGATCAATTTCAGAGCTTGCCTCTCTTAGTAGTAGCAGGAGACAAGCCTGCTTACTAAGTAGAAATTGGTTGGGATCACTGAAGCTGGATTGGAATGAGATTTTTCGTGTTGAAACGGGATTTTCATCGAAGGATGACATCATCAAGAAATATCCAAAGTTCTGTGAAACAGGCAGTCCAATCCAATGCTTCAATGTGAATGTCAGGGTACAGAAAGACGCTAGACCAGTTTACTGTAAGCCATGCCTTGTACCATATGCACTCAAGGAGAGAGTTGAGCAAGAACTCAATAGACTAGAGACTGAGAACATTATTTCTAAGATAGATAGGGCTACACCCATTGTTGTTGTACCTAAGTCAGATGGTAAAGTAAGGTTGTGTGGTGATTATAAAGTAACCGTAAACCAGGTTCTAGAGGGCAATTTCCCCAATACATTGCCAAATGTAGAAGATTTGTTCACAACGCTGACAGGTGGTTAGATCTTCTCAAAGTTAGATCGCACAAATGCTTTCTTACAACTTGAACTAGATGAGGAGTCATGCTTGACTATAAATACTCATCTAGGCTACCATTTGAAGTGTCTTCCACCCCCGCCATATTCCAAGGGGTGATGAACCAGATTTTGCAGGCATTGAAGGGGTAGTATGTTATTTAGATGACATCCGAATTTCAGCACCAAACAGGTAAATCCATAATAACGTTTTGACTGAAGTGCTCAAACGGCTAGAGAAGCACAGAGTACGAGTGATTCACAAGTGTGAGTTATTTCAAAATTCAGTGGAGTACTTAGGGCACAGAGTAGACAAAGATGGTATACATCCAACCAAAGGAAAGCTGGATGCAATTAAAAATGCACCTACTCCCAAGAATGTCATTGAACTTCGATCATATTTGGGTCTTTTGAACTATTATGGGAAGTTCCTACCAAATTTGGCTACAGTATTACATCCACTGAATGAGCTGTTTAAAAAAAACAGGTCCAGTGGAAGTGGTCAGAAGAATGCGATACAGCATTCAAGGAGTATAAAAGCCAGTTGTTAGAGAGCACCATGTTAGTTCACTATGATGTATCTAAGCAGATCAAGCTAGCATGTGATGCCTCGCCGTATGAAGTTGGGGCAGTGATCTCTCATGTACTACATAGTGGGGAGGAGAGACCAATTGCTTTTGCTTCACGCACTCTCAGTGCCAGTGAGCATAATTATGCACAAATCGAAAGGGAAGCTTTGGCATTAATTTTTGGGGTCAAGAAGTTCCACAAATACTTGCATGATCGTAAGTTTACCATCGTTATGGACCTTAAGCCCCTGATAGCAATCCTCCATCCAAAGTCAGCAATTCCAACCTTAGTTGCAGCCCAAATGCAGAGATGGGCTTTGATTTTGTCAGCATATATGTATGACATTGAGTACAGACGATCAGCTGATCACAATAATGCTGATGCTATGTCTAGATTGCCATCCCTATCACAAGTTACACCCAATAGGGAAGAATGTTCTATTTTTCATACATTGATGAGCTGCCAGTCACAGCTGAAGAGATTGGTAGAGCAACTAAACGTGACCCAGTTATGTCAAAGGTGTATGATTACATCGCAAATAGCTGGCCAAACCAGATATCAGAGAAAAATATTCATCCATACTTCGTTCATAGGAATGAATTATCAGTGGATAAAGATTGTATCATGTGGGGTGCAAGAATGATTATCCTAAATAAATTCAGGTCCAAACTATTAGGAGATCTTCATGATCAGCACCTGGGAATGTGCTTGATCAAGAGTTTTGCACGCAGTTACTTATGGTGGCTAAGTCTAGATAAAGATATAGAGTACATTGTTAGTCAGTGTACAACATGTCAATCGATAAGTAAGAAACCACCATTACAGCCATGGAAATGGCCTCCCAGGGTTAGGCAAAGGTTACGTATCGATTTTGCTGAGCTTGAAGGACAGCAATTGTTAATTGTGATTGATAGCTGTTCGAAGTGGGTAGAGGTGTTTCCAATCCGGAAAATAACAACAAGTACAACACTAGACAAATTGCGAAGATTATTTTCTTCATATGGCGTCCCAGAAGAAATTGTGTCTGATAATGGACCACAATTTTGTTCAGAAGAATTTGTACAGTTCACGAGCAAAAATGGTGTGAAACATACCAAGGTTTCACCATACCACCCTGTTTCAAATGGTACAGCAGAGAGCACAGTACAAATTGTAAAATGTACCCTCATCAAACAAATGTTGGATCCAAATCCAAAGAAACGACAGTTGTCGTTGGAGCACAAATTGGCTAATTTTCTGATTACTTATCATAATACTCATCACACAACTACTGGTAGAACACCAGCAGAGTTGTTCCTCAAACGACAGCCACGAACCAGATTCTCGTTGTTAA
Source organism: Pristiophorus japonicus (assembly GCF_044704955.1). Lineage (NCBI taxonomy): Eukaryota > Metazoa > Chordata > Chondrichthyes > Pristiophoridae > Pristiophorus > Pristiophorus japonicus. The sequence continues at coordinate 119,439,474 of NC_091989.1, forward strand.
AACCAAACTTGACACAGTCAGTAGAAGGAAAACAATTAACATAGAAACATAGACATAGAAAATAGGTGCAGGAGTAGGCCATTCGGCCCTTCTAGCCTGCACCGCCATTCAATGAGTTCATGGCTGAACATTCAACTTCAGTACCCCATTCCTGCTTTCTCACCATACCCCTTGATCCCCCTAGTAGTAAGGACCTCATCTAACTCCCTTTTGAATATATTTAGTGAATTGGCCTCAACAACTTTCTGTGGTAGAGAATTCCACAGGTTCACCACTCTCTGGGTGAAGAAGTTCCTCCGCATCTCGGTCCTAAATGGCTTACCCCTTATCCTTAGACTGTGAGCTCTGGTTCTGGACTTCCCCAACATTGGGAACATTCTTCCTGCATCTAACCTGTCTAACCCCGTCAGAATTTTAAATGTTTCTATGAGGTCCCCTCTCATTCTTCTGAACTCCAGTGAATACAAGCCCAGTTGATCCAGTCTTTCTTGATAGGTCAGTCCCGCCATCCCGGGAATCAGTCTGGTGAACCTTCGCTGCACTCCCTCAATAGCAAGAATGTCCTTCCTCAGGTTAGGAGACCAAAACTGTACACAATACTCCAGGTGTGGCCTCACCAATGCCCTGTACAACTGTAGCAACACCTCCCTGCCCCTGTACTCAAATCCCCTTGCTATGAAGGCCAACATGCCATTTGCTTTCTTAACCGCCTGCTGCACCTGCATGCCAACCTTCAATGACTGATGTACCATGACACCCAGGTCTCTTTGCACCTCCCCTTTTCCTAATCTGTCACCATTCAGATAATAGTCTGTCTCTCTGTTTTTACCACCAAAGTGGATAACCTCACATTTATCCACATTATACTTCATCTGCCATGCATTTTCCCACTCACCTAACCTATCCAAGTCGCTCTGCAGCCTCACAGCATCCTCCTCACAGCTCACACTGCCACCCAACTTAGTGTCATCCGCAAATTTGGAGATACTACATTTAATCCCCTCATCTAAATCATTAATGTACAGTGTAAACAGCTGGGGCCCCAGCACAGAACCTTGCGGTACCCCACTAGTCACTGCCTGCCATTCTGAAAAGTACCCATTTACTCCTACTCTTTGCTTCCTGTCTGACAACCAGTTCTCAATCCATGTCAGTACACTACCCCCAATCCCATGTGCTCTAACTTTGCACATCAATCTCTTGTGTGGGACCTTGTCGAACGCCTTCTGAAAGTCCAAATATACCACATCAACTGGTTCTCCCTTATCCACTCTACTGGAAACATCCTCAAAAAATTCCAGAAGATTTGTCAAGCATGATTTCCCTTTCACAAATCCATGCTGACTTGGACCTATCATGTCACCTCTTTCCAAATGCACTGCTATGACATCCTTAATAATTGATTCCATCATTTTACCCACTACCGATGTCAGGCTGACAGAAAGAGAATCATGATAGAGGTAGAGTAAGAGAGAGAAGTGTGAATTTGAATCAGAAGGTTAGAGTGAAGAACCATCACCATAAATGGTTAAAGTAGTTACTAGGAAGAATAGTGAAGATATGTGGCCCTCGCACATATTTGGTCAAGGTGTTTGATCACGGTAAGGTTAGGTTTGTTCACATTGATCATATTTTACCTACAGATGTGGAAGGAGTCTAAAGTTGGAATGATTCGATTATTTCTGACTTATCAGACAGTCTTGTTACAAGTAGAGTACCAGTAGCAAATCCTACATCAAATGGACTAGAAATAAGTCCAAAAAAAAGCCAGAATTTAAGTCTGAGTCTGAGTCATGCAGACAAACAGTCTGAAGTTTGAAGAGAGTTCAAATGTAGATCAAGGGCATCCCTTGGAGACAAATTCTCCTCAGGATCAGCCTAGAATGAGTCTAAGTTCGACACCATGTTTGGAAAGTTCTGTCGAGAGCGAAGGTATCCTTTTCGAATCAGAAAACAAGTGGTTCAGTTTGATTTGTAAATATGCAAAATAAGTCCATATCTTTTGTTATGTATAACCATGCAAGTTATGTATGATGATTGTTTGTTATAATTACTTCTTCATTAAGGAGGGAGAAGTGTAATATATAGCACCATCTAGTGGACTAGTGCTCCACCTAGTGGACTACTGTGGTAATGCAGCCATTGCTGTAAATACAATAATGGCATCAGGTGACAGGTCACCTGACAAGTTCCTGTGTTAAGCACCATCTTGTAAAATCTGTGTGTTGGTGATGTAGAGAAGATATACTACATATGTCAAATGAGATCACTTCTAATTTACTGGTCCTTTTAGTTCATGAACAGTAATTACTAACCACTATATTAAATACTTGTTAGAAAATGGGATGTGATAATAATACTATCAAAATGACAACTGCTGCCAAAATTGCAGTTTTTATTCAACACTAAGCAGCTGGTAATATTACCACGTCTATCTATTACATATTTAAAAACACTGCATGGTCGCAACATTGCAACGGTATTGCATCTGTAGATGTCCTCTGACAAATAGGGTGACCTAATAGAGGTCTTTAAAAGTACGAAAGGTTTTGATGGAGTGGATACAGAGAGAATGTTTCCACTAGTGGGGAAGAGCATAACTAGAGGCCATCTATACAAGATAGTCACCAAGAAATCAAATACGGAATTCAGAAGAAACTTCTTTACCCAAAGAGTGGTGAGAATGTGGAACTCACTACCACAGGGAGTGGTTGAAGCAAATAGTATAGATGCATTTATGGGGAGGCTGGACAAGCATATGAGGCAGAAGGGAATATAGGGTTACGCTGGTAGATTTAGATGAGGAAAGACAGGAGGAGGCTTGAGTGGAGCATAAACGCCAGCATGGACTGGTTGGGCCGAATGCCTGTTTCTGTGTCGTATACCTAGGTAATCCTATGTTATGTGACATGGCCAACTGACGCAAATATTAGGAACCCACCTTTGGGGCCACACAAGAGGGAAACATTTTTTTTGAAAGAAAAGTTCTTTAAAATAATAGAGAGCAGATTAAAACCAATCTCCCTCAGAAATTAATTAAAAGTCAACAAAAGAATGAGCCAAGAGGCCCCCACACTAGACTGTGGCTGAAGGTGAATTTTCAGGCATCCTGCCCAGCAGATTTAGGGCGGTAGCATCCGAAAATGGTGGGCCTTGAACTACCATCCTGTTGTCGCTATTATTGTGGTTGTGGAATTGTTTCCCCAGGTCGACCACTGGACAGCCAGTGCGGATCCTTGAGTCAGGCGGTGGGCCCATTTAAAATGGTAATTGGGGTCCGATGATGTACATAGGACTCCGATTGCCATGTTTGGACGCAGCTGGCTGGAGTGAGGACCATACACGTTCGAATCAGCATCTGGTGGTGGTTCGGCCAATGAGGATCCTGAAGGCGAGTTGCTTTTCATTCAAACCAGCCTGGGCCACTACGGCTTCCCCCACCCTCCCAGGTACCCAACCTCCTCCAGCCCAGAGGGCGGTTGGGGGACTTGCTGTTGTGGCAGCCCAGAATGAGCAGGTTGCCCCGGAGCACAGGGTTTCCAGCCGCAGACTGCTGGCCCAATGCAAATGAGACCCGCTCCTCAAAATGGACTGGGCCTCCCGGAGGGACACGGCATGTTCCGCTGGACAGCTGCTCAAATCCCATATTGGAAATCCACCCCAGTATATCCTTTTGGAGATGTCCATTTAAATTCAGTCCATAACCCCATTATATTTGTAATGCCTTGTAACACCTGCAGGTGGCGCTCCCTTAGGGTTTCTCTCGTTAAGCGTTCAGCCCTTTGTCATGATTTTCAGTCACAAAAGCCTGTGACTGCAATTCCCTGTTGGAAGGAATGGTTTGAGTCTGCATACAGTTCCATGCTCCGACCACTGGGTGGCTCTGCACCAATATGGGTTCTCAAACTCTCTTTGGACATTTTTACTGAAAGGCTTTTAACCTTTTGAAAATATTAACAATTTAAAATTTGCAATCTGTTATTAATGTGGTTCAATTTGCTCCCAATTACATCCCAAATTAGAAACTCAATTCCCTTAGGCAACAGAGATTTTGGTCTCTTGAATATACAATCCCCCCACCCCTGCCATCACCTTCCAACTTCCCCTGACAACTTCCATCCTCGAATCCAGCAACAAGCCTTCCTTTCCAGTCACGGCTTTGGTGACTTTCCTAGAGCAGTGGATTCTCAGTACCACAGTGTAAAACTTGAAAAGTGGCTTCAAATAGAAAGTAAAGTACATAAACAGAGAACAGAAAGGGCTAGAAATTCATTATAGCCAAGAAATGGGCAGTATTTAGACTAAAAATGGTTAAGTAGTGCCAGTTGAAAATGGTCTAGGCTGCACGCAAATTTCGTCCTCACTCCTCATTAAAATGAGTGCAGTCATGATTCTTGTCTAAAAACTGAAGCTCATTGGCGTTACACTAAAAAGATGGACCAATATTGGGGGTAGTCTAAATGCAAGTAACGATTGTCAGAGGCTTTTTTCACTATTTAAAGGGGAGGTCCGTTGATGCTGCGGCACCTCATTCTCAGCATTGTTGGGTGTGCAACTGCCTCAACAATCATAAGAAGAACGAAGAAAAGGAGCACTTGTTTACAAATGCTGATGGCAGATCGCTGCCCCATGGAAAGAGCCTGGAGGTTTTCCGATAAAGCTTTGGCGGCATTGGTTTTAGTAATCGAGAAAAGACGGATGGTCCTGTACCTGGCAACTGGCAGGAGGCCCTCGCCACAAATCTGCCAGACTACGTGGAGGGAGGTGGCACATCACGTCACCGACAGCACTGTGCTCCCCAGGACCCACACCCAGTGCAGGAAGAAGTTCCATGAGTTCACACGGGTGGTCAGGGTGAGTGAAGATTTCAACAAATGCTACATACCACCATCTGTACCACATGCTTCACTCACTGCTCAATGATCCACACCCCCACCACTCACCACCAACAATTTCTACCTAGCAACACTCACACCCACTTCTCACACCTTGCACACAATCACAGTTATTCAAATATTGCAGGTACAAGGGTCATTCGTTATTAGAATGCATGTGATATGTATGATATGTTTATAAATAAAGTTATTAATTTTGCTTGGGATATTTTGTGGACTCTCTCATTTCAGCTTTGATGCTGTGAGACAGGGATTGTATGACGGGGATGTGGTGAGCTACGGGGATCTGGGGTTTCATTCATGCAAATAGGAGTCTGATGAGCCAGTCACGGACTGCCCGTCCGGAAAGCCGATTGTCTCGCCGTCTCCGCTCCCGCCGTAGATCCTGGAGGGCGAAATCCACTGTCAGTACAGCCCCCATGACTTTTAGCAAGTGTTGTAGGTTGAAGCTTTTGAGAAATAAGTTTGGAGTTTTGTACTTGCCACAACACTCCCTGATACCAAAGAACCTTGAAATGAATAAAGAAAACTCTTCCAGTAGCAGGAAGTAGTATACAGCCACTCAAACGTCAAAAACCTGTCAGGTCTGAATCATTGGTGACGATCCCTTTAAATAGTGTCGCTAGACCCGGCGTTCTGCTGCTGCACACCACCTGAAGCTATCGTTGTTTTCTCTAGCCGCTAAGCTCATTGGTTGTAATGAAGTTGGGAGATCGGGCATCAAGTGAGCGTTGCACACTCACTGACGTTGCGATCTCCATGATGGCGAGCTCCCCGGGGATTGCATTCAGCAGCAGCACTGCTGACAACACTGTGGTGTGCGGCGCCGGAACCAGCATCAGGTGGCATTAGAGCTCTCAGCAGCGTTTTAACGCCATCTCGTGGCGCTAACGGGTGGCGCAAACCACACGAATTTCTCCCCCTGTGTGTTATTGATGTGAATTAATGAGCTGATGCTATACAACGCAGAATTGTGGGGAATGAGATCACCCCAGGGATTTCATGTAGACTACAAGGCAGATATGAGATTTATAGAATGGAGGAGGGGGATTGAGAGGTTACAGCATGACAGTATTTAAAACAATGTCTGCAGGTAATGATGAGGAGATTGCAGAATGTACTCACAAAATCCACAGAGGGATGCAAAGATCCTGAGAAAAAGAATAAGCAAATTTCAACAAAAATGTAACAGAAAGACAAAAAGTCATCTTTTTTCTGAAGAGGATTCAAGGAACTAAGAAAAGTAGTTTTATGGACAGATCATTAGCTTTGTACACCAGCTGGGTATAGTGAATTATGTCACCACTTTATCATTTACATTTTCCTTCATTAGTTTTTTTGCTGCTCAGTTTCCCATATCATCCACCAATCGTAGACTGAGAGGAGGAGGGGTGGAAGAATGAGCGACCACCTGTGCCAAGAATTCTCCTGATGCTGTCCTTGCGGTAGCTGCAAAAAGGCTCACAAAGGTACCCAGAGCTGGTTAACCTTCAGATATTCCCTTCTAACAATTGACGTCTAATATCCTATATCTGACATCTATCCTGCCTCCTTTCATGCTTTTTTCCTACCCCACACATATTTCTCATGCTCAATACCACTCAGTCCTCCCTTCATGCTTATTCTTCTTATGCTCCAATGTCTCATGTCTTTCATGCTTCCTAGTTACCTTCACTGATCGCTCCACATGTCTACAATCCTCTCTTCCCCCAATATGTTGCGCCCTGTATGAGTAAAGACATGCCTTATGCTGTAGTCTTTAACAATCAAACCTCCTAAGATGATGACGAGACCAAGCTCATCTGTTCATGAATCTAAAACTCTCGCTCACAGATGATTCATCCACATCAGAAAAACAGGATGGTTTCAGAGGCAGAATTAGAGGAAAAGAATGCCCATCTCTGGTATCATCACATGCCATTCAACATCTGAGGGAGGTAAGGCAACCACTACTGTGTTAACTGGTTTTAGGCAGTTTCATGAGCTGATTACTCGGGTAATTTTGCGAGGTGAGGTGAAACTCCACCGTGGAGCCTCACGACACACAAGCATGTGTTGCAATACAGTTATAGCCCCATCTCCAACCAGCATTCCTGCCTAGTAAGGGGTTAGCACAGTCATGTCATACTGTGGAGTTGGAGAGGCACAGGCCTTGAAATTCTTGTACCACTGATGTAAGTGTAGGAGCAGGACTTATGCCTGCTGAAATCAGAGGAGGCTGATCCCATCAGAAATTCCGGGGTCAGCTAATTTACATAATTCTGACAGGACAAGGATGGGAGCCCTACCAACAGGAGGCCCAATATCCCCGGAAGGTTTGGAAAACTCAGGATGGGGAAGAGCACGGGCACAATTCCCAGATTTAACGGGCTGCATGCATTTAAAGGGCGAAGCAGGCTCTAGGAATAAAATGACTGATACAATGGAAAGGAAAAGGCGGGCAGCTAACTTCTCTGAGGCTGATGTGGAAGTGCTGCTCTTCCAAATTAAGGAACAGGAGGATGTCATTATCGGAGTACTAGGGAAGAAGCCCTCACATCCATGTAAGATTTCTAAATCTCTCTAGCATTAAATTGACAGCAAGACCAATTCTTTTAAAACAATTTGGAATAAGTTTATTAAACACACAGACATGCTCTTGGCCTATCGAACACAACAGCAGTCTGTTAGTATCCTACCGACTCTACTGAATTACAACAGGTGAGGCAATGAGTTACAGATTTACACAGACATATACTTCCTTCTGAGTCAAGCAAAGCTCTTGGCCTGGTCTGTAGAGAGGGAGGTTTCCTGCTTTGCCATGTGGTCATCCAAAAGAGAGAGAACAGGCTTTGGGGTTGCCTTTTTATGGGCTAGTGTTTCCTCGTTTTTTGCATGCTTAACGCCCACTTAACTTCCATTTTAACGCTGAAATAACGTATAATGCCCAAATATTGCCCATTTAGCCACAAAATGGAAACTGACGGGCATTTTTTGGAAACTTATCGCCGAGCGTTACTTTCCGTATGTGCGTAACGCCGGGAAAAAATAATACCGCCCGCCCACTTTTTTGGGGTGGAATCATCAGAATGGACGAAATCAACGTCAATAATATCGGCCAGCGTTACTTTCCGCACGGAATTAACGCCAAGATTCAATAATACTGCCCGCCCATTTTTTTTGTCGTAAAGAGCACATTTGGCAAAACTAACACCCAGGAGATCGCCCACTATCACTTTCACCAACTCGCACACATCGCCCACAATATCACTCGCAAAAAGTGGAACTGTTCTGAACTAAAGACAGCGGTGTGGCTGCCATTTTTAGTTTGGTGAGTTTTGATCTGTTTGCTTACCCTGAAAGTCATATTCCTTTTGTTCCTTAAGCTCCGCCCCGAAGAGAAGACTTGAATTTGGATGTATCCATTTTGTCTCAAACCGCAGCCTGTCTGCAACCTGCACTTTCGACATTTATGCATACACACTAAATTCACCTTTATTACATACATCCCACATCAATTCTATCATTAATATACGCTTTTATTCTTACAGATTCCCCGCCTTGATGGGGAAATATCCTTATTGATTCCTCATTTGGTTTATCTCCTCAGGGCTCGCATATGGTGGTTCAGTTTTCGAAGGAGTTTTCTCAGGTAGCAGATCATGATGATCCCCACCGCTACAATTATGGCTTGTGGCAGTATCATAAACATTGAGAGTGTCCTGAGCCAGGGGTGTTGTCCTACAATATACACTGTTTCCCACCATGGGCTGACTCCCAGCTTTTGTATAGCTCTGCTGTTCATGGTGTTGTTCTGTCTCATCTGTATTAAATGTTTCTGTGAGGTGGATGACCGCTGCAGAATGGATTTTAAACTTAGAGAGAGAGGGGAAAGTGGATGACCAAAGTTATCCACCGCTCTCAGAGCTTCTGCTTGTTCTAGAAATTCTACCCTGAAGTGGGTGATGTTATGAACGCTTACCAGGAACAGCCGATGGTCATCCAATACAACCGGGGCTTGAAACAAAAGGTGAGCGTCTTAACAGGGCACTTCTGACGCCCATGCCTCATCATTTTGGCATTGGTGGTCAGGAAATATGCCCCGTGACTCGTATACACTTACTGGGCCTGGTTCAGTCCCTACCTCATAAGGTGTACACCACATGTGGGGAATTCACTATAGTACAATAACATCTCCAGCAGAGACCCTCCCTTTTCAGTGCACCGTCGCCACTCAAAGCACATCCAAGACATTCGTAAGTCATGCTGCAGTTCCCGCTTCCCCATCTTCCCTCAGCTTCAGTCGTGGCCAGAAACAAGATCAGTGTAGTGTTTACTCTTTGGCCATTTTTAACTGATTAATGTGATACAATTTCTTGTACTTAACACCCTTTATCCCCGGTAACTGAATCAAATAAACCGCGGGGTTCAATCGGTCTATAATTGTATGCAGTCCTCACCACCTGGGCTCAAAGTCATGCTTCTTTTTCCCATAATTTGGAATCATTATGGAGTTCCCCCAACTGATACTCAAAGGGACTGACTTTCTTGTCAAAGTACCTTTTAATTTGTCTTTTTGATTTCCCAAATTTCGTGGCCACAAATCGATTGATCTGATCGGTGTGATCTACCACTTGTTCCAGCCACTTGGAACTACACGGTTTCATTGTTAGGGGACTCATCCCGGTTAGTGTTAGCTGGCCTGGTGTTCTCATGAGTCTCCCCATCATGGCCTGATATGGGGAGACTCCTGTTGTTTTATGAGGTGTGGACCTCATTGCCATTAAGCACATTGGCAGCATGTTAGTCCATTGAGTGGGGTGGTCCGCACACAATTTTTTTAACATTAACTTGAGGGTCCTGTTCCCCCTTTCGACCCCTCCGGACAACTGGGGGTGGTAAGCAATATGTAGTTTGTGTTTTTCCCCCAACATTTATTGCCATTATTACAAAGGGGATGGAGTATAAAAGCAGGGAATACAAGGTATTGGTGAGGCCACACCTGGAATACTGCGTGCAGTTTTGGTTTCCATATTTACAAAAGGATATACTTGCTTTGGAGGCAGTTCAGTGAAGGTTCACTAGGTTGATTCCGGAGATGAGGGGGTTGACTTATGAGGAAAGGTTGAGCAGGTTGGGCCTCGAAACGTATAAGATTATGAGGGGACTTGACAAGGTGGATGCAGAGAGGATGTTTCCACTGATGGGGGAGATTTGAACTAGAGGGCATGACCTTAGAATAAGGGGCCGCCCATTTAAAACTGAGATGAGGAGAAATTTCTTCTCTTAGAGGGTTGTAAATCTGTGGAATTTGCTGCCTCAGAGAGCATTGGAAACTGGGACATTGAATAAATTTAAGACAGAAATAGACAGTTTCTTAAATGATAAGGGGTTATGGGGAGCGGGCAGGGAAGTGGAGCTGAATCCATGATAAGATCAGCCATGATCTTATTGAATGGTGGAGCAGGCTCGAGGGGCCGTATGGCCTACTCCTGCTCCTATTTCTTATGTTCTTATTTCCCGCAGGTGGGTAACAATGTTACCAATAAAGTGCGAACCTTGATCACTGTCCATTTGTACCGGTACTCCCCACCTACATGATTGCGGTGTTGGAGCAACAGAGGAATGCTTCAATCCATTTCGTGAAGTGATCCACTACCACTCGGACATGCTGAAAATTGCCTTGCGCCTGTAGAAGTGGCCCAATTAAGTCTATCTGGAGGTGAGTCCATGTCCCTTGAGGTGGGGGCGCGCTTTGAGGCAAGGCTCGGTTAGTGCGTGCAGGAGTATTATGTTGCATGCACGGTAGGCATCATGCCACATATTGGTTGATTGTTTCCCTCATGGAAGGCCACCAAGCTGTGGCTGCTACCTTATAGAAGGTTACCAGGGCCGAATAGTGCCCTGCTATGAGGTGGGAGTGAAAGGGAGAGCAGTTCCTGACCCATCTCTGGTGGAACACACACCACTGGGCAGGCATTTGGCTTTCTTTTGAACATCAGCAACTGCTCATCTGACTCAGGGGCAGTGGCTAGTATGGTATTGGGAGCCCAGGCTGTCGGTTGAGGAAGGGGTCTGCCTTCCTCGTGCCAGGCACTTACAACAGCATATGACCAGTATTGCTGCTGCAGGGATTTTAAATTTAGGTGATCTGTTGGGGAGGCCTTGCTAACAGCTTTGCAGGGCTCAACAACTATATCCTCTATCTCCCCATCAATCGTAGCGTCCATGGCTGCTCTGTCTGCTCTGAAATTTCCTTCACTATGTGGACCCCCTTTTCTATGGGCTGCTACCTTTCCTATGAAACAGGGCTGGGATCGCTGTTTAAGGTATGATCAGGGCCTTACCATTTTTGTGGTATAGGGGCAAGGAGAGCATGGTGTTTATAGCATAGGCACCATCTGACCAAATATTCACCGGTCTATCTGAGGTTTCCTTCACAGTGCGGCGATTTCTGCATATTGTGAAGACTGTCTGTTGCATCTTCGCTGGATGGTTCTTTCTGGCAATACCACAGCATATCCGGTGTGAGGGGATCCCTCAATGTGGTATGAGGACCCATCGATGTAAACATCGATGTAAACAATCGTACTGCAGCAAGCAGGTAGGGCGGGAAAAGTCTTTTAAAATTGCAGCCATTCTTTTGTGGAAGATCGTGGGGGCATTATGGAACCCCTGAGGCAGGCATGTCCAGGTGTAGCTCTGGCCCTCAAATGTGTACTGGTCTTCCCCTTTAACAGGGATAATCCAGAATCCATTGGCGATGTCGAGAATTGAGAAGTGCTTGGAACCAGCAGGAATTTGAGGTAATGTGGTGGGAGTTTCTCTTACTGCCAGTGAGCAGGCTGGTGTTACAGAATTTAACTTTCTTTAATCAATAGTCAGTCGCCAGCTGCTATCAGGCTTTTTAACCGGCCATGTGGGTGAATTGGTCATGAAAGTGCCTGTCCTGAGAACACCCTGCTCGACTTGGGATTTTATGGTGTCTCGGATGTAAGGGTGGCTCTCCTTTAGGATGGGATACTGTTTAGTGAATGTGTGGCAGGGGTCCCTCAATAGACTCTTCGGCTGCCATTTTTCTACAATCGTGCTTGCACTTGGCGAACACTGCTAGGTGTTCCTGAATTAGTTTTGCCATAGTTTCATTTTCGCTCCCCGGAGGGTCATACTCAGATAGCTTTTTAATAGCAAAAACCAAGTGAGCATCTGAAATTAATATCACTCTTGCATTATTCCTCAATTCCATCCCAACACTGCCCCAATTGTAATCTATTACCGCTCCATACTGATCCAACATATCAGTCCCTAAAATTCCTCTTCCGTCGGGGGTGGTCATCAGCATCGGCGCTGGAACCTGACAGGTGAGGCCTCCCAACTAAAGTTCAGAGGCCTTCCCTGTATCACCATTAAACCTTGCCCGCTGCTGCATGACATTCAGGGTATGGGGTGTGGATGATGGTAACGGCTGAACCAATATCGATAAACATAATCTGCTGCCGCCCCCTTTTAAAACAACAAGGACTACTGGTCTCCCGCTACCATCACGTCGGAACCCCACACCTATCAATCTTTGGGGGCCAGACCCTGTCATTGGGTGGATCCTTGGAGGGGTCCTCCAATGGGTGTGCATTAACGATTGCGTGCACCAGTAAATGATTTTGCATCCCCTGCCGTGACAATTTGGACTTTCATGTGTATTATCAACTGGTCCAATCATTGATCTATCCCATAGGGCTTGGATTCGTCCTTCTTTCGAAGGGTAACTAACTGAGCCAATTGTTGTTCCATCCCAGAGGGTTTGGGTTCATCCCTCGGGAGGTATCCGTGGTCCGGTGCCCGTCTGGGTCTACTGCAGTCTTTTGCTAGGTGACCTTCCTTTTTACAATTAAAGCACTGTTCCCTAAAGGGGTAGTTTTGAGATCCCTCCACCGCTGACATTGGTTTCTTTACGGTGGGTGGTGACTTCACCTTTAACTGGTCCTTTACCATCTCCCAGGCTCTTTGAGCACTGGCCTCTATATCTGTCCACTGATCAGCGGGCCTCACAGCTATGCCCAGGGTGGTTTTAACTAAAGAGTGGAGTTGGGTCAGGAACATCGATTTAAATTGTTCCTGATTCCTTCCTGCTGCAGCATTTTCAGGTGCCTGGTTCTGGGTACGTTCATAGATATCGTACAGGTGATTACTGAAGGCTCTGGGGGTCTCACCTAGGCACTGTTTGCTCTGACCAAGCACAGCCACTAAGTTTAAGCTTTGGATCCCTAAATGGTTTAGGATCTTGGTCACGACTGCATCAGTCGCTGTACCATGCTGCAGGATTGGGTCTGGCAGATTATTCCTTAAATATGTGGAACAGACTAAGAGGAGGATTTTAAATTTCCCTCTTCTAACTTGGAGTAACCGAAGTCTGCCCACCTCCTATTAGCTCCCAGAGGGTCGTCCTCATCATTAATGTGTCCCAACTCGTGGCTACACGCCGTGGTGTCAGCACCAGATATGGGCCGTGAGTCGGTATGGTCACTGGTCATGTGACCATGCACATTACGCCGTAAAGAGGTGGTTACTACTGCTACGGTTGGCCCTTGTGTCTCCAAGGTACCCCGTCCTTCACCACCGTCCTGGGGATTATACTGACTGCCTTCCTCTTCCCAATCTGTCTCCCCCTTGTCCCCTTCTGCTGTCTCTGTTTTGGTTCCCCGTGTTACTGCGGATACCAGGGCCTGCTGCTGCCCTAACTTACTCTTTAGCCTGGTTATTTCTAGTTGGCACTGGACGTGGTCTGCCTCCCTATGTGGCCTCTTAATTGCTTCCCTTAATGGCCCCCTCGCATCTTCTACCTCCTGCTGGAGCCCCAAGTTTTACAATTTATATTTCTTGAACTCTAATCTGTTTTCATTTGTTTCAGCAATGGCTGCTGCAGCATTGAAATTCAAGAGGCTTTGTTGCTGTAGCAATGAAGCTGCCTGCTCGGCCCCTCTTTCTAGTTGCCTGATACTGTGGCTTAATCGATCGATTTCTTGTCTCAAATGCTGGATTTCTCCCTCCTTTAACTGCCTAACAAGCTGGATGCCTTCTTTTTGTTCTTTTATACTTTGAATCTCTTTTTCTTTTAGTCAAATCTCTTTTACTTGTAATTCTTTTCAATCTTGTATTTCTTCCCTTAAATTTTGACACTCTTTTGCATCCTGCCTCATTAGTTCCTCACCTCTCTGAGCACAGTAATGTGCCCCAAATACCAAGAGACCCTTTGCCCATTTGGGCTTTAGCTTTCCTTCATCTGCTCTCTCCTGGATAAATGCCACGAGCTCCCCAAAGGACGCATGTTTGCCCTTACAAATGCATTGTTCCTGTAACTTTTGTAAGTCCCTTAAGGACACCTTATCGTATATTTTCTCATGGTAGGCTACAGCTACATCTTTTGTAGTCTATTGGTATCCTACAGACTCTACTTAATTAGAACGGGTAAGGTAACGAGTTACAGATTTACACAGACATATATTTCCCTCTGAATCAAGCAAAGTATGCGTCCTTCTACCTTGCTTCTTGGTCTGATCTGCAGAGAGGAGGTTTCCTGCTTTGCCATGTGGTCATCCAAAAGAGAAAGAACAGGCTTTGGGGTTGCCTTTTTATATCTCTTAAGGTCTATTGTCTCTCAACATAAGTTGGTAAGGACGCAGGATTGGGTCTTAGTTTCAGGGCAGTTCTTTATTGGCTTTCCTCACACATGTGACTGTCTGCAGGAACTGGAGTCGTTCTTTGATTGGGTTAATCGTTTCCCCATTAACACCTTTTCTAGTTTGGTGAGCTTCGATGGGCCTGCCCACCCTGAAAGTCATGTTCCTTTTGTTCCTTAAGCTCTTCCCCGAAGAGAAGACTTGAACTTGGATGTATCTATTTTGTCTCTTGAGTTCAAACTGCAGCCTGTCTGTGTAATCTGCACTTTCGACATTTATGCATACACACTAAATTCAACTATATTACATACATCCCATATCAATTCGATCATTAATATACACTTTTATTCTTACAACCAGCAAAATGGGCCAAGTGGCTATGAATGGGATCTCCATAATCCCAAGGGGCACCTTGCAGAATCTTTCAAGTCAAATACAAATGTTGGGCCATTTCCTCTTCAACTCTGCTGTTTTATTTTTCACTTCTGAAGCATAAGGATAAACTCATAACACTCTTATGAGTGTTCTACATGTGTAAACATTTTTGGGTGACAATGGGCACCTGATGGGGGCTGAATTCAATGGTCCCCAAAAACGAGTGCGAGGATTGCGATGAGTGATTAAGCCTCTTCCCTTGCTTCCGATACAGGTAGCACGGCAACTTTGTGCTACCTGCTGATTAACATGATTTCAGCTTGCAGCCAGCGTTAACCGCGCTGCTGATTAGCTATAAGCATCAGCAGGGGGCCCAAAATTGTACCTTGCTAGCACTACTTAATGCTAGCTTGCACTGCTTAAAGCTCTTAAATGAGAGGTGCGCTGTGACAGGAGCAGTTGCTGGGAGTCGCGGTTGAATATATTGTGACCTAGGAAAGAGTGAGGAATGGTACAACAGGAGAGAGATAAGCTCCAAGTATTTTCAACGCTGCACTGGAGCCCTTGGTGGAGGAGGTGGAAAGGAGGAGAGATGTGCTGTATCTACAGGGAACCAGGAGGCCTTCCAGATGCACATTCAGAAGGCGGTGGGAGCAGTTAGCCATGGCGGTCAATGCCAGGAGTCAAGTCCTGAGGACCTGGATGCAGTGCCGTAAGAAGGTCAATGAATGCATCTTCAAAAGCCATATCCCACCAACTGCACCATTAGCCTCAGCCACTGGGCAATGCACCACACTCCCACTAATCACCTACCAACAACCTCTATCAATCAGGACTCATACCTAAGATTCATAGCTTCACCTCACCCTCACACACTTAGCACTGCTGCAAGCCTTACACCCGCACCTCACAGCTTGCACAGACTGCCAACTATTGAACCATGGCAGCCACATCATCCAAACAGATTGCACAACCCTCACTGACACACTTCCCTCTCCCTTGCAGGACAAGGTGGTGCACAACTGGAGGCAGCAGGAGATAGTCAATGGGGGCCAGTGGGCTGCATTTCATTGTGGTGGAGGAGATGGTATTTGGCATCATTTGGATGACCATTGCTGAGGCCGTTGCCAGCAGCAGGGCTGAAACCATAGAAATTGATGGTATCCTCATATATCATCCTCCTTCTCACATCCCACTTCCCCCTCATCCCACAATCTCTGTTGATTTACAAGTGTGCATCTCTTGCTACCTGCCCCCATGCCTCCCCTTCCCCACCCATCCCCCCTCACCACAACCGTAACCTTGTGCCTTTATCCTTTCAGATACCCAAGAACTGCAAACTGGCCAGGCAGTGGTGGAAGAGCAACAGTTGGAAGAGCAGCAAGACACCCATGATGAAGAAATACCGTCACTCGATTTCACACTCTCAGCCGCCAGCTCAGATACTGACACTGCGTGTAATTTAGAGGATAGGTTAGAGACGGGATCTGCACATGGTGAGACACTAGGCACGAGTGGCCTGCAGCCAGGGCAGGGGGCAAGGGTTGAACAGGTACCAGCTCGCCGGAGGGTGAGGTCGCGTACGAGTTCTGCTGCAGAGGACTCAGATGAGCACTTCGATGGGGTGGGCTACAGAAGAAGGGTGATGGGTATGCACAATGAAACGCTTGGTGCATTGGCTGGTCTGCCAGAAAGCCGGCATGCAAAGTCAAAGAGCATGGAGAGGTCTGGTACCAACTTGGCACAGGGCTTTGCACAGAGCTTGGACCCCATCCTTTCCACCATGGAAGTGGAGGCCAACTCCATTAACACACTTGCAGGCCCAAAAGTGATGCAGCGTCTGATGGCCAATGTCTCAGCTTCCATTGCGGCACAAGCAGAGGCCACCCAACATTTGGGTGCTTCAGTGGAAACTCAGACTTCTGCCATGAAAGCTCAGCTTGCTGCCATTAAAGCTGTGGTTCCCAGTGTTCAAACGGTCTCACAGCAGTCCAGAAATCTGTCCTCCAACAGATATTAGGATTGCAGAGTCGCTGCCCTGGGGAGTGGCAGTGCCTCTGTGAAGCACGAACCTCCTGTCTTCTCTTGGGATGGCGGCATTCATGTTCCCACCATTGCCATTCCATCAGTGCCCTTGCTTTTGCCTCACAGCCAGTTGGCACGGACGGCTGCCGCCCAGGCCAAGGTGGTGCAGTTCAAAGCCGGCCTTCTAGGCCCAGAGCTGCTCGAGGTCATCCTCCAAGGCCTTTTGCAGTCTCCTTCACTGAAAGTCAGCAGCCTTCCGCCAGCCATGCTGCAGCCACTGGGGTGGCACTGCGTAGGAGCACTAGGACAGGCAAAGGCACACGGCAGACAGGCACAAATGGAAAGCACAGAGATGGTTAGTATGCAATATGACATGATTTCATTTATAAATTTGGTTTGGAATCTTTATTTTTCAGTGGCTTTTATTTTTGCATTGTGGCCAAGTAGACGCTGTGATAGTCAGTGACAGAGGGAAGGTAAGGTGTGGGACTATTGGTGAATGGGGAATTGGGGTTGCATTTACTGGTATCGCAGTCAGATGAGTTGTTTATAGACAGCCCGGCCAGAAAGGGGCTGTCTAGGTTGCCTCCTCCCTTCCTCTGCCTCCTCACCTGCCTCCTTCTCCGCCTCCTCCTGCTCCTCAGCTGCTCGCGATAGGCACTCTGCATCTTGGGGTCGTCGAGGGTCGCCAGGTTGGCGGTGAGGTGCTGGCAGTATAGGGCTCTCTTAACTGGGTCTTTGAGTGCCCTGGCGTTGATTTTTCTGCTCATTGCTTTTGTTGCCGTTGCCACTTTGGGGCTATATTAATGTTGATGACAGCTCTTGTCATGGCGCAGGTGATGCGCATGTCTTTGCGGTCCCTCGCTCGGAGTCACAATGCAGATTCCGTCCACTAATGGATATAACGGACATGATCTTCACCACGCAACAACTACAAGAGAAATGCAGGGAACAGCACCAACTCTTGTACATGGCTTTCTTTGAACTCACAAAGGCCTTTGACACTGTCAACCGTGAATGACTATGGAACGTCCTCCTCCGTTTCGGCTGCCCCCAAAAGTTTGTCACCATCCTCCGCCTGCTTCACGACGACATGCAAGCCGTGATCCTGACCAATGGATCCACCACAAACCCAATCCACATCTGGACCGGGGTCAAGCAGGGCTGCGTCATCACACCAATGCTCTTCTCAATCTTCCTCATTGCAATGCTCCATCTCATTCTCAACAAGCTTCCCGCTGGAGTGTAACTAAACTATAGAACCAATGGGAACCTGTTCAAACTCGTCGCCTCCAGATTAGATCCAAGGTCGTCCCATCTTCTGTCATCGAACTACAGTCTGCGCACATTCAGAGGCCGAACTCCAAACCATCATCAACATCTTCACCGAGTTGTATGAAAGCATGGGCCTTACACTAAACATCCGTAAGACAAAGGTCCTCCACCAAACTCACCCCACCTCACAGCACTGCCCTCCAGTCATCAAAATCCATGCATGGCCTTGGACAACGTGAACCATTTTCCATACCTCGGGAGCCTACTATCAGCAAGGCGGACATCAACGACGAGGTCCAACACCACCTCCAGTGTGCCAGTGCAGCCTTCGGTCGCCTAAGAAAATGAGTGTTTGAAGACCAGGACCTCAAATCTGGCATCAAGCTTATGGTCTACAGAATAGTAGTGATACCCGCCCTCCTATATGGCTCAGAGATGTGGACCATATACAGTGGACATCTCAAAGCGCTGGAGAGGTACCACCAGCGCTGCCTCAGCAAGATCCTGCAAATCCACCGGGAGGATAGACGCACCGTCAGTATTCTCGATCAGGTCAACATCGAAGCACTGACCACACTCGACCAGCTCCGTTGGGTGGGCCACATCGTCCACATACCTGACACGAGACTCCCAAAGCAAGTGCTCTACTCGGAACTCCTACACGGCAAGCGATCCTCAGGTGGGTAGAGGAAACGTTTGAAGGACACCCTCAAAGCCTCCTTGATAAAGTGCAACATCCCCACCGACACTTGGGAATCCCTGACCCAAGACTGCCCAAAGTGGAGGAAGAGCATCTGGGAGGGCGCTGAGGGCCTCGAGTCTCGTCGCAGAGAGCATGCAGAAACCAAAAGCAGATAGTGGAAGGAGCGTGCGGCAAACCAGACTCCCCACCCACCCTTTCCTTCAACCACTGTCTGTCCCATCTGTGACAGAGACTGTAATTCCCATATTGGACTGTACAGTCACCTGAGAACTCACTTCTAGAGTGGAAGCAAGTCTTCCTCGATTTCAAGGGACTGCCTATGATGATGATATAGCTGGTGGCAAGGGCTGTGCCCTCATGATGGCGAAGTTGTGCAGCATGCAGCAGACCACCATGAATCTTAACATATTCTAAGTACTATAGGGCTCCTCCAGAGCGGTCCAGGCAGCAGAAGTGTTGTTTCAGCACACTAATGGTCTGCTCTATTGCATTTCATGTGGCAGCACGGCTTTCATTGTATGCATGCTGCGCATGTGTGCAAGGATTGTGCAGGTGGTCAGCGGCTAGCCCTTGTTGCCCAGTAGGCATCCTTTGGTTTGTTGTGGTGGCACAAATGCAGATGGCACAGCGAACTGCCACAGAATGAAGGCATCATGACTGCTGCCAGGATACCGAGCATTGACCTGCATGAGTCACTGCCTGTGATCGCGCACCAGCTGAAAGTTGGGGGAGTGGAATCCCTTTCCGTTGCAGTACATCTCAGAGTTGACATGTGGCGCCCGCAAAGTGACATGTGTGCAGTCAATGGCCCCCTGCACCATGGGGGTGCTGCAATCCAAGCGAAGCCTCATGCTCACTCCGCCTACTGGTCTCTGGCAAGAAAGAATAAAAGGTTGTCAGCTCTCTTTGAATAGAGAGCCTCAGTGGCCTCCCTTATGCAACAGTGGACAGCAAACTGTGATATGATGCAAGTATTTCCAGCTCCAACCTGAAAGAGCCCGATGTATTAAAATTCATGGTCACGGTCTCCTTCACAGCCAATGGCAATACAATCCTCGCCCTGCTTTGACGTTGGAGTTGTGGCTACAGCAGGTGGCAGATTTCAACGATGACTTCTTTCAGCAAGCTCAGATGCCTCAAGCATTGGTCGTTGTTAAGGTTCAGGTTGGAGAATTTCTCCATAAAGACCCTCTGGGGATATGGCGTCTTGCTGCAATCCCTTCTCCCCCTCCTCCACCTCCCTCTTCCTGCAGCTTGTCCTGCTCTGCGTGACCTCTGCTCATTCTCCTAGTCATGGTGTATTCCAAGGGGAATTCCTAATAATGCACACATATCTGGGAGCAACTGATTTGTGCAGAAGCCTTGAAGTCAGGGCAATGTCCTTCAGCACCTCCCACATCACTCCCTGTAGTTAGCAACTTTAAAGAACTCTAGAATGCACCGAACACTTGTACAATCATAGCAACAGCCAGGAGAAATCAATCAGCAATTAACCTGAAAGTAGTTAATGGTCCCTTTAAATAGCACTGGTGGGGGGGGCCTTCATGCTGCTGAACGCCTGTTCAGCTGCGCGAGCTTTAGAGAGGGTGTTAGCTGGAGCGTTGAACTCCAAGATTGCAGCCCTGGCATCAAATCAACATTACATGCTGATTGACGTCATGATCTGCTTACTCTACATACTTCCAGCAGACACTCGCTGTACGTGCTAATGCCCTCGCCAATATGGTGTCCGGCACGACTCGCACCAGAAGTGTGCGGTGCACCATGTATGCCATTTTGGGTCACTAAGGGCACTCAAAGCCCCCAAGGAATGGGTGCTATGAATCCGAATCTTGCGCCCTATGAATTTGCAAACAGAACTAGGCATGGTGCTGCTGAGATCATCTCAGAGGAATGGTATGTCCAGGTCACATGTGAAGGACATACAAGCTCATGTAATCACTGCAGCATGTTTCTGCTACATTTTTCAGAGAAAAAAGTGATCTTCTGGCCATGAAATTAAAAATGAATTTAACTCTAAGATTATCCTGGCTTGACTGATACAAACAAATCCAGATTATCTTGGTTTTCTCGGAAAACAAGATCATACACTTCTATCAACTGTCATATCCTGTACTACAGGTATAACCTCACTGTAGGGACTGCATAACTCAACATGGTTGTGTGTATCTGAAACAAATTTCTCTTAACGTAGTTTAAATTTACTAAAATGTGAGCAAAATGTTGAGATCCTAAAATAGGAGTAATTAATAGGTGGGGAAAAATCTTAACCATGGCAATCTTTTTGAACGACTGTATGGATTTTCAGATTATTCATTGTAGTGGAGCTGTTCATAGCTCCCGGGCTTCCCGACAGCTTCCTCGCCCCACCATGCCGCCCACCGCCACTCCCAACCCACCTCCTGATTAAAATTTCCGGACAATATCCAAACAGAAAGTAAAGCAAAGGTACAATTTTAATCCAAATGATAGAATGCGGAAGTGGCAGTTTCAGAGGAACATGCAAATCTTTGAAAAGGTGTGAAACAAAATATGAGTAAGAAATAGAATAATATGGGGAGAGGGGATTCCACAGCTAGGACAATAGCTGGACTAAAATGAATAGAACAGTAAAGGATACACCATGGAGGAAGACCTCAAACAGAGGCAGAACACCTTCTAAAAAGCAAGACTGTGGGAGGCAGGAGGAACTTGGCCACCCAGAAAGGCTGGACCTGTTCAACTGCAAAAGATTGGATGGCCATCCAGTGACAAGCTCACTGAAAGAATTAGCCATCCCTGGAAAAACTTGGAGAGAAAAAGAGAACGGTGCATGGCAAGGATGGAAGAGGAAGCTGACTAGGAATAATTTGTTAAAGGAAATTGTTTACATTATTAAATCAAGAATGACAATAATTATTTGAGAGATTTTTCCCTCTTTTCACCCTCTTCTCCTAACATGATGAAGACTGCTGCTAGTGTTCAGTTCCACAACTCTCACTTACCATGACCAAGAAACATTTATCAAGACAGTGAGTGTTATTAGGGCATTTGACCCTAGGATGTGTCATGTATCTTACATTATTATATATAACTGTATCCTAACATGCTATACATGACTGTAATAAGATATGACCTGTAACCACCAGCATACCTTACCACCAGGGGTGCACTTGCAAGAGACAGGTAAATAAGGGCAGGTCTCAGGCAAGTGCAGCATTCCAGAGCTGTGAAATAAAGGTGCAGGTCCAGAGTGACCTTGACTTCACTACATGCCTCATGTGAATCTGTACTGAGGGGACAGGACTTTACAGTGGCGACGAGTTACGGGATTACAGAATCCACAGAATGGCGAACAACGGATCAGATGAAAAGTACAATGTGGGAGACAATTGGGAGGACTTTATAGAAAGGCTCCAGCAAAGCTTTGTAACCAAAGACTGGTTAGGCGATGATAAGGCAGACAAGAGAAGAGCCCATCTCTTGACCAGCTGTGGCTCGAAAACATACGCTTTAATGAAAGATCTGTTGGCACCCGAGAAACCAGCAAGCAAGTCGTTTGAAGAATTGAACACACTGGTAAGAGACCACCTGAAGCCAGCGAGCAGCCTACACATGGCCAGACACAGGTTCTACAACTACAGACGCTGTGTGGGCCAGAGCATACCCGACTTCGTGGCGGAACTTCGGAGGTTGGCTAATTTATGTGAGTTCTCCGATGAACTGAGGAGAGAAATGCTGAGAGACTTTTTCATTGAAGGAATAGGCCATGCAGGCATATTCCGAAAGCTCATAGAGACCAAGAATCTGACCTTAGAGGCAGCAGCACTGGTTGCACAGACATTCTTGGTAGGGGAAGAAGAAACGAGGTTGATTTACAATGCAGGTACGACAACTAACGAAATATCGGAACAAGAAGTTCACAACACTAAACAAGCTGCTACCCCCACACACAGACAAAACCGGGAGAACAGGCTCTCGACAGCAGGCAGAAGCCATCAAGGGCCACAGGAACGGGTGGTCACACCTCATCAACCCACAATGCAAGCAATCAACTACAAACTGAGAGAAGCTCAAGAGAGATCAGCCAGACGCAGCTCATTCTTTGGGAACACTTTGAACAATGGAACAGGTCTGTGCTGGAGGTGTGGGGTTGGGCACTCGTCAAGGGGATGTCGATTTCAGCAGACTGTTTGCAGAAATTGTGAATATACAGGGCATTTGGCCCGCATGTGCAAAAGAACGGCAGCTCAGCTGGTATACGAATCGGATGGGTCGGAAAGCGGACCAGAAGATGGTGGGGACAGTACCCGGGACACTGATGTACAGCGGGTCAACACGATCAATGGCCACTGTTCCTACAACAGGACGCCTCCTATAATGATGAGGGTCCTACTCAATGGGATATCTGTCAACATGGAGCTGGATACGGGAGCGAGTCAATCTCTCATGAACGCTCAACAATTTGAACAACTGTGGCCGCATAAAAGGGACAGACCAAAACTCACAAGGGTCGACACCAAACTAAGGACCTTTACCAAAGAAATCGTACCAGTCCTCGGCAGCGCCATGCTCTCTGTCACACACAAAGGGACAGTGAACCGACTTCCTCTGTGGATTGTCCCCGGAGACCCCCCAGCACTGCTGGGAGAAGCTGGCTGGCAAAACTAAACTGGAAATGGGATGATGTCCATGCCTTGTCATTAGAGGAACGGACCTCCTACTCAACAGTTATAAAGCGATTTGAACATCTCTTTCAGCCAGGTGTGGGCACTTTCAAAGGGGCCAAAGTCAAAATCTACATCACACAGGATGCTAGACCGGTCCATCACAAGGCCAGAGCTGTACCCTATGTGATGAGGGAAAAGATTGAACATGAACTAGACAGGCTTCTGCGGGAAGGCATTATATCATCTGTGGAATTTAGCGACTGGGCAAGTCCCATCATCCCAGTCATGAAGCCTGATGGATCCGTACGAATCTGTGGGGACTACAAATCGATCATAAACAGAGTCTCCCTACAGGACCAGTACCCGCTGCCCAGAGCGAAGGACTTATTTGCCACATTGGCTGGAGGTAAACTTTTCTCAAAATTAGACCTCACATCTGCGTATATGGCGCAAGAATTGACCGAGGAATCCAAGCTACTCACCACCATCAACACACATCAAGGCCTTTTCATGTACAATCGATGCCCATTCGGCATCAGGTCGGCAGCTGCCATATTCCAGCGCAACATGGAGAGTCTGCTCAAGTCCATCCCGGGGACGGTTGTATTTCAAGACGACAAACTTATCATGGGCAGGGACACCGACTCCCATCTCCGTAATTTGGAGGAAGTACTAAAGCGGTTGGATCGGGTAGGCCTACGAGTCAAGAAATCCAAGTGCCTGTTTCTCGCACCTGAGGTTGAATTTTTGGGCAGAAGGATTGCCGCTGATGGAATCTGCCCAAGAGAGTCCAAAACAGAAGCAATTCGCCTGGCACCCAGGCCCCGGAATGTCTCAGAACTGCGCGCCTTTCTCGGGCTACTCAATTACTTTGGGAACTTTATGCAGAACTTAAGCACGCTGCTGGAGCCTCTCCACGTGCTACTCAGGAAGGGGTGCGATTGGTTTTGGGGGGACGCCCAGGAACGCACCTTCAATGAGGCACGCAACCTTCTGTGTTCCAACAGTGTTTTGACTTTCTTTGACCCAGGTAAAAAGCTAGTTCTCATATGCGATGCGTCAGCGTATGGGGTCGGGTGCGTTTTGCAACATGACAATAGTGCGGGCAAATAGTACAACCCATAGCTTATGCCTCCAGGTCACTTTCGCAGGCGGAGCGCGGGTACGGAATGGTAGAGAAGGAGGTGCTCGCATGCGTGTACGGTGTCAAAAAGATGCACCAATACCTTTTTGGGGCCAAGTTCACGTTAGAAACCGACCATAAGTCCCTCACGTCCCTCCTATCCGAGAGCAAGGCAATAAACGCCAACGCCTCGGCGCGAATTCAATGGTGGGCACTCATGCTGGCGTCCTACGACTATACCATAAGGCACAGACCAAGCACTGTGCCGACACGCTCAGCAGGCTACCCCTGGCAACCATGGAAGGGTCTGACGAACAGGACTGTGAGATAGTCATGGCAATCAATGCCTTTGAGTCTACAGGTTCATCCATGTCGGCTCGCCAAATCAGAGCCTGGATGGCCAGCGACCCTACGTTATCCTTAGTAAAAATATGTGTCCTAACCGGTGACTGGGCAGAGGCTCGCGATGCCTGCTCCAAGGAATTAAAACCCTTTCACAGGCGCATGCATGAGCTATCACTACAAGCAGACTGCCTGATGTGGGGCAGCTGAGGCAGAGAGGCATTTGTCCGGGAACTCCACCACGAGCACCCGGGGATCGTTCTCATGAAGGCCATAGCCAGATCCCACGTCTGGTGGCCTGGTATTGACGCGGACTTGGAGCTCTGCATCCGAAGGTGCACCATTTGTGCCCAACTCAGCAATGCCCCCAGGGAGGCTCCATTGAGCCCCTGGCCCTGGCCTACCAAACCGTGGTCGCGAGTGCACGTAGATTATGTAGGCCCATTCATGGGCAAAATGTTCCTCGTAGTTGTAGATGCATTTTCAAAGTGGATCGAATGCACCATTTTAAACTCGAGCACAACCTCCACCACTATGGAGAGCCTCGCAACCATGTTTGCAACGCACGGAATCCCTGACATATTGGTCAGTGACAATGGTCCGTGCTTCACCAGTGCAGAATTCCAAGACTTTATAATTGACCACGGCATAAATCATGTCAAGACGACACCGTTCAAGCCGGCCTCCAATGGCCAGGTGGAGAGAGCAGTGCAAATCATTAAACAAGGCATGCTTAAAATCTAAGGTCCCACGCTGCAGGGTCGCCTGTCGCGCCTGCTGCTGGCATACAGATCTCGTCCGCACTCACTGACTGGGATCCCGCCCGCGCAACTGTTGATGAAAAGGACTTTAAAAACAAGGCTCTCATTAATCCTCCCAGACATGCACAAAATCATTGAGGCAAAGCGCCGTAAGCTGACTGAGTACCATGACAGAAATTCGAGGGGGAGATGGAATGAGATAGGGGACAAAGTGTTTGTACTAAACTTGGCAGGGGTCCCTAATGGCTTGCAGGGACAGTAACGGGCAAGGAAGGAAACAGGCTACTGGTAATACAAATGGACAATGGCAAAACCTGCCGGAGGCATGTAGACCAAGTCAAAAGCAGATTTACCAACAACACTGCAGAACCAGAGGCAGACTACAATGTGGAACTTGCACCACACCTGGTGGACAGACAGAGGGAACAACCTGAGGAAAGGGCAATCCCAACAGACAGCCCAGGCGAATCAACAACAATCACACCAATCGAAACAGACAGCCCAGGTGAGATACCAGCAATCACACCCAAAGAAAAACAGACACCAAGGCAAACAACTGAACCACAACTCAGACGCTCCACGTGAGAGCGTAGACCACCTGAGAGACTGAACCTATAAAGACAATAAGACCTTGGGGGAGGGTGATGTCATGTATCTTACATTATTATATATAACTGTATCCTAACATGCTATACATGACTGTAATAAGATATGACCTGTAACCACCAGCATACCTTACCACCAGGGGTGCACTTGCAAGAGAGAGGTATATAAGGACAGGTCTCAGGCAAGTGCAGCATTCCAGAGCTGTGAAATAAAGGTGCAGGTCCAGAGTGACCTTGACTTCACTACATGCCTTGTGTGAATCTGTACTGAGGGGACAGGACTTTACAGGGTGCTGTCACTTTTGAGCTATATTCTCTCCACATGACATGCCTTATTCAGCAGTGACCAGGAGCAAGAATTCTATGATATTTTTTCCCCTCCCTAGCCTGGGATTATTGAGGAAAGGTATAGCGTTGCATCGCCACACAACGTGAGATCAACTAAATCAACACAGATAGAGATTAAACCGAGAACCTTACTGATCTTTGTCCCTCTTTATTACATCATTTACTCAGTGAACACTTGGGGAGCCCATTGAGAAAACGTATTGAGTAAAATTTATAGAGTAATGCATTGTCAGGATATGCTTTGTTAGTTGAACACAGATCAGGGATGATTCACTGAAAGAACTCAACTAATTTGTTTAGCCTATCTCAGGGAATTTATTAAGAAGAAATTACATCACTTGTTGAGCGTAGGTTGGGGTCGTTTGTGGGGGAAAGTGTAATCTATTGAAGTTAGCTCAGGAGTCACTTCATTGGTTGAGAATAGTTTGGCAATGGATTATGAAGGAAATTGCTTAATTTATTTTTTGTACACCTCAGGGATTATTTATTGAAATAAATCACTTATTTTATTGACCGTGGCTCAGGAATTATTTGTTGAGGGGAATCATTGATTCATCAAGCACAGTTCACGGTAACATTGAAGAAGATCAATAACATTATTGAGCCCCTTCCATGATAACTTACTGAGGGAGATTCCTCACTGACTGCAGCTCAGAACCAATCTATTGAAGGAGATCCAGTATAAATATCAGTTAAAACTAGGAACTGAACTTGGATCATCTACTCAAACATCACCCACCCTTGTGTGAAGTTCTAGGAGCTATTTTACTATTCTGGGATCTTCTACAGGCTTCGATTGTATAAACCATGATGGTAAAGGGGCTCCACATTAACTTATGAGGGTGTGTTTCCATAAGAGGCACAGTGAACATTACCAACTATTGGTGTAGATGCTGATGAAGTGGTGAAGGTTGCCGGACAAGCAGCTGGCAGGAATTGCAAGTTCTGGCGAATGCAGCTAGATCGCCCTCAAGTCCACCATTCTCAGGTAACTATGGCAACTAATTATAATTGGGATCGCCCACAGAGATGGGGTCGATAAGAAATGAGCAAATGTGTGTGAATGTTAGTCATCCAGCACAAGTGAGCCCAAGTTTCCACACAGAGGGGTACAGGGCAAAGACAGAATTGGGGTGGCATAGACCTCATGGCAGAAGGTGTACAGTAAAGCCCAGAGTATGTAATCTTATATCTTTTACTTGCTTAGAAAGGCAGCAAGCCAGTGTTGAATGGTAGAGATTAGAGGAAAGATGAATATTTAAGGAATTTTGATTGATTATCTTTGGAAAACATGTTGTGGAATATTATGGGTGGGGTAGAGTCCATGATAGGGTAGATTGTATTTGATGTGTGGAAGGAGTGGCCTTGATGGAGTAAAGGACCTTTCTTTTTGTTCCATGCTTTCTAATGTTCTTAAAAATTATAAATTCAGCATTATTTTTGTAGCTTGTAAATCTAACGGATAATTACACCTGTTGTTGATCTACTAGAGAACTGCTAAGACCCCATCAAAAAGTCTGGATTCCAGTCAGCCTTCCTCTTTTTTTACAAGAAATATTGTGTAGAATGGGCCTACACTCTTTTGAGTTTAGAAGAATGAGAGGTGATCTCATTGAAACATACAAGATTCTGAAGGGGATTGACAGGATAGATACTGAGAGGTTGTTTCATGGAAACATAGAAACATAGAAAATAGGTGCAGGAGTAGGCCATTCAGCCCTTCGAGCCTGCACCACCATTCAATGAGTTCATGGCTGCACATGCAACTTCAGTACCCCATTCCTGCTTTCTCGCCATACCCCTTGATCCCCCTAGTAGTAAGGACTACATCTAACTCCTTTTTGAATATATTTAGTGAATTGGCCTCAACAACTTTCTGTGGTAGAGAATTCCACAGGTTCACCACTCTCTGGGTGAAGAAGTTTCTCCTCATCTCGGTCCTAAATGGCTTACCCCTTATCCTTAGACTGTGACCCCTGGTTCTGGACTTCCCCAACATTGGGAACATTCTTCCTGCATCTAACCTGTCTAAATCCGTCAGAATTTTAAATGTTTCTATGAGATCCCCTCTCATTCTTCTGAACTCCAATGAATACAGGCCCAGTTGATCCAGTCTTCCCCTGGCTGGAGTGTCTAGAACTAGGGGGGCTCAGTCTCAGGATAAGGGGTCGGCCATTTAAGGCAGAGGTGAGGAGGAATTTCTTCACTCAAAGGGTTGTGAATCTTTGGAATTCTGTGCCCCAGGCTAACTGGAATCCAGACTTTTTAATGGGGTCTTAGCAGTTCTCTAGTAGATCAACAACAGGTGTAATTATCCGTTAGATTTACAAGTTACAAAAAGTGGATGCTTAATTTCTGAATATATTGAAGGCTGAGATAGATAGATTTTTAGAATCTAGGGGAATTAAGGGATATGGAGATCGGGCGGGAAAGTGGAGTTGAGGTCAATATCATCAGCCATAATCTTATTGAATGGCGGATCAGGCTTGAGGGGCCGCATGGCCTATTCCTGCTCTTATTTCTTATGTTCTTATGTTCTTAAGAAGCATTCTTTTCACTCCTTGGTGATTTTTTTGTGTTCATCAAGCATTGCATCTAAATGTTGAAAAGGTAAATACTTTTTTCACTTTTGTCACCCAGGACCAGCATCTCGATCTCTCAGGTCCTGCAATCCACAAATAGATGCGGAGTAAAGCTCCCTCAACAAGGTACCTCAACCTGAACCTTCGAAAAGCAGCCCTACGACACTGAAGTGAATGTTTCCGTTTCCCCACATACTCATGGCCTCTGAGTGAACATGTCACTTTAAAGGTACGGTACTGTAGCAGTTAAAGTACTGGATTAGTAATCCAGAGGCCTAGTTTAATCATCTAGAGAACATGAGTTCAAATTTCACCATGGCAGTTTGAGAATTTTTAAACTGGTATCAGTAAAAGTGACTATAAAGCTGCCGGATTGCTAAAACTCCTTCCTTTACATTGGATATACGGCACAGAAACAGGCCATTCGGCCCAACCAGTCCATGCCGACGTTTATGCTCCACTCGAGCCTCCTCCCATCGTTTCTCGTCTAAATCTATCAGTATAGCATTAGGGAAGCAAGCTTGTCATCGTTACCTGATCTAAGCTCCATGTGACATCACACCAATGTGGTTGACTCTTAACTGCTCTCTGAAGTGGCCTAACAGACTACCCAGTTCTACGAAACAGCTACAAAGAATACCACACTGCAGCAGTTCAAGAAGAAATGTCTACAACTATCTTCTCAGGGCACCTGGGGATAGGCAGTAAATGATGGCTTTGACACCCACGTCCACATTCTAAAAATGACTTTGAAAAAAAAATTAATTTGAGCCAAAATGTGGCCAATTTTCTGTTGTGGGCCCATGCCCACTTAGAACTGGTTAGAAATTGATAAAACTCATTTCACATTGGCAACAGCTGCCAAAGACATGAGACTTTCAGCTAATTAAAATTGGATGTAAGCTCAGATCCTGGAGTTGAGAAGGTGATATATTATTTCACTGAGCATTACTTTCCCACATTGATGGGCTCTTATTGATTTGAGATTTCAATATAAAGATCTAAGAATAGTAAAAGGGTTCCTGGAACTTCACACATATTCACAGATTGGACCATCCTTTTACAACCAAGGATAATAGAGGCACAAAGATAAAGGAGACAGTAAGAAAATAACAAATTATGACAAGAAGCACTAGCCTGAATTTTCAGCTATTGGTGTTATTGCTATCACAACGACTATTGCTAACTTTATATCTAATTTACCACAGTTACATCATTAATATAGTTAGAGGTGTAGATTTGGATGAGCACATTAGTCGTGGAAGGTCAAAATTGGCTGTAAGCGAAATTTAAATAGGGAGGGACAATTAAAGGGGATCATCAGAATAAGGGGACACAAATCCTGAAAGAGACTTAAAAGGCATCGAAAGCCATCAATACTTTTTAAAGCTGAAGGGACAGAAATTGAAGAAGAGAGGCAAGGGAATGGAAAGCCAATGTGCAGGCAAGTGACAGAGAGCCCAGCTCATGCACCCTGTTCAATGGCCACTGAAGTGCTATCACCATTGGTCAACATTGCATCACACAAGGAGGTGCAGCCATAATTCAGGTCACAGTGGACCATGATTATGACTGGATATACCAGCCCAATACTGCATGGTGGCTGCAAGTGTCCTTGTAGCAGATGGGACATCTCTGCTCTGGTTCCTCTGCTGACTTGGACACTGAGAAAGCATTCCCCATGATCTTTGCCAGGTTGATGGGCCGGGGCCTGCAGAAACGGTTGGTGGTCAACTTGGCAAGTGAGGCCAATCGGGCATCATTGGCTCTTGATTACCCTGGCATGCTTTCTTTCATACAGTGCCAATGAAAGAATGACAGATTGGGGTCATTCACAGGCAGCATCCAAACATTACGGTTGGCCTGGCTTTCACCTCTCTTAGCGATATGATTGGAGGTCCGCTGTCCCAGTTTCCTTTGGAAAGCGGAGCCTCCACTGGGACTGAGCATCTGCCACAGCAAGATATGTTCACCTATCTGCGGGTGCAGGTGTGCAGATACCAGTTGGTGGTCACAATGCACCTGTCATGCAGCCTGGTATCCCTCCATTGGGCCTCCTCTAACAACCCCGGATGTCCATCTCAAATGGGCGCTCTTTGCGTCTGTCGTCCTGAATGCCAGAATGGCAGGGAATGACGCGCAGGACTGACGCACCAAGAAATTAATCATTAAATGATGGTTAGTGAATCTAGCGCCATTAATGCCGCACATCGTAACATGTGGGAATGGCAACACTCAGAAACTCAGCGCATTTCCACCAAGGCAGAACGCCCACTTATTTTCTGTTACATAAGAACATAAGAAATAGGAGCTGGAGAAGGCCATTTGACCCTTAGAGCCTGCTCTGCCATTCAACAAGATCATGGCTGATCTTCTACCTTACTCCACCTTCCCGCACTCTCCCCATATCCCTTAATTCCCTCAGTTCCCAAAAATGTATCAACCTCTGCCTTGAATATACGACTGAGCATCCATTGGGGTTCACAACATATTGAGTGAAGAAATTTCTCCTTATCTCAGTCCTAAATGGCTGACCTCTTATTCTTAGACTGTGACCCCGTGTTCTCGACTCTCCAGCCAGGGGAAACATTTTCTTAACATTAACCCTGTCAAGCCCCTTAAGAATTTTATATGTTTCAAAGAGATCACCTCTCATTCTTCTGAACTCTAAGGAATATCGGCCTAGTCTACTCAATCCTTCCTCATAGGGCAATTCCCCCCCATCCAAGGAATCAGTCTGGTGAACCTTCATTCCACCTAAGGCAAGTATGTATTTCCTTAGGTAAGGAGACCAAAACTGTACCCAGTACTCCAGGTATGGTCTCACCAGGGCCCTATATAATTGCAGTAAGACATTTTTACTCTTATACTCAAATCCTCTTCTAATAAAGGCCAACATACCATTCGCTTTCCTAATTGCTTTCTGTACCTGCATGTTAACTTTCAGTGATTCATGCACAAGGACACCCAGGTCCCTCTGAACACCAATCTCTCACAATTTAAAAACTACTTTGCTTTTCGCTTGAGCCATGCATTTAACCTTCTAATCTGCTTATCCCTATACCAATTGGTGCGTGGCTCAGGTAACAATCCAGAGATTATTACCTTTGAGGTTCTGTTTTTTAATTTGGACCCCAACTTCTCAAACTCTCTCGGCAGAATCTCTTTCCTAGTTCTACCTATGTTGTTGGTTCCTATGTGGACTATGACAACTGGATCCTACCCTTCCCACTCCAAGTTCTTCATCAGCCACAAGGAGATGTCTTTAACCCCGGCACCGTGCAGGCAACACAAACTTTGAAACTCGCAATCATGGCAGCAGAGAACAGTATTTATCCCTGGCTGACCGATTTACACCATGACAACGAGCAGCATCAGGTCAAAGCTTCTGAGGCCGAAAATCGCTTGATAATTCCGCCCATTAACGCCGGCGATGGGCAGCTAACAGGCGGCAAATGCCTAGCGGCAGCGGAGAGCAGGGCCCACACCTCCGTGGATATTGAGTTGGGTGTTGGTGGAGATGTCAAGAGGTAACACCGCGCCCTCTAACACCACCCACGTGTTAATGTCAACAAGAGTGCGATGCTCCCTTGGCACCATTGCCATGATATTTGGTTTCTACGGTGGCCTAACAGGCAGGCGTCCGTACAGCCTGCAAAAAGATGTTGTTAAAGCGGGGATCCCGGGTGGCATTCGCCCAGAGAGCAAGATAAGTTTTTTCTTTATTTCTTTCAGCATTTATTTATTAGTTGTACCAGTGGGGGAGTGTGGGTGTGAGTCGCAGAAGTTTTCTTTTTTTTTCTTCCCGTTTTTCCAGCTCGCGAGACGGCAGCCTTCCGCCGTGAAATTGAGTAGGCCTCCTGAGCTCCTGCCCTGTTGGTGCCCGAGGATGAGTGTGCAATGCCACTTTTAGCGCTGCACTCTCATCTTTGGGCATTAATACTCAATTTGGCAGTTTGAGGCGGTACCTAACGCCCGGCGGTAAAATCAGCACTCAAGTGGTGACACCGCCTCAAAAACGGCCATAACCAACTTCCACCCCTCTGTGTTCAAAGGATCTTCAGATATTCTGCACATGAAAGAAAAATGTTTAGATTATGTAGTTTTCTCTACTTTATTCTGCTCTCGAGAATAATGAATTTGAACGTGACGTGTGACACCACACCACACCGTCACTGTGTTTACAAATACTGTGCTCGTCTTCAGGGAAGCTACTGCACACTCCTTAGCTATATTTAACAAGGGAAAGAGTTACTTCACTTCGAGGAATCCCGGGAGACCCAGCCTCTGACAGCAGCTTCTCATTATCCCTCTGCAAGAACATTGTGTTACTTTCCTCACAGCCATAGCCACTTTTATGGTTTGCATTGATGGGAAGCTAAAGCTGGAGTTTAATTCTCAACACACAACCCCTTGAGAAATTCATTTTCTAATTGAGATTTGTTTCTGTTGGTGATGGACTAATGGACAATCCCAGGGCAGGCAGGTCGCTGAGTTCAAATGGTTTTCATGCTGTCGACTGAGAATATATTATATTATTTCCAACATTATCCAATTAAAGTAGAATTTGATTTAAAATCAGATTAAACCAGAGAGAACCTTGTTGATTAAACATCTTTTATTGATTCACTAATAATAAAAAAACACTACAGAATTTACCAGTGACAATGGCCCCGAGCTTGGTGGAAGCTAAGTTTCGCCCAAGTGCCGCCCAAAGGACCGCTGAGATCCTGACAGTACTTTGGGCGTAACTTTCATGAAAAAAGTCCTGGAAAGACCGCCCGGGGGCAAAAAAAGGACTTACGCCATGAATATGGGCGGCAGTGGGCAGGAGATCCCAATCTCGGCCGGCAAATGCAATCCTCGGCAAAGTACCGCCGAGGATTGAGTCAGGTCCAGGGAGGGGGGAACTGAAAAAAATAAAGATTTCCAAAAGCTAAAAAAAAA
The DNA here is from genome assembly GCF_044704955.1 of Pristiophorus japonicus. Classification (NCBI taxonomy): domain Eukaryota; kingdom Metazoa; phylum Chordata; class Chondrichthyes; family Pristiophoridae; genus Pristiophorus; species Pristiophorus japonicus. Next base: position 119,473,757 of record NC_091989.1, read on the forward strand.
CACTAGAAACCCTTCAGGGGACCCCATCCACCTGAATCGCTGGAAAAAAATAAAGAAAAGAAGTTAATTAACCTTTTTTTGAAGGTCTTCATACTTACCGTTGAGATTAGACCTGCCTCCACGTGGCGGTCCTTCCCCCTGCTGCGGTGGTCTCACCCGGACCAAACTGGCAGCTCAGCGGGCAGGAGGACACTTACGTGAGTTGTGCACCAGTGGATGTCAGCGGGTGGTCCCCAGCCGGCAGGAAGCCTCCACCAAACTCGCTCAGAGGGGAGACCACCCAGAAAACTTGCCGGCAGCGGGCGGTGAGTCCACCAAGTTCGGCCTCAATTTCTTTTTTCTTTCAATGCTCTTTTCTTTTTTGCTTTCTGTTACTGATTTTCTTTCTCCTTTGCTTCTTTATTGATCCCTCACGTTTTGTGTGAAATGTGAATGAATGCAGCATTAATAATATTTGTTCAAACAGTCTGCCACAGATGGCCACAGACCAATGATAACTGGGGCCCACCATCTCTCATTAAAATCAGATGAATGAATGCAGGTAAATGTTCACTTATACCTTACCTTGAGGATTTATTCCATCAGATGAGATGACATCTTGAGAATAGTCACATTACAGATACGTGATTCTGATGGACCATGACCTTAATGGCCCAGAAATTCCAGCCTCCCGGATCTGTACGGGAAGGCATCGTAGAGGGCGGTTTTCAGCGCGCAATGTGCATGCGCATGCGCTGAAAACCATTTTTTCCGATCTGTCAAGCTCCAGCTTGACAGATCGCTCGCATCCCTACATCTAGGACATTCGCAAGGGCAAGATTGCAGTATTTACCCGTATCTTACCCAGCGGATGTCCTGAAAACTCTTGCGCCTACAGGCGTAAGAGTTTTAAAATACACAAAAACATTATAAAATAAAATTTTAAAAACAAATTTTATTGTTAAAAACCCTCCCCACTATAGTAAATTTATTTTAAACCATAATTTGAAAAACTTTTCAAAAAATCAGAAAAATATATTTTTTTATAGCAAATAAATAACTTTAATTTAAATTAATTAAAATATGTGATGTATTTTTTCTATTTTTTATTAGAGTTTTGTGTGTTTGGGGGGGTTCTCATTCATAATAATGGGAACTCCAACTTACGGAGTTCCCGTTATTATGAATGAGTACATACTTTACCTTGATTGGCTGCCCAGAGCCATGTGGTTGCAGCTCCAGCTCTGCGCACATCCAGACATGCACGTGCTGCGACGCGCACTCAATCGAGGCCTCAGGACCAGGAACTCGCGTGGGCGCAGCAGGAACAGGTTGGTGCGCATTATTTTTAACCTTTTCCCTCGATCGCCCGCGGGAAGCAGCCGTCTGGGATTTCTGGGCCATTACCTCCAAATTCAGTAAATAATCAATGCTTATGATACAACTCCATTTAAAACACATTTTAATGCAGCTGTCCATTTTTTTTAAAGAGTCATTTAATGTTACCCAAAATGCTCGCCCATACTTCTTTTGAAGTTTTGAAGAGGATTAGAATTTGTCAGTCAGTGAGCATAGGAATTGTTAGATGAAAAAAGACCAAGGTCAGGCTAGTTCACCTTCTACCATCCTGGTAATCGCATGATACAATGATAATTAAGTTGTTGTCTAATCACAGCAAGTGTAATTTTGATTTTGTGTTATAGCCTAACACGGATGATAGCGAATCGGCAGCCCGTTTACATCTCTCCCGACTTCAATGGAAAACGAGATCTTTTCAGTCACAATATTGCTGCAGACCAACCACACTGCTCGCAACCAATGAGCGACAGTTACTAAGGTACTGGTTATGGATTGCCATGGATCCGTTACTGTGTAAACAGAATCCAGCCAAATCCCTGCCCCACCAGAGCTGCTTTTACCAAAATTAGTCAAGGGCCCTGACAATCATTGGAACAATAAGCTGGTCAAATAATTCGAGGCACGTAATAAGACAAGATAAAAGTTCACAGGGTTGGGGGTAATATATTAGCATGGATAGAGGATTGGCTAATGAACAGAAAACGGAGAGTAGGAATAAATGGTTCATTCTCTGGTTGACAATCAGTAACTAGTGGGGTGCCGCAGGGATCAGTGCTGGGACCCCAACTATTTACAATCTATATTAACGACTTGGAAGAAGGGACAGAGTGTAACGTAGCCAAGTTTGCTGACGATACAAAGATGGGCGGAAAAGCAATGTGTGAGGACACAAAAAATCTGCAAAAGGACATAGACAGGCTAAGTGAGAGGACAAAAATTTGGCAGATGGAGTATAATGTTGGAAAGTGTGAGGTCATACACTTTGGCAGAAAAAAATCAAAAAGCAAGTTATTATTTAAATGGAGAAAGATTGCAAAGTGCTGCAGTACAGCGGGATCTGGGAATACTTGTGCATGAAACACAAAAAGTTAGTATGTAGGTACAGCAAGTGATCAGGAAGACCAATGGAATCTTGGCCTTTACTGCAAAGGGGATGGAGTATAAAAACAGGGAAGACTTGCTACTGTTGTACAGGGTATTGGTGAGGCCACACCCGGAATATTGCGTGCAGTTTTGGTTTCCATATTTACGAAAGGATATACTTGCTTTGGAGGCAGTTCAGAGAAGGTTCACAAGGTTGATTCTGGAGGTGAGGGAATAGACTTATGAGGAAAGGTTGAGTAGGTTGGGCCACTACTCATTGGAATTCAGAAGAATGAGAGGTGATCTTATCGAAAAGTATAAGATTATGAGGGGGCTTGACAGGGTGGATGCAGAGAGGATGTTTCCACTGATAGGGGAGACTAGAACTAGAGGGCATAATTTTAGAATAAGGGGCCGCCCATTTAAAACTGAGATGAGGAGAAATTTCTTCTTTCAGAGGGTTATGGATCTGTGGAATTCACTGTCTCAGAGAGCTGTGGAAGCTGGGACATTGAATAAACTTAAGACAGAAATAGACAGTTTCATAAACGATAAGGGAATAAGGGGTTATGGGGAGCGGGCAGGGAAGTGGACCTGAGTCCATGATCGGATCAGCCATGATCGTATTAAATGGCGAAGCAGGCTCGAGGGGCCGTATGCCTTACTCCTGCTCCTATTTCTTATGTTCTTATAAGAATGCTACGAAGCAACACAATTAAAACAATTACGTGATCACTTTTGACCAATGAGATAACTTTCAACCATGCATCAACCCAGCTGAATACCGTGCCAACTAGCCCATGAGCATGTACCATACAAATTAGTCTGTTATGTGAGACAATATCAAATACCTTCTTGAAATCCAGGTAGATAATGCATACCGTTCGCTCTCATCCATCAGATCTGTGACCTCCTCAAATAAGTCCAATACATTGGTCATGCACAACCTGCCCCTTCTGAATCCATGCTGGCTCAAATCTAACCAGGCCCTGTTCTTCCCTTATGTTATCCCCCTTCAAATTATCAAACACTTTCCCCACATTTGTGGTGAGACTCGTGGATCTGTAATTTGAGGGTCTGTGCCTTGCCCATTATTTAAAAATGGGGATCATATTGGTTACTTTCTAGTCCATTGGGAGGTTGCTCAATTCCAACCAACTTCAGAGGTGATTTATAGTCTGCTCAGCCAACACTAAAATCTTCAACTTTCTCCGATGATGTTTTCAAAACTCTCCACAGCCTCACTAAAACATTCTTCCTTTAATGCTCGACTATCAATACTTTAAACTACAACATAATTAAACATCAATTCACAGATTCTGATCAATCAAAACAAACAAATTGTTTAAAAGACACAGGGGTGAATTTTTGGGGGTGGGTGGGGGTGCCGGGGTGGGGGGTCGGGGATCTCCTGATCAGCCACCGTAACTTTGCCAGAAAGTTATTTTATTCCTGGAAATTCCTGATGATAATTCAGCAATACAAACATATCTTAGAAATTATAATCACCAAGTTTCATGGGCAGGAATATTAGCCTTATTACTGATTATTACTGATAATTGTGCTTCAAAGAATTTAATATATAAGTAGTACACTGCTCATGATAGGAGACTGCACTGGTTCACAAGCCCAAAAACATTATACCATGTAACGCACAATATATTATTCTGCTGGAGCTCTATATAACTGGTGCCACAAGGTCAAATTGTTCTAAATAGGCACCTCCCAAGCTCAGTTACAAGCTAATTGCTTTTGGTCAGATTCGGAGGTCAATTACTATTGTCTGTTACTATCCTCCTCTGGTTTACTATATTCTCGAGTTTTCTATCATCTACAAATTTTGAAATTAATATACATCAAAAAGAGCAGTAGTCCTAATACTGACCCCTGGGGAACACAACGGTATACTTTCCTCCAGTCTGAAAAACAACCATTCACCAATGCTCTCTGCTTTCTGTCCCTTAGCCAATTTTGTATCCATGCTATTACTGTCCCTTCAATCCCGTAGCTTTTAATTTTGCTAACAAGTCTATTATCAGGTACTTTATCAAAGGCCTTTTGAAAGTCCATATACACAACATTAACTACACTATCCTTATCAACCCTCTTCGGTACTTCATCAAAAACTCAATCAAGTTAGTCAAACACGATTCGTGCTGATTTTCATTTAGTAGTCCATACTTCTCCAAATGCCAATTAATTCTGTCCCGGATTACGGTCTGTAAATGTTTTCCCACTGACATTAGGCTGACTGTCCCATGGTTGTCGGGTATATCCCACTCCCCTTTTGTAAACAGGAGTGTAACATTTGCAATCCTCCAGTCCTCTGGCACTACTCCCATATCCAAGGAGGTTGTGGCCAAGGTGCAATTTCCATGCTCCCTAAATAACCTCGGATGCATCCCATCGGGACCGGGTAACATTTCTACTTTCAAGATAGCCAATATTCTAAGTACAAAAGCAAAATACTGCGGATACTGAAATCTGGAATAAAAACAGAAAATGCTGGAAATCTCAGCAGGTCAGGCAGCATCTGTGGAGAGAAAGCAGAGTTCCGTTTCAGTCAAACTTACCTCACGTAGACATTCCTTCTCACACTGCAGCCGGTTCAGCTCGGACTGCCAGCTTTCACAGGCGGTCCCACTAGGGCGCTCTACGGGGCGCTACGGATTGGGCGTGAAACAAATAGCGAGACCGTGCTACAACCAGTGGCATTGCACAACGCCTTTTCTATCCCAGGCTGTCCTGCTCCGCACCCTCGCAAACCCGGCACCGAATGTCCTGGCAGGTTGCTGGAAGCTGGTCGTCTGTCCAGAAATGCATTCCACTACCATGTTCGCCCCTGTGGTCCAAAAACAGGGGCAGCAACAAACCGAAAATCGAGCTTTGGCCCCTAAACTACATCATCTCTCTCCGGTGCTATAATAGTTTCTTTGATCAATACTGCCACCCTCTTCCCTCCTTTTGTTCCTTCCCTAACTTTCCTGAATACCTTGTAGCCAGGAATATTAAGTTCCCAATCCTCCCCTTTTTTGAGCCAGGTCTCTGATATTGCCATTCTATCGTAGTCCCATGTGGTGACTTGTGCCTGCGGCTCAATAACCTTATTTACCATCTTGGACTGCTTCGCATTTGCCCCCTGTCTGATCTCTCCGAAGCACTTCTCTGTTAAATATGAATCTATCATGAGCTATACACTCTGAGAACACTATTATCAATCACAATAAAATGGACCAATGTGTGATATATTCTAACCATAATCACATATATGTTATGCGTGATTTAAAAGGCCACTAACAATTTTAAAGTAATTTTAAATTTAACATTATACAAAATGCAACAACAAATTCATTTATACTGATAAGTCACATTCTACATCAATATATTGAGCCAGTCAGTAATCAGCAGATGAAAGAGAAGCTGGAATAAGTCAGGAACTGAAATATCTTTAAAATTATGTTGAAATGGTTAACCAGTTAGCATAGCAAGGAAAACTGGACACATAAGTATCAAAAATGTTTTATTTAACAAGTCATGAAAAAAAATCCTAACATTTTTACACAGTAAAATAATTAATAATTGGTAGTAAACGTCACCATTATTTTTATTTGAACATACTGTAACTCTGTATTAGATGTAATGATATCTGTTCTTTTTGTATTTAAAACAGGCAAACGATAACTATTCATCTTCAAAGCAAAGGTTTGAATTTTGTTGCAGTTCTGTCAGAAAATAACTGGCTGACTGGTTTTACATCTTTATAAAACAAGGCTATGTTTCAAAAGGGAGGTTGTAGAATGATGGTGTTAGTGATCCAGGGTAACAGATCTCAGATGTGAAAGGAACATACCTCAGGCACAATAGAATTTATTCTGTTTTTATAAATTAAGTCAAATGAAAGATGTGAAATGATTTTTAAAAATAATCCATTCAAGACTATTTATAAACCCAGCTGTAATCTTACTTCCAAATGCTCTGTGCTTCCTCAGCAATGGATTCCCTTTCATCTCTTGAATAATGATCTCTGTAACTGGTATAGACATGTGTGAATGATAGGAAATCCCTGGGAGCAAGAGTGGGTTTGCACCTGGGGGTTTGAAATGAAGGGGCCTTGCCACATTTAAAAGTAACCAGATTCCATTGAATATTCATGGGCAGTGTGCTACAAGTGAGCAGCCAAAGCTCACAGGCTGTTTGCATCTTGATTCCTTTCTATAGTTAATAACATGTACATGATTCAAAAAGAAAGGTCAACTTAAACCAAATAAAATAATGAAGCAAAGAGGCACAGAGAATAAAGGATGTGCAAGATCGTACAAAGTGATGTTGTATTTTCTGCTATTGATGCCGAGTTCTGCCTACTTTAGGTTATCATTGACAACTTTTGCAATTTAAGTTGATATAGCCCCCTTACAACAGTGACTACAGTCTAAAAGTATTTTATTGGCTGTAAAGCGCTTTGAGACATTGGGTGGTTGTGAAAGGCACTCTATAAATGCAAGTTTTTTTTCTTTTCTCACTGCCAGATCTTGTCATACATTGAATAACATAGAATTCACAGCACAGAAACCGACCATTCGGCCCAACAGGTCTATGCCAGTTTTTATGCTCCACACGAGCCTCCTCTCACTCTAATCCATCTCATTCTATCAGCACATCCTTCTATTCCTTTCTTCCTCATGTGTTTATCTAGCTTCCCCTTAAATGCATCTGTGATTCACACAGACATGCAGCTGCCTATATTTTACCGGGCTGCCAACTTTTTAATCTGCAATTTCACATGATGGTCCAAGAAGAAGAAGGGATGCGAGAAGCAAATGTGCCACAGTTTTACAAGGCAGGATATTTCACTGAGATATGTAATGCCCTGTATTTACCTGTAGTTATACTGTGTGCATGGTGCACAAACCATTTGTTTCTGAGGAGATTCGCTTCATCTTGTGTCCTGATTGAATCACCCCGCCCCCTGGATCATTTATACTGCACTTTTAAGTTTCCAGTTGCCAAGCTTTGGTCCCTCCATTTGTCACAATACCTCTCCAGCTTTTGATTTGCTCAACCACTCCCTCAACTCACTCTTTCAAGCCTTGCTCCCGCAAAACCTTCTCTATTTCTCATCTTAGTCGTTCCCCCAGTACAATCCTCATCTTTGCTTCCTTAAGTCCACAGGATGCAAACTTGAGCCTATTTCATAGAAAGAAAGACTTGGATTTATATATAGCGCCTTTCACGACCATCGGACACCTCAAAGCGTTTTACAGCCAATGAAGTGCTTTTGGAGTGTAGTCACTGTTGTAATGTATGAAACGCGGCAGCCAATTTACGCACAGGGAGCTCCCACAAACAGCAATGTGATAATGACCAGATAATCTGGGTTTTTTTGTTATGTTGATTGAGGGATCAATATTAGTCAGGACACTGGGGATAACTCCTCCCTTCAAAATAGTGCCATGGGATCTTTTACGTCCACTTGAGAGAGCAGACGGGACCTTGGTTTAATGTCTCATCCAAAAGACAGTACTTCCAACATTTCATGGGTGTAATAGATGTGGGTTGAACAAATGAAGGACAGAGATACGATGAGTTGCGAGTTCATATGCTTACTATATTAGGCCAGACCGAACTGAGCATGCTCATACCAAACCATGTGACAATACTACAGGAACGGTAGCACAGTGGTTATGTTACTGGACTAATAATCCAGAGACCTGGACTGATGACCTGGAGACGTGAGTTCAAATGGCACCCGAGGAACTTAAATTCAGTTAATTAAATAAATCTGGAATAAAAAGCTAGTATCAGTAATGTCGATGAAACTATCGGATTGTCGTAAAAACCCACTCTTTAGCAAAGGAAATCTGGCTTAGCCATCCATTACCAGATCTGACTGAACAACATCAAGATCTCCCAGACCTCACTTGTCTGTGCCAAAACCAGCCCACTGTTCTAGGACCTTTCTGGAGACCAAAGCTAACCCCAGCTTTATTTCAGTACCTCCTGAAGCTCCTCTTTGCCCTCATCTTTAACAACAAGTATGAGGAGCTCATTGACTTTTTTGCCACTATGCTCATTGACATTTGGTGCATGTTACATGAGTTTCTGTAATCCCATCCCTAACTGTCGCAGCTCTTCCTCTATCCAGAAGCTGCTTTGCTGGAAAGTGCATTCCATGAGGAAAGGCACACTGTGTTACTGCACATGATGGAGGAACCGAATAGCAGTCACTGTCTGGCTCAGATGTGAAGAATGACCTTGTGGATGGGGTTACCGGCGGACCACTGATATCTATGGAGCTGTACTCCCAGCATCGGTCATTAACCGGACAAGTGGAAGTTACACAAAGGGAAGAGAAGGGTGAAACAAGTGCAGACACCTAGTCCCAATTAATTGCCCTTCCTAAACTACCAAGGAATCTGCTCCTTTAATATTCAAGTTTTTTTTTAAATATTCAATCACAGCCTGGCAAGGCCAGCATTTATTGCCCATGCCTAATTGACCTTGAGAAGGTGCTGGTGAGCTGCCTTTTTGAACCACTTCAGTCCTTGATAATTCTTTGCAGCAATTTGGTACAACTGAGTGGCTTGCTTTCAGAGGGCAGTTAAGAGTCAACCACATAGGTGTGGGTCTGGAGTCACATATAGGCCAGACCGGGTAGAGATGACAAATTTCCATCCCTGAAGGACATTAGTGAACCAGATGGGTTTTTACAACAATCCAGTTGTTTCATACTCACTATTACTGATACTAGCTTTTTAAAATTCCAGATTTATTTAATTAATTGAATTTAAATTCCCCAGCTGCCGTGGTAGTATTTGAACTTATGTCTCCGGATCATTAGTCCAGACCTCTGAATTACTGGTTCAGTAACATAACCACTGTGCTACCGTATCCTCGTGACAGTGATTTTAAATGCAAAAATGTTGCCTTTCTGACACAGGGGGGACTTTTAGCCTAAAAAAACAAGTGCGCTTGCGTCAGGTGGGAAGTTAAAGAAGCCAAAATTGGCCTCTTGTGTGCTTGCCATTAGCGTCTGGGCACGGTGATAACAGTGTCCCCTGCGATATCGGGTGGGAGTTTTGCGGAGGCGCTACAAAGTGTGCAGCGTCCTATTACCGCTCCGGAAGCGAAATTCAGCCACGCACACTCACTTACCACCTGGTGGTGACAACAACAACTTCAGTTGTCAAGTTGGAGTCAGGTATCGGGTGTTGGAGCGCTATTTAAAGGCGCCATCTTGAAAAAAACATTTTGTTGCCCATTACTCTGCAGCTTGCTAACACATAGGCAGATTGGCTGGTGGACAGATCACAGCAATTTTGACTTCAAGGACTGTTCTGCCTCCTAACTATTCCCCTGTATCATTCACAACATTTATCTCGTTTCATGAGGGCTGTGTTGGTACTTAACCTCCTGCTCCAATGTCACCGTCGGAGGCTGCTTAGGCAAAGACAAAGGCGGAAACAAATGCAGGGACACATGCAGAGAGAAAGGCCGAGAGAAAGGGATAGAGAAAAGCAGGGAGAAGGACATGGGGCAAGACAGGGAGAGGCACAGGGAGAGGCACAGGGAGAAAGGCAACAAAATGTGGCAAGAGGGAGAATACCCAACAGGGCTGGCAATAGGAGACCTTACCCTCCCAGGGTATTCCGGCACCAGTTCTCCTACTTCACTTTCACTGAGGAACAGTGTGTTCGAAGGCTGCGCTTCAGGAAGGACATGATCACAGAGTTCTGCCATCTGCTGCAATCAGACCCCGAGCCTCAGACCAGAGTGAGGACGGCTCTCTCAGTGGCAGTCAAGGTCACCATCGCGCTCTATTTCTACCCCAATGGATCCTTCCAGGAAGCGGCAGGAGACATCTCCAACATCTCCCAGTTTGCCATCCATTGCTCCATTTGTGAGGTCACAGATGCTCTGTACAGAAGGAACATAAGCACATAAGAAATAGGAGCAGGAGTAGGCCATGCGGCCCCTCGAGCCTGCTCCGCCATTCAATAAGATCATGGCTGATCTGATCATGGACTCAGGTCCACTTCCCTGCCCGCTCCCCATAATCCTTTATCCCCTTATCGTTTAAGAAACTGTCTATTTCTGTCTTAAATTTATTCAATGTCCCAGCTTCCACAGCTCTCTGAGGCAGTGAATTGCACAGATTTACAGCCCTCCTAGAGAAGAAATTTCTCATCTCAGTTTTAAATGGGTGGTCCCTCATTCTAAGATCATGCCCTCTAGTTCTAGCCTCCCCCATCAGTGGAAACATCCTCTCTGCATCCACCTTGTCAAGTCCCCTCATAATCTTATACGTTTCGATAAGATCACCTCTCATTTTTCTGAATTCCATTGAGTAGAGGCCCAACCGACTCAACCTTTCCTCATAAGTTAACGCCCTCATCTCCGGAATCAACCTAGTGAACCTTCTCTGACCTGCCTCCAAAGCAAGTATATGCTTTCATAAATGTGGAAACCAAAATTGCACACAGTATTCCAGGTGTGGCCTCACCAATATCCTGTAGCAAGGCTTCCCTGCTTTTATACTCCATCCCCTTTGCAATAAAGGCCAATATTCCATTGACCTTCCTGATCACTTGCTGTATCTGCATACTATCCTTTTGTGTTTCATGCACAAGTACCCCCAGGTCCTGCTGTACTGCAGCACTTTGCAATCTTTCTCCATTTAAATAATAACTTACTCTTTGATTTTTTTTCTGCCAAAGTCCATGACCTCACACTTTCCAACATTATACTCCATCTGCCAAAGAGGAGGGATTACATCTCCTTCCCAATGACCAAAGAGAAGCAGCATGAGTGTGCATATGTCTTCGTCAGGATAGCGGGCTTCCCCATGGTGCAGGGTGCCACTGACTGCACCCACATCACTTTGTGGGCACCGCATCACAATCCTGAGGTCATAAGAACATAAGAATTAGGAACAGGAGTAGGCCATCTAGCCCCTCGAGCCTGCTCCGCCATTCAACAAGATCATGGCTAATCTGGCCGTGGACTCAGCTCCACTTACCCGCCCGCTCCCCATAACCCTTAATTCCCTTATTGGTTAAAAATCTATCTATCTGTGATTTGAATACATTCAATGAGCTAGCCTCAACTGCTTCCTTGGGCAGAGAATTCCACAGATTCACAACTCTCTGGGAGAAGAAATTCCTTCTCAACTCGGTTTTAAATTGGCTCCCCCGTATTTTGAGGCTGTGCCCCCTAGTTCTAGTCTCCCCAACCAGTGGAAACAACCTCTCTGCCTCTATCTTGTTTATCCCTTTCATTATTTTAAATGTTTCTATAAGATCACCCCTCATCCTTCTGAACTCCAACAAGTAAAGACCCAGTCTACTCAATCTATCATCATAAGGTAACCCCCTCATCTCCGGAATCAGCCTAGTGAATCGTCTTTGTACCCCCTCCAAAGCTAGTATATCCTTTCTTAAGTAAGGTGACCAAAACTGCACGCAGTACCCCAGGTGCGGCCTCACCAATACCCTGTACAGTTGCAGCAGGACCTCCCTGCTTTTGTACTCCATCCCTCTCGCAATGAAGGCCAACATTCCATTCACCTTCCTGATTACCTGCAAACTAATTTTTTGGGATTCATGCACAAGGACCCCCAAGTCCCTCTGCACCGCAGCATGTTGTAATTTCTCCCCATTCAAATAATATTCCCTTTTACTGTATTTTTTCCCAAGGTGGATGACCTCACATTTTCCGACATTGTATTCCATCTGCCAAACCTTAGCCCATTCGCTTAACCTATCTAAATCTCTTTGCAGCCTCTCTGTGTCCTCTACACAACCTGCTTTCCCACTAATCTTTGTGTCATCTGCAAATTTTGTTACACTACACTCTGTCCCCTCTTCCAGGTCATCTATGTATATTGTAAACAGTTCGTAACTGCAAAGGCTTCCACTCATTGAATGTGCAACTGGTCTGCGACCCTACACAGCGAATCTCACCGTGAATGCCCACTATCCTGGCAGCAGCCACGATGCCTACATCCTGCACCAGACTCTGTTCCAGCCACCACATCAAGCTCACGGCTGGCTGCTTGTTGACAAGGGGGCCAAAATTGCCCACCGCCTGAAACGAGTCACACCTACCATTTTCGATGTGTTCCGTGTGTCGCAATGCATGGGCCGACCAATCGGGAGAAATTGAGCACCATGCTTTTTTTTGAATCGGGGCGGAATTGAGGTCACGTCGGTGTAGCTGCCACTAGTGGGGTGGAAGTGGGTTGGGTCGGAGTAGCCGGTGCTCGAAGTCATCAGCGCCACGCTGGGCCTGGAAGATCCGGCAGTAGGCTGCACCACCTCAGGCTGGGCAGCGGCTGTCTGGGCTGGCTGGGTGACAGCCAGCGACAAGTGCAATAACGGAGTGGCAGTGGTGGGATCAGGAATGCTGTCATCCTGAGAGAGGACAGCAGGTTCCTGCTCCACTGATCCACTGCCACTTCCCTAGGGCAGTACCTCAGCATCCCCACCAATCTGCTGGAGTACAGTTTGGTCGACTGCTGCGACACTGTGAGATTCCCGGTGGACTGTGGTAGACCCAGCAGCAATGGCAGCAGTCAGAGCACGTGTGGCAGCCACCTGAGACTGTATCAGAGCAGTCTGAGACTCAATGCCGGTAGTTATTGGCTGCGTGACACCAGTCACACCATGTATGGCATCCAGCTGAGACTGCGTGAGAGCAGTCTGAGACGCGATGCCACCAACTATTTTCTGCATTACAGCACTAAGTCGTTGAGTTGCTTCTGCCTGTGCTGCCACGTTGCCCATCGTTATGTCTCAAATAAAGCAATGTGACTGAGTACTGTAGACATGAGTAAGTGTGACCTTAGTCTCTTTATTCTGACTCCAGAGTGCTGACACAGCATGGGGGGGCCTGCTAAATTGCAGTGCTCCCAAGGGATGCTGGGATCCCTTGGGACTCCAACAGTACACCCTCTGGTGGCGGTAGAATGCTGGTTACAAGGTGTTGCATACAAAACATCACTCCCCCCCCCCAAAGTCAATAGTACACTTATTTACAGGGCGAGACCATCTAGGGCTTTCCGCTCCCTAGTCGATCATCTCGGTACAAACACAGGTGCAGGTGAGTTGGTTGGGCCTTCGCTGGGCGCAGCTAGCCTTGCTGGGCTGCTGGGGATGATGAGTTCAGCTTCGTGGTCAACCGTGATGTCGGTTGCCACTTGTGTGTGTATCGGAGGGTCGAAGTTGCTGGTGTCCTCTTCGGGTTGCTCGTGGCTGTCTGTGAATCGCAGTTTGGTTTGGTCCAAATGCTTTCTGCAAGTTAATCCATTTGCAAGTTTGACCTCAAACACCCTATTCCCTTTTTTGGCTATGACAGTGCAAGCAAGCCATTGGGGACCATGTCCATAGTTGAGTACAAATACAGGGTCATTGACTTCAATATCACGTGACAAATTTGCGCGATCATGATATATGCTTTGTTGATGCCGCCTGTCCTCGACATGATCATGGAGATCAGGGTGGACTAGAGAGAGCCTTGTTTTGAGTGCCCTTTTCATGAGCAGCTCGGCAAGGGGAACCCCGGTGAGCGAGTGGGGTCTTGTGCGGTAGCTGAGCAGGACTCGGGACAGACGGGTCTGTAGGGAGCCTTCCGATACACGTTTCAAGCTTTGCTTGATGTTTTGGACTGCCTGTTCTGCCTGGCCGTTAGACGCGGGCCTGAATGGGGCAGATGTGATGTGCTTGATCCCTTTGCAGGTTATGCATTCCTTGAATTCAGCGTTGGTGAAGCACGGCCCATTGTCACTGACAAGGACATCAGGCAGGCTGTGTGTGGCAAACATGGCTCGTAGGCTTTCGATGGTGACAGTGGACGTGCTTACAGACATTATTACACACTCAATCCATTTTAAATTAGCATCCACAACAACCAAAAACATTTTGCCTAGAAACTGGCCAGCGAAGTCAACGTCAATCTTAGACCACGGTTTGGAGGGCCATGACCACAAACTTAGCGGTGCTTCCCTGGGTACATTGCTCAGTTGAGAGCAAGTGTTGCATTTGCGCACGGAAGACTCCAAATCTGAGTCGATGCCGGGCCATCACACATGGGATCTGGCTATAGCTTTTATCCTTACTATGCCTGGGTAGGTACTGTGTAGGTCACGTATGAACGTTTCCCTGCATTTCTTAGGCAAAACCACGCGATTACCCCACAAAAGACAGTCCGCCTGCATGGACATTCCGTCTTTGCGCCGCTGGAACGGCTTGATCTCTTCATGCATCTCCACTGGGACGCTGGACCAGCTCCCATGGAGGACACAGTTTTTTACAAGGGACAGCAAAGGATCCTGGCTGGTCCAGGTCCTGATCTGGCAAGCCGTAACGGGTGACTTTTCATTTTCAAATGCATCCATCACCAAGAGCAAGTCTGCAGACTGTGCCATTTCCACCCCAGTGGTGGACAATGGTAGCCGACTGAGAGCATCAGCGCAGTTCTCTGTGCCTGGCCTGTGGCGAATTACATAGTTATATGTAGACAGCATGAGCAGTCATCTTTGGATGCAAGCAGAGACATTGGTATTTGTCATGTATTCAACTATCATTGTAACCCATATATAAGCTGACCTAAGTTGTACACCTTGAGAACATTGACCACAAGGGGGTGAACTTGTGGAAGACAATCCCAACCTGGACTTTCAGGTATAAAAGGGGAAGCTCCACCCACCTTCATCACTTGAGGTCTTGGTAATAAAGGTAACTGGTCACAGAGTGACCTTCTCTCAAGTATGGGCCTCGTGTGCATTTATACTGTATAGTAAGGATATATCAGTATTAATATCTTTGCTCTCTGAGAATAGCGATATGAGCGGCTTATGGTCAGTTTCTAACTTGAACTTAAGTCCAAACAGATACTGGTGCATTTTTTTTCACCCCGTAAACGCATGCCAGAGCTTCTTTTTCAATCGTGCTGTAGGCCCTTTCAGCCTTGGACAAACTCCTGGACGCATAAGCGACCGGTTGCAATGTTCCCGATTCGTTTGCTTGTTGTAACACACACCCGATCCCGTACGAAGACACATCGCAAGCTAGCACTAAACATTTACATGGGTCATACAGAACAAGCAGTTTGTTGGAACATAACAGATTTCTAGCTTGCTCAAAAGCAGCCACTTGTGATTTCCCCCATACCCAATCATCTCCCTTGCGCAGTAGCACATGTAGAGGTTCTAGCAAGGTGCTTAACCCAGGTTGGAAATTACCAAAATAATTGAGGAGTCCCAGGAACGACCGCAGCTCCGTCATATTCTGTGGTCTCAGCGCGTTCTTGATGGCCTCCGTCTTGGCGTCAGTGGGTCTGATGCCGTCTGCCGCGATTCTTCTCCCTAAGAACTTGAACTCTGGCACCAGGAAAACACACTTCGAGCATTTCAACCTGAGTTCCACACGATCTAGCCAACTTAGAACATCTTCCAGGTTCTGCAAGTGTTCGATGGTGTCCCAACCTGTGATCAATATGTCATCCTGGAAAACCACGCTGCGCGGAACCGACTTTAGCAGATTCTCCATGTTCCTTTGAAAAATAGCCGCAACCGATTGAATCCCAAACGGGCATCTATTGTAGATGATCAGACCTTTGGGCGTGTTGATGCAGGTGAGGCCTTTCGAAGATTCCGCCAGCTCCTGCATCGTGTAGGCCGAGATCAGGTCCAATTTGGTGAACGTCTTTCCTCCTACCAGCATCGCAAATAGGTCGTCTGCCTTGGGTAGCGGGTACTGGTCCTGCAGCAAAAAACGATTAATCGTTACTTTATAGTCCCCACAAATTCTGACCGTGCCATCGCCCTTGAGAACCGGAACAATCGGACTGGCCCACTCATTGAACTCAACCGGCGCGATGATGTCCTCTCGTTGCAGCCTGTCCAGCTCGATCTCCACTTTCTCTCGCATCATGTATGGCACCGCACGTGCCTTGTGGTGGATGGATCATGTACCGGGAATCAAGTGGATCTGCACCTTCGCCCCAGAGAAATTTCCGATGACTGGCTCAAACAACGATGGGAACTTGCTCAAAACCTGGACATGAGGCGTCGTCGACAGACGAAAGTGCTCGGATGTCGACCCAGTTCCAGCGGATTTTTCCCAGCCAGCTTCTGCCAAACATCTCCTGGTACAATGCATAGTGGTAGTTCGTGCACTGCTCCATCATAGGAGACTTTTACTGCTGCACTGCCAATTACAGGGATCCGCTCTTTAGTGTAAGTTCTCAGCTTGGTATGAATAGGGCTCTGCTTGGGCCTTTGTGCCTTGTTGCATCACAGCCTCTCGAAGGCCTTTTTGCTCATAATAGACTGACTCGCACTCATGTCCAATTCCATGGATACTGGAATTCCGTTCAGTTCAACTTTTAACATGATCGGTGGACATTTTGTGGTGAAGGTATGTACCCCGTACACTTCTGCCTCCTCGGTTCGAGTCTCTAGTTCAGTTTGATCCACCATGAATTGGTCTTCCTCTGCAATGTGGTGGTTTGCAGAGTTTGGATCTGCACATTCGCTGGAGGTGTCCCATTGTTCCACAGCCTTTGCACGCAAAGTGTTTGAAGCAGCATTGATGGGCTCAATGATCAGCTCCGCAGCGCCAACAAGGTGTTAATTACATCGCATTCACACTTGATGGTGAACTCTGAGTCATCTGAGGTCGTGCAGCTGCAGGTGTGTACATTCTGCCATAGGCATTCCTGCCTGAAAATGACATTATTTTGTGTACATTACTTGCCGATGCATCTTTATGCTGCAAAATTTGTTTGGTGTTATCGCTGGTGGACATAAATGCCTGGGCTATCGTTATGGCTTTGCTCAGGTTTGGTGTTTCAACTGTCAATAGTTTGCGAAGGATAACCTCATGGCCAATGCCAAGCACAAAAAAGTCTCTTAGCATTTGCTCCAGGAATCCACCGAATTCGCAATGTCCTGCAAGGCACCTTAGTTCGGCGACGTAGCTCGCCACTTCCTGGCCTTCAGACCGTTGACATGTATAAAATCGATACCTTGCCATCAGAACGCTCTCCTTAGGATTCAGGTGCTCCCGGACCAGCGTGGACAGTTCTTCATGGTTGTTGGTTTCACCGGAGCAAGAAGATTCTTCATGAGGCCATAGGTTGTTGCCCCGCAGACGGTGAGGAGGATCGCCCTTCATTTGGCAGCGTTCTCATTCCCTTCCAGCTCGTTGGCCACGAAGTATTGGTCGAGTCACTCCACAAAGGCCTCCTGATCGACCCCTTCTGAGAATTTCTCCAGGATACCAACACTTCTCTGCTTTTTTGCGTGATGGCTCGTTATCTCTTACTCATCGCCAGTTGTTATTTCTCAAATAAAGCAATGTGACTGAGTACTGTAGACTTGAGTAAGTGTGACCTTAGTCTCTTTATTCTGACTCCAGAGTGCTGGCACAGCATGGGAGGCCTGCTTAAATACAGTGCTCCCAAGGGATGCTGAGATCTCTTGGGACTCCAACAGATGCGCCCGCTGGTCGCAGTAGAATGCTGGTTACAAGGTGCTGCATACATAACACCCATGACATGTGTCATGGTGTCTGGATCCGCACGGTCTCTCTGGGAGTCCACCATCGTCTGCAGACTGGCAATGATGGGCTCCATAGTGTGCGCAGAGCCATCTGCAATGCTGAAAGCGGACTCCTCCACCCTCTGTATCACTGCCGAGATCCTCTCAGGCACCCTTGCGATTGCACCTATGATGTTAGAGTGCATGGTCATCAACCTTTGTGTGAATGGCTCCCCATCGAGGTCCTCATCTGAGTCCTGTGAAGCAGAACTCGTGTGCGGACTCGCCCTCCGGGGAGATGGTTCCCGAGGTTCCCTTTCCCCTTGGCCTTGCTGCAGCCCATTAAGCCCTGGTGCACCACGTAATCAGACCCCTCTGCTAGCCTAACCTCTAAGGAACGAGTAGTGCCAGTATTTGAGCTGGACTCTTACTCACATGAGTTCCTTTCTTTTGCAGGCCAAGATGGCATATAACAGACGGGAGCAGCAGAGAACTGGAGGAGGGGAAACTGAACTGCGGCCCCTCTCTGACCTTGAGGCAATGACACAGTGCGCGGCTCCTCCTCCTCCGGCTCTTCCTCCTCTTCCTTTCCCTCCAGAATGTTTTTGGGGACAGAGGATGGGGGGGGGGAGGGGGGAGCGGCTCAGGTGCAGAATGGACAGCTGTTGCCTGGTTCTCTGAAAGCAAAAATGGCACAGACTCGCATTAAGGTGAGGGCTGTGGGGTAGGAATGGAGCAAGGAATGCAGATAGAATCAGGAGCTGGAAAGTGATAAAGCATTCTGGAGCAGGCGGGGCGGGAGATGGGGGGGGGGGAGGTCAGGGGGGAGTGGTATGAGAAAAGGAGAGGAGTTTGGAAGGTGATAAAGACTTCTGGTGTAAGGGGGAAGTGGTATGGGAAAAGGAGAGGTGATAAAGATACCATTGTTGCCCCCAGCGGGATCGACGTCTCCACCAGCCACGGTGCCCTCCACCGACAGGCCAATGGGCCAATGAGCCCCAGCACTCACTCTTCAAGGTCAGAGAGGGGCCACAGTTTAGGTTCCCCTCCTCCAGTTCTCTGCTGCTCCCGTCTGTTATGTGCCATCTTGGCCTGAAAAAGAAAGGAACTCTTGTGAGTAAGAGTCCAGCTATGTATGTGTAAGATATGCCTGCCATCGTTGAATAGCAGTGAATGTAGGCAAGGCGTGAGATGAGGATGTGAGTGTGAGTATCTGCAGATACTGGGTGGTTGAGTGGTGGGGAAGTGATGGTTTGCACAGTGTGCGCAGACAGAGGTTGAGAGGCTGGTATGGAGGAGGTGTGGAAGCTTGTACCCACCTTCACCACCTGACTAAGGTCATTGAATTTCTTACAGCACTGGGTGAGGCTTCTCTGCACCACAGTGATTGCCGACATCTCCCGGGCCACCTCTTTCCACATGGCATGGAAAACCTGCGGTGATGGCCTCCTTCCCGATGCAGGGAACAGGGAGGACCTCCTGGTCTCGAGTGCCCCCACCGTGCCTCCAGAGCCACATCATTGTCGCCCTCTCCCTGCAAGGGGGATTACCAGCAGCCATTTCACAAACTTCCTCAGCTCCACAGATGACTGAAGATCAGCAATGATGCAAATGAGCATCAGCAGGGTCAAATGACCTCCCCTTTAAGAGCCAGATGGAACTGGAGTCACGGATTGAAGGCTGATTGATGACTGGAACTCAGCTGAAATTGGGTAAGTGGCTGTGAAACTCTTTTAGAGTCTACCTGAAAAACATAAACATTAAACTGTGCCACCCGACCTGGGTGACACACCAGACATTTACAAGGCCCTTTTTTCCTTTTTTTTGGTTTAAAGTGGCTGTGAATAGCGCCCCTGCAGCACCCAGCTGAGGCCATTAGCACCTCATTTACCGCCCCCTTCACTTCTGGGACGAAAATGCCCAATTTCACACAATTTGGCAAGGCATCTCGCTGGGCACTAAATTTTCTAAAAGTAAAATGTTACCGGCCCAGACGTGTCGCTACAGAATTTCACCCCTAAAGAGTTCAAATCCCAATGAGAGCCCACCTCCGGCCCACCTACTAGTGTTTTTAAGGAAGGTGGGATGAGGGTTAGGCAGCCAACCTGCTCCCAGAGAGTGGGTGGTTCATTTAAATATTATAATAAGGCTGGAAGCCGCTGATTTAACCTCCATTTTGTATTTAACTTTAGTTGGTCGGGTTTTGCAGGCATTGTGAAACCCACCAGCTAAAGTAAAGCAAGGACTGCTGGATCCAGTGCCTTTACACTTATCTCCTGAATCTAGCATCCCTACCGAACGCACCACCTCGTATTGAAGACCCCCACCCCAAGAGGCCTCCGATCAAACCCCCGGCCTCTGATCCCCAACATGGGGCCTCCCCACCCTCTCAGGCTTCTCCAGCCCCCGATGACATCTGCCTCCCCCCCACTCCTCATCACCCACAGCCCCCCCCACCCATGCTACTCCAGCCCCCGGTCTGCTGCTCTGGCCCTTTATATGGCGCCCTGGCCCCCGATCATTGCTGAACCCCTCCTGTTCCTCTGACAGCCCCCTCCTCCGGCCGACGATTGTCCCCTAATACTCGCACTTGTAAAGCTAATTTTTCAGGTCCAGAGAAGTTGTTCAGCAGTAATTATGACAGTACGTGGTTAAAAACTCAGTTACTCCCGATTGAACAAGGATTAACATTTTTATTGGTTTTTACAATGAAAATAGTGTGTAAATAGTTGAAGCTCACGACAAATGAGTCCATCGATGAAGGCAGCAACAGCGGACTCTGCGAATCCGCAGGGTACCACTGACACCAACGTCTGGATTTCCACGTTTAACTGCGCATGTATGGATGCCAGAAGTTGCTGTCAGTTTTACACAGTAATAACGGCGAGCGCTGACACACCACAAAGCCCAGCCATTGCGTTCACAGGGACATTCTGAATGGTCCAATGCAGTTTTTCCTTTTCCGTGGCCATGTAATTTGCTAATAGGCCTTAATGTTGTGCAACAAATAGACAGGTCAGACTTTTTGTTTGCTCTTGGTCAATTTACCAGTAACACTTCAGCCTTCACAAAGGCCAGGGAGCAGGGCAGGCCAGTTACAGAACGCCATTGACTGGGAGTAGGTCACTGCCTGGTGAAAGTGTATGGCAAAGAAAGTCAATAACAACATAAAAATCTTTCACAATGCAAATTTAGTTGCTTCTATATAGTGTTCAGTGATCAAGAAGTTGGAAAAGTGTTATGTATGTAACTATGTAATACTTGCCACCAGGGGGCACGACTGTTGGAGTCCTAATGGTTACCTGCACACATATGCAGAGCCAGTATAAAAGGTTGGCTGCCATGTTGTTTAGGCACTCGGGAGTTGTAATAAAGAAGACTAAGGTCACACTAAGTTTAGCTCACAGTACTCAGCCTCGTGGAGTTCTTCTATACACAACAATTGGCGACAAGTAACAGAATACGAACCTTCACGCAACCATGGCTGCCATTGGAATATTAGATTCGTAGAGGGTGATGATTGGGAAGCCTTCGTTGAGCGTCTCGACCAGCACTTCATGGCCAATGAGCTGGAAGGAGACACTAACGCGGCCAAGCGCAGGGCGGTTCTCCTCACCGTCTGTGGGCCTAAAATATACATCAAGAATCTGCTCGCACTGACAAAACCAATGCAGAAGGAATATACAGAGTTGTGCACGCTGGTTCGGGACCACCTCAAGCCGTAGGAGAGTATTCACATGGCCAGATATTGTTTTTACACGCACATCGCTCTGGGGGCCAGGACGTGGCGGATCATGTCGCCAACCTGAGATGCCTTGCGGGACCTTGTGATTTTGGAGCCGCGTTGGGGGGAATGCTGGGGAATTTTTCGTGCGAGGCATCAGCCACGAGGTCATTCTTCGAAAGCTGCTGGCTGTCGAAACCCTAGACCTGAGCAGGGCCATCGCGATTGCCCAGACATGCACGGCCATGGACGATAACACCTAACAGATATCTTCTCAACATCGAAGCTCACCAGCAAGTACTGTGCATAAAATGATGTCGCTAGCAGGGCAAACTGCATATGGCAGGGCCTATAAGTCTACAGCTGCAAGACCTGTGATGACTCAGAGTCCGCCCTCAGGGGTGAGTGTGAATCCATTAGCACCATGTTGGCGCTGCGGGAGTAATCATCGGGCCCATCAATGTCGATTCAAGTGCTACGTGTGCAAAGGCTGCGCAACAATGGGGCACCTCCAGCAAATATGCAAACGTGCTGCGACATACCACGTGGCAGAGGATGATCGATCCCACGCGGATCACGCAGCACAGGCAACTCAACCCGAGGAAGAAGTGTATGGGGTACATACTTTCACCACTAAGAGCCCTCCTATAATGCTGAAAGTCAAATTAAATAGAGTTCCAGTATCCATGGAGTTGGAAACGGGTGCGAGTCAGTCAATAATGAGCCAGAAGGCTTTCGAGAAACTGTGGGGCAATAAAGCACAAAGGCCCAAACTGAGCCAGATTAATGCAAAGCTGCATACCTACACTAAAGAGCTCATACCAGTCATTGGAAGTGCAGCGGTAAAGGTATTGTATGATGGAGCTGTGCATGACCTATCATTGTGGATTGTTCCAGGCAATGGCCCAACGCTGCTCGGCAGAAGCTGGCTAGAAAAGACTAGATGGAATTGGAACGACATCAAAGCACTATCTTCAGTGGATGGTGCCTTGTGTGCTCAAGTGCTGAGCAAGTTTCCCTCGCTATTCGAACCAGGCATCAGCAACTTCACAGGCACCAAGGTACAGATACATTTAGGCCCCGATGCATGGCCCGTCCATCACAAGGCTCGGGCAGTTCGTACATGATGAGGGAGAAAGTCGAGATCAAACTGGACAGACTCCAACGCGTAGGAATCATATCGCCAGTCAAGTTCAACGAGTGGGCCAGTCCAATTAGTCCCATGTTGAAAAGCGATGGCACGGTCAGAATCTGCGGAGACTACAAGGTAATGATTAACCGAGTCTCACTACAGGACCAGTACCCGCTGCCCAAGGCAGATGACCTGTTCGCAACGTTATCGGGGGGGGGAAGTCGTTCACCAAGTTGGACCTAACCTCCACCTACATGACACAGGAGCTGGCTGAATCTTCGAACAAACTGACGTGCATCAACACACACAAAGGGCTGTTTATATACCACAGGTGCCCTTTCGGGATTCGTTTGGCTGCATCCATTTTCTAGAGAAGCATGGAGAGTTTGCTAAAATCTGTTCTGCGCACCGTTGTGTTTCAAGACGACATCCTAATCACTGGTCGTGACACATCTGCATAACCTGGAAGAGGTTCTAAATCACCTAGACAGAGTGTAACTCAGGCTGAAACACTCCAAGTGTGTTTTGCTGGCGCCAGAAGTTGAATTTTTAAGGAGAAAGATAGCAGCAGAAGGCATCAGGCCCACGGACTCAAAGACAGAGGCCATCAAGAATGCACGCAGACCACAGAATGTGACAGAGCTGTGTTTGTTCCTGGGACTCCTCAACTATTTCAGTAACTTTCTACCCGGGTTGAGCACGTTGTTAGAGCCTTTGCACATGTTGCTTGTCTCGCTTTCTGCTCAGTTACCGATCGTGACCCCACTCGCTCACCGGGGTGTCCCCGGCAGAATTGTTAATGAAGAGAGCCCTCAAAACCAGGCTCTCCCTCGTCCACCCGGATCTTAATGATCACGTGAAAACCTGGCAGAACATGTACCACGATCGCGCGGCTGTTTCACGTGACATTGATGTTAATGACCCTGTGTTTGTCCTGAATTACGGTCATGGTCCCAAGTGGGTTGCTGGCACTGTTTTGGCCAAGGAGGGAATAGGGTGTATAAAATCAAACTGTTAAATGGCCAAACGTGCAGAAAGCATTTAGATCAGACCAAATTGCGATTTACTCACAACCAGGAACGACTTGAAGAGGACATCACCATCGACGATCCTCAAAACACACACCCAACCAGTAATCGACCTCGCTGTCAATCATGAGGATCAACCCACCGTTCCTGACTTTTTGGGGGGGGGGAAGTGATGTTATATATGTAACTATATACTTGTCACCAGAGGGCGCGACTGTTGGCGTCCTAATGGTCACCTGCACACACGTGTAGGGCCAGTATAAAAGGTTGGCTGCCATGTTGTTTAGGCACTCTGGAGTTGTAATAAAGAAGACTACAGTCACACTAAGTTTAGCTCACAGTACTCAGCCTCATGGAGTTCTTCTATACACAACAAATGTGCTTGCAGAAAAGGAAGCTTTGTGCTTCGTAGTTACGGATTTTGATACTTACTGCTCACAAGCATGGTGCAACAGTTAAATGGATATCATTATTCACCTCATGAAACATTGTAATTTCCTTCTGCTCCAAGTAGACATAAGCAGAACCAGCGAAGTTGACAGCAGTGGTGAAGCCATTCAGCCCATCGTGTTTGTGGCTGCTCTTTGCTAGAGCAATCTAGAATGAATTTCACTTCTCTGCTTTCTCTCCATAGCATTGTGTCTTCATTTGCTTCAAATATTGATTCAGTGTTCCCTTAAAAGAAGCAATGGCCTCTGACTCAACCTCTTCCTGTGGCAAATCATTCCATGCTCCGCATAAAGAAGTTCCTCTTAACCTCTCTCTTTACTCTCTTAGAGCTCATTTTAAATTGATGACCCCTCATCATTCACTCACCATCCATCAAAATCTTCAGAATTTTAGAAACATCTATTAAAACTTCCTGTAGCTTTTTCTAAGGTTTGTCTCTGTTTATAAATAACTATTGTCGCCCATCCCTGGAATCACCCCGATGAAACTATGCTAAACATTATGGTTTCAATATTCTTTCCATGCTGGGGCTACTCAAAACTGCACACACTGCTCTAAGTGTGGCCTGGCCAGTGTTTTGTACCGATTTATTGTTACATTTTTACTCTTGTCCTCTATAATCCTGTTTATAATAACCCAAGCATTGTGGTATCTGAGGACACTGGTCTTAGTTCCAGTTTATGCAAGTCACTGATGACTGCACACTTTTATAGCGCGTATGTGGAAAGTGTCAGGAACTCCACTATGTCAGGTGACTCCATTTTAGCGGAACACATTCGTAATCTGGTTCAACTGTACAGTGTACATCATTGCCTCTTGGCACAATCAGTGCCGCATAGTTTATCGTTAATGAGGGCACCACTTTCAAAAATGAATCAGAGTGTTCAGCGACCCAGATCAGAATGGAAATGACTGGTTTCAGGCGCCGTTTACTTAGCCAGAGTCGGATTAAGTGAATCTCTCTGTGTAAAGTCACCCGCGGAAATAAGACAGCTGGCGAATGTGAAATATTAATGGGTTGAGGCTGCGGGAAGTAATAGAAGAATCTGAGAGAAAAATCAATTCAAATCTGCACAGCTATTTAAAGAGAAACAAACACAATTCAAGGAATGAATGACTGAGGTCGGCAAATAAGACTCACATTGAACTGTAAGATTGCTAATGAATTAAAGGATCATCAGCAGATAATTAAACAGAAATAATGCTCGGAGAGTAAAAACCACATTAGTAAAGACGCATCACTAAGGATCAGAGGTCCCGACTGGAAATTCATGATACCGAAGCTAAACTGTATTCATAACCCTATAGTGAAGTGCGAAGATTTTCTGCATGTCTTAGTGAAAACAAAATAGCTTTTAGCGCTGTTAAAAATGGAATATGGTGTCGTAAATAACACAATATTATACAAACTGTAGAACGTTATTTTGAATTTTTAGTGTATGTTGTAAATTTATTTTCAAGTCAACGGCAGGCAGGTTTGACAGCATTAAGGATAATTAATTATCAGCATTTAATTTTAGAAAGTAAAAGCTGTAATCCCCAGTGGAAGGGGAGTCGCTGGTTCTGTCCGATGCGCATTTTATGAGGGGAATGAAACAGAAAAAATTGAGGGAATGGCTTCAGGAAATCATTGCCATTCCCAACGGAGTTAGGCAATAAAAGACAGTTTTGGAATATTGACCATGTTTAAAATAGAATAAATCGTGTCCTTCAACGAGGGGAAATTGTAGAAAGCTAAATCAAGGGAGGGGGAACATTATTGTAATTTGCTGACATAGTCTTCCTAACTTACATAGATATAAAAAATGGTTGTTTTGTCATACATTGGAGGGCCTGTCACTCTGCAAATTTATGTCTCATGCTTCAATGGGATTGTCTCAAGTTCCACATTCTTGAATCAGCAAGAAATCACAAAACAACAGGTAGGGAACGTACCAATTAGCAACAACAATAACAGCTTTCATTTGTATAACGCCTATAAAGTAGTAAAATGTCCCAATGCACTTCACAGGAGTGCTATGAACAAAATTTGACACCGAGCCACATGAGGAGATATTGGGACAGGTTGGTCAAAGAGGTAGGTTTTAAGAAGCATCTTAAAGGAGGAGAGAGAGTTAGAGAAGTGGAGAGGTTTATGAAGGGAATTCCAGAGTTTGGGCCAAGGAAGCTGAAGGCACAGCCACCAATGGTGGGGCGATTAAAATCGGGGATGCTCACGAAGCCAGAATTGGAGCAGCACGGGGATCGTGAGGGTTGTAGGACTGGAGGAGTTTACAGAGATAGGGAGGGAAGAGGCCGTGAAAGGATTTGAAAACAGGGATGAAAATTTTAGCATTGAGGTGTTGCTGAACCGGGAGTCAATGTAGGTCAGCGAGCACAGGGGTGATGGGTGAATAGGACTTGTTGCGAGTTAGGATACGGGCAGCAGAGTACCAATCAACAAGTAGCAATGAAAAGTACCAATCATAAAGTGCAAACAAACTAACCCTAGCCCTAACCCAAATCAAAAATGGGCAGTCAGCAACAATACAAATAAAGAAAAAGAGAAGGGCACTAATAAAATGTTGCCAGATATTTTTTGAAAACCCCTTTGACCACAATCTTGGTTGCTGCACTAGGGCTGACTACAGGAAACACGTATTATGGCAAAACAAAGGCATAAAAGCTAAGAAAATTTACAAGAAAGTGATATGTGAGCACTGTCTGTGTTTGAACTGGCTGTAGCAATGTTTCTATTCGGGGGCTGTGCTGATGTGAGAAGCCTGAGCCTCCATGTCCCGTTCACCCATCAGCCCTGTGCTCGCTGACCTCCATTGGCTCTCGGTTAAGCAACGCCTCAATTTTAAAATTCTCATCCTTGTTTTCAAATCCATCCATGGCCTCACCCCTCCCTATCTCTGTTACCTCCTCCAGCTCTGCAACTTTCCGAGCTATCTGTGTTCCCCTAATTCTGGCCTTTTGAGCATCCCCGCTCCACCATTAGCAGCCTTGCCTTAAGCTGCAAAAGCCCTATGCTCTGGAATTCCCCCCAAACCTCTCCGTCCCCTTTAAGACGCTCCTTCAAACCTACCTCTTTGACCAAGCTTTTGGTCATCTGCCCTAATATCTCATGTGGCTCGGTGTCAAATTTTGTTTGATAACGCTCCTGTGAAGCAACTTGGGACTTTTTACTCCATTAAAGGTGCGATATAAATGCAACTTGTTGGTTTTGTTTATTGTATTGTATAGAACCAACAAAAGAAACATCAAGTACAAATGCTTCAAAGTACCGAACCCTACAGCGTCAGTACATGCCAGGGTAGAAATTCCCCTCTGCCCGAAACTGGGTGCAACTATTGCGTTTTGCTGGTCATTACCGCCGCAACCCATTGGATCGAAATTCTGCATTTTTGCTGGAAAAATAGAGAAAATAGAGTGGACTGGTATTATTTGCCAGGAATCGGCAGTTTGCAGTGGTCTGGGTGCGGAGTGGCGTTTGGACCGCAAAATTCACCTACTGCTGATTTGCTGCAAACGAGCCAGCTGTTCCCTGGCCTTCTTAAAGGGCATGGTTTGCAGCTAGGTTCTGAGCAGGGAAGGCGTTTGAGTCAAAGACATGGCTAATGCACCAGTAGCAAGGAGGGTAACCAGATTTCTCAACCTCCAGAATGAGGCCTCTGTGGAGTACAGATTGAGGCCCCCAGGCCACTAGCATTCCATGCCGCTATGAAAAGGGCGAGTGAGAAAGTTTGGAGAACTCCGAAAAGATTTTGGCCAAAAAATGGAGCTGCACGCAACATGCCTTTGAAGTCCGCACAGTGCACCGACACAAAAAAAAACTGTCAGGGGCACCGACAGGTGGCCAGTTGACTTTTAAAAATGAATTTAGCTTCCGGGGAGTAGAGGCTGCGGTGTGCGCTCTGATGACCGTCTTTAACGACGCATCTGCAGGAGCAGGACGGAAGTCGGGGGAACGGGGCAGATTTTCACACCGTGCAAAAACCCCCAAGGATAATTTTGTAATTTGAGGCTACTCGACCAGATACCGGCAGCCACATGACTCCGCCGCATGGCCGGCGCTTTCCGGCGGTAACAGGCCTTATCGGGAGGCTGAATTTTGGCCTCACCAGCTTCAATCCCCAGCTTGTGCTGAACTAGCTCATGTCAGCAGGGCAGCATTTAGGGTCCTATGATTGGCCCCTATGCTGGGAAGGAGGAATTCGGGCCGAGTTCTCACTCTTGATTGCTTTTCAATGGCCCTTGCTTAAAAATGCACATATGTGGATGTTGGGCATGGACAGTGTTTGGTTTTGTGGTCAACTAGCTTTCCAACACACATTGCCCAGGTTCACACGTGACGAAGGACCGGTTGGACAAGGTGCTGGAGCACTGCCAGTACCTGTGGATACACACCCCAACGTAACCTCATTTAAAAAGTACTCTATGTGATCATCACTGCTGTTATATATGCAGACTATAGATATAGTCACTGTATAGTTGCATAAATGGAGACATGTTACCTGATGTACTATCAATAAGGTTTACACTGTGTATATGCCAAGCTGGCACCACTAGAGGGTGGAACTGGTGGAGACTGGGTTTTCCTGCCCTTGTGGCAGTGGCTGTCCACCAGAGGGCACTGCGGTGGGAGACCTGAGGGTCACCCGCATAGGTGTGCCGGGCCCAGTATAAAAGGCTGCCCACCATGCTTGTGCCTCACTCTGGAGTTACGAATAAAGGACCAAGGTCACTACAGTTTGAGTACAACACATTGACTCGTGGAGTCATTCATAAGTGCATTACAGACATAACAACCGGCGATGAGAATACAGACTTTCACGCGATTAAGGCTACCTTTGGTACACTAAAAGACTTCGCAGAGGGTGATGATTGGGATGCCTTCACGGAAAGGCTCGAGCAATATTTTGTGGCAAACGATCTAGCAGGGGAGACGGACACATTGGCGGAGAAGCGCAAGGCTACACTGCTGTGCAATTGTGGGCCTGAGGTCTACCGCCTATTCAGGGACTTGCTGGCACCAACGAAGGTCTAGGATAAGACATACAATCAGCTGACTGAACTAATTCGCGACCAACTAAAACCAAAACAGAGCATCCTCATGGCCAGGCACAGATTTTACATTCACCGCAGACCTGAGGGCCAGGAGATTGCAAAATATGCTGCCGACCTCAGGAGACGTGCGGCACCGTGTGATTTGCGAGACATCGTCATTATGGGAATTGGCCACGTGGGCATCCTTCACAAGCTATTATCTGCCGACACCACAGTCAATCTGCAGAAGGCCATCAGCATCAGTCAGGTGTTCATGACCTTGACCTGCAGCACCAAGCAAATTATTCATCCTGTGGACTCAAACCCGGCAAATACTGTACACAGAATGGTGCCTTTCACAGGCAAGACTGCAGAACATGGCTCTGCCCAGGGCAGAGAGCACAGATCTCACACTTCCACAACTCAGAGTCCGCCGAGGGGTGCTAATCGAGCAGCACCATGTTGGTGTTGCGGAGGAAACCATAGGGCTCACCAGTGTCTGTTTGTTGAGTACCTATGCAAAGCCTGTAACACGAAGGGCCACCTCCAGCGTATGTGTAAAAGAAATACGACTCACCGCCTAGCAGAGGAGTCGGTAGATGACTTTGAATCCAGCGGGGAGTATGATGATTTGGCCAGAGAGTCAGTTCAGCCCCAAGAAGAAGTGTATGGAGTGTATACCTGCACCACCAATTGTCCTCCAGTGAAGATGGAAGTCGAGATAAACAGCATTCCAGTCCTCATGGAAGTGGACACGGGAGTGAGCCAATCAGTGATGAGCCAGGATGCCTTCGAGA
Source organism: Pristiophorus japonicus (assembly GCF_044704955.1). NCBI lineage: Eukaryota > Metazoa > Chordata > Chondrichthyes > Pristiophoridae > Pristiophorus > Pristiophorus japonicus. The sequence continues at coordinate 119,503,878 of NC_091989.1, forward strand.
GGCTATGGAACGAAAAACGACCAGAGTTGGTTCCAGTACAGGAAAGGTTAAGCACCTACACCAAGGAGCTGATCCCAATCCTTGGTAGTGCGGATGTAAGTGTAATTCATAATGGCGTGTTGCACAAGTTACCTCTGTGGATTGTTGCAGGTGATGGTCCAACGCTACTTGGAAGAAGGTGGATGGGGAAGATCCAGTGGAAATGGGAAGACCTCTTCACTCCAGCAATCGATGTCCCCCGTGCCCAGAGGAAGAGCAAAATCTCACCTCCGCTTGAGCCAGGCACCAGAGAACAGACCAGCGCAGCACCTGAGGCACAGACCGTCCATCACGACAGTGTGGCAATTATCCGACCGGAATGACCTTAAAGTACCTTCCCAGCTCCAGTGGCAGGACTCCTGGGGAGGAAGATCGAATTCACAGGCACTCTTCCAGCTTTTGTGACAGAATCATGGGAGAGAAGGATCAAGGCAGTCGACCTCGAAGACAGAGGCAAGATGGCGTCCCTGCTGCAGCGAGGTGCAGCGGGGCTGGAAAAGAAAGATGGCCGCGGCTATATCACGAGGTGCAACGCTGAGGGACCAACATGTGGTGTCAAACAAAGGATTTGATTGGGGGTAAAGCCAGCAGGGTTCTCTTAAAGAAGACCTGCAACCAACTGAACTTAAAGAGACATTGTATGCATGGCAATCAATATAATGAACCGATTAAGATTGTGAACAAAATGTTGTTGCGAGATGTCGGTACCAGTCCTAATGTAAACAACAAAATGTTGTTGCGATATGTCGGGAATAGAGTGTCCCCAAAAGTAGCAAGCGAGCGAATTCGGGAGGGTAAAGGCACTGATCCTGATACCCTGCCCCAGGTCTATCCCACGCTGCAGGCACCCGATGGCACTATTCGCCACGGACCTGGAAACGAAAACGGCGCCAATACGCGCAGTCGGCCACCGTTGCCCACCACCTGGGTGGTGATGGTGCAGCCTCCAGACCCAATCACTACCTCGGCCATATCCGGGAGCGAAAGGTCAGAACCAACGAGTTCCCCAACGGGTCCTAGAACAGCCAGATTCTCAACACCGTTAGAGAGCAGGCAGAAGATTCTGCAGCCCTCAAAGGAGGACAGGGAGGCCACACACATCTGCCCACCACTAGGCAATGGCAAAGTCCCTGAGTCCCAATAGGTGAGCGAACCAAGCCCACCCCACTAGCAGGGGGCGCAGCGCCGCTATCAGACGACGAGGACCCCGTCTGGTTGCGCTGGAATCTGTGTCCTCGCTTACCTGTACTGCTACCTCAGTACTTACCATGACTGAACCATGTATGCAATCTACCCAATCCTGGCGCACGACCACAAAACGTAACAAATGTAAGTCACTTAACCAAGGTGTCATGATACAAACTTTAACTTCCTTTCTTTGTACTTCCACTGGGTCTGATCCTGTATGTTAATGTAATGGGCCAGCTGCATGATCTTGCTGTGGGGTGGGGGGGGAAATGGATGTATGTAGTCATGGACACACACATGGATCACACCCAGAACCCACTGGAACCTCCACTACATCATCAAACCATCTAAACTGATAACCACTATCCAACGTTGTGGCAAAAGGACTTGGGGGTTAACAGGGAGAGAGCCAAGCCAAAGCACAGCCAAGGTGCAAGGTCTATTGGCACTTAAGCCTGGGAAGAGCTAAGCCAGAGCATATAGTGCAACGGTAATCGGTACAAAGGACTTGGAGGAGAGTGATGTTCTATATGCAGACTATAGATGTACTCTCTGTGTAGTCACTGTATAGTTGCATAAGATGAAGACGTTACCTGATGTACGTCAATAAGGTTTACACTGTGTATATACTATGCTGGCACCATTAGAGGGTGCAACTGGTGGAGACCGGGGTTTCCTGCCCCTGTGGCAGTGGCTGTCCACCAGAAGGCACTGCGATGGGAGACCTGAGGGTCACCTACATAGGTGTGCAGGGCCCAGTATAAAAGGCTGCCCACCATGCTTGTGCCTGACTCTGGAGTTACAAATAAAGGACCAAGGTCACTACAGTTTGAGTACAACACATTGCCTCGTGGAGTCATTCATAAATGCATTACAGACATAATAACTGCAATTCCACATTGGCCACTGGCACGCTGTATTAAGGGTCACTGAGGCTTTGTGGATCAAAATGCAACCCAAAGATACCTTGTAGTGCTCAGAATCATGTGCATCTGCCATGTGCTAGGCTCATTACAGACCCAAATTGAAGGCAAATTAAACAATGGCCCTCATCATCATAGGTAGTCCCTCAAAACTTGCTTCCAGGCCAAAAAGGGATGAGTTCACAGGTGTTCAATGAAGGACCTAATATTCCAAATCCCAAACTACATCTTCAAGGGCGGAAGATGCCTGTGCGTGAATTTTTTTAATGTGGGGTGGCCGTTGCACACCCAGCCACCATACGGGCTTGACAGAGCTAGGTCTTGGTCCAGTGGCAAAGATTACCCAAGATGACTGGAGACCAACTCTGCTACACAGGCCTAGTGTGCACACATATCGCAGTGTGGGCTGGCCCGTGCTGCCCCTGGGCCATCGCGTCTTCGGGCCTGTATTCACGCCTCTTCCAGGCCCTGATCACATCCCTCTGCAATCTCTCGCTGCTCCTTCGCCCCGACAATGTCCCTATAATGTATATGGACCATCTAAGCAGTAATCTCCAATGCCCATATAAAAAACAGGTGCTTCACAGGAAGATCATTCCCATATCTTGGGTACTTTCTCTTAAAGGAGACTAAGTTGTTGGCAGTAGCTGCTGACATTGCATCTACTTTAATGCTTCTTTGCTGTTTGGCTTTTTATTTGATGACCTGTTTAGCTTCTTTGTCATTTTGTAAGAAAGGAACTTATTGAGTGCTTCTTAAAGCTGGACCCCATCAATTTTGTGTGCCAGATTTCCCTGGGATATTAAGTGTGATTTCTATATTTAGTTTTATTAATTCACATGATGTGAGCTTCGCTGGCAAGGCCAGCATTTATTGCCCATTCCTAATTGCCTTTCTGAAGGTGGTGATTAGCTACCTTTTTGAACCACTGCAGTCCGTGTGGTGAAGGTACTCCCACATGTTAGGGAGGCAGTTCCAGAATGTTGACCCAGCAACGATGAAGGAATAGCAATATATTTCCAAGTCAGGATAGTTTGTGACTTGGTGGGGAACTTGGAGGTCATGGTGCTCCCATGCACCTGCTGCCTTTGTCTTTCTAGGTGGTAGAGGTTCCGGGTTTGGGAGGTGCTATCGAAGATACGTTGGCGGGTTGCTGCAGTGTATCTTGTAGATGGTATATAGTTGGTATGGATATGCCTCTGGCCATCTTTTATATTTGCAGTTTGTGGTGGAGGAGGATCAGAGGAAGCATGCTTAGGGAATCACTTAAGACCCACCCTTACAGCACTACCTCTGGTTGTGGGCCAGAGCTACCTCTGGTTTGGGCCAGCGCTACCTCTGGTTTGGGCATGTTCAAAGAAACCTGGATGTAGAATCTACAGTTCACCAAGGAGCCCATCACAGAATCCTGCACAGCCCTGAACCCAGGCCTCGAAATCACTTCCATGACAGGATTGGATCTGCTATTGTTATCAAGGTAACTGCTCCCTTAAACTTTGACATTGTAAGATAGAACTTACCTGTATAATGTTTTTGAATGTGTAGTAATGCTTTTGTTTAACTATTATATGATAAAAAAATAACTGCAATGTGAGTAAGCTTAGCTAAACATGGAACAAAGCCGAGAAGTAAAGCATGATGGTAAATTAAGCTAATAATATGTTAACTACAAGAAATGTACTAAAGTAGTTGAGAATGTTCAGTTCTGTTAAAACTCAGCATGTAGTCAAGGGCAGAACATTAATTAGCCACGAAGTGAGATAAAGGGTCTGCGGCATATATCATTTCTTATCGCTTAAGTTGCAAGACTTGAAAGTTGTGTGTAATTATCTGTGTAAAGTTCTCAGAGTAAAATGGCTCCTTCTGCAAAAAGGTGGATAACGAGATAAGATGTTGAAGGTCAGGGGATGTTTGAATTAATAACTAGAGTATTGTAATGTGATGGGGCCCAGGCAGCTGCAAGCTGTCATGAGCACTTGAAAGGGATAAAAAGGTATAAGAGAAACAACTATTGAACCCTGAAGGCAGTACGAACACAGAGGAAGACTGGAGGAGAACTACAGTTAACAGAACACAGCAAGAGACCAAGCCACTGTCACTCAGAGGATTTCCGCCGAGGTTTCAAGGAACAGACTGTCTATCACCTTGTTAAGTATTATTTTTTTGTACTGGAAGTAAACCACTTAATAAAAGCTGTTGTGCTTCTAAACGATTTACCTGTACCCAGCGTGGTTTGTTGTGGTCATGGACAAGACTCTTCTGTCAGATTAATCATCAGCGGTCCCTCGAACGAGGATGTCTTGCTTCCACATGAGTTCACAGATGTTTCAATGAAGGACCCGATGTTCCAGTCCTAAACTCCAGTTGAGGGGGTGGAAGATGCCTGTGCATGGATTTTTTTTAACATGTGGTGACCGTTGCACATCAGCCACCACACGGGCTTGACAGAGCTATGTCAGATTAAGATGACTATGACATCACGGAGTCCTTCCAAGCAACAGCAGGAGAACTCATGCCTAGAATCTCTCGTTCCCTCTTCTCATAAGAAGTCAATGGGGTTGGATGAAGTGAACCCCTGCAGTCGGCAGGTGTTATTTTTGTGACGTGCACCCTTCACCTGTAAGGCACACAAAGGCACACAAGTTGGAATGAGGACAATGGGGGTCATGTTTCACCCAATTGGATAGGGTAGCAGCCACCTGAAGCGAATCAGTGAATGCGCAGCATGCAGGTACCTGTGTTGGCAGCAAGTTGCTTTGTTCCTGGCCACGGTGAATGTAATACAGCAAGCACTTTGTAATGCCAGCAAGGCACATTTCCCTTTTAGAATCTGGGCATGCCAGTGCATTTGGACTATGTGTGAACACTTGGTCAGAATGCTGAGTGTTTCATCCTTTATGATTCTGTACCAAGTTGGCAATGAAGTGCTGTCAAGATGCACTGGAAAGCAACATTGTACAATTACGCATAATGTGAGCATTACTTACCTCTCGCATGAGATGTTGAACCAAGGCCCTGTTTGCCCTGTGAGGTGGACATAAAAGATCGCTTGCCATTATTTTGACGAAGAGCAGGGGAGTTCTCCTCAATGTCCTGGCCAATATTTATCCCTCAAGTAACACCACTAAAACAGATTATCTGATCATTATCATATTGCTGTTTGTGGGAGCCGCTATGCGCAAATTGGCTGCAGTGTTTCCTACATTACAGCAGTGACTACACTTCAGAAATGCTTCATTGTCTGTAAAGTGCTTTGGGATGTTCTGAGGTTGTGAAAGGTGCTATATATATGCAAGTCTTTCTTCTTACTTTTACCTGGGATTTCTTGGGACCAGCAAATTTCTTCACCTGCTCCTAGATTTAGTGCACAGGTGAGACAGCATTAACTCTTACCCCCACCTCCACCCCTAAGTTGCTATAGTGTTGTTCTCCATTGGATGATAGCACCTCAGCTCCAACAAGGACAATCCTTCCTTCAAGGGCCTCCCTCAGCAACAACTTCAAAACAGCTTCATATTAAAGGAGCAGTTCAAATTCTGCAACTTGCTCTGCCCATTTCCTCCCCAAGAGAGGTTTGAGGGTAAGTAACAGGTCTTTAAGAAACCTCGGAATCCCCCCGACTCCAAGTGCTCCCAGTGCACCGTGAAGTTATATAAATGAGCTGACTTCACATTATGGCATGAGGTGAGCTCAGTGATGGAATCTACACACAATGCCTAAAGAGCAGCAGTTCCATACAATTGATGCCATCGAACCATATGATCAGTCTATACAACTGATGACTATTGGAGAGGAGAGAAAAGAGAAGAAAATCCAAAGGGAGAGAGGAGGGAAGGCTGCAGTACATTTATTTATTTTAAAGTAGGCTTTGCTCCAGCATCAATAGGCTGGTTCTGGGAGGGCCTCTCATTTGCACCAATACTGACAGCATTACATTTCACATTCTCGCTAATTTCTCAATATGGCAGCAATGAAAGGCAGCATAGCAGACTGGTGAATACAAGGCAAAGGAAAAAGGGCAGAAAAATGGCAGACTATTATACAGTCAGAATCTTTACCACAAAAGACAACTATCACAAATAGATATGTAACTGGATTTATTCTAAAAATGTAACAAATATCTTACGTTTACAGAGTAAATGCAACATAAATAACAAAAATACAATTAACAAGAGAATATTAACTGCAATTAATATTACAGCATGCTACTCAACAATACAACAGTGGCATTATTTCCTTATACACCAACACCTAGTTCTTTTTTCATTATTTTACACACTTCCAGAAAATTTGGTTTTGACTTCATAATTTGTTCTGTGGTTTATTATTAATAAATTACAATGCAAACATATTTAACCGGAAAATATTTCTTGTTACCCAAGTGTATCTGGGTATCATATAGGGTCTTTGTATATAGTCTAAAAATCCATCTATTTATGTACAAAATGCCAGAATCTTAATACAAAATGCTTAACTTGACAGCACTGTATTTCATCGTGTCAGGTTCTTACACTAGCCATTAGGATTTTCTATTGTTTTGTTGATCTCTGAATCTTCCTGAGTAAATTTAAGCACACACACACACACATAAAAAGACATCATCATAGACACAGATTATAATAGTATTCAACTTTTAACAGCAGCTAAAGCTCATTCCCTCTACACGATCCCCTGTCTAATAGGACATGTGAACCTCAGCAATGGTTCTGGCCCAGGTCGTTAGTCACCAGCAGTGCTCAAGCCCCCTTCAGTTACTCAGCCAGGACCAGACACTAGACACATGTTGTACCTTGCCTTGAATGGTCAGACTCAAACATGCCTGTCACACAGTTAAAGATTCTCATCGAGGAATGTAACATTTTGAAATGTGTTTCCATTTCTCTTAAGATGCATTCAGTGCTCAGAAGATAGTACCCTCTCCGTATTATCTGACTTATTGGCCGATTTAATTCCCACTGCAATGCACAATATAATTGATTATTTTTATTTGATTCGCTCAAATTGACAGTCAATTTTCTTTTTGCCGTTTCCTTGGCGTTGATGACATTATCATGAAGAGTGAGCGAGCTCCTGCTGACAGCATTTCCTGCTGTGGGACCAACCAGTCCCAGCTGTGCAGATTAAGGAGCTTTTTGATTCCTTTATCGTGCCAGTGAAAATGATTTTCATTTCCATTCACACACCTCCCCACATTAGCGTTATAAAAAATAAAAGAGTGCAGGAAATCGTCAGGTCTGTGTTTCGCACAGCAGGAACTCTCTGACCTCAATGCCATCGCGCATATGGACAATGGCAACTAATTAGCTTTCAGATACTGGCATGGAGATGTAAAGGGCGATTTCACAATCCCGCTCTGCCGGCGGGGAACTGCACTTGCAGGCAACACAGCTGGGAGAATCGCGGCTACAATGTTGGCGGCCCGGACACACTCCCGGTGAACACAACCTCCCGAAGAGATTGTTATTTTCACCCCTGAAGTTTCACCCACTGCATATAATCAAAAAACAAAAATCTGAAGGGGAAACATCAAGCGACAGAACATGGATTAAATAAACAGGCCTCTCTTTTGGTAACTAGCTCCAAACAGTGGTTACCTTTTTTTCTCTATTTTCATGCATTAAGTAGATTTCAAAATCGATGTCGTCCATTTGTGGGGATTGGCTATTTTCTGCCGTTAGCTGGTTTTGTGATGGTGTCACACGCCTGCTGCTGATCGATGCAATACAAGTAAAATGGTGATGGCAGGAGGGGCTTTATTAATTGGGAGTTTTCATTATTATTCTTTACTTGTGTTTATACCTAGATGAGTGTATTTCAATATCCATCTGGTTAAAGCGAGGGGAGTGGGTGGGGAAGGAACCTAAAACCCATAGAATTCCTAGATTCCCATGCAGTGACGAGCAGCAACCTGTGTAACACTGTTAATGGATTTCACAAGGTCATTTGTTAATAGGCTCTCAGAGCAGTAATCAGCTCTCAGTAAGATCAAAACCTATGCTTTGTTGTTGGATGAACCAAGAAGATAGAATTGCAATAGGGCTCCAGCTGTTGATCAGTATTTTACCAAAACATTCCTATACACCTCAAACACCTCTCTGTATATTGTCAGAAACTAAATGCAGCTAAAAAAAAAAGTGGAGACACATCGCAATTGTGGTACCATTCTGTTAATAAATACTGTCACTTATTGTTGATAAGATATACTGAAAACCAGCAGCCACCTGGACTGTTTGAAGCCCATTGTTCACAAGTTGGGGTGTTTGTTGGAGAACAGATCTAGACCTGGTGGCTCAAACAAAGCAGGGTTTCCCCAGTGCACACGGGAATTCTGATTGGATCTGGGAACTTTGAATTAGTGTTCAGAGCTAGCTATTGGAGAAACGTTCTGTACATTAAATAGAAGTTGTTAAGAATGTGGACTGTATCTTTAATAACACCCACCTTTCAGCCCAACCAGTTGTGCTTCAAATTCACTTCTTGATGCTGTGGGAACTGACCAACATGGTTTAATGTTTCGTTTAGGACAGGATCCTAACAAGTAGTGTCTTCAATGCTATACCGTTTCCGTTATGCATGTATACGGTAAATGCATGTGAAAACAGTCCCATTTTAATGAAATCTCCCACTTCACTCTTTCCTTGCTGGGAGCATGAAAACATTCATTAAAATTGTCTAAAGTGTAATTTGCACAATGCTAGCTACTGTATGGTAAACCCAGAAGGGTCTTTAAATCTGAACAGGGCATTATCTCCCCCAACCCCACACCAGTATCCAATAAAAATAAGATGCCATTAGCTGCCATCATAGATTCGGTTGTGTCCATTTGTTTTATATTAGCCTGGTGTACCTACTAATGGCTTTAAGCCAGTTTAGCGTCCTGGTTTTAATTTATCTTTCGACCATATATGATCACGTCACTTCCAGGACACATGTTTCAAATTGCATGTTAATGATACTTCAGTTAAGAATGAACAGCATTGTGGGAAGATAATGTCTGCAGTGGCATCGCCAGAATCACTCCACTTATTGATATAATTCATATTTAAGATTAATATTTAAATAACTAACATCTATTATTTAAACCACCAACCTAACATGTGATATAAACAGAATGCATGATGAGGAGCTGTGGGATACCAATTATATAAATCCCATTTGTACACTCAGCATATCCCACTTGCAAGGTCAAATCAACCTGTTTGTGAAATATGAATCATAGCACACATTTCCTCATCGTGTATCCTCCAGTTTTGCTTATTTGCTCTGATTTTTCCCCCATTCTGCCAATATTCTTACCTCCTCAGCTCCTCTCCTAAAAGGTATTAACTCCTTGCCATGTTACGGTTCCAGTGGTGCTCTCAAGTGCTTTGCTCTAGTGGTTATTATTCATAGGTGAGCAGACAGTGAATGTTGACAAGCCTCCTCAGCACAAGGGGCATCATAGCTAAGCCCATTCCAATTCTCCCTTGATGCCCACAGCAATGCATTTCAAGCAGGGGTCACTGCATACCAACTAGAGGTAGGACTCCTCGCCAAATTATCCTCCCTAACTGAAGTTAATTATATTGTCACTTCTATTGCCAACAGCTGAGATCTGAGATCTGAGATCAGCTGACTCAGTACAGACCTTTGGACGGGGGCGGGGGCGGGGGCGGGGGCGGGGGTGGGGGGGCAGAACATGATTTGGGCCTAACCAGTGTCATGAGCATTGACCCCACTGTAATTTCGTTGTCAGCATCATTGTATGACAGATCAGCTCCAGGCATCAAAAATGGTTCGGATTGGTAGCTTCCCCCATTGGGCAGTAGTAAGCTGTTGCAGGATTCAAAGGTCTATAGCAGCTTCAAGTGATGGGCATCATCCTAATTGTTTTCACTGTAGCAAAGATCAGAGATATAAAATGTCTGGCCTGTCTGCAGGAGGGCTGAATGTCCCCAAGATCACAGATACAGTGATGGAACTATTGTTGAAGCAAGTGAGGCAGAGGATGGAAACATAGAAACATAGAAAATAGGTGCAGGAGTAGGCCATTCGGCCCTTCAAGCCTGCACCACCATTCAATATGATCATGGCTGATCATGCAACCTCAGTACCCCACCCCTGCCTTCTCTCCATACACCCCCCCCCCCCCCCGATCCCTTTAGCTGCAAGGGCCACATCTAACTCCCTTTTGAATATGTCCAACGAACTGGAATCCACAACTTTCTGTGGCAGACAATTCCACAGGTTCACAACTCTCTGGGTGAAAAAAGTTTCTCCTCATCTCAGTCCTATATGGCTTACCCCTTATCCTTAGACTGTATCCCCTGGTTCTGGACTTCCCCAATATCAGGAACATTCTTCCTGCATCTAACCTGTCCAGTCCCGTCAGAATTTTATACGTTTCTAGGAGATCCCCTTTCATTCTTCTAAATTCCAGTGAGTATAAGCCTAGCCAATCCAGTCTTTCCTCATATGTCAGTCCTGCCATCCCGAGAATCAGTCTGGCGAACCTTCGCTGCACTCCCTCAATAGCAAGTACATCCTTCCTCTGATTAGGAGACCAAAACTGCCAACAATACTCAAGGTGTGGTCTCACCAAGACCCTGTACAACTGCAGCAAGACCTCCCTGCTCCTATACTCAAATTCCCTCACTACGAAGGCCAGCATGCCATTTGCTTTCTTTACTGCCTGCTGTACCTGCATGCCTACCTTCAGTGACTGGTGTACCATGACACCCAGGTCTCGTTGCACCTCCCCTTTTACTAATCTGTCACCATTCAGATAATAATCTGCCTTCCTGTTTTTGCCACCAATGTGGGTAACCTCACACTTATCCACATTATACTGCATCTGCCATGCATTTGCCCATTCAGCTAACCTGTCCAAGTCCCTCTGCAGCCTCTTAGCATCCTCCTCACAGCTCGCCCTGCCACCCAGCTTAGTGTCATCTGCAAACTCATTGACACAGAGCAACTGTAGAGCTCCATGAAAGATTGCCTCACAGCCAATGGAAGCAGATGATTAGGGCACTGAATGACAACACAACCCTTGGTCAGACAACGCAGGAAGAAGCTTAGAGACATTACTAGGTCAGGCAAAAGAGCCAGAGATATTTTCCGCACTTGCATTGTACTAAGCGGGTCAGTCAATTTTAATTGCTCACCCTCATGCCCATGAAGCAGCATGGTGTCGTTAACACCCACAGCCTTCACCAAAAACTGTTCCTTCCCTTGCATCCTTACATGCATTTCCTCTTCATGGAATGTAACGGCTCGTTGAGTGTATCTGTGATCACTCAGTATGGGCTGCATACTGACACTTGGGTATTACCGCATGTCGTGTTAACAAAAGGTCATTCTCACTTTTGAAATTCTTTTCCAAGGACAAAATGGTCCACAGCACATTTGCAAACCTTGAGCTGTTGCTTTCAAACTCTACTAATCCCCTTTCTCCTGGTCTCACTGATGCAGTCTACTCCCTTTCTCATTCCCTCCATCCCCTTTTCTCCCATCTCTTCACTCTGTCCCTGCTTCACTTCCTTTTTCCTTCTTTATCATTCCCCCTCTCTCTCCTACTCCCCTTTGTCTCATTCTCTATTCATTTGCATTATGATTATCAGTGGTACAAAGGCAGTAAGTTCACATAATAGGATTAGGTGCTCCTTTCGTCGCTGACATGTAGTTGACGTTCAGGATTCTAATAATTTTGTCAGGTGGGGTAGAGGTATAAAATAAAATTATTCTTAAGGCAGTTCATCAAGGAAATTGGTGAAAGATCCCACAATTTATTCTCATTGCTGAATAATCTCGGGCCTATTATCCGTCTTTAATCGCATTAGAATGGAGGTTAAAATCTGGCATGACTGTATTGTTAAGATTTCAATCCAATCTGCTGTAGAATACTTGCACGAGATATTTTAATATTAATGTCCACAGCGCTGTGCTCTGTAGGGATTCCCAAATCACCAGCTCACAATAGTCTGATTAAAGCAATCGTTTTGGTTTGCAGCACGTTTCAAAATGTATACAAAATTGCTCGGTTTACTCTGTAGTGACAGAACAGAAACATTTAATGACGCAACTGAATCTCAAATATATTCAAATTCAGGACAAACTAATCCCGAAGGCTAGAGCACATCTTGAATTCTTTGTATAACTGCCTCACCCGCGCACTCGGCCCTTCTGGGTCTGATCGTGCCCTTTGTTATCGGGATTTGTCTCACATCAGGCCTGACTTCCTAGGCAAAGCATTCAAAGGGCCACATTTCAGATACAAAAGTGGCGCGGAAATACCAGTTGGACACCTCGGTTAATATAAGGTGCCGGACTCAGAAATTAAATTAACTATACTCGGGTGCTGGGCCAAAGTTTGAAACCTGACTAAGCCAAGAATTCGTCAAAATAAACTAAATCAATAGAATATGAAAAAAATCTCCAAGACAGAACCACTGGACAATTGTAGTGTGTCTTGTAGGAAAGGCCAATGCAGAACATTTTAAAACTTAGCTCTGTAAAATGTACCAAATAAAGTGTCAACAATTTAAATTTCTATGGGGTGGGGGTGGGGGGGGGGGGGTTGAATGCCCCCAAACCTCTGTAGAAAATAAATCTCGCACCTTCAGCGCTTGCGCTGTCTTTCAGAATTGTCTAAATCAACTACTACTGGCTGGTTACTTTTAACAACAACTTTACAAATATAGAACGTGCAGCACAGAAACAAGCCATTCGGCCCAACTGGTCTATGCCAGCGTTTATGCTTCACACGAGCCTCTTCCCACCCCTCTTCATCTAACCCTATCAGCATAACCTTCTATTCCTTTCTCCCTCATGTGTTTATCTAGCTTCTCCTTAATTGCATCGACCTTGCATTTATATAGCACCTTTAACATAGTGAAACATCCTAAGGCTCTGCACTGGGACATAATCAGACAAAGACTGGCAACCAGCCAAAGAAAGAGACATTAGGGCAGGTTAACAAAAGCTTGGCCCAAGAGGTACATTTTAACGTGTTTTATAGGAAAGAGCTGTGGCGAAACAGAGAGGTTAAGGGAAGGAATCTCAGACCTTAGGGTCTAAACGGTAGAGCCACCATTATCCTAATCAACTTAATCAATGTATTGTTATTTTCCTTTGGTTGATGTTCTGTTTCCTCAGAGTATTCACCATGCCCCACTTCTGGCCAATGCAGAGCACCTGCGAGCTGCTCCAGACATAAGAATTAGGAGCAGAAGCAGACCATTTGGCCCCTCGAGCCTACTCTGCCATTCAATGAGATCATGGCCGATCTTCTACTTCAACTGCTTTCCTGCACTATCCCCATATCCCTTGATTCCCTTAATATCAAAAAATCTATCGATCTCTGTCTTGAATATACTCAAAGACTGAGCCTCCACAGCCTTCTGGGGTAGAGAATTCCAGATATTCACCACCCTGACTGAAGAAGTTTCTCCTCATCTCAATCCTCAATGGCCGAGCCCTTATTCTGAGACTGTGACCCCTGGTTCTAGACTCCTCAGCCAGACGAAACATCCTCCCTGCATCTACCATGTCAAGCCCTGTAAGAGTTTTATATGTTTCAATGAGATCACCTCTCATTCTTCTAAACTCTAGAGAATATAGGCCTAGTCTACTCAATCTCTCCTCACAGGACAATCCCCCCATCCCAGGAGTCAGTCTGGTGAACCTTCATTGCACTCCCTCAATGGCAAGTATATCCTTCCTTAGGTCAGGAGACTAAAACTGTAAAATACTCCAGGTGCAGTCTCACCAGGGCCCTATATATTTGCAGTAAGATGTCTTTACTCTTATACTCAAATCCTTTTGTAATAAAGGCCAACATAGCATTTATGGGGTCAAGGGAGCAGAAAGTGGGTCTCATGGGGGAGATGAGTGGGTTGACTTATGAGGAAAGGTTGAGTAGGTTGGGCAACTACTCATTGGTTCAGAAGAAAGAGAGGTGATCTTATCGAAAAGTATAAGATTAAGAGGGGGCTTGACTGGATGGATGCAGAGAGGATGTTTCCACTGATAGGGGAGACTAGAACTAGAGGGCATAATCTTAGAATAAGGGGCCGCCCATTCAAAACGGAGATGAGGAGAAATTTCTTCTCTCTGTGGATCTGTGGATTTTGCTGCCTCAGAGAGCTGTGGAAGCTGGGACATTGAATAAACTTAAGACATAGACAGTTTCTTAAACGATAAGGGGTTATGGAGAATGGGCAGGGAAGTGGACCTGAGTCCATGATCATATTAAATGGTGGAGCAGGCTCGAGGGGCCACATGGCCTACTCCTGCTCCTATTTCTTATGTTCTTATGGGCAGGATGAGCTCGGAAAGGTCTTGAGGGGAGATCGGAGAGAAACTAGAGAAAGATGCGAGGTTAGGGCTAGGGCAGTAAGCCATCTATAATTGCAGTAAGCCGTCTTTAATCCTCTATTCAAATCCTCTTGTAATAAAGACCAACATACCATTTGCTTTCTTAATTGCTTGCTGTACCTGCATATTGACTTTCAGTGATTTGTGTACAAAGACACCCAGTTCCATCTGAACACTAACATTTCTCAATCTTTCACCATTTAAAAAAATACTCTGCTTTTCTATTTTTCCTACCAAACTAGATAACTTCGAATTTCTCCACATTATATTCCATTTGCCATTTCTTGCCCACTCAATTAGCCTATCTATATTCCCTTAAAGTCTCTTTGCACCCTCCTCAACTTACATTCCCACCTAGCTTTGTATCATCAGCAAACTTGGATATATTACATTTGGTCCCCTCATCCAAATCATTGATATAGATTGTGAATAGCTGGGGCCCAAGCACCGATCCTTGTGGCACCCCACTTGTTACAGCTTACCAACCCGAAAATGACCCGTCCATTAACCAATCCTCAATCCATGCTTCTATATTACTCCCAATCCCATGAACCCTAATTTTGTTCAATAACCTCTTGTGTGGCACCTTATCGAATGCCTTCTGAAAATCCAAATACACCACATCCACTGGTCAGCCCTTATCTATTCTGCTACAGGCAGTTACAAACTCAAAACTCTGTCAAGCATGATTTCTCTTTCCTAAATCTGTGTTGACTCCACCTGTGCCTGTGCTGATAATATTCCTTAAGCACACTCATGCCTGTTTTCATTTGAAGCAAATAACCCGCTTTTCGATTCGACTGCAACACAAAATTATACACATTTTTGTGTCCAGTAACGTGCTTCGGCAAAATATAAGCTTTCTCACTAACTCTTTGAGTCTTCATCTCAATTAATTTTTGGAAGGGAAGGAACTGTCAGAGCAAAGCAAAACATGCTTGAACAATCCATTAACACTTTCTACTACATCCCAACACTTTATAAACTTACATTTACTTTTTGCTAAAATTACAAGCAGGAATATTAGCCCCAGAAGTTTAAACTGCTGCTGCTAGCTATCTTGGATTCTGAACAAGTACATCTAATTATAAAAAGCAGAATATTGATCACAGGAGATCTCATACAGTGAGGATTAGGTGACTGTATTCAATGGTTACTCATTGTATTTACGTATGGACACTCAAAGAAGCAGATCCATAATGTTAAAAAGGATCTTAAAGTTATTCCTCGAGAATTTTCCCTTCATTTTTTTAATATTTCTTTTACATTTAAAAAAAACAGCCTGTCCCATCTCCTTCCAGCCTACCTTGCAGCTGGAGAGATGAAGGTAAGTGAGTGCCGATTGTGACTGTCACAGTAACTAGCTGGCTGCCAATATCTAGGTTGGGAAAAACTAGACAGTTCAACATTCCCATCGAGAGCATGACAGCGTGAGTGTTACAAAAGTGGTCCTCAGCTGGTTACTAATTGATAAATATTACCCGTGTCATTTATTTGCAAGTGACAGGTTGTTGGTGATATTAGCGATTCCGCTGCAGACTCCAAACTAGGTCATGTAGTTTCTTCAAGGTATAACTGTTCACAGAACATTATACAACAAATTATCTGGTCATTATCTCATTGCTGTTTAGGGGAGCTTGCTGTGCGCAAATTGGTTGCTGCATTTTCCTACATTACAACAATGACTATACTTGAAAAACATACTTTATTGGCAATCGCTTTGGGTCATCCTGAGGTAGTGAAAGGCGCTATAGAAATGCATGTCCTTTCTTAATTAGGTGCACATAGAATTTTTTTTTGTCATTTTGTTGACAGGACAAGAGCTACCAGACATGTGTAGTTAGCTTTTGTGCTGATACTGGAACAGGTAACTCTATTCATTTATTTTATTAATGGTTCTGCACTCGGCCAGAGGTCCTCATTTAGTTACAAACTCTTATCTGTTAATACATTGTTGCCATGAGAGACCCATGTATGACAAGAGAGAGCAAAGCGAGGAATGTATATCTATCTATTAGTCATTTTTTAATCTTTATATTCCCATGTACTAATTACAGGAAACAAATCATACTCAGTTGCATTTTACTGTTACGCCAGGATATCCCTATCGAACAGCATTGTGGGAACACCTTCACCACATGGACTGCAGCAGTTCACGAAGAAGGCCCACCACCACAAGGCCAATTAGGGATAGGCAATAAATGCTGGCCTTGTCAGCAATGCCCACATCCAGAAAATGAATTTAAAAAAACATTCTGAATGACATAATAGACAAAGAAATTATCCCGTTTGCTGTGAGTCATATCACAGAGAAATAACATTACTGATACATAACATAAGAAAATAAAAGTATTAGATTAAATTAAATTTCTAGCTAGTTTGTAGTTTTAAAAATAACTGCACGATATACTTTAAGACAAAATAACAGTATGAAGATATTGTTCAATAAAGTGCGCGGGTTTTGAGAAAATGCAGACATACCCACATAGGTCA
This sequence comes from Pristiophorus japonicus, assembly GCF_044704955.1. NCBI lineage: Eukaryota > Metazoa > Chordata > Chondrichthyes > Pristiophoridae > Pristiophorus > Pristiophorus japonicus. The sequence goes on from NC_091989.1 coordinate 119,520,878, forward strand.
AAATTCACGTTACCTTAGTAGTTGCAGGTTATCGTATATTGCTTGGGCTACTACAGCTCCAATGCCAGAAGTCCAGGGCTTACTTATTTCAATCACATGAGTTCTGCTGCTGTTACAGAGAGCAGGTGTGCAATGTGTCAAGTTAAACAAGGAGACCCGGAAAGACTCACTGGGATCATTTGTGATTTTATGAGTTGGCCAAGTGACTTTTATAGTTGGCCACCAATTAAGATGAGTTGGTGTAACCCATGATTTAGAGGCGATAGCATGGCCAACTGAGCCAAGATGACATAAGCTGGCATACATATGAATGGCCAGTTTTTACTCAGTGTGCATGATATATTTCCAAACTACTGCATGGGCTTTTGGTTTAATCAAATTCCTGTACTCCATATAATTAGCTTGGAAGGCACATATTCATGTTAGTCACATTCATCCAGGTTTCCCATACAGTTGCATGATCCTGTCACTGTTACTATTTGTGTATCATTGGTTGAGAGAAAATCTGTGTTTAACCCTCTCATTGGTTTCATGCCGATCTTTGCTTTTCTTCAACCACTCCTCACCATGAGGTGCTAAAACTTGCTTAGATGCTGTTCCACGGACACCAACAGACCACCCCTCCCTTGACTGACTCTCACTGTTCACATGGGAGTCTAGGCAGTATTGCAAATTATACAACCATCACGGCCGAAGAAAATCTGTCTGAGATCAGCTAATTCAGCCCAGACCAGGGATTGAGCAAGGGACCTTGTGCTCTGTATAATCACAGCACATTTACCCGCTAAGCCAGCAGGGCAGCTATTTTTATTTTTATATATTGAATCAACTAAAGGTTTGAGCTGCGTGGCATTCTTTGAATGAAAAGTACATTTAAATTAACGTAATTTAAACACAACATAAAAACAACCATCCTTGACCGACTGAGAGAGGCAACATTCAAAGACAACCAAACAGCAGCCAAACTTAGTGCCTGTACCCAGAGCTCATCGTGTCCTGGTCTCTCCGGTGAAGGGCTCAATGGTAGGAGCTGAGCTGGAGATTATGGGAGGGTGAGGTTGCTACATGTTGACCACCAGCACAGCAATCGACAGGACAGGGGTAGCGAGTCCACCCCACAGCGAGCCAGCGCAGCCCGTCAGGCTCTCTTTGTTCGATTCACTTCTGTCCGAGTTTTCCATGGTGCCTGACGGCCTGACTCTTGAACTGCACAGCTCGTGCAAGTTGCCTTGGAACTGCAACTTTTTAGACTCCTTCCTCAGCGACTCCCAGATGGAGGCAGCGTCCTTCGGGCAACCTTCCAGAACCGAGTCTGCACACGCGTGGAAGTCATCCCAGGACCTGGAGACAGAAACACGGGACAGAATAACTTGATCTGCTCACAAGGTGCAAGAGGTACACGCGCAAGAATAAAAACGCTCTGTAGCAGCGAATTCCTTAACTGTTTGGAAAAGTTAAGAATACACGGGCCTGTTGAAATATCACCATTGGGCAACGATGGATGTGTGAACTGGTGCGAATGGCCGGCCATTTATTGGTGCTCCAAGCAATGTCGTGTGACATCAATCTACACAACCCAACCAGGCCCAGCGATGAGCACATTACATGTTGGAACGGCACAGCATAGAGTACGAATGTAGTGCGCCATCATAGGCCGAGTAATTTAAACATTTCAGAGATCTCTCTAGTACTTGATACCCGTAGGGTTCAGGAGTTTCTGCATAATTGTAGTTATACAGCTTTACCTGTGGGTGACTGCTTCCTCTAGAAGATTACGTTGGGCAGAATCCACCACAGGGAAGACCGTACCTGGTGTATGGACAGAATAGGGAGAAACGGCTTTTTCCTGCCCTTTTTTGAAATGCTATTTTTTCTCTCTATTTTCATGATGGCAAACCCTGTGATGTTTTGCCATATGTTTAAGCATAGTGATGATGTTGTGTCAATGTTTGTGTACAGTTCCATGCTTACTGGAAAATGTCATCCTTGGGCTCTCCAAGTGCCTCGATGCAGACATTCTCTACAACCAGTATTGTATGTGAATCCTGCAGCCCACAGTTGAACGGAGGTACAGAGAGTAACATACAAAAACTGATGGACAGGGAAAGACCTACTGGTCCATCCAGCCTGCACAACACAGTTGTAAAGTCTTATGCATCACAATACATATATTCCCCACTCGGAGCCATGTAATTTGGGAGAGGCAAAAAACCAGATAAGAACCCAGGCCAATTAGGGGAAGAAAATCTGGAAAATTCCTCTCTGACCTCTTTAGTTGAGCAAAGTGAGTCAAAGGGGATTGCTCTGGCCCAGATTAACATTACCACTGCATTTGTGGAGTCCGTAAAGTTCTGCAAAGGTGAAACCTGTGAAGATTATTGACTTCTCCTAAAAACAATGGGAAACACTATAACATGGACTGATACAGTTCACGGGGTTGCCTTGACTACAAGGATGCCAGACCAGTTGTGCAGCCAATGTTCAGAGAATACTTAATTACACAACAACAACTTGCATTTATATAGTGTGTTAATGTGGTGAAATGTCGCACAGTACTTCACAGGAGCGTCATCAAGCAACATTTGACACCGAAACATAAGAAGCTATTAGCACAGGTGGTCAAAAGCTTGGTCAAAGAGGTAGGTTTTAAGGAGTATCTTAAAGGAGGAGAGAGGTAGAAAGACGGAGAGATTTAGAGAGAGAATGCCAGAGGTTAGGGCCCAGGCAACTGAAGGCACAGCCGCCAACGGGGGAGCGAAAATAATCGGGAATGTGCAAGAGGTCAGATTTGGAGGAGCACAGATATCTCGGAGAGTTGTCGGACTGAAGCAAACATTTAAAACACACTGGGTTTCTGAATGTGGTACATAAATACCCAGGGCAGCACCCCTAGCCACCCCCCGCCACCCCAGCCCCCCCAAGAGCAAAGCTGCATCCTCACTGTTGAAATTATCTTCTACTCAAACACATTCTTGCCCAGGGCCTGCTAACTGTAGAACTCTTCACCTCTACCAGTAGTCTCTAAGTCCTCAACGTAGAAACATAGGGGCACATTTTCAACTCGCCATCTGAAGCATAAAACTAACGTTGAGAGTCTGGGTGCCCATTATAGAAGCCATCCCATATTCTGTTCCCTTGAAATCAACGGAAAGGAAAGTCGAACTGTTTCTATATCGGGCGTCCAAACCACAATGCCCAGCCAGTTGTTGAGAGACGATAGGCAGAGTTCCCCCACCTTGAGTTGCACTAGATCGCTAGTGTTACACAACAGGCAGGAGCAGAACATTGAGTGATGAGCCATACTGCCATTTTAGCACCCAGTGAATCATTTTTCAGCACTTCCTTTGGACACCAACATTGCCAACTTAAATATGGCCATGACTATTCATCCAAGACAGTAATGGTGGAGCTACGCCGTGGGTCCCATTTTCTGTAGTCGCCACTTTAGCAATACTGAATTCTACTCGTACCAGCATTTTATTGGTGTTCAGCAATGCTGGGACAGAGAGGGTTTAAAATCTAACTCAAGGACTCTCCCCTACCATCAGTTTCTGCAGGGGAACGAAGGCTCCCATCATTCTGCCAGCCCAGAAGGCCACTGACAGAGTAGTCCAGCACGGTGATTTTCCACTACACCCTGATGTGGCAAGCTCCCCTCACCTACAGAAACCCCGGCAAGTGCATTGCCTAAATAATTTGCAGAACAGGAAATCCACTGGGGGGGGGGGGGGGGGCAACAGTTGGACAGACAGGCAGATGGAAAGCCCACCCTACCAACATTGCGGCAACTATCCCAGCAAAGAGGAAACCCCAGGCAGTGGTACAGTCCTCACCGATTATAATGGGTGCCCTGGTGTTAACACGATTTGCCTGCTCTAGCGGGAAGGCAGGGGGCATGGGTCCAACTTTGTCGGTCTATTGCCCAGACCTTTCATCCGACCGGACGGGAGAGTACCGAAGTGACACAGCAAGAAAGGACAGAGGGAGAAGAAGAAATACGAACTCTCGAGCAGCTGCCGGCGGATGAAGAATGGATGAGGGTTATTGAAGCAGGGAAATCAGTTAAAAGGATTCCATGACAAAGTCTGCCCAAAATAGTTAGCGCACGTTCTAAACGGCACCTTTATAATTGACGCCTAAGGTAATGGTTAGCACGATTTGTCCGAGATAGGCGCTGCCTGTGATAAGGGTGGACAGTGTAAGAGATGGGTACTGCGCTTGTTATTTTGCTTCTCTTTGAGATACTTGTCCAATCTTCCCTTCAGCAGATCGAAACTGCTCGTCCCTCCTGAATTATTAAATGAATTCAGTATGCAGATTGTTTAAAATTTATCAAGTAATCAATTTCATTTTTAAATGCTGATAGTTAGCTAGCTAAGCAGCCAGAAATGTAATTATTAAACATATTGAATGACTAATTATGAAATCAGTAAGGTAATTAATTTAACGAGTGCTTTTATTACTAAATGTACTGAGTAAACTTTGTGAATTATAAAACTTAGGCAGCAATTTAGCGAGGAACTAAATGATAAAACTGAGTTTCGGATTAGAAGATGGGAAAATGTAGTGTGTTAAAAATAAATGTATTTTGGAAGTAACTTTAAATCGAAGATTAAATAAGTAACTTATTGGGTTAGCAAGTTAATTACAAAATGGAGGGCAACAGTTCACTGGGCTTCACTGGTTGCAGACTGCGAGAAATGTTTTGTAATTTAAGAACCTGGAATGATGAAGAACAAATCCATAGCTGGGACGTGGAAATCATTAGGAGTGGGTCAGGAAGCAGGATGCAGTGGATAACACGCTCCTGTAGAACAAACTACAGAGAGTTTGCTGGACAACTGAAATGACTTGCAAAATATCAATCCAAGTGCAATTTTTTTATTGCTATTAGGAGTTTGCAAGCTGCAGATTACAACAATTTTCTTTTTTTTATTAAAACATAAAACACATTAAAATACACAAAAGGACAGCAGCTGTTACCAGCTCCCCTGTGGGCTGAACTGCCCCAGTAATTTGATTTTGAAATATTATAAGGTTATTGAGGTGACAGATATAGATAGCAAGAACATCGCGGTTGGGGGAAAGGGAAAATCGCTTTGTCTTGCTGGTTATCGGCAGATGGAATGTGTAGCTGTCAATTTGGAGCCAGCCTAAACCTCGTGGGGGGGGGGGGTGCAAAAGATCTGAGAGAACATTAATAATGCGAACCAGTTTGGGATGCACAAGGAAGGACTTCCGCTGAGTCACTGTGGTTGGTGCAGGAACAGCAGTGGTCTGGCTGTGGGTTATCACTGTCGGATCTCCCTGCTCTTTAATTCCAGGGCATGAGACACTGAGGCGCAATGATGAGATAAAACAGCGGTATTCACCTACACAAAAAAAACGGCAAAGACCTGACTATCGATCAAGAGTCGGCCTCTTCCGAGATGGCCGTAAAAACACTTAAAACATCGTAAGTGCGCCAGCTTTCTGGCAGGCCTGAATTTCGGCCCCAAGGCTGATTGCTGACTGGAACTCAGCATTTCTATAGCGCCTTTCATCACCTCAGGATGCCCTAAAGCACTTTACAGCCAATGAAGTACGTTTGAAATGTAGTTACTGTTGTAATGTCGGAAACGCAGCAACTAATTTGTGCACAGCAAGGACCAGCACATGGCAATGAAAAAAATGACCAAATAATCTTTATTAGTGATGTTGGTTGAGGGATAAATATTGGCCAGGACACAGTGGAGAACTTCGAAATAGTGTCATAGGATCTTTTACATCAACAACAACTTGCATTTATAAAGCACCTTTAACATAGTAAAACATCCCAGGACACAATTATCCAGCAAAATTTGGGAAACTAGGATGTTTTCACCCCAGGATGAAGGGGGCGGTAAATGAGGCGTTAATGGACTCAGCTGGATGCTGCAGGGGCGCTATTCACAGCAACTTACCCAATTTTAGCTGAGTTCCAGTCAGCAATCAGCCTTCAAGCCTTGAGGCCGAAATTCAGGCCCGCCAGACAGCTAGCGCACTTACGATTTTTCAAGTGTTTTTACGGCCATCTCGGAAGAGGCCGACTCTTGATCGATAGTCAGGTCTTTGCCTTTTTATTTTCGAGCAGACTGGAAGTCGGTAATAATGGGGACGGAGGTGCGGCAGTAAGTGCTGGTGAGGGGCGGAAGTTGGGGTGGGACCGAGTCTCCGCTGCTGTCACTCAGCGGCACAGCGGCGGTGATGTCAGTGCGCGTGTGCGCCACCATGGCTCTCCCCTCATTTAGGTTCGGCCACTGGGTCACCAGGGAGGGTTTCAGCCGGGCCAGCAGCCTGGCATCCAAGAGGGGTTGCCCGGCTGCCTATTGGAGGCCCGGCCGAACCTGGGGCCATAATCGTCCGGCTGATCGGGAAGTCGGCCAGCAAAACAAAAACATGGAGGCCGCGGCAGTGCGCCCTCCCCTTGAAGGGCGGCTCCGATGCCATGGCTCACACACACAAAACAAGGTGCACCGACAGAAAAAGCTGTCGGGTGCTCAGCGCAGTGAATCAAAGGTTTATTTGAGGTAAATTTTGCACAGATTGGGATGGAGGTGCGGGAAATCGGCGGTGCGCACTTTGATGATGCGTTTGGGACAGTGGGGTGGAAGTGAGGAGCGCCCGAAAAATTCCCAAGGTGATTTTGGATCGTGGAGGCCAATCGACTGCAACGCAGTGACCACTTGATTCCGCCGCAAGACAGCGGTAACAGGCCTTATCCGGACCCTGAATTTAGGCCCCCTTGACTCCAGCTTCATTTGGCTCTTAAAGGGGAGGTAATTTAAACCTACTGCTGCTCATTTTCAGCATTGCTGAACTTCAGTCACCCATCTTGAGCTGAGGAAACGTGAAAAAGCTGCTAGAAATCCCCGTTCAAAGGAGAGGGTTACAAAATTCAACAATGTGGCACTGGAGGCACGGTGGGGGCACTTGAGACCAGGAGGGAGTCTCTGTTTCCCGCATCGGGAAGGAGGCCATCACCGCAGGTTTTCCATACCATGTGGAAAGAGGTGGCCCGGGAGGTATCGTCCATCACTGTGGTGCAGAGAAGCCTCACCCAGTGCCGTAAGAAATTCAACGACCATAGTCAGGTGGTGAAGGTGAGTTCAAGCTTCCACACCTCCTCCATACCAGCCTCTCAACCTCTGCAAACCACCACTTCCCCACCACCCAGCATCTGCAGATACTCACACTCACATCCTCATCTCACACCTTGCCTACATTCACTGCTATTCAACGATGGCAGGCATATCTTAAGCTGGACTCTTACTCACACGAGTTCCTTTCTTTTGCAGGCCAAGATGGCACATAACAAACGGGAGCAGCAGAGAACTGGAGGAGGGGAACCTGAACTGCGGCCCCTCTCTGACCTTGAGGAGTGAGTGCTGGGGCTCATTGGCCCATTGGCCTGCAGGTGGAGGGCGCCGTGGCCAGTGGAGACGTTGATCCTGCTGTGGGCAACAATGGTATCTTTATCACCTCTCCTTTTCTCATACCACTTCCGCCTCCAAACCAAAAGGCTTTATCACTTTCCAGCTCCTGATTCTATCTGCATTCCTTGCTCTATTCCTGCCCCACTGCCCTCACCTTAATGCAAGTCTTGTGCTATTTTTGCTTTCAGACATCCAGGCAGCAGCTATCCATTCTGCACCTGAGCACCTCCCCCCCCCCACCCCCAGCCCCCAATAACATTCTGGCGGGAGAGGAAGAGGAGGAAGAGCAGGAGAAGGAGGAGCAGAGCACTGCGTCATTGTCTTTCTCAACCGCAGGCACCAGCTCAGATACTGGCACTACTCGTTCCTTATAGGTTAGGCTAGCAGAGGGGTCTGCATTACGTGATGCACCGGAGCCTAATGGGCTGCAGCAAGGCCAAGGGGAAAGGGAACCTCGGGAACCATTTCCCCGGAGGGCGAGTCCTGCTCCACAGGACTCAGATGAGGAACTCGATGGGGAGGCATTCACACAAAGGGTAATGGTCATGCACTCTGACATCATAGGTGCAATGGCAAGGGTGCCCGAGAGAATCTCGGCAGTTATTCGGAGTATGGAGGAGTCCGCCTCCAGCATTGCAGATGGCTCTGCGACACCATGAAGCCCATCATTGCCAGTCTGCAGAGGTCCCAAAGAGAACGTGCGGATCCAGACCTCATGACATGTGTCATGGGCAACGTGGCAGCTTCCATTGCAACACAGGCGGAAGTAACTCAACGTCTTAGTGCTGTAATGCAGACAATGGTTGGCAGCATTGAAGCTCAGACTGCTCTCCTGCAATCTCAGGTTGACGCCACGCAACGTCTTGTGTTGTCGTAGAAACATAGAAAATAGGTGCAGGAGCAGGTCATTCGGCTCTTCAAGCCTGCACCACTATTCAATATGATCATAGCTGATCATGCAACTTCAGTACCCCACTCCTGCCTTCTCTCCATACCCCCTGATCTCTTTAGCATTAAGGGCCACATCTAACTCCCTTTTGAATATATTCAACGAACTGGCCTCAACAACTTTCTGTGGTAGAGAATTCCATAGGTTTACAATTCTCTGGGTGAAAAAGTTTCTCCTCATATCAGTCCTATATAGTTTACTCCTAATCCTTAGACTGTGACCCCTGGTTCTGGACTTCCCCAACACCGGGAACATTTTTCCTGCATCTAACTTGTCCAATCCTGTCAGAATTTTATATGCTTCTATGAGATCCCCTCTCATTCTTCTAAATTCCAGTGAATGCAAGCCTAGTTGATCCAGTCTTTCTTCATATGTCAGTCCTGCCATCCCGGGAATCAGTCTGGTGAACCTTCGCTGCACTCCCTCAATAGCAAGAATGTCTTTCCTCAGATTAGAAGACCAAAACTGCACACATTACTCAAGGTGTGGCCTCACCAAAGTCCTGTACAATTGCAGCAAGACCTCCCTGCTCCTATACTCAAATCCTCTCGCTAGGAAGGCCAACATGCCATTTGCTTTCTTTACTGCCTAGCTACTTTCAATGACTGATGTACCATGACACCCAGGTTTCGTTGCACCTGCCCTTTTACTAATCTGTCACCATTCAGATAATAATCTGCCTTCCTATTTTTGCCACCAAAGTGGATAACCTCACACTTATCCACATTATACTGCATCGGCCATGCATTTGCCCATTCACTAACCTGTCCAAGTCACCCTGCAGCCTCTTAGCATCCTCCTCACAGCTCACACTGCCACCCAGCTTAGTGTCATCTGCAAACTTGGAGATATTACATTCAATTCCTTTGTCTAAATCATTAATATATATTGTAATTAGCTGGGGTCCCAGCACTGAACCTTGCGGTACCCCACTAGTCACTGCCTGCCATTCTGAAAAGGACCTGTTTATTCCCACTCTTTGCTTCCTGTCTGCCAACCAGTTCTCTATCCACATCAATACATTACCCTCAATCCCATGTGCCTTAATTTTGCACATTAATCTCTTGTGTGGGACCTTGTCAAAAGCCTTTTGAAAGTCCAAATACACCACATCCACTGGTTCTCCCTTATCCACTCTACTAGTTACATCCTCAACAAATCCTAGAAGACTCGTCAAGCATAATTTCCCTTTCATAAATCCATGCTGACTTGGACCGATCCTGTCACTGCTATTACATCTTTAATAACTGATTCCAGTATTTTGCCCACTACCGATATCAGGCTAACCGGTCTATTTTCTCTCTCACACATTTTTTTTAAAGTGGGGTTACATTAGCTACCCTCCAATCCATAGGAACTGATCCAGAATCCATGGAATGTTGGAAAATGACCACCAAAGCATCTACTATTTCTAGGGCCACTTCCTTAAATACTCTGGCATGCAGACTATCAGGCCCTGGGGATTTATCGACCTTCAATCCCATCAATTTTCTTAACACCATTTCCTGACTAATAAGGATTTCCCTCAGTTCCTCCTTCTTGCTAGACCCTCGGTTCCCTAGTATTTTTGGGCAGTCAGCGAGTGCTGGCATCGAGTCTCAGACTGCTCTCACACAGTCTCAGCTGGATGCTACGCGAGCGCTGACTGCTGCCATCATCGCTGGGTCCACCACAGTCCACCGGGGATCTCAGTGTCACAGCAGCTCACACAGTGCCCAGGAGATTGGTGGGGATGCTGAGCTGTTGCCACGGGGGAGTGGCTCTGAGTCAGTGGAACAGGAACCTGCTGTCCTCCCTCAGGATGATAGCATTCCTGAGCCCACCACTGCCACTCCAACATTGCACTTGTCGCTGGCAGTCACCCAGCCAGCCCAGACTGCCGCCGCCCAGCCCAAGGTGGTGCAGCCTACAGCCATGTCTTCCAGACCCAGAGCTGGTCGAGGGCGTCCTGCAAGGCCATCTGTAGTCTCTGGCCCTGACACACAGCAGCCTTCCACCAGCCGTGCTGCAGTCAAAGAGAACACGCTGCAGAGGAGCACTAGATTAGTTAAAGCAAAAAGAGGGATATAAGGACATGCAAAAGGGTGATTAGTAAATACATTGGGACCGAAATTGCCCTTTTTAAAAGAGCCGTTACCGCCTCGGCGGAAAGGAGTGACCGCTCAGTCGGGGCGGAGTGGCCGACAATCAGGACATTGCCCTCGTCCCTTTTTCTGGCGGAGAAGGTTACTGCTCCACCCATGTTCCCGCCCCATCGGCACGTGCCGGCCCCTTTCCGCCCCGCGATGGAAATGACCCCACGGGAGCGGAGCGGCCACTGGTCGGCCCCCAACAGCTTTTCCCAGCGGGAAGCTGCCAGTGGATGGTCGGCTTTAAAGGGGAGGGCAGTAGTCGACCTGACAATGGCAGCCACGGGTTTGACCAGGCCACAAACAGGCAACCGGGCAACTCCTCTTGGGTGCCAGACCGCTGGCCCGGCCGAGGCCCTCTCTGGTGGCCCAGTGGGTGCCACTAAAATGGCTGCAGAGCTTGCAGCAGCCCTCCCTTTTAACTGAAGGGGAGCGATATTGCTACGCGTCGTGCTGACGTGCACAGCGTGGCGCTGATGACACCGCTCACCTTGCATCCCGCTCCAGACCCACTTCCGCCCAAAATACTGCCCCGACGAAATCGCTCAAAAAAAAGGGCAAAATCGCACTAATCACCGCCCCATCGATGGAGGCGGTAAATCAACAATTATATCGGGAAGTGTGCTCGTTTGGGGCGGAGGGCAATTTTGGCTCATTATGTAAGCATTTGTTGTTGATTCTTTGCTGTTGTCTTTGATTTCATTTTGGGACATTGGAATGGAAAGGAAAGGAAAATCTATGTGATCATGGGGTCATCCAGAGGAATCGGGAAATGGGATGGAATTCACTGGAATCGACGGTCGCGGACCTCCCTTGCAGAGGGAGGCCCTCTGGGGAGGGATTCAGTCACCAGTTGGACAGTCACTGGGGAGAGGGTTCAGTCACTAGTTAGAGAGTCACTGGGGAGAGGGTTCAGTCACTAGTTGGACAGTAACTGGGGAGAGGGTTCAGTCACTAGTTGGAGAGTCACTGGGGAGAGGGTTCAGTCACTAGTTGGAGAGTCACTGGGGAGAGGGTTCAGTCACTAGTTGGACAGTAACTGGCTAGAGGGTTCAGTCACTAGTTGGAGAGTCACTGGGGAGAGGGTTCAATCACTAGTTGGAGAGTCACTGGGGAGAGGGTTCAGTCACTGGGGAAAGGGTTCAGTCACTAGTTGGACAGTCACTGGGGAGAGGATTCAGTCACTAGTTGGACAGTCACTGGGGAGAGGATTCAGTCACTAGTTGGACAGTCACTGGGGAGAGGGTTCAGTCACTAGTTGGACAGTCATTGGGGAGAGGGTTCAGTCACTAGTTGGACAGTCACTGGGAAGAGGGTTCAGTCACCAGTTGGACAGTCACTGGGGAGAGGGTTCAGTCACTAGTTAGAGAGTCACTGGGGAGAGGGTTCAGTCACTAGTTGGACAGTAACTGGGGAGAGGGTTCAGTCACTAGTTGGAGAGTCACTGGGGAGAGGGTTCAGTCACTAGTTGGAGAGTCACTGGGGAGAGGGTTCAGTCACTAGTTGGACAGTAACTGGCTAGAGGGTTCAGTCACTAGTTGGAGAGTCACTGGGGAGAGGGTTCAATCACTAGTTGGAGAGTCACTGGGGAGAGGGTTCAGTCACTGGGGAAAGGGTTCAGTCACTAGTTGGACAGTCACTGGGGAGAGGATTCAGTCACTAGTTGGACAGTCACTGGGGAGAGGGTTCAGTCACTAGTTGGACAGTCATTGGGGAGAGGGTTCAGTCACTAGTTGGACAGTCACTGGGAAGAGGGTTCAGTCACTAGTTAGACAGTCACTGGGGAGAGGGTTCAGTCACCAGTATGGGAGGCTCGGGGAGGGGGTTCAGTCACCAGTAAAGGAGGCTCGGGGGGGTTTCAGTCACTAGTAGTGGAGGCTCTGTGGGGGGGGGGGGGTTCAGTCACTAGTAGTGGAGGCACTGCATGGGGTGGGGGTGAGGTTGCCTATTCCGGTCCTGCATGGTAAATGTGCCAGTAACAGAGAGGATTTGTTGTTCTGCTGCCAGTTCAAACAAGCCAGCATTCGTATTCCATTTCTTGTTTAGATTAGTTCAATTTATTGATTGTTTCATCTGCAGCTGACAACCTCAAGCTGAATTTCTGCACTTTCTGATCTTGTAAAGGCAGCTCAGTCGCAGCAAAGGTCAGTTTAGGGTCACAGATTTTGCCCAAGATGTTTACCTTACAATAGGTATCTCCCACTTTCTGTACTCTGGTTGCATAAAAAAGGAGAAAAAGCAAATGCAATATTTAGCCTTATTATGCAAACCAGTGCAAGAGCTGACATTGGAATCACATTGACAGTGGCTGGTGTTACTTACAAGTGGCTCCAGTCACAAAAGCTTTTAGAACAGCAGTCAGCCTGCTCCACAGCAGTAACCTGTCTCCCTGTTAAGTTTTTGGGGTCTTTCCAAATCATTTTATCCTGGAATATTTTGGCCCTCATGTTTTAAACCACTCTCACTGACAGGTCCCAATTCCACAAGCCTTCGTGAGTATCTATCTTTACCTAGATCCCCAGGAAAGGTTTTGGTAATACAAAAAGCAAGGTTTTGGTAACATACCTGAGTTAGCCTGCATCAAACCCTGTTTAGCAATAGTTATCAGGTACTGGACTATTTTATGCCACAATAAGATTCTTATTCAGTCTTTGAAAGCAAATGGAGACTCACAATAAACCTTGCTTAAAGAATAAAATGTGAAGCAAATTTATTAAAGAACAAACAGGCGAATAATCTAACAGTGATGAAGACTTACATTTACTGTAAGACTTATATCTAAGCTCCTCCAAATGTAAAACCATAAATAGATCACAATTCTAAGAACTTTAATCCCCTGCACTTGACTTAAGATCCACACTGGATTTCTCTAGTCCACTGTAATTCTTAACTATGGTAAGTTCCTTCAGCTGAAATCTCTCAAGGAAATTGCCAAATCTAAGAGAATTGTTTAACTCTCTGTGTTTCCCACTAACTGCCAAATGCTCTTAGTTCTCCTGCGTTTTTAAACCATGAACTGAATGGGCTGTAGACTTCTGGTGATTTCAACATCAGGCCTCTGAGATTTAACAAAGACGTGTGCCGTCGTACTGAACCATACTGACCAGAATGCACCAGGTTCAATCCCTGGTTTTGGTTGAGTTAGCTTATCTCAGCCGCGGCACCTTAGTGCCTCCGGGCTCGGCAAAATTCAGTGGGTATAGCCACAACTGTGACGCATCTCTGCCTATAGTGCTATGCAGACGTGCTGGTACTTGCACACATTCCATTTAGTGTGGGTCATGCACAGTAGAAAACATAACTCCACAACTCAACTGAATGTAAATCATTAACATTTTATGTATATTGTTATTTAAGGTTGATGCAGTGACTTGAGTATAATCTAAATCCAGCCTAAAAAGGTGATGTCTGGTGATATTTCTGCATTCTGAAAATGATGGATTAGTTAAAAATCGAATAGAAAGATTAATTCAGCGACAAGATTACACAGCAATTATATTTATTGTATATGTACAAACTGCTGCCGTGCAGCACTAATTATCTCCTACCATAACAGTGCAGCCCCTCAAAATTACCATCTCTGTTACTCAGCTCACATATACCATGTTATTGATGACTCCCCGATTATTAACAAACCCATTTAAACAGCCGTTCTATAACTTACCGCTCTCTTTGTGCATGATTCCCAAATTCACGGCTTTAACTGTGGGTCCTTACTGTGGGTCCTAAACAATCAAAGTGGCTTTTCATCACATTAATGTGCTGTCAAATGTCAAACTATCATCTTAAAACGTTGCATTTAAATGTTATCAAATTAAAATGTCATATTAACTTAATATTTTTATAAATCTGTGTTAATGTGCCGCCCAGCCGCTGTTCTCGGTGCGAGGCCCAGGCCTCCTGTGACTGCGGCCACTAGAGCCGCGCTCCAAGGCGGCTGGACGGTTGCTCGGCCAACAGTCGAAGCCTGGGTTGCGGGTACCGATCCGGGGGGCTCGCAGTCCCGCTTCTCCAGCGGTCCCTTTGCTGGTCAGGCTGCTCCAGGCCGGTTACAAAGGTGCGAAGTCCCGGCGGCGCCCGTTCGTATCTCACAATTGGATCTGGGGTCCCACTTCCCTCGGGTGGCCGCCCCGCTTGCCAATGTCGGACAGTCCCGCTCCCCTGCTGGGGGCACGGTCCAATTTGGCAGCAGCCGCAGCGCCAAAGCAAACAGGCCACTAAGTGACCCGACGCCATTTTCAGGCCATTACCGCCCCAGTACGCCAGGCGGAGGTCCCGTTGTGTCTGGGGCCTGTCCACACTCTTATCAAAGTGTTTACACCCGCGATAGATGCGTCTAAAAAAAAAATCAGTCCGTATTGACAAGACGCAGACAAATATTGCCAAAACGGCAACACAATGTTTGTGTACTAACATGCAGCAGTTTGGGTTACATTGCCTGGAGGTGAGAGATGAGGTTAAAGGGTGATCTCACTGAAGGGGATTGACACATCAGATAGAGAACACTTCTTCCCTCCAATAAGAGAATTCAGAACAAGAAGACATCATCTCAAAATTAGAACCAAGCCAATTAAAAGTGAGTCCAGGAAAAATGTCTTTTGTGAGAATGTAAAATACATTGCCCCTGAACAGAATCAATTTAATTAAAAGAGATAGATACTTCAGAAGTAAAAATAAGTGATATGGAGAAAGGCCAGGGATTTGGGATTAAAAAGACACCTCATGGTCCAAGGGCTGAATGGCCTGGTCCTATTCTTTTGTTCCTACAACCCATGAGAGGGGCGCCAAGTGGAAATCAAATGCTGTTCCACTGGGAGACAGGGAAACTAAGTTAAGAACTACTTTTTTTTTTAAAGTTATACAAATTTTACACCACCATGATGGGTACAGGGTTCATGCTATATTACCAATTGCACAATGCTTTCAGGGACGTATGAGCACAGTTGTGGACATCTGGGTGATATTATCTACTGACTAAGCGGAGACCAATCCTTGGCAGCGAATTACTGCCACTATCTCACTGCTCATTGGAACTTTCTTCTAAAACAACACTGCCTTACTACTTCTCTCTCCACCTGCAAAACTTCCCAACAGCCTGCAGTACTATTTTTACTTGCCTCCTGGATGCAGAACGGGCGTTGTCGACTGGCCGCCCATTACAACTTCCATTGATTTCAATGGAAAATAAAATTGGTTGGTTTCTATAACAAGTCGATCTGTTGAAAATCTACCCCACAACCCCTCACTGCCACACTTCCCCCCCATCAATCTCCTCCTCCTGTCCCTCTTGGAATGCTCTCTTTGTGTTCTTTGACATGAGGATTTCTATATAAATAAGTTGCTGCTGGGTCAGGGAACAGCCTGAGATGGTTTACTCTCACTTTTCCCCCAAGACCCTGTAGAAAAGCGATCCCTATGGGGAAATGGATCTTCATCCTGCCATTAAATGGATAAACTAACATCCTTAAAAACACATGGAGAAAACAGCTCCTTGTCGTAAATAAATACTAGCTCACCGGCACACAGTGTCCAGTTCTTTCACTTCTTCGTTTTCCCCTTCAATACTTTTGGCCAGACTGTCTCCCAGCTTCAGCAAACATTCAGCAAATCCTTTGTATATGTGATTACATTTCCTGTCAGTAGCGCCAGTTTCACTGAAGAGAAGAACTGGAAATTAAAGTGAAGATTATTACATATACCAGAATGAGCCTTCAATAAAACCAGTACCTTAAGTACACACAGGCCTTGTTTGCATCTGGCACCATTAGTTTTGTCATTTTTAATTATTTTCCTCAAAGTTTTAAAAAACTTTAAATCTAATTTTCTCTCCCATTCACCCTAACCAGTTGAGCAACTCTCCTGAGATAGGGGGTGACGAGGATTGGGGAGCTGTAAAAAGTCTAGCCTATGATGTTTCCATAGGCCACTGATGTCCTTCCCTGGGACAGGTACCATTTGGACTGTTATAAGATAATTTTGGTTCCAATTCAAATTTGCATTGGCTCCAAAGTACAATTCTTTATGGTGAGACTGTAGAAGCAGGGTGCGTGTAATAGTCACTATTATAACACCAGCCAACTTTGCAGCCATTTACCTAATGTTATCACATATGTAGATACAATGTAAACACATTATTTTAATTCAAGCGATGGAAAAGCAATGAGAATAGGTGGCAGAGAAGAATGGGCTGGGGGGATAAACTGACCTGTATTGGGACATTTGGGCTTTAAGGGCTATGTCCATTTATATTAACATGCATCTTCTTGCAGTTGAGTGAGCTAATCCTGGAGGTGGCTCTGGTCTACATTTCTGAGAGATTAGCAGAAGCAAATTGCTTTCATTTTCTTTTTGCTGATCTTGCCACAAAGCTAACTTCCATTTATTCTTACAATTAGTGAACAGAGCACCGGTCGAATACGAGTCATGAACCTTTCGGTGCACATTCAAATCAACAGCCAGCTCTTTACATCCTTGTGATTCAAGCAAGCGCTGAGGAATAGTACGGCTCGGTATGGTAATTAACATTTCCTGATCTGTTCATCCTAATGAAGAATACATTGGAGCCAAGCAATTGCCTTCAGAATGGCTGAATATTTGTTTTTGGAACTTAAACTGCTGAGATAGTCTTGGTTCCTTTTGCTTACCAAAGGGGAATCTACAATGCTAAACGGGATGAGTCTGGAAATACATTTTAGCAAATAGTGTTTAGAGTGTGATTACTGAGCAGATGAGGCAGCTGGGAACAGAAAATAAAGCGGTCTAAGTTTTCAGTTGATACCGTATTGGGTGGCAGTCAAATAATAAAAAAGAAAGACGTGTATTTATATAACAGCTTTCATGACCTCAGAATTTCCCATGGCACTTTACAGCCAACGAAGTACTTTAGAAGTGTAGTCACTGTTGTAATGTGGGAAACGCGGCAGCCAATTTGAACAGCAAGCTCCCACAAATAGCAATTAGATAATAACCAGATTATCTGTTTTAGTGATGTTGGTTGAGGGTTAAATATTGGCCAGAACACCGGGGAGAACTTCCCTGTTCGAATTTTGCCATGGGATCTTTTACATCCACCTCGGCACAACAAACACAGGAAAGCGGGCTGATGAATGGGCAATGGAATTTAGAATGGACAAATTAAAAGGTACTGAGACCAGGGAAGCAAAATAAACAGTGGAAATTTAAATTAAATGTCTCTAGGCAAAAGAGCAGAGAGATGTAGGGGTATAGGTAGCTAGCTTAGTAAAACCAACAGTGCAGTGCGTGGCAGCAGTAGGGAACGTTAATTGGTTCATGAAATATATAGCTAGAGGGATAAAGCACAAATCCCAGGAGGTGACAGTAAGCCTGTACAAGGCACAGATATGGCCGCACCTGCAATACAGGGTACAGTTTTGCTCACGATTCTGCGGCAAGGAAATCCAGGTACTAGAGGCAGTGCAGAAAAGGACAACCTGAGACATTTGAGCTATAAGGAGAGGTTGAAAAGCCTGGGATTGTTTAATGAGAAGACAAGGCTTAGAGGTGACATTATTCAAGTATTCAAATTTATTTAAAAGAACAGACAGATTGAACCACTATAATATGTTGGAGATTGCCACAAACTCTAGAACTAGGGAACAGAGGCTCCAGCTTAGAAGAGGGAATATACACCGATAATTAGATCCAAAACTTTATGCAGATGGTGATGAACATGTGGAATGGACTGACCAGGAAAGCTGAAAATGTGGAACCAAATGCAGGAAAATTGGATAGGCAGTGGGAGTGGATGACTGAGAAGTATTGATTTTTGGGAGCGGCCAGATAAATTACTAGTCTTTTCCGGTCCTGTACTTTACTATGTTCCTTTATTTACTCTTTATGTTTGTTATGTTTTCAGTCATTTGTACTACTTTAGGAACAAAAAAAATCTTGTGATATATTCTGCACTTTATACCTCAGACTGAAATGAGCCTTGGCTCACCAGTAGCACTCCTGCCTCTGAATCAGAAGTTTATGGGTTCATACCCCACTCCAGACACTTTCCACTGGTCTTTAAATAGGGTTTCACATCCAGCAGAATATGCATTTCTGATAGTGGAGTGGCATCCCCCCCCCATCATAGTCCTGGCAAGCCAAGAGCAGAGCTCCAGCCTCCGAATACTGGGCTGACATCCAGCGGGGAGCTCCCATCTAATGGGAGTGGAGTGGAACCCTCCCCCCCCATTGCATCTAGCTGGTTTTCCAGGTGGGGATTTGTGAGTCAGGCTATCTGGCCTCTCCAAATAAAACAGGAACAACCCAGAGCATGATCTGCTGGAGGTGGAAGAAATGGGTTTCCTCATGTGCCATTAGACATGAAAGAAAAGATACATCAGACTGTTACTAAGGGATGTCATGATAATGTAGAATGAGACAGGTTAAAATTACACTTTAACATGTACGTATACATTTCCTTTCAAAAGTAAGGCAGATGTGAGTTTGGGCCTTCAGGTCTTTAATAATTTATGGAACTTGTACGTGAGTTTTACTGAAATTGCACTAAACAAGAGGCCATGACTGAGCAGCAGGCAATGCGGCCCTCTTGTTTAAACTAATTCTGGTGTGCACTTTCATCAACTTACTCCCGTCTGTTTCAACTGTTGCTTTTGTTTGAGAGGTCACTTTGTAAAAGAACACGGATAACATTGAAGCTCATACTCTGCTACCTGATCTCATACTAAATGTAATTTAGCTAATCATACTACTCAAAATTAATGATGGCATTACACAAATTGTCACTGTAAATTTTCAGTTTTGTTGCGTTGATCCATGCACAAAACAATGTCGTGTTGTATGTAAACCACTGTAGAACATTAGAAAGTGAAGAAGCAAAGCGTTTACTGAGAAGAGGCCGTCAGCTCGCACTTTTAGTTGACCATTTTGCATTATTATAAACTGTCCAAAATTAATAATTGTCTATTGATGTCAAATAGCGCACAAGAGTAAAGTGAACTTCTGGAGTAAAAGGTGTTCACTTGAAATATTGTATTTTAGTCAAAAAATATAATAAATAAAATATTGTACTTCACTAACAAAAACTGCATTAAAACATGTTTTAAATTAATATTCAATGAAATCATCAAAAATATTTCTTCAATAACAAAGTTGTTCATACACATACAATATTAAGGGTACAATTTATAACAAAGTGGACAGCCAATGCATAATGAGAGAACAGTGAATCCATTTGGAACAGAGGCACAACCATTTGGGGGGGGGGGGGCAGTGGAATCATAAAGGGGACATGTACCCTGCCCACCCCCCAATCTTTTTGGTGTAGACCACACTTCCCTGTTCCCCACCTCCCAACAGCTGCTCCAAATTCCAGAATTTCTCCTGGTGCTGCCCCCCACAATCTTTATATATGGTTGCATGTCTGCTCCTGTAAAAGAGGTTTTAGCATGGACATTTCCTCCACATTCACCTTTTCCCTCAGTTTAAATATCTAATCCCATTGCAGTCTCCACAAACAGGTGTTAGAGGGGACGAATCCTATTCTATCTTCACATTAAATATAATTTTCACCTTTTTCAGCAAGCTATTCATCGCACCGTATGGTTCAAGATTCTTTGTCACTGGAACAAGTCCCCATGATCAAGGAGGGTCTCCGGGGCACACAGGTGAAGAGAAATTCATGGACACACATCATCTACTTCTTCCCGGAATTCCTTTACTGAAGAACAATCCCACAAAAGATGACAACATCACTGACAGCTAGGATCTAGGATATATCCGCACATGCAATGTGCACTGGAGTAGAATGTGTTCCACTTATAATTTTCAAATGGATAAGATGAACATTCAAGGTAGTCATAAAGCATACATTTACAACTTGGAGTCCATGGACCATAAAGGTTCCACGAGGGATCCTGAGGGTCTCCAAAGTAATCCAATTTCTGACTTCCTGGGCCAGAGTATCTTCAGAATTCTATATTCAATACTCTTTCTTTGTATTATTCTCAGGACATTATTTCTGTTGCTCTGTTCTAATTTAAAAGCCTTTTTGCACTGTTTTCCTTTGGGTAACTGACACTGTCTTTTGGAAGTGTGGATGGAAGGGTCCCTGGGGGTTTGTTGATATTTTCAGAGAAGTTTGAATATCATTGTCTTAAATAGTAGATAGCATTTTCTTTTGGCAGGAAGGGGGAAGGGGGCTGTGAGGGAAGGGTGGGGGAAGAGAGTAAGAGCTGAGCATCAATTTTGTAATGTCAATATGACATTCTATAGTGTCAATGATGTCAGCATAGTGCATGTTTGCAATAAATGTGTAATAGTTTACTACAATGTTTCAGGAAGAATAATATATCTTTAACCTTCAGTCTCCTAAAAAGCACCTTGTCAACCCTAAGTTCACCAACAAAATTATCAGTTTTGAAGAAAATCTGCATGGGTTTCCCAAGGATATCTGAATATTTTTAACACTAACCTATGCTAAGATATGATTCCACAGCCACTGGAAGTCCTGCGGCACCTTGCCCAACTGACCAGTTCTCACATGTGAATGCCAATATTTAGTATCAGCAGATTATCTATCTGTGGGGATTATCAGGGCCTACTTAACCCCATTCTCACATCATATCTGCATGCGTGCTCTTTCCATCATGAATTACTGAATAATAACCCTACATGATGGTGTGTCCCCCACTAGCCACAGGGCACCGAGGTAAATGGCTGCACCCTAGTGCTGTCCAGCTGAGATCAGCCAACTGAGCATAGACTAGGGATCAAACCTGAGAATCTCCTAATCTGTATGCCTGAGTATCATTCTAGGCAGAGAAATTACCCATTGAGCTATCTGGAAAGTTATTTTTCTCCCTTTTAAGCCATTTTAGATCCATGGTAACAAGCACAAACTCCCAGCCAGGAGGCTGGATTGATCGTCGCTGGGTTCTCAGCTCTCTGCAGATG
Organism: Pristiophorus japonicus; assembly: GCF_044704955.1. NCBI lineage: Eukaryota > Metazoa > Chordata > Chondrichthyes > Pristiophoridae > Pristiophorus > Pristiophorus japonicus. Next base: position 119,542,336 of record NC_091989.1, read on the forward strand.
CTGCTCTTGGCTCACCCACTAGGAGGTGCATGTGACCAGTCCAGGGCCATTGTCGCCATTTTCCCCTCTCCTTTCCTGAAGGATGCATCGTCCTTTAATGGCACAGCTCAGGTCGGGTGACATCGCCGCAAACCTGGTGCCTCCCACTGTTGTTGGGTACAGCACATTGGGGCACCAGTACACTGCACTGCCACTGAGCACCGTAAATTCAGAAATCTTGGCTTTTGTCAATCTCTCCGATTCCACTTTGTAACATACACCTGTTGGACATTTCCAATAACCTGTTTTTGCAGATATTTTTCCTGAAAAAAGGTACTATATATTTTAAAACACTCAAAAGAACTAAGTAATATAATGACAAATTGGTTAGTTCAGATTTCCCAGTTGCGTGCTGTGTTATTGAGGAAGGGAGCAGCAGGATTGAACATTGCGTGCAACTACTGCTGTTTACTTCAATTCCCTAATTACTCAAATGAGTCCCCAGTGAACATAGGCAATTAAGAAAGTGCTTTTCACCTCAAACTCAATCATACACTTGATAATCCGTTATGTGTTTGAGAGAAAGATTTCTTGGAAATACATGTATATTGTCCGTGTTCCTGTTGAGTGTGACTATTGTGAAATCAGAATATTAACTTAGCTTAGTTTTGAGCTGATGATGGAGATGTTATTGTATTAATTCTGACTGGTGCAAGTGACAGCTTCTAGCGAACCTGGACAACTGACTTTGATTTATTTATAGCGGACATTCTTGTCTTAAGCTGTTTATTTTCAAGTTTCAGGAAAGATGAACTACAATCTTGTATAATAATAAGTTACTGAGTTTTTGAAATGGCAACACACAATTAACATCTTCATAGGGTGCGGTTGAGGTACAGGTAGATATTTGTACAGAACAAAAAGTCACAATAACAGTATCTGCAATAAGTACTACCAGCCTGCTCTGTGTCATTTCATCAAGGTTGGCTTCAAAGAAACCCTTACTGGTGACAATTAACTAATAATGGGACCCCATCCAGACAGGGAACAGCCCAGCCACAGGTGTATGATCCAAGTTATTTATTTAACCTAGAAGATTTCCAAGATATTCATACTTCGTTCCTGGATCTGATGCCAAAATAATCAGTACCACTACCATCCGCCAATATCAAAAGGCAAGTTTACTCAGAGAGATGTCCAAAAGGGATCTGGGTTGGGATCCATCTGTGGAAGCAGGCTGGAGTATAGAATACACAATAAAAGTGTTTTCATTTGCTATTCCAAAAGCATAGAACCTGTTGAATTATGAGCTACTGATCTGTGGTCACTTCTCCTCCAGGATAATTTCTCTGCTTTTCTTCCCATTTTCTCTGAGTGATATTTTTCAGGCCGTATGGAACTGAGACAAAACCAATCAGGAAAGTCCCAGGTTTGAGCATTGGCCTAGGCTGAGGTAGCTATTCTCAGCTAAGGCAGTGGCATGGGTACCAAAATGGTCCTCGGCACCTCCGGGCTAGGAATGGCAAGAAAATCTGGCAGGGATCCTGGTCCGTATCACTATCCAGTAGCTTCTACAGGAAGGTGCAATTGTGTGGTTGTTGAGTGAGGCCAGGCTTAGCTGTGATACCTCTCATGGTCAAGGAGTCTGCCAACATTCACTGTCTAACCTCACAGATGGAGTATGGCCACTTGAGTGAGGTACTGGAGAGTGTGTGATGCCCATAGAACCACACTCTGACTCAAGACAGTATCTTCAGGAGAGACAAGGAGAAATTGGAAGAGAAAATTTTACATTGTTTCTAGTTTTGTTTGCATTTGATGAAATATAATGTAGCAAGTGTCCAGGATTCTCGAACACGTTCAACCAAAGTCACTACAACTGCTCTCCTAGTTCATATCCCATTAAAACATGGAACTAAACCATATGCCAATGGTCACCATTTGAGGACAGGAATATTTCAGCTTTTTGCCTTTGTGGGCCATTTGAGTGCAGGCCATACAGCCTGACAGGCCACCTATAAAGTTAAATCAATGTTGCCATGAATTTGCAGGTATCTGAAGCTGCAGATATTAAGGGGTGAGCGGCAGGCTGAGCGGGCCCCGGCCTGCAAGCACCACCGGAGCAGGTCAGAGAGCGGAAGGAGCAGCGTGGCGTGATACCACTCCAGGAAGCAGCATATGCTGGAGCAGGAGAGCAACGGCAGTGAAAAGGGACACCACCAAAATCCAGGTCGGTGATTGGAGCGTGGGCAGATAAGCAGGAGCGGTAAGGTCAGGGCGAAGGAGCAGCGAGAGATTGTAGAGGGGCGTGATCGGGGCCCAGGAAAGGCATGAGTTTGGGGCCCAGAAGAAGTGTGAATTTGGGACCCAGAAGAGGCGAGGGCCCTGGGGCAGCACAGGCCAGCCCACACTGCGATATGTGCGCGCACTAGGTCCGTGCAGCAGAGCTGGTCTCCAGTCGTCTTGGTTAATCCTTGCTACTGGACCAAGACCTAGCTCTGTCAAGCCCGTGTGGTGGCTGGTGTGCAACGGTCACCACACATTAAAAAAATCCACGCACAGGCATCTTCCATCCTTCAAGATTTAGTTTGGGACCTGGAATTTTATGTCCTTCATTGAAATACCCGTGAACTTTTTGACATGGAAGCAAGTCATTCTTGATTCGAGGGACTGCCTATGATGATGATAATAAGGGGTGAGGTGTTCTGATTTATTATCCATACAAGGAGCAACAGCAGTAAAAACAGCCTGTTTCAGACCTCCAGCCAGAAAATTCAGGCAGGACGAACCAGAAATAGGAAGGTAACTCCACAAATCTTGGTCACAGGGAGCGAGGGTCAGAAATAGGGCTACAGTGTAATAGCCCCCAATTCTCTTCAAGTCCTCAGTTTGACAACAGATTTACCCCTTGTAAGCGTGATTAGCAATTAAGTTGCTTGGGCTTCATGGGCAGGATTACCAGGGTTTATTGTTGGCTGTAATGTGGACCTCACTCTTGAATAAATTAAGGGGCTCCAATGGAGAAAATGTTTCAAAGCATGATTTTAACAGCTATTCTTTTAGAAATGTCTCCACCAGCTATGTGGCAGGCTTCTTCTTTCAGCATGGTGGAAGGACTGACACAGGGCAGCTGTTGTCGTGCCAGCCACCTTGCTCCTGCTGTCCAATTCCAGTGACACACCAAGCCTACTCATCAGCAACCGCTTAATCCACATACCCATGTGAGGAACTTTGGCAATGGTCTGTGCTCACTGTGAGGCTGAATAACTCTCCAGGATACTCAGTGATAGGTCAGTGAAGGCCACAATCCTCCATCCCTGCAGCTAATTTCCCCTTTTTGCCACTAATCCATCTCCCAGCTTGGTCCTAAATCTTGCACATGGGCTGGTGAAAGCTCTTCTGTTGCCCGCCTATGACTTCTAAACCATGAAAGAGAATCGGATACATCTTATATACATCTTAACTTGCATTGGGATTTTGTGATCATTGAAAAAGACTGAATCATCTGTCTGCCTGGGATCCTGGAAGACTGTATTGAGGCTGAAGTTGACCAGAACGCCCAAGCACAAGTATGAGTCAACAATTGGGACAGACGCCCCTTGTATTTTTGAAGCAATTCCTTTCAAATCCCCTCTTTTCAGTGGGGGGCACCTATCGCCTTATCCTACTATTTAACCCATATTACTTCTTAGGTCTCTGTACTTTTCAGATGAGCACCAACAGAATTTCATAAAATGCCCTTGAGCATTTTGTCCACTGCCATTATTAAACTAACTTGTCTGTAACACCCCGATTCATGCCCCGCTTCTTATTTAAATATCAGGATAACACTCTTCAATCCTTAGACACAGTTTATGTAATTATGGAGCTCCTAAAATATTAACTAGGGCCTGCCCATTTCCTATCTCATTCCCTCCAGCAATTAAGATGTTTCTAATGTGATCCAGGTGTCCTGTAAATACTTAAATAAGCGTAAATTCACCAACCCCAGTGGTGAGCTGCACTCACTGAGCTTGCCCATTGGAGAATCAGAGCTAAGTGTATATAGAGTATAGATTCTAAAACCAGTTTGAATTTATCTAGAAATTGTTCATAGCTTTCATTTGTGAAGTTATTTTGGTCAACCAGCTACCTGACTTATATCTCAGTGAACCATACCAAACTAATAAACTCAGTTTTCTTGGTGAATAGCCATACAATCTTTTGAAGAACTCTTGATGTGTAGTTACTGTTGTATGAAAACACAAGCCAATTTTGGCACAGCGAGATCCCACAAACAGCCCCAGATAATCTGTTTTAGTGTTAGTTAGAGGGATGAATATTGGTCAGTACACTAGGAGAACTGCTCTGCTTTTCTTCAAATAGTGCATTGGAATACTTTACATCCACATGAGAAGGCAGATGGGGTCTCAGTTTAACATCTCATCCGAAAGCCGACACCTCTGACAGTGCAGCACTCCCTCAGTATTGCACGGAAATGTCAGCTTAGATTATGTGTTCAAGTCTTTGCAGTGGGGTTTGAGCCCACAACCTTCTGGTTCAGAGATGATATTGCTACCCACTGAACTAAGCCTGACACCTCATAACAAATAACAAATGGGAGCAACTGTACTTTCTTTTACGGTTTTAAAATAGCGCAGTTTTTCTTTCTGCTTTGTTTGTTAGTCCCACTTTGATTTAGTCTTTGCTGGAACTCCTTGCAGAGTTTGTTCTTTTATAGACTGGTACATCCATTGAAACAAACATCAAATTTAACATTATAAAGATCACAAGAACTCAAATGTTCATCTTTGTAGTAATTAATCGATTCTGATTAGTACTGCTCTGATAAATGCAAGAAATGATGCGGCATCTGCTCTGCTCCACATATTACGTTAAGAAGCAGGCACAGATTACCTATGTGAAATTGCTTGCACTTTTACTCCTCTCCTTTGATTGTTCCCAGTGAGTCTAAGTTACCTCTGGAATACTAAAATTGGCGAATGACTGAGTCTGATGGCAGAGATGCATCCGGCAGTCAGACCAAGGTGATAGCTGACTGCCAGATGCCTCTGTGTGTATGCCATGAGCTTCCTAGGCTCATCTTCCTGCTCATAATACTTTGGATTAGAAAATCTCATCATTTATTCAGTGTTGTCTCAGTCAAGGGCATGTCCAATTCTCTTTTGCTTTTCGTGAGTTTTGCAGTGACCAAGAGAGGTCACAATAATATATTTTTATATTTCAAACCAGAAATGTTTTTTGTACACAAAGAAAGAAAAAACAGAAAGAACTTGCAGCGTCCCAAAGTACTTTACAGTAAATTAAGTACTTTTGAAGTGTAGTCACTTTTGAAATGTTAGGAAACGTGGCAGCTAATTTGCACACAGCAAGGTCCCACAAACAACAAGGAAATAAATGACCAGATCATTCGATTTAGTGATGTTAATTGAGGGATGAATATTGTCCAGGACACTGGGGAGAACACCCCTGCTCTTCTTCAAAAAGTGCCATGGGATCTTTTACATCCACCTGAAAAGGTAAGGGGCAACCAAGATTTAACATCTCATCCAAAAGATTGCACTTCTAACAGTGTAGCACCCTCCAAGTGTGGTACTGATGTTTCTGGCCTGGAACTTGAACCCATGGTCTTCTAACTCAGAGGGAAGAGTGCTATCACTGAGCCGAGGCTGCCATTTAACAATGCATAATCGTAAACTTTTTTTTGAGCCAAATTATATGCATTGATATCAAAAGCAAAATACTGAGGATGGTGGAAATCTGAAATAAAAACAGAAAATACTGGAAATACTCAGCAGGTCAGGCAGCATCTGTGGAGATAGAAACAGGGTTAACTTTTCAGGTCAATGGCCTTTTGACAATTCTGATGAAAGGTCATCAAGTTGAAACTGTTAAAAGGCCATCGACCTGAAAAGTTAATCCTGTTTCTTTCTCCAGAGATGTTGCCTGACCTGCTGAGTATTTCCAGCATTTTCTGCATTATCATTTCTAAGAAGTGGCTTGGCATGTTCCAATAGGGGCTACATTGAGGAGCATGAAAGCTGCTCACCTGGACCAGGATATCCACCTGGATAACAACTCTGGATCCCCAATGTTAACAATAAAAGATGATCAAGTTGGTTAGGAGTTCTTTTTGTGGTGGGGGGGGTGGGGGGGAAGAGGGGGGAAATGGGCGGGGAATGATTGTTTTGCACATTATGTGCAACAACAAGTTACAGTGAGAGATAACAGCAATAAACAAACAACTGCATTCACATACTGCCTTTAAGGTAGAAAAACATCCCAATGTGCTTCACAGAGGTATAAGAAGAAACAGATGCTGAGCCAAAGGAAGAACTATTAGGTGTAGTAACCAAAATCCCAGTCCAAGAGGTGAATTGTAAGAGCGTCTTAAATGGAGTGAGAGGTGCAGAGGCAGAGGGGTTTATGGAGAGAATTCCAGATCATGGGGCATTAGTAGCTAAAGCCATGATCATCATGAGGCCAGTCAGAGGAACTAAGAGTTTGGGGTGGGGGTTGTAGGGCTGGATGAAGTTATAGAGACAGGGAGTGGTGAGACCATGAAGGGATTTAAACAAAAGGATGAAAATTTTACGCTTGCAGCTTTATGGGACCAGGACCCAATAACATCATGAGGACAGGGGTGGTGGGCGAGTGGGATCAGGTATAGAATAGGATAAAGGCAACAGAGTTTCAAATGGGCTGAAATATACAGAAGGTGGAGGATGGAAACCCACCAAGAGATCATTGGAGTAACTGAGTCTGGAAGTGACAAAGGCAATAATGAGAGTTTCAGCAGCAAATGGGGTAGGAATAGAGGCAGTGGACGTTATGAGGTGGAAGCAGCTGGTCTTTGTGATGGAAAGGATATGGGTCAGAAATATAGCTCAGGGTCAAAAAGGATGCTGAGGTTGCAAACAGTCCAGTTCAGCCTGAGAAAGTGACTGAGGAGACAGATGGGGTCAGTGGTGAAGGTACACAGTTTCTGATGTGGACTGAAAACAATGACCAGTTCTCCCAATGTTTAGCTGGAGTCATTTATGGCTCAACCAAGTCTATATGTTGGATAAGCAACCTGACAACACCGAGGCACAGGGTGGCCGAGTAGTGGAGGCAAGGCTGAACAAATATGTGAAAGTTGACTCCATGTCTGCATATGATGTCACCAAGGGGCAGCTTCCAGATGAAGAAGAGGGCCAAGGATGCTGAGTTAATCACTCTGCAGAGGATGCTGTATTTAACAAAGAAAATATCCAGAAGCCCATTAAATGAAGATGAGAAATAGGTTAGGGCCAAAAACATTGCCCTGAAAGACCCCTGAGGTGATAAGCAGACATCCCCCAATATTTGCCTCTGTGAGGAAGCTGTACTTGAACTATATAAAAATTCAAACTAACAGGAGATTAGTATGAGGGGGGGGGGGGGGGGGGGGGTGACACAACCAATTTTACAGCTTGCAATATTGTCAAGTTATGAAATGGAGGTGAATGAATGATCAATAGGCAGTATTGAGAAGAATGGGAAATCCAATGCCTGAGAATTAATGGATCTCTATATAGCCACCAAATGCAGTTCCCAGAAATGCTATTGTAGCACTAACATCATTCTTGAAAACAGTGCTGAGGAGTCTGGTATTTTATTGATTCTCAGATTTACTGAACAGTTGAAGTCTTTTCTTATAATTGTATCAGGCCCCAAGGATGGAACAAGGATGAAACGCACTTTTACAATGAATTCAGGAGAGTCAATATTTTTATGTTCACCATGATCATGTACTCACATTTATATTAAATAACACCAGCCGTTCAAACATGCTTACTGGCACCTATCATTAAAGCATGTTAGAATGAGAATCCTCTTCCTATTTGAAGATTGAGCTGCCATCTATTCTATCCTTCAATGGTTTCTAAAACATTAATCTTTCACAAAACTTTTTCTGTGGTCATCTTATTCCACTCAACCACCTTCTACTCTCAGCTTGTATTTAGACCATTTCCCACAATGAAACTCTTATGACAAGTCCTTCCCTCTCAAGTAGACCCACGAAGACTCCCCTACACAGCACATGGTTAACAGAAACAATCTCTCTGCAACTTGGAACTGTTTCCTTAATTTCCCATCAATAATTTTTAATTCCACAAATGCTGTCAGTCTCCATTCAATTATTTTCCCATCAAGATAATTATTCAGTACTCTGTGATGGTGATATAAACAGAGCATAGCCAGAGATGGGGAAAATAAAACACAATTGGTACAGTAACAGGATAAAACATTATATACAAGTACATTTCCCAGATATTGGCTACAATCTGTTGATGAATACAAATTTGTGTAATATGCAAGATGACAATAGTCTTGGGGGATTTGAGAATGTTGCTCTATATAGCCACCTAGTGGCCAAAGCCTGCAATACATCATGACCGTTGACGTAGCAAAATTGAATGGGAAATATTGATATCCCAATTTACATATTGACAGAAAAGTGTGATCATCATCATAACAGTATATAAAGTTTGCAGACTGGAAGTTCGCTAAGCAAGATTTTGTAATAGCATATATATAACTATGCATTTCACATGCTTCTGTCAAATTAAGTTATTTCAATTAAGATTATCACCTTCATTCACACTCCAAGAAGGGATCCTTAGTGGCCGGGCAGTAGGCAATATCACTGTCGGATGGTGGTCTCAGGCATTGCTATCTTCAAAGTTCTCAGCTGTGGTATTCAGGCCAATGATTAAAGGAGGAAGAGACCTGCAACCCAGCAATTAGATACAGACTAGATGCGACTTTACGGTGGTCAAGGTTTCCTGGATATGGAAAGGTCTGGGAGCACTCCCACCAAATTCACCATCAGGGAAATTTCTGGGAATTGCAAATTCTGGAGCTGCTGAACAAGATTTAACCGCTGAAACCACACAGGGCAATGGAATTGGAGCGTACTAACCTATTCAATTCAGACACGTGTAAAGTACAAAGTAATGAGACCTAAGTAAATGGAGCCACCCTGCTACCGATGTCACTGCAAGTCCATTCCACAGCATTTAGTCAGGTTTCAATGCATGAGAGTTCAGCACCATGGAGAGATCCCTAGGTTTGCCCATTAAACAAAAGTGATTGAGTTGGCATCAACAATCTGTGCTAACCATTAGATCAATACCATGTACTTGTAGATCAAGCCAATTGTTTGGCGAGACTGTTACATTTTATTTGAAATTGCGTGAGCCACACAACAAATAGATCAGACTCTGGTCTGGCGCCTTCAGCTCGCTTCCTTGCAGATGTGCTGCTCTCGGTACCTTTATGTTTCTACTAAGTTGGAAAAGGACGGCTAACGAGGTAAAGTTTCAAGTTTCAGCATACCCTCTATGTAAAGAGTAACCAGTAAAAGGTTTTGTTTCACATCCTGGCCGGGAAAGAGAATACATCGTTATTTTATATTATGACAGACACGTTTCAGTACTTCCAGCTTTTTTATAATGATGTTAGTCCTTCGTTCCATGGGGGTTTGATCCACGAGGGTTTAACCTTTACAATCGCTTCAATGGATTGTTAAACCATTGATGAATTTATATAGAGGGCGCTTCCGCCACAGAACAAACCTTAAGAGGAATCCATCCTGCAGGCATGGGACCCTGATTTAATCTCAGTGGCTGCAGTTAGTTTCTCACAACTCTTTTGGGGGAGACAAAATAAACATTAGATCGAGTGCCCCCCGATCTGGGGGACACTCTAGACACTTAACTGCCCTCTTTTTTGGGGTTTTAGTTAGTTTCTCACACGCTAACTAACACCGGCAAAGCTGCAAGCTAATCTACTCATTGGCATCCTTGACCTGATCTATTCCATGTAGCAGGATTCAGCCCTTAAACCAAATTATCAGCAGTCTGACCTTTCTCTCCTTCAACAATACTCTCCAACAACAATTCGGTTCATTTCAATTCTTAATACTTTTTCTATCGGTGCCCTAAAAAGTTGCAGTCAGGATTTGCTAACTTATTTCACACAATTACACCGTCAAAGTGAACTGCGGAGATCTCCTTGACTTACCCAGCTGAAGAAACACTGACAGCAAAAAACACACAGATCCCAGACGGTAACCCATTGTAGGAGCAGGAGCCGATTTGTCTTTTTGGAGCTAACTTGCTAGAAGCCAAATGCCACGTTAAAAAATCATCTACAGAAAGCTGCGAGGAGCTGGGATTGGAAGGAGGGATCAGCCCAGAACCACGCCTCCCAACAGCAGGCTCCCACTTAACTCTCCGGGGAAGGGACCTTACACGTAATATCGCTCTGCTGGCGGATTAAAATTTCATTTCCGAATGATTTTGGCTAAAACATTGTGAAATCCGCCCTGTTAAGGGATTTAACCCGGCTCGGCTGGGTCATGGTTTAGCTCAGGTCTGGATTTGCAATTTCCTGTAGCTGCTTTGGCCGAGCTGACGTGAGTGCGGAGAGTTGTCGGAGGGACGGCCGGGGCTCTGAGCCTTCGAGCGGCTGGGAACCGGGGGAACCGCCGGCTGGAGCCACTTGTTTTCAGTAACAGGCGGCCAGTCCCCTGGGGCACTGCTGACAACACACCCGCTCCAATTCTTTCAGTTCGCCCATTAATCGATTGATTTTAAATATATATATATATTTGCACCAATAAATTACTGGATCTAAACTTTTGCGGCGGGGTTGGGCTGGTCTAAGAGTTCGAGCTGTGCCTCGGGTGCCCTATTTGCAAGGGGCGATCACTCGCGTTTTATCATCGCAGAGATCGTCCAGAACCGCCACCGAGATCGCCAAGGAGATGAAGGGTAGAGTGAAGGGCCGAGCTGGGCCAGTCCTGCCCTCCCCTCCTCAGACGGAGGAGAAATTCAAGCACTCATCTGAGATGTGATGTTTGATCAAGAATTAGCTCTCAGAAACATGGTTGCAAACTGGTTGTACATTTAATTTATACACTGCATTTTTGATCAACATTTCCTAAAGGTTTGCACCTATTTATATATTTAAAATCCCAATCCTTGCTGGGCGGAGATTCTTTGGCCGATGTAAGGTCTGCAGTTACTTTTGTGAGAGCCTGTGTCATGAATCAGGGTGGACACACCTCACTGTGTTGGTGACATTCTGAAGCTCCCGAGCAAAATAGTATTTTTTATGGCCGTGTTTTCTTGTGGCTGGCTCACATGATACGCCATCTTTAGTAATAAAGCAAAAGTATTAGTTTACAAAACTTTCAACACTACCAAAAAAAAAATCAGTCTTGCATGGATATGGATACTGGTAAATATGGGGACTGGGGAAGGTCCTTGTTTTGAGTGTCCCTCTGTCGATCTCGTCTGTCTGGGGATAGAGATCACAACCCACGAGCAAACATGCTCATCCTACTCACTATTTATGTAACATTCTACATTGAGCAATATGTTGTTAGCCCAGAAATTTTGTTTCTTAGAAAGGGGGTGCTCAGCAAAAAAAAGTTTGTGAACTTTGCACTAGATTAAGGACAAAAGTGGGTAGAATTACACAGTAGGTTTGTTAGTATATGGAAAGAAAAAACATTGCAAGTTAAATGTTTTCGGTCTAGAACTCAACTCCAATGACAGGTCTCCCAGGAAGCCTTAACCGATGCTAACCAACCTGCAGAATGTTCTCAGTATTGTCTGTTAATTCCACACCAGAAGGAATTTGGTGAGCAGTGGTTGGGTTTTTACCATTGCTATTTGAAATATTTTTCTTCCAATTGAACTGAGGGGGTTGATGAAGGTAATCTGGTTGATGTTCTATATATGGACTTTCAATAATAATTTGACAAACAACCACATAATAGACTTTTAAGCAAAATTAAAGCCCATGGAATTAAAAGAACAGTGGCAGCGTGGATATGAAATTGGCTGAAGGACAGAAAGCCAAGAGTAGTGGTGAATGTTCCCCCCCCAGCCCCCCACCAGAATAGAGGATCGGTATTAGGACCACTATTCCTTTTGGTATATATTAATGGCCTGGACTTGGATATACAGGGTATAATTTCAAAGTTTGCAGATGATACAAAACTCAGAAATGTAGTAAACAATGAGGATAGTAACAGACTTCAACAGGACACAGACTGGTGAAATGGGCAGATAAATGGCAAATTAAATTTAGCGTGGAGGAGTGTGAAGTGATGCACTTTGGGAGGAAGAATGAGGAGAGGCAATATAAATGAAATGGTCCAATTTTAAAGGGTGTGCAGGAACAGAGCGACTTGGGGGTATATGTACACAAGTTGAAAAGACTTAGTTTAAAAAAAACATATGGAGTCCTTAGCTTTATGAACAGAGGCAGAGTACAAAGTAAACTTATGCAAATCCCTTATAAAACACTGATTAGGCCTCAGCTGGAGCATGGTGTTCAATTCTGGGCATCACACTTTGGGAAGGATGTCAAGGCCTAAAGAGAGGGTGCAAAAGAGATTTACTAGAATGGTACCAGGGATGTGGGACTTCAGTTACGTGGAGACTGGAATTGGTCTCCTTAGAGAAGAGGAGATTTGATAGAGGTGTTCAAAATCAAACGGTTTAGAGTAAATAAGAGGAAACTGTTTCCAGTGGCAGAAGGGTCAGTAACCAGAGAACACAGATTTACGGTGATTGGCAAAAGAACCAGAGGCGACCTGAGGATTTAAAAAAATGCAGCGAGTTGTTGTGATCTATAATGCACTGCCTGAAAGGGCAGTGGAAGCAGATTCAATAGTAACTTTCAAAAGGGAATTGGAGAAATACTTGAAGGGAATTTTTATTTTTTATCTAGGGTATGGGGAAAGAGCAGGGTAGCAGGACTATTTGGGTAGCTCTTTCAGAGCCGGCACGGGTCAAATGGCCGCCTTCTGCACTAATTTTATGATTCTAATTGCTATGCAACAATAAATAACTGAGCAAGTAATTCATTAAAGGCTAATTCTTACTTTAAACAAATGAGTTATTATACATCAAAATTTACTTAATTTATCATGGGAACCACAGCATAGACTGTTACTTTAATGAAGTCAGCCACCTCAGACTGACTGCTACAAACCATTAGCCATCATATATCCACTAATTATCAATACTGGATTGTAATCCAACCAACGCCTTCAGATAACATAAACCACTCAAGCTTTGCTCTTAGTTTATCTTGTCACCCAAACCATTCAATTGGATTTTATTGTTTTGTATTTTAACAAAAGCCATCCGCAAACATCCATGTATCAGAAATGTTAACACAGGAGGCCATTCAGTTCATAATGACTGTGTTGGCTTTATACTGGAGCATTCCACCCTAATCTAATTTCTTTGTACTCTAATATATTTTCCAAGTAATTCCCTCAAAGGTAATGATTGACTTAGCTTCAAAATCTGGTAATGCATTTCATATTCTAACAATCCTCTCCATGGAAAATAAATTCTAACCATCTATGCGTCCAGTACAGATCCTAAATGTATGCCTCCTGGTTATTGATTCACCAGTCAATGGAAATAATCTTTCACTACTTGCACGATCAACCCTTTTACTTCTCCCATTAGTTCGCTGCAAGTCTATTTCACTGTATCCATTATAGAGCTATCAGCTTAATGCAGATGTTGCTCTTAACTCCTGGCAGTATGCTTAAAACCGCCTCTTGTCCATCTGCTACCCATATATTAATACAAAACTGTCATTGTAAATACCCTGGAAACACGTTGAATGGATTTGGGTGGAGACGAGTTTCATACCATTTTCACATGTATATGGAGACAACTCTACATATTGCTGTATTTATTTTGTTGATAAATGTTTCTTAGCAGTCAGACTGGTTATAGAGGTAGAACGCCAGGCCCTAGAACATCGTGGGCTGCCCCGACCTGTATGAGAACACCACTGCAGGTCGTGGCTATAGAGCTGGAGCGCCGGGCCCTGGAACATGGCGGCAAATGAGGGTCCAGGGGCAGCACAGACCTGCCCACACTGCGATATGTATGCACACCAGGTCTGTGCTGGTTAATCCTCGCCACTGGATAATGGCCTAGCTCTGTCAAGCCCATGTGGTGACTGACATGCAATGGTCACCACACGTTTAAAAAAAATTCACGCACAGGCATTTTCCAACTCAACTGGAGTTCAGGACTGGAACATCTGGTCCTTCATTGAAACATCTGTGAACTCTCGTGGAAGCAAGTCATCTTCGTTCAAGGGACCGCCGATGATGATGGTGCAGAATTAAAGCTGGGGTATCCCATCTGATTGAATTTCACTAAATCTTTGTTATTTAAATAGACTGAAATTTTGCTATGATTCATTAGTTAATACTCAATAGGACTTTGAAGCATGTGAACTAATATTCATTTAAAGAGGTCCCATTGAGAAAATAGTCAGATGAACTACAAAAAATAAATAGGTAACGTAACAGCATGCCAGACATTTGATGCCACTGTCACACAGCAACATTAAATTCCTATTCTACTCCCATTTATCTGGAGCAGATTTGCTCAAAAATAGCATGGGCCTTAAAGCACTTACAAGTGCAAATTCAAATTTCTATTGCAAATTGAAGCAGTCCTTTTAATATATTCCATTACATACACGAGAGCAGGCATTCATATACTCCCCAACTCTACGGGCATTAAGTTCATGCAGGATCACCAGCTAGACATAAAAACTAATATAGGGGTGAAGTGTGTTTGAAGCAAGCATCTGTACTCCAGCATTCTTTGTGCTGGCCAATCTGCTACAGAACACCATCTGGCATTTGGTCCCAAATGGCATCCATGCTATCATTTCTTTTGATCACACCAGCAATATATGTAAATGAGAGAAATGTAATACTGTAGCAAATCTCTCTGGACAGCTCTTGGTCTCTTTTTGATCATTTCTGCATTATCTTCCTAGGAAGAACAAAATCACATTGTATTGTTGTTTTGTAAAGACTCACGCCATATCTTTTCCTTTCCCCCTACAATCTGCAGGCTTTTAAATGCCAAGCTTCGATTCATCTATCCGCTATTACGCCACATCTTTCTGACACTCTTCAACTTTGGCAGTATCTTACACTGAGCCAAGTCCCTCGTCTACATTTCGTAGAAATTAAAGAAAACCTTCCCTTTTGGGGATGTTTGGATATAGAACGGATGCTAAAGTACAGTTGGAGCCCACTGTACTATTTGTACCACCCTCTATGATGCTGATGTTGGGCTGGATGCCAGTTTATGTTTATATTATTGAATACTACTTATTTGTAGTTCAGTCTTAAATTAATAATTTATTCAAAAACATCTTTTACCATTTTGATGTAGTGGATTTTTGCAATCTCTGAAATTTGTAGGGAAAATTCACAAAGATACTGGCATGTCAAACTGGGATAGAAAGAAAATGTCTATTCCTGAATGCAGGACCCACTGGGTCCTTTTAGACCAGCTCCCTAATCTCAGCAATTTACAACAATTCCGCTGCATTTAGTTGCAAAACACAAGTTTTGGGGGGAGTGGAAGAATTAACAGCAGCACATTAACAGTAGATTCATTGGCAATAATCAAACCAATAACCTTGCAGCAGGTTCACCATTTTCAGAGCGATGAAAACTTTACTGCCAGAAAGCATCAACGATTTAGCAAGATACTTCATGGAGCTCGTATTGCAGCAACTGAAGGCAGATAAATTTCATTTTTTGTCTGGCAGCTGTGACTTTAGAGTATTATCCATTGTGCTGATTTAAAAAGGTTCAAGTTAGAGTTATGGATTGCATTAGTTGTTATTTATACTCCTGGGAACTGAACAGCACAATATTCAGGACACTGAAGGGTTTGCAGGTAATACAACACTGTACAAAGGGCCAAGTCAATCTAATCAATCTCTTTGAACGAACAGCTTAAATAACCATTAAGCCAAGTTTTCATACCACCCGTTTACAGTTAATATATTATATTCACAAGTTTTGTTTGAAATTTTGCATTTATTTTAAACATTACAGTTCTAAAATTGTGATTACAGAACAGTTTTCCCAAAGTTATAACATTTTTTTTTTGAACCATCATTAAAAACACAACAAAAAAAGTTACAAAAGTGTCATATACAAGACAGTAGGTTACCCTGACAATTGGATTGGTAAAACAAATCTGGAAACATTCTGCAATGTTAAAAATAAGTAAATCTGTGCTAATGATTTAAGGATAAACCAATCCAGATAATTTCCAAAAAGTATTTTTATTCAACATTTTTGAAACATTATCCAAAACAGGGAGTTTCCATATTCAAGATAAAAAGGAAGCAAATGTAAAATGACAACAAAATTGTAAATGCTGAAAAACATTATGCAATAAACACAAACTTAGAAGAATCAAACTTGCCCATTTTGATTTTTTTTTCTTTTTTTTTTAAACTAACATGATGGAAACAAACTATGCTCTGGTGAAATTTCAAGAATTAACAGTCCAACACTAATGAAGTATTCTGAAAATATATTTTTGGATTCTCATTCAACTTCCGACAGTTGTATTCAGCTCTACAGCTTTGAGATCAGAATTTCAGTGAGATGCTATTTAGTGCCTTAAGGAATTCAACAAGGACAGGGAGAACAGAAGCCTGTTCTTCAATTGAGATTATGTATTTGATGCATTTACGCTAGCATGCAGATCTCAAATTGTTGCAGTCTGTGATGGTTATTTCGCCTCAGCTGCTTCACAAATGTAGCTAATAGGGGAAATTATTTTTTTTTTTCAGACATAGGTTACTTTTAACCTGAGCAACATACAAGTATATACTCATACAAAATGAGCTAACCAGATTAGAGAAAAGTTGAAAAAAAAACATATGTGAAGCAGCTTATACATCAGGTTACTGTTCTAACCTGTGGCTCCAAACGTGGATTTTCTTACCACAGATGAGGGAGACACAATGTCTAGAGTAAGATACAGCTATGTGAATTGTATAATTATAACACAATCATTACAGATCACGGAAGTACCGTCGGCCAGAGTATGGCTTAACTCAGAGGAGTCACCAGTCCTTGAAGCATCATCATAAGTCTCCGAGCTCTTTTGCTCACATTACTGTGAGGTTCTGCCTGGTTGAATTGGTACAGTTTCTGTCTGACTTGATTTAATACAGAGCCCATGTGATCCCTAGCAACTGGGTCTGTCTGATCTAGATTCATGACTGCATCCTCCAGGTAACTGAAATGAAGGTCGAGGTTGGTTACTGTATACTTAACACATCACAAAAAAATATTATGAAGAGATAATATTTCTAATGGAAAATGCTGGAAAAACCAAACAGTCAGCAAATAAAAGAGAAATATAGAGATAAATAACTTTTTTGCATCCTCAAGGTGTCCAAAAAGTGCTTCACAGCCAATGAATTTACTTTTGAAGTGTAGTCACTTATGTAGGAAAATATGGCATGTAATGTGCACACAACAAGGTCCCACAAATAGTGATTGAATGGATGACCAGTCAATCTGGTTTTGGCAGTGCTGATTGAGGGAAGAAAGTTGGGCAGGACACCGGGTAAGCTCTTTGCTCTTCTTTAAATAGTGCATTAGGAATTTTTACGTCCAGCTGAACAGACAGACGTGTGCCTTCATTTAATGTCTGATCCGAAATATGGCACCTTTTATAATGCAGCACTACATGGGAGTGCCAGTGCAGACTGTGTGCTGAGGTCCTGAGGTGGGTTACCACTACAGATGGTGCCTTTCACTGAAGCACAATAGCTCTGAGGAAGGGCCCCACTTGAAATGTTAACCCATCTACCTTTTCCAGGAGGGGGTTGACAGGCTGTGAATTCCCAGTTGTCTAAGTATTTCAGATTTCCAACATGGAAGGCTGTTCTCATCATTTCTACCAATCGTCTTCTTGTTCCTTACCTGAGTTTTAGTTCTGTGCGCGAGTTGAGATCGGTGGAGAGCTGTTGAATAAGCGAAAGCAAAACTGGCTGGGTTAGGGGACAAGGAGGCTGACCAAAGACCAGCTGAGAATCCACAGTTTCACAGACATAAAGAACCAGGTTGAGGTCTGCTGCAGTCAAAGCCTGATTGATAGAAAAGAAATAAATGTTTTTTGCTCAAACCAATGCTCCATTACTATTAGCTTATGGCAGCCATTCAGTAATCAATGTACCACAAGAACAAACAATTTCAGTCATTTTTGCAAACTAAATGACCTGTGATTCTGTAAAACTTTTAAATTACACTTCATAATAGGGAGTTTAAGAATTGTGCTCAGCTATGATGCTCTGCAGTGTCAAAAAGCCAGCCAACTCACTGTTTTGACTCACTGACCCATGAAGAATAGCCACTTACCATGGCATTGGGTGGCAGCCAGCAAGAAAAGGGAGGAAATTCAAGGGAGCATTAAAAAAGAAATGCACTTTTTTTTTGTAATGTTCAAAAGCACATCCATATTTCAAAAGGTGTAAAGGAAACTGGATTTATGCAATGAGTTAAACATCAATAAGCTTCAATTCATATTATACCAGAATAGTACATCACTGCAACTCATTTGAAGACAACAGTTGGAATTCATTTTGGGAAAAAAGGTTAGTATTCTAAGAATCTGTGATCCTTTTTTCAAAACCTACTTTATAAAATCCAATAAAATATTTTCACATATTTTTTAGAACAAGAATACATCAGCAAAAAGTTGAAAGGAAACTTTGGTTCTCCAGGGATTGTTAAATGTATTAAATTGATTCCTTGGCTGATACTTTCATTGACTGTATTCTGAGAATATCCAATCAGAGAGCCCATAAAGCAATTAACCCTTTTCCTGAACTGGAATACTATACATTTTACATTTGTCACTGCTTCTGCCCGAATTATATGGCCAATGCTACTTGCGTAAAGTGGAGCAAGCACATTGACAGAATACGGTACTGTGAGTAATATAAACGTTTTGTCGGGAAAATGTAGATAGGTATATCAACAGAAGACAGAATACTTTTGTCCCTCAAATAAATCTGGCTGTTCTCAATTTTGCACTCTGCCACATATCAGCATCCCAATGTTGCTCTCGTAATTTAATAAAAACAGCTTCCAGTTAATTACACAAGAAAGGCAGATTTGTTTTCAACATTGTGCTAATTTTCCACCTTACATAATCTTAACTACATGCAACTTTAATGTCTCGATGATCAGTACAATACAACACATCATGTTGGTGGTAACATTAAACTGCTTCAAAAAGGCTTAGTGTTTAAATTTAGGTCCCAAGAGGATGCTCAATTCATGGAAAATAATATCCTGTTTACTAATTTAGCAGGATAGCCAGTTACTGTTAAACAATTCTCTTCGTAATCTGTACTCAATATACAGGCACAGTAATTCAGCCTTAATGAACCTGCCACCAGTAGGCGGCTGCACAGCAATAACATTTTTTGCAACAGTCCTGCAGGAAAGCAATTTAAAGTAGAATTTTTCATATTGCCTTTCTATTACTTTTGGGCAATTTGTAACCATGTAAATTTGCATCACACACCTCCAAATTAGCTGCTTGGCATCAAAATATTTGGTCGGAGAAAAAGCCCAAAACATCCCAATTCTGTAATGTTTCGAAGAAAATTCAAGTTTCCAAGATGTTTCCACTTGTGGGCAAGACCAGAACTCGGGGCCATAAGCACAAGATAATCATTAATACATCCAATAGGGAATTCAGGAGAAACTTCTTTACCCAGAGAGTGGTTAGAATCTGGAACTCGTTACCATGAAGAGTAGTTGAGGCAAATAGCATAGATGCATTTAAAGAGAAGCTAGATAAGCACATGAAGGAGAAAGGAATAGGATATATTGATGGGGTTAGATGAAAAAGGGTGGGAGGTGGCTCCTGTGAAGCATAAACACTGACATAAACACTAGTCAAATGGCCTGTTTCTGTGCTATAAATACTTTGTAAATGCTAGGTTTAGGTAATGGAAACATGGCCTTCATAGTATCAGTGTAACAACCTCAAATGCAAGACCTAACACAATCAAAAGCACTCTTGCCTCCTGCATACTCAAAACCATTGTTATCAATAAATCTCGTTCTGATCAACAGCTTGTACAGGTCACAGATATTCACATCACGTGGTTTAGGCAAAGGCAAGTTAGCCACTCAATCTCATCTTGGGCAAGGACATGAGGCCTGCTACTATGAGCTAGAATTGTAATGAGTATACAAACTTGCTTCTTTTAGCTCAACCAGGTTACAATGGTGCGCCTTGCTAATGAGAGAGAGATGTTGAGAACCATGGCAAGGAATGGAGCCTGTTTCCTCTCCCAATAAGATGTACAATACCAAATTGATGCCAACATGCATTTATATAGCACCTTTAACATAGTAAAATATTCCAAGGCACTTCATAGGAATATTATCAAGCAAAATTTGACACCGAGCCACATAAGAAAAAGACTTGGATTTATAGAGCGCCTTTCACGCCTACTGGACATCTCAAAGTGCTTTACAGCCAATGAAGTACTTTTGGACTGTGCTCACTGTTGTAATATGGGAAATATGGCAGTCAATTTGCACACAAGCAAGCTCCCACAAACAGAAATGTGATAATGACCAGATAATCTATTTTTTTGTTATGTTGATTGAGGGATAAATATTGGCCAGGACACTGGGGATAACCCTCAGCACTGCACTGGAGTGTCAGCCTAGATTTTTTTGTGCTCAAGTCCCTGAAGTGGGACTTGAACCCGCAACCTTGAGAGGCGAGAGTGCTATCCACTGAGCCACAGCTGACAATCTCGGTCAATGAGGAGATATTAGTGCAGATGACCAAAAACTGTCAAAGAGGTCGGTTTTAAGGAGCGTCTTAAAAAGGAGGAAAGAGAGGTTTACGATAGGAATTCCAGAACTTAAGGCCTTGTAAACTGAAAGCGTGGCCGCCAATAGTAGAGTGATTAAAATCAGGGATGCGCAAGAGAAATGTCAAGGCTCTAGAGCAGAATAGAGTTTTGGGTAAAAATAAGTAGAGTGGGTCAGAAAGGGACAGAGAGAGCATGAAAGGTAATAAGGCATCAGGGACTAAGGTGACATCAGGGAAAAACAGAAATAAGTCAAAGCTAAAGGCACTATATCCGAATAAAATAGATTAATTAATAGCACAGATAGAAATGAATAGGTTTGATCTAATAGCCATTACGGAGACGTGGTTGCAAAATGGACATGGTTGGGAACTAACTATTCCAGAATGCTTAACTTTTAGAGAAGAGATAGGCAAAATGGAAAAGGAGGTGGGATAGCCCTGATAATAAAGGATGGGATAAAGACAGTAGAGAGAAAGGATCTTAGTTCTGAAAATCAAGTAGAAGAATCAGTTTGGGTGGAGCCAAGAAACAGCAAGGGGCAGAAAGCATTGGAGAGAGTTGTTTATAGGCCCCCAAACAGTAGTTGTAATATAAATCAGGAAATTAGAGGCGCATGTAATAAGGGTAATACAGTAATCATGGGGATCTTTAATCTGTATTCATACTCCACACAGTTACTGCAAATTTGATTTGCCCAATCTACATTTAGACTGGGCAAATTAAATTTGCAGTAACTATGTGGAGTATGAATTCATGGAATATATACAAGATAGTTTTCTAGATCAGTATGTTGAGGAACCAACTAGGGAACAGGCTAGTTTAGATTTAGTTTTGTGCAATAAGGGCTAATTAATAACCTTGTAGTAAAGGGGCCTTTAGAGAAGAGTTACCATAATAACAGAATTTTATATTGAGTTTGAAAATGATTTAGTTAAATCCAAAACATCCATACAAATATGCTGCAGGTATGACATTAGAGTAGGGTTAGCTTGATTTAATTTTGATGTAGAAATGTCAATAGGTTTGTTGTTTTAAATTATTAGATCACATGGTAATGTGCTGTGAAAACCTGCAAGTTAATTTATGTAGCAAATAGGTAAAATGTTTTGGACTCGGTCCTTTACTGAGCTTGGTACAGGCTTCACACTTCTGGATATTGCCTAACTTCGAGAGACAGGTATACAGGAATCATAAACATCAGTCACTGGGAAGGATAAGTGACAATCAATGTAAATCCTAAAATTGTGCAGCATCCATCGGAACCATAGATGATTCCAAAAAGAAATTACCGACATAGGAGCCTCAGCCCATCGATATCAAAAAGAAAATTCATCTCAATCAGAATTGTGGCATTTGACCACCAAAACCTTTTAACAAAAAATAAGTGAACTTTTACAAACATTTTCTAGAACTTCTGCAACAATAAACCTTACAAAAATTACTCTGACAAGTAATTAAACTGACGAAACGGATTGGAGAAATGCTTTGTGCGCACAGTAAAGACTGCTACTGATAGAAAAAATGACTCAAAATGAGATCATATGGAATAGGGAAGAGTATCTGACCAAGATATTTCTGTGTGGCATGAAAATCTAAAGGGAAGTGTGTAAAGGTTATAAACAAGTGATAAATTTACATTTTAGCATTAATGTGCAAGTAATTCAATATATTTCATGAAATAAACCACCAAATAGCTATTCAGTATCGTAATTACGTCTCTTCTTGAAGTCTCAAGTTATTGGCCTTTATTTAACTTCCTATACATACCTGTTGAAAGGCTTGGTTAAGTTGCCCCTGTTGCAACAGCTGCAAGATGTGGGCCTGCTGGGATTGGAAATCCATGTGAGTTGATGGAATTGGCGTTCCGGCAGCTGATCGCATGGCCTGCATAATACTGGAAGCAACAGCAGCCTGTTGCCCCTTCATTGCGAGGCCAACTTCTCCTTTCACAATTCTCTGCACTTGAGTCAGAATCGATTCCTGCAAACTGTTGGATATCACTCATTAATTCGACTAACAATTTTCCATTAAACCCTACATTTATAAACTGCCCTTCAATCACAAAATGCTATGCTTATTTGAGAAGAACATTGTCCCTATACTGTACCTTATTTTACAGTTGGTCTGCTACACTATGTATTTCATTTGTGGCCAATCCAAAATCAACTTTTAATCTGCAGTTATGGTATCCCAGTTTTTAACCTGATGCTTTTCAATTGGTCTTAAAATGATGTACTGGAAGAACATTAAAAGACTTGGCACATAATTACAAATACAAATACATAATTACAAATATCCTGTTTTTAAATCCTCTCACTACACATTTACTGTGTTAAGCACTGCAGTCCTTCCACCTCAGTCTTATCTCATCTTTATCCAGCTAACCTCTATAAGCAAGAAATAGGCTGCATAACAGACACAGAAAAAGCAGGCTCGCCACCTGTGTGCATCCAAATTAACAGACTGGGAATTAATCATGATCCAAGGAAATGTGGCACATGCTATTTAGGTTCAGAACAGGTAGGCTGGAGAGGAATTTTGTTCAGTTATTAGACTGGAGGGTTTTGTCATTATTTTACCATGCTCTGATCCATATAGGTTTTGCACTTTAATACCTGAAATTATGTAGATCCAATGCGCCATCAAAATGGCTGTGAAAAACTTTCACAGTGTTGTAAAATAAATTGTCACAATTTACAAAACCTCTCAAGGAAAACTTCTTCCATTCTCCTTGCACCCTTGAAAAGTATGTGACGTGCAACTTGTTAGAAGGTAGATTGGAATATTAGATTTATATGGAATTTTTTGCTCAATTTACAATGATCAGGAAGAAAATTCACAAGATTGTTATCTTTTGTCAAACTTCATCTTTGGCAACTCAACTCCCTCAAGAAATTAAGTAAATCAGTTAAAGTCCATGATAGTGTGAACGGTACCTAGTGTGATCGAAGAGGAATCGATGGGCCAAATAGATTTTGTTTCAGACTTACATTCTTTACATAGTAAAAATGGAATTACTGTTTAGCATTATTTTTAAACCAGGATTATAGATCAAGTAACGAAGCCCAATATAATCAGTTCCCATACTGCACATTAATATGAATTAATGCTTTCAGGAAAATTGTGTCTAACATGAGAAATGGTATCTTCAAATAAAGAAAATTAGTTAGTGATAAGCTGTAAATATGGTTTTAGTCGAATTAAAGTATATAGCCACCATGTCAATACTTCCAATGGCGATAGCTGCTTTCACTCAGTTTTCTAACCGCTAACTTTAGAAAACGAACTCCACGACAAATAAATAAATAAATAAACGCAAAGGCTGGAAATCTGAAACAAACAGAAAATGCTTCATTAGCCTTCCCCCTCCTCAATTTGCTGCTTAAAATTCACAGGTCAGTCAGCATCTATAAAGAGCAAAGAAAGCTGAACATTCTCGGTACAACCCTTTGTGAGGCTGCGTATTTCCAGCATTTTCTGTTTTTGTTCCATTATAAATGCAGATCTTTCCAATTCTGTTATATAAAAGAGAAAATCTCCAAATCTGCCTCAATGTTAGAAAAGCACCTCCTCCTGCCACTGGTTTGATATTTCCACACCAACCATCTTGTGACCCCTCTTGGGTGATGCTACCAACTAATAACCAACAGTAGGTAGTACATTTGTACCCACCAGCATCCGGATAGAAATGCATTTTACACAGGTTGTAGAACAAAATGCTTACACAAAGCAAGAAAACAGCTAGTAGTTTCTGTTCGATGAGTATTTCTCACCCTTCTACATTCTAAATGGACTTTTTCTCCCTTCTGTAGGCCATACATGTTATGCCCCATGTCTAATTTTCAGCCCTACGCAGAAACACGACTTTGTTCTGCACCCCTCAGTGACAGAGGAATGTGCACAAAGGAAAGACAAGTGTGAATCCACCCGTTTTGATTGTGCAGAGTGGCAATACACCAAGAGCACATAGAATTAAAACCCTATTCTTTGCTCCCCTTTGTAGTAATGCATTTTAAGTTTTTTGTGTGAAATATTTCAGTTATCAAGATGTAAGAATTAGTGCTGGGAAATGGAAGACACATCGCTGTAGATTTGCAATTTACCGTCTGGACATAAAACTAGTGTTGGAAGCTGTCCAATTTTAATTTCATTGAAATTAACGGGTATAAATCAGGTGGTTTCTATAACAACAGTCAATCTGCAACACCAGTTTTATACCCGATACACATGTTGAAAATCTAACCCCAGAATCAAGCACTCTCTGGTCAAGTTTTGCAGAGCCAACTGCAATGTAAAAGCTCCCTCTGCTCTGAAATGCCATATCCCCAACCTCAAAAGCATTCCCTACTGTAACAGTACAAAATTATTTTCTATACTAGCCCATACACCCCTAGCAACCTGGTTGGCACTTCTCAATCTGATTTCACATAAAGCCTTTACAACCAAAGATCATCTATGTCTCACCTTTCTTGTCCCAATTCAAGCCTCGGTCCCCGAAGTTCCAAGACAGCATGTTAACCCATTGTATGCCAGGTACCCAAGTTCATATTGCTAACATTACGGCATAACACTAACAAGTGCCACAGCAGTTGGGTGTTTTTCTACTCACTTGCCGACAATGATGTGAAGCTGATGCTGCACCTCCGAACGCATGCCGTTTGTGATGGTGGCAGCAAGGTGATCCGTGGCATTATGGAAGCGGTCAATCATTTGCTGCAGCTGACTAATCATAGGATCTCGGGTTTCTTGCTCTTGGGCCTTTTTGGACTGAAGGTGAATCTCCAGTTGCTGGATATCTGTGGGTGAAATGGAAAGCCTCAAAAGGTTTATATATAATTTATAAAGTAAGATGGAGGTCAATGCAAGAGTTAGCCAACAACCTGAAACCTACATATTTGTATAATCATAAAAGAGGAGACAGTGAACACGAGAGTCAATGCATACTAATTCTACTGAAAAGTTTAACTGTGGACATGGAATATATATTGCAGCTTTCAGTGCTGTTATGTACAATTTTCATTGCAATGTTTCCTACTGAATTGCACAGTTCACATTTACTCAGTAAGATACATTTTCCAGCCCCCCCACCCCCCAGCCCTAGCTCAGAGGGTGGGCCCTTCCCTCCCACAACCACCACCTTGGAAAAGATCAGCTAATTCAGTCCAGACCACAGATTGAACTTGGGACCTTCCTGGCCTGTATGGCTCAGAAACCACACCACCCAGTGTACTTAACCACTGAAATACAAAAAAAACATAATCATCACTGCTAAAAATATCAAGGTTTTAAAACTGTGACTGTAAAGGATCAAAATAACACCTACATTCTTGTGTCCCCTGCTTGAAGCTGTCATTTATTTGCTGGAACATTGACTGGCATGCTTTTTCAAATACAGGTACAACTATACTCTGGAATGACTCTCTGTAAGTAGATTGTATCGGTCCTTGCAAAGCATCTGCTGCAGCTCTTCCAATACTCTCTGCAGTGTTCTGCAACCAAAAACAAAAGTATGTTAATCCAACAGGTGTGATACTCTCAAATGGCAAAAACATTCACATAACATTTTAAACCAGCAGAAAGTTCTAAAAGTATTCAATACTACTAGTTCTCCAAGGTAGTGTGATGGGGCTCCAACATGCTGTTTCAGCACATCAAGATCTGGGTGTTAGTCCATCCCATGCACAAGCTTGTAGTACAAGCACTTTCTCCTCCCCCTCCCCAAACACACACAAACACAATTCTCCTCCCCTCCTCCTCACCCAAGAGGGGAAATTAATTTTGGCCAGTCACTCTTGGCACCCCAAATCCAAAGAAGTTGGAAACACCAGCAAGAGCTTGAGCATTGTGCCCCACTCAGAATGGACAAAATATTGGGAACTTAAAATAAAATAAATAGGAATAGATGCAACATTAACTCCATAATGATGACTGATTGAAATTAAACGCTACTACAACCGTAGTCTCTTAGTTCATTACTTGTACCAAGTTTTGCCATTGGTGACAAACATTACTTTCAACAGGAAGATTATTTATAGCTTTAAGCTATCAGTACTTCAATAAAAAAAATCAAAAGTTCAGATAATAGATTGGGGGTGGGGGGGGGGGGGGCAGGACAGTCACTTTAAAGAAATAAAGGCTTGCACTTATATAGCATTTTACCAAGTCTCTTAGAAACATCTCAATTTACAATAAAATTGTCAAGCTCTGTATGCGGTTTGAGTTTTGTAATTCTATTTGGTTTTAAAAAAAAGACCAATCTGAAAAAGGCATCAATTTATTGTGCCATCTTCATCTAAAGTGGCGCTGGAACTAGTACAGCTGGGCAACGTAAAATCAGAAATACCGCTCATGATAAATATGGATTCAAACATTATGCATGATATGAACTCAGCACCAACTAAGCAGGGGAAATCTAGCAGCTCTTGTAGCAGAACACAGGACTGTAGCATCTGAAGGGCGACCATTCAAATCCTATGCCTGACTGAGCTTTGAACTTACCTGTTTTCATTGAAGAGCTTTGACCACTCGGAGGCAGGCCAGCTGCTCCAGTTGGAGGACTTGCTGTAGTGAAGATGAATCACTGCACAGCAAGTGGTTTCCAGGAGGAAAAAGAAATACAATTGGTGCCTGCATTATAAGAACAGATCCCTAGTTCAGGGTGGCATTGACAACGGCCATGGAGAGGTCAATGACCTAGACAGCCTATATGGAGGAGGCAATTGGCTAGAGGAACAGAGTCCCAGAGAAAATAAATGAGGGAAGCATATGTAATGGGGGGGCAACACAGGAAACATGATCGGGAAGTGAAATATGTAGACTGGCGGAAATAGATTATATGAGTACTAAAAAACACTAATCAATTAAATGTTTTAATCCATGCCATATCATATATAGCATGTTAGAAATTGAGAATATTTTGAAGTTTAAATCTTCAAAAATCTTACCTTCGATTTTACCATTTTTGTTATGTTCTCTTTTAATATCCCTTCAATTGCTGCAAGCTTGGTTGCAATGTGGTTATTCAGCTGACCAGACACTGGCTCCAAACTTTTGGAAATACCTTTTGGAATAAAGATTGAAGAACCTTGTGTTAATGATTCTTCAACATGCATTCTGGAATCCCTCTACACAGAAATGTGGATTTCTGCCAACACCATTTCATGATTAATCAGGCCATGAGTGTTATGGTCCATCGTTCAATGCTCCCATTAGAGTAAACTCAGTTAAATTGGCTTGTAAATCAAGGATGAGTAATTCTTCAAAGCTTAAGTTGTTAACCTGCCTTTAATTGGGAACCATGCTTCACAAATATCAATTGCAAAACCAAAGGAACAAAAAGACCCACAACAGGTGGGTTTACTAGAAACCTCTGCAAATGGCAAAGTCATAACACAAGGAGCATGTGTGTATTGGAGATGCTCCTGCAAATATACGACGAATCACAGGTATTTTGTAACCGGACGTGTCAGTTTCCAGCAAATTGAGAAATACAGCACCATTACTAGACAGTAATGGACAGCTATCAATCAAAACAGTTCACAATTTGTGGCTCATTTCATTATTCCAGGAAGTTTACCCATTCAATAGACTGAATGAATTTGGACACTAGGCATTTATGATAATATACAGTTTCAGATTCAATTTTATTTAGAAGAACATAATGTGCTTAAATGTCTGTTCACAAATGTATATCTCTGCAACCAACAGGATGTCTCATTAAACGAGGGATCAAAAAACCTTCGAGTTATGTTTTTTTTATAAATATTAAGAACTTGCATAAATGTCAAAAAGCTGGGTTTACAGAGCACTGGTAGAAAGATTACAAATTGGCCTCAAGTTGTTGCCCAATTGCAGATGTTTACACAATTGCACTTTCCCTATATTTTCAAGTATTCTGAGTCAGTGTGTGCAATTTTTGGCAAATTCAGACACCTACTAAAATTTATTTCACAAATTTCTGACTGAGCACGATTACCCCCTGCCTAAACTAGTGGGATAGCCCAGAAGAAATTAATTGCTGAAATTGCTTGCTCATCTGATTGTGCAGAGCAAAGGTAGTTTCAGAAAATGTCAAACAACGTTACCATTCAATTCTGTTAATTATTCCATAAAGGATGAATGTCAAAAATTTGTCCACGAAATATGTCAAAAAGCTTTCATCACTAACCACTGTCAATTCCAGCCAAGATTTTAAAAACTGGCACTGGTGCGATAAC
Organism: Pristiophorus japonicus; assembly: GCF_044704955.1. Classification (NCBI taxonomy): domain Eukaryota; kingdom Metazoa; phylum Chordata; class Chondrichthyes; family Pristiophoridae; genus Pristiophorus; species Pristiophorus japonicus. The sequence goes on from NC_091989.1 coordinate 119,571,294, forward strand.
TAGAAATTCACCTGTCCCATCACAAATGTTCTGACTGAATTTGTTTCAACTTTTGCTGGACATTTATTTAGTCATGAGTGTCAGCAAACTTGTGCAAACCACAAGTGACATTTCTATGGAAAAATACTGGCCAGTGTAAATAACACCAACATAAAAAAAACAAAAGAAAGCTAATGCACAAGAACCCCATCTTGCACCTCTGGGTGACAAATGTCAAACATGCAAACTATAAATGCCTGTATATCTTTTGAAGCCTTGCCTTCTGTATTCTAAAAAATATTTCAAGTTTTAAATAGTGGATTTGTACAAGAGCAACATATTTTTAAAAAAACATTCCTATCCACACATCTGCTGACAGGCCACCCAAGGAGTGAAACAGCAGGTTCCAGGGAGAGGTCCATTAAAGTTAACCTCTGAGTGCAGCACAATGTGACCAGAACACCACCCCCCCACCCCCAAGGAAATGAAATGACTGAAGACTTTAAAACCCTTGAACCCATTCTTTGCAGTAATCTTGGAACTCAACTGGAAGCACACAGCAAGCTGAGCAGCTTATTTGCTGACGCAGTCAAACAGCCAAATTAAACTAATTGCCAATAGTGATTCAAAATGTGGACTCACTTTGTTATCTCAGATAAGACCAACTCAGGAACCTGGAGTCCCAACAGATCAGACTTGTATTACGTGACAAGACTGCAAAGACATCCACATACGTAGGGATTTCTACACCAGCAATGAAAAAAATGATTGTATAAACTACATGTAGGTCACATCTACAGCGAGCACCATTATGCTCACTGTGCTCGAAATAGTCATGCTCAAAATAGGCATCAGATGAAGTGTTAGTGACTTGCAATAATTTCCCCACCAGCTGGCACGGTGCACAATATCATCCAATGGAACTTTGAGTGCACTATTTCAGCAACAAGGAGATTTACTACTAGTACCAACTATCAACGATCAATAAAGGACCCATCTTACAAGGTAATCGAGACAAATAAATGGGGGCTTTAAGTGGCAATAAAGAAACTCTACATACCTGTCAGTTTGGTCAGCACTGTTTCCATGTTTAGTTTATGAATATCCAACCAGAAGTAGATATACACCTTGAATTTTTTCTAGACACTTAATGTATCACACCAATACATTTCAGAATTGGAACATATGTTGAAATTGTGACCAAATTCTTCGTGAATTTTACAGATCACATGCTTCAACTTTTAGTAAAGCTGTTCTCAGCCCATACTCACATTGTGGTAAAGTTTTCTTCATCTCATCCCGAATGGTCTTCTCTATACGATTACTGACTGAATTCACCAAAGTCTGAGAGAGCTGATGAGACAACTGTTCCTGAAACTGCCCACTTCTTTCATGTCCTTCTGCCAAGATGCTATCTGTTCGTCTCTCTAAAAGGTTAAGTTAAGGCAAACCATTTCAAATGACAGAGTATTACAGTGAAGAAAACTAGTGATGTAGTACCTTTGAGTCACCACACTAGCACAACAACCAGACAAGATAACTGACATTCAGCAAGCTTTTAATAAAATGAAGAAAAAGCAGAAAAAGGGGAAACATACTTGCTGTACTTGAAGAGTCCATAGTATAGGATCTCACCAAGGTTGAAAAGAGCAGAAATCAAGAAAAAGTAAAGTAATGTCAGGTTTTAAAAGCTGCAAATTGAGGAGGGGGAAGGCTAATGAAGCATTTGAAAAAAGGAAAATGAAAAAACAAAGACTTTAAAACTCAAAGAGAAGTAATTAACTCAAAAGATCAAAGACATCAAACACTGCTGTGTTCATGGGATTCATGATCAGGCTATACCTAGAGAGGTATCAAAAGCTGCACCCAGCTGTGCTGTGCTGCTTGAAAAACAGATATTAAAACAACCTACATTATGATCAAGATAGACCCCACTAGAATGACAGGAAAGAGGTTTGATACGAGGAGCAGTGCCATACCACGGTCACAGGAGATTCTGAACCATCACCATTTACTTCATGCACATTGTTGGAGATGGTCATTGCCTGGCACTTGAGGCGCTAATTTTATTTGTCACTGATCAGCCCAAGCATGGATGTTGACACGGACTGCTTCATTAACTAAACACTGCGCAGCAACATCCAACTTCTGACCTTATGATGGAGGGAAAGTCATGATGAGGAGGAGCAAGATGGTTGGACCTAGGACACTGCCCTGAGGAACTCCTGCAGCAATGTCCTGGGGCTGAGATTATTGGCCTCCAACAACCACAATACTTTTTCTTGATTTCTGTTGTTTTGAACCTTAATGGGATATTGTACTACGGATTCTTCAAGTACAGCAAGTTGGACTTTATAATGTGGTCCTTTGTGTTAAGTAAGGTTCCAGTCAGTGAAGAGTTTTCCCCCTGATCCTCGTTGACTTCAATTTTACTAGGGCTCCTTGGTACCATTCTAGGTCAAACACTGCCTTGGTATCAAGGGCAGTCATTCTTAGCTCACTTCTGGAATTTTAACTCCTTTGTTCATGTTTGGACCATGGCTGCAATGAGGTCTCGATCAAGGAGGAGGATCAAGCTTACAAAACCACTACAGGGGAATCTTTCTCTGAAGCACTACTGATGTAACACAATCATGGGAGTTTGGAGATTATAAATCTTGAGAACTATCTTTTAGCAGTATATACAGTTATTGGAACCTCAGACTGTATCACTTGCTAAAATCAAACTCAGTTGTTGGACTTTATAATGTGGTCAGTCGTGTTAAGGATCCAATCTACTAATATTGCCAATACTCTGCTTTCTGGACAGAATAATTTAATCAGAGAAGACAGTTTATTTAATACCCAGGATATCGTCAAATGCATTTATTTCTGAAATCCATTGCTTCCAACAGGATATACGTCACTTACTTTATTAAGCTAAACATTGGTGTGCTTTTAACACTATGTAGGACAAAAGGATACGTTCTTGTTCTTGCTGTGTGACCATAATTCGTTCCACATGACCCATAATGGAGCCTTGCACTGCATCCATGTGATCAGTAAGCCTTTGTATAAGTTCCAACTGGCTCTGTCTCAATTCACAGAGCTCCCTCTGTTGGCTACGTAACAGACACAGCAACTCTTCCTGTTGGTCCATGTTGAACTGCTGCTGGAACAAAAAGGTGCTATATAAAGCAAGTTGAACGGAGTGAAACATTCCAAGGTGCTTCACAGGAGTATTGAGATAAAAATTTGACAACGAGCCACACAAGTAGAAATTAGCGCAGGTGATCAAAAGCTTGGTCAAAGAGGCATGTTTTAAATAATTAATAAAATAAATCGAGTATTTTTGTTAAATAAAGGTGAAATTAGACATAGGTTCGATTACATGCCATCAAGGAAGCCCTGAGGTGCTTTTCTTCTGACACAAATGTAATTATTTTATATGAAGAGTAAAAATAGTTTTTTGGGCAAACCATGCAGACCAGGAAGTGAGGCATCAGCTGGTCTCAGCCAGGGAACATAAGAACATAAGAAATAGGAGCAGGAGTCCATACAGCCCCTTCTGTCGCTTCTCGGCCTTTTGGCTAAGATCATGCGTGGCTGACCTGACGGGGGAGTAACCACTATGACCCCAAGGTGGTTCTCCCTGGATCAGGAAGGTATATGCTTGCTTTTTTGGAAATAGGAGGTGGGTGGGGTGGCTTGACCCATCCACCTCCACGGAGGTGTGTGGGGGACCTGACCCATCCACCTCCATGGCACGAACCTGGTATTGCAGTACTTCCAGGAACGGTGCAGTGGCTCTAGGCCTTTTGGCTAAGAGCATTGGCGCAGAGTGATCCTTGAATAGGCCCAAGGTGACCTCTGGCGTTTGTGATTTGACAAAGAATTGGAACGATTGGCTACGAATTTCAAAAAAAAATATATATATATTCACTTCCACAGATTTACAACCCTCAGAGAAGACATTTCTCCTCATCTCAGTTTTAAATGGGTGACCCCTTATTCTAAGATCATGCCCTCTAGTTCTAGTCTCCCCCATCAGTGGAAAAAGCCTCACTGCACCCACCTTGTCAAGCCCCCTCATAATCTTAAACATTTCGATAAGATCACCTCTCATTCTTCTGAATTCCAATGAGTAAAGGCCCAACCTACTCAACCTTTCCTCATAAGTCAACCCCCTCATCCCCAGAATTAACCTAGTGAACCTTCTCTGAACTACCTCCAAAGCAAGTATATCCTTTCGTAAATATGGAAACCAAAATTGCACGCAGTATTCCAGGTGTGGCCTCACCAATACCCTGTATAGCTGTAGCAAGACTTTCTTGTTTTTATACTCCATCCCCTTTGCAATAAAAGCCAAAATTCCATTGGCCTTCCTGATCACTTGCTCTTCCTGATCACTTGCTGTACCTGCATACTATCCTTTTGTGTTTCATGCACATGTACCCCCAGGTCCCGCTGTACTGCAGCACTTTGCAATCTTTTTCCATTTAAACAATAACTTGCTCTTTGATTTTTTTCTGCCAAAATGCAGGACCTCACACTTTCTAACATGATGCTCCATCTGCCAAATTTTTGCCCACTCACTTAGCCTGTCTATGTCCTTTTGCAGATTTTTTGTGTCCTCCTCACAAATTGCTTTTCCGCCCATCTTTGTATCGTCAGCAAACTTAGCTACGTTACACTCAGTCCCTTCTTCCAAGTCGTTAATATAGATTGTAAATAGTTGGGGTCCCAGCACTGATCCTTGCAGCACTCCACTAGTTACTGGTTGCCAACCTTAGAATGAACCATTTATCTCGACACTCTGTTCTGTTAGCCAATCCTCTATCCATGCTATTATATTACCCCCAACCCCGTGAACTTTTATCTTGTGCAGTAACTTAAGCGGAGGGGCACTACAGATGGTCCCAAAATCCTTGTGTAAGGAAAGGAAACTTAGTCAGATCCCCGCTCCTCATGGGAGAAGGATTGGAAATTTAAAAAAATGAACAGATCGAGAATGATTTCAAAACTACATCCAATTTACATTAAATTGTCAGTGTTTAATTTATTTAAAATAAGTGTGGAACGGGGTGAAGTAAGGCACTTGATGGCACAACTTTGGTCTGCTTTTGACAAGAAAGGCTCAGAGGGCATTCCGCCACTCCCTTCACCAATATTTACAACTTTGAAAAGTTCATCACCAAAAGAGCAACAGAACAGTGACACAACTATTGGCCAGTAAGATTACATGATGGTAGTCAGAGGTCTATCTGTTAATAGTTAACAGATAGACCTCTGACTACCATCATGTAATCTTACTGGCCAATATGTAAAATTACTTCTCCCTATTCTCCAACAGAGGAAGCAAAAAGCATGCTCTAATCATCTAAAGATCCACTTTTTATAATCTAGCACAAACATGATATAGACTTAATAAGTTTATTATATATTTCTGCTTCTTCAAATTCATGTTACGTAATTAAAAATATGATTCTTAACTTCAATCTGGTTGCATACTTGAGAGTTCCCCGATAAGACTGTAACTCAGTCACTCCCTATTGTAACTGGAGATTATGGGGACAGTGCAGGAAAGTGGAGTTGAGGTAGAAGATCAGCCACGATCTTAATGAATGGCGGAGCAGGCTCGAGGGGCCAAATGGCCTACTCCTGCTCCTAATTCTTATGTTCTTATGTAACATGGAGAGTTTAAGAACCTAATTTATAAATGCGGTGAAAACCATGTAGAAAAGACAGCAGGAATATAAATGATCACATCAACTCAAGTCATCTCTTCAAAAGATTTCTAAATTTCAATCATTTACCCAATTGATCCGAGTCAACGCACCCTGGAACCATACAACAGAATGTTCTAAAAGACCTCAGCATGAATGAAAAAAAATAAGAGATAAGAAATAAGAAATTGCGATAGAATGTTTAATTTAACATCTCAGCTCAGATTTTAACTTTTCAGATTGTTAAGGTGTCAGGTGTGAATATTCCTGTTTAAATAGATGGCAAACAGCATGAATTTGAATTAAGCCAAGTGAACTTCTGCAACCTCAGCTTGCCCCACAAAAATGTGCATAATAAAAACGGATTTAAAAATTCCTAGAATTTTACCAAATGCAGACTACTCCTCTTCATTCAAAGTTGCTTAACTTAAATTATTCGAATTCAATTTTTAAGCACTAAATTCCTACTTTGTGCTATTTACATTGCTTAATTCAAGTTATTGGATAATTCATTCTTTTAAGTGCAAAAAAAACTACTATGATCAGGAGTAGACTGTACATGGTACATGCAAAATATTTCCAACCAACCTGCTGTTCTGACCTTGGGGATTGTGTGGTCTCCCTGAACAAAAAAAAACAAGAAAATGACTACCACATTTAAAATTTGTTTGAAAAATAAAACTCATCAGTGTAAAGCCTTGATATGTGGCAATGAACCTACAAGCTGCCAACATATATTACTAGCTAACTTTGGTTTTTTTTCTGTAACCTTTCATATGTGACCTTCCAGTGAATGACAAGCAGCACAGTATATTCTCAGCCATCACCCACACATACAAGTATTTTCCAGCATGATTAAGTGGATAGTGATCAGGAAAGGCAACACTGGCTGATTTTCCTGTCCCTAATTTATGAGCACTGAGACCAATTCAGTACCTTACCTGCATGCCAGCTGAGGTTAGCTCTCTGAAAATAGGAACTATGTGGTCTGTATGTCTTTACCAACTGAGTCACCAGGGAACCATAATTTTTTTCTTTTTTCCCCAAAAGAAATGCAGTTTCAACAAATCCAGCCATTTTAAAATTTGGCTACTTTAGTTTAAAAATATTTTTTCTAGAAACACAACTATAATGAATCAAAATGTTGAATTGAGGGGCATTTTTGACCAGATTTAATTAAAAAGATAAGCTGTATTATTTAGCTTAGCAACAGTACATTCTGTACTCTAAATTTCATGTAGAAATCTGAGCAAATGAACTACAACAATTTGCATTTATAGTGCCTTTCATGTTCCAAGGCACTTCACAGGAGCATAATCAAACAACATTTGACATTGAGCCACATAGAGATATTATGACAGGTGACCAAAAGCTTGGTCAAAGAGGTGGTTGTAAGGAGCGACTTAAAGGAGGAGAGGTGCAGAGGATTAGGGAAGGAATTCCAGAGCTTAGGGCCTAGGCAGCTGACGGCACAGCCATAAATGGTGGAGTGAAAGAAATCAGGCGTGCACAAGAGACCACAATTAGAGGAGCGCAGATACCTCAGAGGTTTATAAGGTTGAAGGAGGTTAGAGATATGGAGGGGTAAGGAAATGGAATGATTTAAACACAAGGATGATAATTTTAAAATCCTAATCTGAGGAAGGACGTTCTTGCTATTGAAGGAGTGCAGCAAAGGTTCACCAGACTGATTCCTGGGATGGCTGGACTGACATATGAGGAGAGACTGGATCGACTGGGCCTGTATTCACTGGAGTTTAGAAGGATGAGAGGGGATCTCATAGAAACATATAAAATTCTGACGGGATTGGACAGGTTAGATGCAAGAAGAATGTTCCCAATGTTGGGGAAGTCCAGAACACAGGGACACAGTCTAAGGTTAAGGAGTAAGCTATTTACGACTGAGATGAGGAGAAACTTCTTCACTCAGAGTTGTTAACCTGTGGAATTCCCTACTGCAGAGTTGTTGATATCAGTTCATTGGATATATTCGAGAGAGAGTTAGATATGGCCCTTACGGCTAAAGGGATCAAGGGGGATGGAGAGAAAACAGGAAAGGGGTACTGAGGTGAATGATCAGCCATGATCTTATTGAATGGTGGTGCAGGCTCGAAGGGCCGAATGGCCTACTCCTGCACCTATTTTTCTATGTTTCTATGAGACATTACCAGACTAGGAGCCAATGTAGGTTAGCAAGCACAAGGGTGATGGGTGAGCGGGACTTGTTATGAGTCAGGATATGGGCAGTAGTTTTGGATGAGCTCAATTTTACAGAGGGTGGCAAGTGGGAGGCCAGCCAAGACAGCATAGGAATAGTCGCATCTGGAGGTAGCAAACACATCAATAAGGTCCAGGTGCTGAGGCAGTGGCAGAGACAGGCAATCTTACGGAGGTGGAAGTAGGTGGTCTTAGTCATGAAGGGGATATGGGGGTCGGAAGCTCAGTTCAGGGCCAAATAGGACACGGAGGTTGCGAATAGTCTGGTTCAGCCTCAGGCAGTGGCCAGGGAGGATGATGGAGTCAGTATCTAGGCAATGGAGCTTGTTGGCGACCAAAGACAATAACTTTGGTCTTCCTTATACTCAATTTATCTAGGTGTTGTTTCCGATGTTTCCTATACAGATAGTCTATTTCTTACATTAGTAACATTTAGTCATCTAAACAACAAATGTTTAATTGGCAACATGCTTAAAAGCTTTGACACACCCACATTCAATGCAACAAATTTTGAACAAAACAGAAAGGTGCCCAAAATAGTCGAGGTGCTGTCGAACTAGTTTAAACACCCAGGTCTATAAATGTACTCATACAATCATCCTGTACAGAGAGAAGTTAATGTCATATAAGCAACTCTACTGGTGGCAGTAAACTAGACAGTGAAGGAGGCTACTATTACTGGTAGCACTCTCGCTTTGGAATCAGTGGGACACAAATTGAAGTGTCTCACCAAAAATGCATGCACATCATTTAGGCTCAGATTTTAGTGTAGTACAGAGAGTGCTTCATCAGTCGGAAGTGCCATCTTTCAATTGAGCCATTAAGCAGAGACCCTGTCTTTCCTCTCAGGTGGGCGTAAAAGGTTCCATGACACTATTCAAAAAGAACAAGGAGTACGTTCGGTGTCCTGGCCAATATTTATCCCTCAACCAACATTACTAAAACCAATTATCTGATTATTTATCTTATTGCTCTTTGTGGGACCTTGCTGTGCACATATTGTCTGCTGCATTTCCCTACATTACAATAGTGACTATGCGTCAAAAATTGGCCGTGAACATGTGAGCTTTACTATGATAATTCAAAGTCATTTTTGCTCTAAAAAGTTTGAATAATCCAATAATTGAACTATGTAAATAGAACAGCAAAGTAGAAAGTTAGTGCTTAAAAAAACTTGATCAGATAATTTGAATTAAGCAACTCTGAATTAAGAATCACTGTACATAGAGGGTAGACTTCCACGAACTGCCCTATAATCTGTTAGCCCAAAATGTAAAATGCATTCATTCATATATAACAAAGCGCACTCAATGATCTACTCCCTAACCTTCAATACCGAAAGCTTTAAAAAAAATCACAATTTACAGTTTAGCAAAGAACATTAAGAGGACAAAATAGGCTTACAACTAGACTACAAGACATTCTAGTCATTCAGAGCCAGAAACATGTTGACAATGCACGAATAAATGGGCATTACAACATGTATATAATTTCAACCATGAAACAAATGCCAAGTAACAATTCAGTTTATTCAAAGGCTCAGTTTCAAGTCTAGAAAAGCAGAGTATTTTTTAAATGGAGAGAGATTGGGAAATGTTGGTGTTCAGAGGGACCTGGGTATCCTTGTACACGCATCACTGAAAGTTAACATGCAGGTATAGCAAGCGATTAAGAAAGCAAATGGTATGTTGGCCTTTATTACAAGATGATTTGAGTATAAAAGAGTAAAGACATCTTACTGCAAAAGTATAGGGCTCTGGTGAGACCACACCTGGAGTAGTGTGTACAGTTTTGGTCTCCTTACCTAAGGAAGGATATATTTGCCACAGAGGGAGTGCAACTAAGGTTCACCAGACTGATCCCTGGGATGGGAGGATTGTCCTATGAGGAGAGATTGAGTAGACATGGCCTATATTCTCGAGTTTAGAAGAATGAGAGGTGATCTCTTTGAAACATACAAAATTCGTCACAGGGTAAATGTAGGGAGCATGGTTCTGGCTGGGGAGTCCAGAACCAGGGGCCACAGTCTCAGAATAAGGGATCAGCCATTTAGGACTGAGATGAGGAGAAATTTCTTCATTCAGATGGTTGTAAATCTTTGGAATTCTCTACCCCAGAGGGCTGTGGAAGTTCAGTCGTTGGAGCATATTCAAGACAGAGATCGATAGATTTTTGGTTATTAAGGGAATTAAGAGATATGGGGATAGTGCAGGCAAATGGAGTTGAGGTACAAGATCTGTGGAATTAGGCTTGGTTATTGGATATATTTAAGGTGGAGATATTCAGATTTTTGAATGATAAGGGAGTCATGGGTTATGGGGAGTTGAGGCCAAGATCAAATCAGTTATGATCTCATTAAATGGCAGAGCAGGCTGGAAGGGGCAAATGGCCTAAGAACATAAGAAATAGGAGCAGGAGTAGGCCATTTAGCCCCTTGAGCCTGCTCCGCCATTCAATAAGATCGTGGCTGATCCGATCCTGGCCTCAACTCCACTTTCCCGGCCGCTTCCCATAACCTTCGACTCCCTTATCGTTCAAAAATCTGTCCACCTCCACCATCAACACAGTTCTCACTTCATTTTCAAATGGCTTTTAATTGGATTGACTCGTACCCAATATATCAGATATCAATCAATTTTGGAGTGTCTGCACAAACCTAACTTTAGGTATATTTTCCCCAGGTTGCTAACAAATAAAAAAAAGTTGTCAAAGCGTTAGAGAAAACTGCACCTGATCTGGCCTTGCATTTTTTTCTTGGGAGGTGGTGTGATTACTGAACTTTACAACACTGCGTGCATAACCCTAGAGGTTACTGCTGCCTCATTTAGAACTCTACTTCAAACATTAATACAATTTAACAAAAAAAGTGTGATCTGGGCAATGCAGAATTTGGGTCCTTCTATTCCTGCTCCTATTTCTTATGTTCTTACCACTCAGGCAATGGCACCTGTCATTCCTACAAAAAAGTGTACATCTTCCTTAACAGAAAAAAATAAAAGTTATGGAAGCTAGTAACCTTAATATATGTTTAAAATGTCTGTCTAAATGCAAACTGTCTACCCTGTCTTTAATGTAAAAAGGAAAATCCTGCCAATATATTTAATCCATCTTATAAACATGTTGTGCAAAATGACATCCCATCTAGTAACATTTCATAGTCTTAGTAACATTTTAATAGTTCTTACATAGTGAGAATAATTACAATCTGCTGGACAGTCAGTTTACATTTGGACTTGGAGGGATTTATTTCAGGCATCCTTCACCACTGAACATTAAAAGTCACATTACTGAGGTACTATAGAATAATTGCTGTGAAAAACTTCATAGAATTACATCGAATTTGACAGCACAGAAACAGACCTTTCAGCAAAACAGGTCTATGCCAGTGTTTATGCTTCTCACAATCCTCCTCCTACCTACTCCTCCCATCAGTATTTAAATTGCATTTGATTTTCCAGAGAGCACCATTTCAAGTGCGTGAAGCACACAAACATTCTTTAATGATTCGTTTTCAAATTCCAACATGTGTTAAAATTTCTTATAAGAACATAAGAAATAGGAACAGGAGTAGGTCATTTGGCCCCTCGAGCCTGCTCCGCCATTCAATAAGATCATGGCTGATCTGATCATGGACTCAGTTCCACTTCCCTGCCCGCTCCCCTTAACCCTTTACTCCCTTATTGCTCAAAAATCTGTCCTTCTCCGCCTTAAATATATTCAATGACCCAGCCTCCACAGCTCTTTGGGGCAGAGAATACCAGAAAGTTACAACCCTCAGAGAAGAAATTCCTCCTCTCAGTTTTAAATGGGCAACCCCTTATTCTGAGACAATGTCCCCTAGTTTTAGTTTCCCCCATGAGTGGAAATATCCTCTCTGCATCCACCTTATTGAGCCCCCTCATTATCTTATACGTTTCAATAAGATCGCTTCTCATTCTTCTGAACTCTAATGTGTATAGGCCCAACCTACTCGACCTATCTTCGCAACTTAACCCCCTCATCTCCAGAATTAACCTAGTGAAGCTTCTCTGAACAGCCTCCAATGCAAATACATCCTTAAATATGGAGACCAAAACTGAACGCAGTACTCAAGGTGTAGCCTTACCAATACCTTGTACTGTTGTAGCAGGACTTTTCTGCTTTTATACTCTATCCCCCTTGCAATAAAGGCCAACATTCTATTTGCCTTCCTGATTACTTGCTGTACCTACATACTAACTTTGTGTGTTTCATGCACAAGGACCCCCAGGTCCCTCTGTACTGCAGCACTTTGCAAATTTTCTCCATTTAAATTATAATTTGCTTTTCTATTTTTTCTGCCAAAGTGGATAACCTCACATTTTCCCACACTATACTTCATCTGCCAAATTTCTGCCCACTCACTTAGCCTGTCTATATCCCTTTGCAGGTTTTGTGTGCCCTCACAATTTGCTTTCCCACCCATCTTTGTATCATCAGTAAACTTGGCTACATTACACTCGGTCCCTTCATCCAAGTCATTAATATAGATTGTAAATAGTTGAGGACCCAGCACCGATCTCTACGGCACCCCACTAGTCATTGTTTGCCAACGGACAATGACCCATTTATCCTGACTCTGTTTTCTGTTAGCATGGATAGAGGATTGACGAACTAAGATATTACCTCCAACCCCGTGAACTTTTATCTTGTGCAGTAACCTCTTGTATGTGGCACCTTATCGAAGGCCTTCTGGAAATCCAAATACACCACATCCACTGGTTCCCCCTTATACACCCTGCTCGTTACATCTTCAAAGCACTCCAGCAAATTTGTCAAACATGATTTCCCTTGCATAAAACCATGCTGACTCGGCTTGATTGAATTATGCTTTTCCAAATGTCCCACTGAATAATGGACTCCAGCATTTTCCCAACGACAGATGTTAGGCTAACTGGTCTATAGTTTCCTACTTTGTGTCTGCCTCCTTTTTTAAATAGTGGCATTACATTTGCGGTTTTCCAATCTGCTGGGATCGCCCCAGAATCCAGGAAATTTTGGGAGATTACAACCAATGCATCCACTATCTCTGCAGCCACTTCTTTTAAGACCCTAGGATGTAAGCCATCAGGTCCGCCTTTAGTCCCATTATGTTACCGAGTACTACTTCATTAGTGATAGTGATTGTATTAAGTTCCTCCCTCCCTATAGCTCCTTGATTATTCACTATTGGGATGTTTTTAGTGTCTTCTACCGTGAAGACCAATACAAAATATTTGTTCAACGTCTCTGCCATTTCCCCGTTCTCCATTAATTCCCCAGTCTCATCCTCTAGGGGACCAACATTTACTTTAGCCACTTTTCCTTTTTATGTACCTATAGAAACTCTTACGATCTGTTTTTATATTTTGTGCTAGTTTACTTTCATAATCTATCTTCCCTCTCTATCAGTTTTTGAGTTATTCTTTGCTGGCTTTTAAAAGTTTCCCAATCCTCTGGCCTCCCATTAGTCTTGGCTATATTGTATGCCGTTATGTTCTTATGATCACACGTGGTCAGAGCAATTAAAATACATAACGAAATTCACACTATATTAAATGTTGTCTTTAGATTTGGTAATCAATAGCATGCATTACTACAACAGTCAAAGCTAACCTATTTTAAAATATATTAACTGCCTAACTAGCTGCATCTTGTGTTGCTTGCAGTAGCATTTTAATTGGGAAAATAGAAAAATTCTTACCCATCTTCCTTTTTGCTCTTTCTCTTCAATTTGGGAGACGATCGAGGAGATATTTTTGATTTCCAGTCTTTAACTGGAAGTCGATGAGAGGCAGATTTTGAGCCAAAGCTACATGCCGCGGAAGCAAGACTCGCTACTTCATCATCATGATCGCTGCATTAACAAAAAAATAATTGGCATATTTCAAGCACATGCAACGTGTTTTATTAACACCTGCTTTTGCTCAGTGTCAATCTTTTTTAAACCAGAAGGGCAGTCACTCCATTTTAATAGCTTCTCCATTTTTGCTTCGGCTATTCTGTAATGAGGGATAGCTTGAGGCAAGATGGGACACACCATTTCCATGAGGCACCTCACCATGGAGTTAATGAAATTTCAGTCAGGTCATTGGGGTAAACACTAGAGACAAGTCACTTTGCTACCACTCCCATACACTTACCTACTTGCTTTCCTGGTCGGGAAATGACCAATTGGTAAGTCACCAGGACCAGAGAGGATGCATCCTAGGATGCTGAGGGAAGTTGAGGAGTAAATTGCGGAGGTGCTGGCTATAAACTTCAATCTTCCTATATACAGGGTTGGTGCTAGAGGACTGGAGAATTGCAAATGTTGCACCCTTGTTTAAAAAAGGGTGCAAGGATAAACCCAGCAACTACAGGCCAGTCAGTTTAATCTCAGTCATGGGAAGCTTTTAGAAACAGTAATCTGGGACAAAGTTAACAGTCACATGGACAAGTGTCAATTAATGAAGGAAAGCCAGCACAGATTTGTTAATGGCAAATCATGTTTAAGTAACTTGATTGAGTTGCTTGATGAGGTAAGAGAGGGTTGATGAGGGCAATACGGTTGACATGGTGTATATGGACTTCCAAAAGGAGTTTGATAAAGTGCCACATAATAGGTTTACCAGCAAAGTTGAAGCCCATGGAATAAAAGGGACGGTGGCAGCATGAATATGAAATTGGCTAAGTGACAGGAAACAGTCGTGGTGAATGGTTGTTTTTCGGACCGGAGCATGGTATAGTGGTGTTCCCCAGGGGTTGCTACGAGGACACTGCTTTTCTTGGGTGTACAGGGCACAATTTCAAAATTTGCAGATGACACAAAACTTGGAAGTATAGTGAACAGTGAGGAGGATAGTGATAGCCTTAAAGAGGACAGAGACAGGCTGGTGGCATGGGCAGACATATGGCAAATTAAATTTAACACAGAAAAGTGCGAAGTGATACATTTTGGTTGGAAGAACGAGGAGAGGCAATGTAAACTGCAGGGTACAATTCTAAAGGGAGTGCATGAACAGAGACACCTGGGAGTGTATGTTGAAGGTGGCAGGGCAGGTTGAGAAACCGATTAAAAAGCTTACGGGATCCTGGACTTCATAAATCGAGGCATCGAGTACAAAAGCAAGGAAGTTATGAACCACCTTTATAAAAAACTGGTTCGGCCTCAACTGGAGTATAGTGTCCAATTCTGGGCACCGCACTTTAGGAACGGTGTGAAGGTCATGGACAGGGTGCAGAAAAGATTTACAGAATGGTTCCAGGGATGAGGAACTTCAGTTATGTGGATAGACTGGACACCTGGAGTTGTTCTCAGAGCAGAGAAAGTTAAGAGGAGATTTGATAGGAGTGTTCAAAAGCATGAGGGGTCTGGACAGAATAGATAGAGAAACTGTTCTCATTGGTGGAAGGGTCGCGAACCAGAGGACAGAGATTTAAGTTGACTGGCAAAAGAACCAAAGGCGAGATGAGTAAAAACTTTTTTATGCAGCGCGATGTTAGGATCTGGAATGCATTGCCTGAAAGGATAGTGGGGGCAGACTCAGTTGTGGCTTTCAAAAGGGAATTGGATAAGTACCCAAAGGAAAAATATTTGTAGAGCTACAGGGAAAAGGCTGGGGGGGGGGGAGTGGTACTAGCTGAAGCGCTAGAGCCAGCATGGGCTCAACGGGCCGAATGGACTCCTTCTGTGCTGTTATGCTTCTATGATTCTCAACTGCATGTAGCACTACATTACCTCTGTTCAGCACTGGCATCCTGGCTGTCGTGCTGGTGTAGCTGGTATGGATGCCGGTGGAAGGTAGCGTTCTTATGCTTCTCCTGCATATCCTCTCTCGAGCTTAAAAACAAAGCAACAGCTACTTGAAACCTTTGGTAGGACAGATATTTCTGCAATTAAAAGGAAACCGTCATCCAGAAGCATTAGTTCAGATCGATGGAATTTAGCTCGGTCAAAATCTTAAAACAGCATGCAATAATGTTTGAATATGCTGGTTTCATTTATTTAAAAAACAGACTATGCTTTGAGCACAAGATCCAATAGGGTTTTTTCCTTGGCTGAAAAGGCAACAGCAATTTTTGGTGTGAAAATCTGTTTCATTCTATAGTACAGATTATGCGTACCAGTCATATGAACTGGAGTTCAAAACTGGACTGCACTCTGCTAAATTCTTATTAATAGATAAAAAACACTTTCACTTCCAACTTAATATATGCTGATAGAAAGTTTTACAAAAATTCAAAAAACGAAGCCTTTATATGGAATCTAAAGGCTTTCACATCTAATCCAGCCATGATTGAATTACAATCAACGCTCTATGGTCTTTTTCATTATACTGTACATTTAGCATAGCTAAACTTTCGTGCTTGCATTTATATAGTGCCTTTAATGTAGAAAAACATCCCAACGCACTTCAGGAAAAAAAAAATGCCAAGCCAAAGGAAGAGATTAGGAGGGGTGACAAAAAGCTTGATCAGAGATGGGTTTTAGGGAGGGTCTCAAAGCAGAAGAGGGTGATGGAGTTTATGGGAGGGATTTTAACACCAAAAAATGGGTGGGTTGGGATTGGATGGGAGGTTAAAGAGTTAAAAAAACTGAATCCCGACCCCAACCTGCCCACTTCTGGTTTAACGGAGGCAGGATGGCGGGGCGGGTGGGGGGGGGATGGAAGAGGCGGGTGCGTTGAACATTTAAATATTATAATGAGGCTCCGTGCCTTATGGTGATCCACCATTTCAAATTTAACTGGCTGGGTGGGCTTCCCAGGCCTTGGGGAACCTCTCAGCTAAAGGGAGGCAAGGATTGCTGGATCCAGAAGGTAACTGCCTTTCCACTAACCTGCTGGACCCAGCATTCAGACTCCCACGCAACCCTTCTGATCCTCCCGAGGCCTCTGATCTTCTCCTGCTCGCCTTCATACCAACCCCCCACCCCCCCTCCAAATCTGCCCCCTCTCCTCCTCCCACCAGAGGTCTCCGATCAGCAGCCCGCCCCCCACCCCCCCGAAGCTTCCTATCTGCCCCTCCAACTGGAGGCCTCCGGCCCCTCCATCTCCAACCCCCGCTCCGCCTCTTCTTCCAACACCCCTCCCACCCCGCTCCTCTTCACTTTAACCAATTTTATGACAATTAAAGCTCAAATGACAAGGATAACTACAAACATTTTTTTTTAAAAAAGATGTCATTTACCATTATGTTATACAATTTGTAACATTCATCTTAAATTGGTGAATAAAATCTTGAAAATTTGCTCATCAATTCAAATTCATTTTGATTATGCATTGTGGTACTGCCATCTTTGGTCAAAAAATGCATATGGAACACAAAACTACAGAAAGTTTGAGAATGTTGGTATGGGAAGCATCAAGTTATGAACAAAACATTAAAAAAAAATCAAATCATATCAAGCACGGAAATAGAAGTCTTATATCCTAGGATAACCTGCTACTGACAGACATTTTGGCATGAAAATGCGTGCACTATTTTAAAAGGCCAAACACTTGAATGAAGTCATTTTTGAGTCACAGTTCCACTAGTGGAGTTGAACGGATTGTGTGGGCACCAGAGAAACTGCCATCTTACAAGATGGGGATAAGTTTAGGCCAAAATAAATACCCAAGGTGGAAATGCCCCAGCTGGTCCACCAGCCTGTGGAAAGAAAAAGAGGCAGATTAACATCTGGGGTTTACACAGAATATATGGCACAGAAACAGGCCATTTAGCCCAACCAGTCCAATGTCATGCTGGGTTGAGATCACTTCTCACCCAAAACATGAACGTGTCCTTTCCTTTCAGATATAAATGAACCTGCTGTATATTTCCAGCATGTTCTATTATTGTTTCGAACTTCCAGTTGGGGTTTCGCTTTTTATCTCCAACAGCTCAAGCTTGGGACTTTCTTGGCACACAGGTCTGCCCAACATTGTTGAAATGACAAGTTACTTCAGTCCAAGGCCAGGCCATTCAATAAGGTGCACCAACTTGCTGCTTCCTAACAGTCAGCTTACCTCCTATCAATCGAGGACAAAGTATTCAGCAGCCCAGACCGTTTCATCTGAAGAAAACTGTACACCAAACAGCAAATGTAAAGTCTACTGGGGAAGATAAGCTACGAAGATTTTATGTAGCATCCACCACATTAAACACAAGTTACATCATTACCTCCTTTCAGAACTTTTAAGATTGGTAAGTACATCCAATAATTTCTCCTCTACAGTGCTGAAGGCAGCAGGGGCCAGGGGGGGGGGGGGCAGGGGAGAATCACTTGTGCCGGATATCTCAGATGACCCTCTTTCAAAGGTTGCAAGAAATAAAAACCCAGCAGAAAGCAGGAGTCCAACCCGCCCTCCCCCAGCTAAAAAAAGAAAAACTTTTGTTGTACGTGGTCTAGCGACTGTTTAGAGCTGGACTGGTAAGAGGCCCGAGAGTAGATTGCTTTCCCAGTGTCTCATCCAAGGAATGTTACACAACATGGACAGATGGAAAAGCAAGATAAGTGGGGAAGGGAGAGAGCAGATTCAAGAATTTGAATGCAATAGATTGGATTTTTAAAATAACCAACACATTAATTGACTCACTGTCATATTGTAAAATATTTGATTGTACCTGTCATTGATGCTGTTACGAGTTTCTCTGGTAATGTCAGGTGCTGCTGGCCAAGGTTGGCTGGCGATGTTATCCCCTGCCGTATTCTCCTGAGACAGGGCAGTTTCTAATAGCGAAGGAGTATTTAGCCGTTCCACCTCCACCTGAGGCATATCTAGAGAGTGATGGCTATGTTCTGAGTTCGGTCTACTTCTCGGAGATAATAGATGCAGTGCTGAGGCAGCAGAGGCCATGCTATCCATATGATGGGTAGGCTCCAGGATCTCAGTGGGTAACACAGAGCCTGCAAATGCACGCTGAAGGGTCTCTGATGCAATTTCAGGAATGTCCTGTGACATTGCTGTGGAGGCTGAGGAGATTACGTCAGGGGAACGTTCCCGTGTTGGTGAACTTTGAGGCACACAAAGTGGGTCCACAGATTGAAGCTCCAAAGGAAGCGATGAGTTAGCACCAGTAATCTAAAAGAGAAAAAAAAAACTAGTTCAGATGTATTCTGCTTAAACATCAACTAAAATTAAATCTTATTTCACTGCTATCCCACCTCTAATTGAACAGAATGATTAACTTGCATTGTGAAACCCTGCTTGCACCCAAGGTGTGGGTTCAAGCCTCACAACAATGTTTCAGCACATAGCTTACGCTGATATTCCAGTGTAGTACTAAAGGAGTGCTGCATTGTCAGAGATGCTGTCCTTCAGACAATATTTTAAACTGAGGTTCCACCTGCTCATTTAAATGATGTCAATCACATGGCACTATTCAAAGATCAAAGATTTTCCCCAGTATCTGGTTAATATTTCTCCTTCAACCAATCAGCTCATTGCTGTTGGTGTGCAAAAAGGCTGCCAACTTTTCTTATATCTGTACAAGTTATTGCATTTCAAAGTAGACCATTGCATATGAAGTGCTAAGAAATGAGACCAGACACTGGTCCTGACTTTGCAGCGAGAATTGGTGGCGAACTGTCAGCGTTAGTCATCATTACCCCTCAAACTGATCACAATTTCAGGATTTAGAACATGCGCATCTAAACGCGGAAATCCAGAAATTGCGGTTGGTCATTCACTGCTCTAACACAGGCTGCACTGCGGACACCCACCCCTTCCCCGCACACCATAGTCAGCAATCAGTGGAACTGACGAAAACTTTTCCACGCTAATTATCACTGTTTAATACTTCATTAAATGTTCAGTCTTGTTGGAATAGGTGTAATTGGGGGTTTAACAGCGTATTAACTGCTAAACAACCACTCTGGCCCTAAAAAATGAATTTTTAGATTTGTGGAATGTCAAATTTCTCCATTGCAATAAAATTTACAATTTTAAAAAAAGTACATATATTTTTTAACATTTGTTCATGATATTTCAGCTTCTACCGTAACACCATGCGTATGTCCCAACCTTCCAATCTTTATTTTGCTAACATTTTTTTTTAATTGAGGATAAAAGTTGCTTTTTATTTCCTGGTTTGCTGTCTGAGAATTCATCAATGTGATTGGCTGCTTAGACAGCTTGATGATGTCATTGCTCCACCACACTAGGAATCCCCTATTCACAGCACTGCAATCAATTATACATCAAAAAACTTCCAAGTTTTCACCAATGGGCAGCTTTCTTCAAAGTCAGCGATGATCGCTATCGCTTCGCCACTGACGACAAATTACATGCCAATATATAAATGCAAATCTATTTTTCTTTTTATGAAAACTGTATTGTGAAATAGATTAGGAGTTGTTCCAGGCAAACCCTGACAATATTCTGAGCAAACCAGTGCTAAATGTTAAGAGATTACATTAAAGCAGAATGTAACATCAGCAGTTTGCACTTAGATAGAGCCATTAACATAGGAAAACATATCAAGGCACTTCACAGAAGCAAAAATTGACACCAAGCCAAGAGAAGATATGAGATGGGGTAAGTAAAAGCTTTGTCAAAAGAGGTAGGTTTAAAAAACGGTCTTAAAGGAGGGGAGAAAATTAGGGTTAGGGTTAGGGAAGCAGAGGTTTAGAATGGGAATTCCAGTGTTTGGGACCTAGACGGTTGAAGGCAGAACCACCAATAGTGAGGCTAAAGGAGTGGTGCACAAGAGGCCAGAATTAGGTGAAAGTAGAGGAATTAGAGGAAATGGAGATGGGCGAGGTCGTAAAGGGATGGACGAGGTCGTAAAGGGATTTTAACGTAAGGATGAGAATTTTAAATTGAGGGTGTTGTGGGACCGGGAGCCAATCTAGGTCAGCAAGCACAACGACTTAGTGCGGGCTAGGATATGTGGAGCAGAGTTTGAGATGAGCTGGTTTTTATGCAGGGAGGAGGATTGGAGGCTGGCCAGGAGATAATTGAAAAAGTTGAGTCTGAAGGGCTAGATGAGGTTTCAACTGTAAATGGGCTGAGGCAGGTCAGAGAAGGGTGTTATGGAGAGTACACATAAACAAAATCTACAATTTTAGTAAATTCTAACAAAAACAAAATTATTCTAATATAGACTTTTCAGACATGGATGAAAATATTACTATGTTCCTCAAAGAACACACTTAACTTTTTGCAGTCTGGGGTTTTACACATCCAGAATAGCATAATAGCATGTATAAAATTTAAATCAAAGCAGTTGGCAGCACTCTGGATGATTAACAGTCTAAAAACACAGTCTGGTAAACTAAGTACAAAGGATGAACACTATTATTTCCTGCCACAATCCTAAGATAAGTAAACATAATTTTTCTGTCCACTGCTCTTTTAGTTCTTTAATAGCAGTCAGTGAGATTTCAGTGCATTAAGTAGGAATGTTTCACATTCACTTCTGTTAGCATAATCTGCCCGAACACTAAATTAAATGCTGTCACCCAGGAACCTACATGGACATTTAAATAAAATAATTTTTAACATGGATTAAAAAATATAGAAAGGTAATAAGTAGTTGATATTTTGCATATTTATATTGGAAAGTGCTCCTTTTCTATACTTTCCTTCCCTTTTAACCTTTGCACTAGTATCAGTATTTTCTCAGTTTACTTTTGTCCCAAGTTGTGCTTCACATTCTGCCCACTGTCCAAATAGAACATGTTACTTCTATGAAGATCAATAAAACGAACACTCATTTTTTTAGACCCCTTCTTTTATAATGGGCATACCTGAAGAGGTTTTATAGGCAGCTGGTCAGAGAGCCCTGGGATAAGCTGAACAGAGTTGTTTCTGGGACTAGCTTGGACACTGTTGCTTGTGCTGCTACTGAGAGTGACACTCTCCAATGTCATCTTTGGGCTTAGACACAGGTCTTCAGCAGGTCTAAGAAAATAAATTGTACAAGGAGATAAATCATTAGATACTTTTTTTTCCTCCAAAAAGCAGTTGAAAAATACTATCATCACTGTCTCTGGGGAGATCTCTTACAAACATCTTTGCAAATTCTCTGAAGATTTTCACCTTCCTTTCTGGGCAATTTTTTTTGCAACATCATAAACCTTGACTACTGTGAATTGTGAATACTACTACTATATAAATAAAAGTTGTTATTGTGAGCCATTAGAAATCGAAACGTACTATTCAAATGTGACAGCCCCAAATAAATGGTAAACTTCAAGAATTGTGGCTTTGCATATTCTTAGATGTAAAATATTTGGTTTGGAGGAGATATAATATATATTTGGATTGGATGGATATATATATATATATTTGGTTTGGAGGATATATATTGGTTTGGAGGATATATATATATATATATATATTTGGTTTGGAGGCTATATATAAATATATATATATAAAAAATATATATATTTGGTTTGGAGGCTATATACACACACATATATGGTTTGGAGGCGGTATATATATATATACACATACATATATATGGTTTGGGTGTTTAGGGGCTCTATATATGGTTTGGAGGCTCTATATATACACACATATATAGAAATATATTTGATTTGGAGGCTATATATATATATATATGGATTGGATGCAATATATTTGGATTGGATGCAATTTATTTGGATTTTCAAAAGGCCTTCGATAAGGTACCACATAGACTCATGAATAAGTTCAGAGCACATGGAGTCAGAGGACAAAGAGCAGCATTGATGGCAAGTTAACTACAGAACAGAAAAGAATAGTTCAGGATAGCTACGCAGACTGGCAAAAGGTGAGAAGTGGTATTCCACAAGGATCAGTGTTGGGATCAGTTATTCACAATTTACATAAACGATTAGTACAACTTCAAAATTTGCAGGCGACACCAAATTGGGAGTACAATAAATACTGAGGAAGACGGCAACAAAATATGAGACGATATTAATAAACTTGCAAAATGGGCGTATAATTGGCAAATTAATTTCAATATAGATAACTGAAGTATTACATTTTGGTAGGAAGAATAAGAGGCCATATAACTGCTTGGATATTAAAGGTGTAAGTGGAGAAGAGGAGCAAAGGAATCTAGGGGTACAGATGCACAAATCACTAAAAATAGTGACAGGTCAATAAAGCAATTTAAAAGGAAACCAAGTACTGGGGTTCACTTCGAGGGATAGAATTGAAAAGCAGAGATTGTTAATTTTGTATCAAACATTGGTTAGACCAAACTTGAAGTACTGTGTACAGTTCTGGTCTACATATTATAAAAAAGGATATAGAAACACTGGAGAAGGTGAAAAAAAAGATTTACAAGGATAATACCAGAACTGTGACGATGTACTTATCAGGAAAGGTTGATCAGGCTGTGGCTCCTTTCTTTAGAAAAGAGAAGGCTAAGGGGTGACCTGTTAATAGATCTTTAAGATTATGAAATGCAATAAAGTCACTTTTAGTAATTTAGATTTTCACAAATAAATGTGCAGCAAGTAGCAAAATGGGTCGAGCAATCTAATTTCCATGAACAATTTCAGTAACTATGCACTTCAAAGGACTCTGCCATCTACTGGTCAGCAACCAACAAGTCAAGCTTAACATACAGTAGGCTCCTTGCTAGCATGTATACGAGCAATTCAAATAAATGATGCTTACATATTCAATTGAATTTAGCCTTGTATACCAATCAACAATTAGAAATAGGGAAAGTTTACCAACAGGAAAATACACCTGGACCAATGTGTCTACCTCTTTCTTTTGTTAATCACAACCCAAGTTAATACCTTTTCACTAACCCTGAAACCCCATCCTTATGAAGACATGTAGTTGCCTTAAACACATAGATATTACAGGTTAAGCGTCCGAAATCCAAAGTTCCGAAATTTGGAATATTCCGGAATCCGGACACCAGGCCAATCCGTGGCGGGGACGTCCAAAATTCGGAAAATGTCTAGAAATCTGGACCCGCGCCCCCGCTCCAGCCGTCTGACCTTGCCCTGCCCCGGCACCACCACCCCCTCCCCCACCCCCCGCGAACTCGCCCCGCCCCGGCTGCCCGAACTCACACCCGGCCCCCACCGCCCGAAATCGCCCCCGCCCCACCTCAGCCTCGTCCGCCCCCACCTCCTCGCCTTACCTCGGTCCAGGCGTTTCCGGATTCAGGACGTCAGAAAGACTTTCCGAAATCCAAAAATACCCGACATCCAGAACGGCTTCGGTCCCAAGGTTTCCGGATTTCGTACGCTCTACCTGTATTTAGTTACAATTGTAACTAAGTGTCTACTACCATGTTAAAAATCCTGACTTATGCCTCTAGTTTTTAAAATGCATCAATCTGAAATTATCTGCATCAATTTCATCAATTCCATTCATAATTTTGAAACTCATATTAAGTCACCTCAGAGTACCTTCTTTCCCAAACCGAAGCCATCTAATTGTAATCACTACAAAGTACAGCAATAAGGAAATTGGATGGACTGATCGACAACCTAGGCATCATACAAGGATTAGACAGACAATCTCAGCCCAGTTAACCCTGCAAAGCTCTCCTACCAATATCTGAAGGCTGCTGCCCAAGTTGAGTGGGCTATTCCAGATTAGTTAAGCTACAGCCTGACATTGTTGTACTTTCAGAATTCATCAGATAACCTTGGACCCCTCCATCACCATCCTTGGCTATGTCCTGTCCCACTGGCAGGATCCACCCTGCAAACGTGGGTGCTCAGTTGGTTAGGGGTGGCTCTAGGAGTTCTCAACGTCATCCCCAAACACCATGGAGTCTCATAGCTTCAGGTCAAACAGAGTCACGGTAACCTCCTACTGATCACTGCTTACTGTGCCCCCTCAATTGACGAATCAGTACTCCTCCATGTTGAGCATTACTTGGAGGAAACTCTGAGGGAAGCAAGGGCAGGGGACTTCAATGTACATTTGTTCTCAATCAGGAAGGAAATACAGAAGCAGCCAGTCATCCAATTGTCTTTGCAAGGAAACAGAATACTTTTTATATACAGAAGTTAAGAAGTATGTTTGTGTGGTGGTTATGATATTCAATTAGGAATCTAGAAGTCTCGAATTCAGATCCCACCATAAGTTGCGAAAATAAATTCAATAAATTTGGGGAGCACAAAAATGAAAGCTGTGTTCTGCTGTAATAACCCAAATGGCTCACTGATGTCCTCAGGGAACGCTGTAAGCTTACCCAGTCTGGCCCTGTGATTCCAGTCGTACAAAGCCCTCTGCTGTGGCCCAGCATGTGACTCAGTCACAAAATAATTACTACAATAAAAGATCCACCAGCACCTCAGGACAATTAATGTGACCTCACCAGTGTCACCAATATTTAGAGAACACAATTTAAAAAAATTACAGGACTGCTACAATGCATCCTGATAACAATCTATTTTGACATGTTGAAAAGCACCTCAATTCAGAAGGCCCAACAAACTATGGACATGTCTTACAGACTATAGCAATGGGTTATCGTCCTAAATGAGGCTAAAAATAATGATCAATTGACTTACAATTCGAGTGCATTCACGTTAGGTGCCAATTGTACTTCCGAGCTAGGTGTAACGTTGCTACATGCAACTTGAAACAACATTGTCCCTGATGAGAGTAATATTTGGTTTCCTCCCACAATTGGGTTTTAATCAATAAGCCCCATTCAAATTCCTCCTCAGCCAAAAAAAAAGCATTTTTGTTGGTTTGTTTATCTCCCATACTTTGTGAAGCACATTGAAGTTTGGGAATGAAACATCCATTTTTGTTATGATACACAGCAAAGCTGTTTTGTCCAACTTTACTTCACGGAGAGACCAAGAAGCAGAGTAAAAGGAAAGTGGGGACCAGGATGATAGGAAGAGAAATGAGAGACAGACAGAAACCAGTTCAACCCTCCTCAGCATTCAACATTGAAATGAAACTATCCAGAAATAAAATTTTAGACATTAAGCAGAATTACTTATACTGAATTGATCTTTGAAATGGGCACGATACTTTTCTGTAGGTAATGCAAGTTGCCTACCTTGAAGCTCCAGTCTCATTAGCAGAGCTGTTGCTCAATCCAGTCACTGCAGTCAAAGTGCTTACACTGCTCCCTGGTGACACAGAGATCTGTCAGCAGTAAAACAGTTAGTTACAGCAGCACAGCACTCATAGTGGACAAATAGACACCTAAACCCTAACAAATACTGTAAATGAAAACATTTTGTAATTGACTGGTACAATTCTCTGCCACTATGATAATGATTTTACAATCAGTACATTAGAACACAAGCCATTTAACATGCCGCAGGAGGATTAAAATCTAACAGGTCGCAATTAGAAGCATGCTAGAAGGTCTGAGTGGCAGAAGCACACAGCAGATGTATTTTTAATGCAAAATGTGTTAGCACAAAAGTTCTAACAAAGACTTTACCAGCAGTAGCTTACTCAGCAATAGGGAGACTGGGTTAGCACACTATTCTTCCAACTGAGGGTGCCAGCTCAGATAGAATGAAAATCTCCTTCTGGTGACAGTAAAGATCTAATGTAAAATCAGTCTCGTTGCCTCTACCCACTTTCAAATGAATGAATGTCAATACTTTCCAAATTCTTGTGCCTCACGCAGAGAAACTAGTGAATGAGAATAAGAGAATGACTGGTACCCTGTACAGGAATTTATAAATTATACTGGTGCGATGGTGTATATACTCTAATGGAGTTGGGGTCAAGGTGCAATGGGTTATCTCCCAAAGTGGGACTCAAATAGTAGTTTCGGAGCTTTACATTGCATCTGGCCAGGCCCGAGTGGCAAAGCGAAGGGGGCGAGGCAGGAAGTAAGACTGTCACATTCCTCAGCAGATATCCTTCAGTGACAAAAAGCAAAGATTCACCGGAAAATACACATTTTAGAATTTATCTTCAGATACAAACATCAAAAACACACACCTGTTGAAGTGAAGCGCTAGGCGTCATGAAAGCATCTGGAGTCATTAACTTTGGTTTGACATCATTAGAGACAGAAAGAAAGTCTGCAGGAGTTGGAAGATCCACTATACGCCGCAGATCATGCTGAGAACCTCTACCAGAGCCTTTGTCGGATGCTGGCCCTTCAATGCTCACATCTGTTAGATGATCTGTAAATGCTTCAAAATCACAAATAAAACTTATTTTAGAATACAATATACTTTAAAAGCTAAAGAAACATTAAGCATTAATCATTCCATTAGGTTGTGAAGCAAGGACTCAGTGCTAGTACTTTTATCAACAACTATTGACCCTTCCAACTGATGACCTCAACCATAGGATCATACTTTGTCACTGATGGTGACAGAGAAGCTTTATACACACATGCCTCTCCAGATAAAATGCACAACTCCTATATGCCAAGTCTGAGCATAGTTGTTCACATTTCACTGCATACGGAAAATAAAAGAGAACTGCAGATTATGTAAGGTATCAAAAATAAATGTATATTTTAAAGAGGACAGCACATGGTTAATATGAAAATTGACAATTTTAGTTTGATGTTAGGTGACAGATCACAGTGTACAACTTACTGAAGTCTTCATGGGAGACAGCTGATGGCATTAAAATAGGCTCTTCTGTATTCTGATGAGGTTGGAAATAAATCTGCACATCCTGAAGTGTTCTAAAACAAGATGAAATGTTCAGAACATATTTTGAAGTTAGCAGAAGCGATTTGTAACCCATAACCTGCACCCAATGCCTCCTAAGGATTCTAACAACAAAAAATATTTGAAGTGGTCCTTTGGTCACACTTCATAGCTCATATAAAAGCAGAAGGAAAATTGTTCATTCCCTTTCATTCAATTGAAATGGAATGGACAATTCCACTGTAACAACGTGCTACAACCTGTGACTCCTTGAGAAAAGAGATAAAGGAAAAAGACAACTTTTCAAGTAGCTAGAATGGTGGATGCTCAGGCTGTTAACATGGTTATTCCAAAACACAAAGATGCACCAGTTTTATGCAATGCAAATTTCTGAACAGATTGCATACAGGTACAAGTGTCAAAAAATGTTTTTTGACAGGATGCCTAATAATCCTGTTCCATCTACTATGGGAGTCTCTCAAGGTCCAGGGATGCTAGAGGGAAGTAACTGCACTTCCTCAGATTGCCTAAAGATCCCTAGCCAAGCCTACCCCATTGCGTCAAGTGATCCTATGAAAGGCAATTACAAACATTGTTATTGTTCACACTGGTTTTGAAGAAGAAAACTGTTTAAATGGAATAGTAGAAGCACAAGATTCTTGGAATCTACTTTTGACATTTTCCAAGTAACCAGAATGAAGGTATATGTATCTGTTGCCCGCATTGCTATTTATATGCTTGGAAAGCAATATTATCATATATCCTTCATTTCGAAGGAAATGGACTCTCATCCCCAATTACTTGAGTTTCTTAACTCACTATGTGGATTATTTCATTCACTGCAATTCATAGAAATAAAATGCAAGGAATATGCTCAACACTCACGCTTAAGGTAGAAGAAAACTTTAAATTTAGAAACTTAATTGGGCTCTTAAGAAATAATTAGAAAAGCTCTGAGAATTGCATTGCAACATAATTAAAAATAATTCATTGTCACCATACATGAGCTTGAAAGATCGATTGTTTCAGATCAAAACTGTCAGTAGTACCACAGATATCAGCCATTATTTACAATTAGAGATTCGTAATAAAAATAAATTTAAAATGGAAACATAATATAGGAAATTTACAAACTAGTGTTTGAACATTGCATCATACTCAAAATAAAACATCCCAGAAAATGCATTTTGCATTCAACCAAATCTAGGGATAAATTGCAACTCTCGAAAAGCACCCAACCCCCAAGAAGCTCATCCATGTTCTTACTATGAAAGGACTATGCATCTAAATTTTTTCCTTGTACTCACTCCACGATGTCTCATCTATTTACTTAAAGATTGAGTTATTTTCATGAGGAGATTAAGGAGTAATTTGATAGAGGTATTTGAGATTATGAAGGGATGAGACCAGAGGAGAGAGAAACAGACTGTTTCTAGTGATTGAGACATCTAGCACAAAGGCACAGATAAAAGATTAATGCAAGAGATTTAGGACAGAGAGCAGGAGAAACATTTTTTTTAGAAACAGCACAAGAAGCTGTGTAATGGACTACCACAGTCAGTGATTGAAACAGGTGCAATGTCAACATTGAACAACTGGTTACAGAGGTAGTTTAAAGGAGAGGATTAAAGGGATGGGGAACTGAGCACGCACAGGGGATTAGAACTACTGCTCATGTGGAGAGTAAACACCAGCACAAACTGTTTGGGCTGAATGGCCTGTGTCCATGTTGTGATTTCTATGTAACTTTGAGAGTTTTTTGGATGAGACATTAAACCGAGGCCCCGTCTGCTTTCTCAGGTGAACGTAAAAGATCCCATGGCACTATTTCGGAATTATCCGCAGTGGCCTGGCCAATATTTATCCCTCAATCAACACAATTAAAAAACAGATTATCTGGTCATTAATTATCGTAGGCAACCCCTCAAAATCGAGGAAGACTTGCTTCCACTCTAAAAGTGAGTTCTTAGGTGACTGAACAGTCCAATATGGAAATTACTGTCTGTCACAGGTGGGACAGACAGTCGTTGAAGGAAAGGGTGGATGGGACTGGTTTGCCGCACGCTCCTTTCACTGCCTGCGCTTGGTTTCTGCATGCTTTCAGCAATGAGACTTGAGGTGCTCAGCACCCTCCCAAATGTACTTCCTCCTTTTAGGGCAGTTTTTGGCCAGCGATTCCCAGGTGTCTGTGGGGATGTTGCATTTTATCAAGGAGGCTTTGAGGGTATCCTTGAAATGTTTACTCTGCCCACCTTGGGCTCGCTTGCCGTGTAGGAGTTCCGAGTAGAGCACTTGCTTTGGGAGTCTTGCGTCAGGCATGCAAACAATGTGGCCTGCCCAGCAGAGCTGGTCGAGTGTGGTCAGTGCTTCGATGCTGGGGATGTTGGCCTGATCGAGGACGCTAACGTTGGTGCATCTGTCCTCCCAGGGGATTTGCAGGATCTTACGGAGACATCGTTGATCGTATTTCTCCAGCGGTTTGAAGTGTCTACTGTATATGGTCCACGTTTCTGAGCCATACAGGAGGGCGGGTATTACTACAGCTCTGTAGACCATGAGCTTGTGGCAGATTTGAGGGCCTGATCTTCGAACACACTTTCCCTCAGGCAACCGAATGCTGCGCTGGCGGCAGTGTTGAATTTCGTCGTTGAATCTGTTGTGGGAGCTTGCTGTGCGCCAATTGGCTGCCGCATTTCCACATTACAACAGTGATTACACTTCAAAAAAATATTTCATTTGGTGTAAAGCGAGGCCCGGTGGTCATGAAAGACACTATATAAATGCAAGTCTTTCTTTTTCTTTTTCTTTTTGGTAGCTGAAGCCAGACCAGGAAAGTCCCAGGTTTAATCACCAGGTTGATAAATGTTGGAGCAGCAGTGGGAGAAAGGGGAAAAAAATCAGCCAGGATTCCTGCTCTAGATAATTACCCAGAAACCTCCGCTGGAAGTGAACACCTGTGGAGAGGATCAGGTTCACCCGTGACATTTCTGCAGTCAAATAACTTACTGATAAATACTAAGGTCACAAGTGAAGAATAGTCACTTAGGTGAGGTACCACAGGGTGCCCCACACCTGTGGAAGTGCACCCCCCATCAAGGATTCAATCCCTCAAAAAAGGAGGGGAAGTAAAAGTAGCATGCAGTAAAATGTTTGAAACAAAAACCAACATTCTCAGGTTCTTTTCTTTGAGGGTTCCTCCAAATATGTTTAAACAATTAGGTACAATATTCTTCCTAGCCCCACACTGTCCTGCTCAGTAACATCAATCCAGTTTCACCCAATCATATGAAAGCTCTGCCAATAGTTGAGTTGACACATATTGATCACAAGGTCCCACATTCAACTCCCAGTCTGTGAATTAACTTGACCTCAACAGTCAAGCACAAGGGTGTGCACAATTGGTCTCGGTGCGCGAGACTAGATCAAAAAAATCTGCCTGGGTTCACACGCCTGATTGCTACTCAGTAACTTCTGCCATAAAGTGTAACTGTGCAGGCATCGAGTGAGAACCAGATTGGTTGCAAAGCACCACCCATTTCAAGGACAAGGAACCTGTCAACACATTTGCCTTGTGCGAGAGCCCACAGCGAGAAAGGCTATTTGGATCATGGAAGCACATCATTCTTAGCTTTACCTTTCCATATCTAACTGCATTTTGAACAACCCTAACATTTTTTCTCCCACTAGTCTGCCTGGCAGAACATTCCCCACATTTATCACTCTGGTTAAAGAAGTACTTTTAAGCTTACTTCTTATTCATTTGAATTCAGGTCATAAAGAATGGCTATTTGACTGAGGTGCTTGAGGGCCAAACTGGAGCCATATTGCAGTATAAGTTCATGTCTTTAGGACAAAATTGGTAGTACTAAAAGCTTAAAATTTGCCCGCAAAATAAACACTACATTCAAGTCAAGAGAGTGGGGGTGGGGGAGAGATGAGAGGGAGAGCGAGCGAGAAGGGAGGGCGGGGGATCAGAAGGAGGGGGGGGAGGGGGAGGATCAGAAGGAGAGAAGGGGGGAGGGGGGGGGAATCAGAAGGAGAGGGAGAGAGAGGATCAGAAGGAGCGGGGGGGGGAACGGGAGGATCAGAAGGAGAGAGAGGGAGGAAGGGGGCAGTGGATCAGAAGGGCGGGGGAAAGGGAAGAGATCGGGGGGGGCAGGGAGGTCAGAAGGATATGGGGGGGGGGGGGGGGAGATCAGGAGAGAGGAGGAAATCAGGGGAATAGGAGGTCAGGAACTCGGTTGTGGGGGGTAAAGATTACAGAGAGCACAGTGGGGTTGGTGGAAGGACGTGATTCAGGTCGGGGGGGGGGGGATGAGATTTAAGAGCGAGAACGCAATCCATATGATAAGACTGAATCATGTTGGAAGTCACAATACTATACCCGGGGGGAGGGGATCAGGAATTTGTTGCGGTGAGGTGGTCATGAATCCGTTTGGGGTGCAGGGTGGGGAAAGAAGGGTCAGGAACTCGGGTGGAGGTGGGGGTGGGAAAGAGAGGATAGGTCAGGAAGTCAGGAACTTGGGCTGGAGGGACGGGGGGGTGGGGGAAGGGAGGGAAGAGTTCAGGAACTTCGGCAGTGGGGGCAGGAGCTTCTTTGGGGGGGGTGTGGGAGAAGGTTTTAGCCCGCAAGGGTGAGCTCTGTCCTATCTGGAGTCGGCAGTCAGAAGACTCGAATTACACTTTGCAAAGAGAAACTGCTGAATGTGTCTTATCTTCCAAGGGGACCAATCAGCAATCGAGACACATCATCAAGAAGGACCCAAATCAGGTTTAGGTGTTGCAAATTAAAGCGTCCATTAAAATTGCCCATTAACGCCACTAGTTTGTGGGTTGTTTTTTTCCCATTCCTGCTTTGAGCCAGGTCCTGAATCAGGAACAAGACTAGACAGAGGCAAGTAATGATCAACCATAGGTGAGCAGGACCAGTTGCATTTAAGTATTTCTCACAAAGATTGTGCAAAAAAATAATCTACTGTTCAACAGAAAGGGGATTATTGTCTTCTATCAAATGTAGAACACCAAAGAGATACTATCCAGATTACAGCTCCAGCAGATGAAGCATGTTATCTACAAACTCACATCCAAAACCTTTCAAATACTACAAAACTCTTTTTACACAATAAAAGCATTCTCAGGCTTTAAGATTAATTAGTGCCCTCCATAATCTATTCTTAGACACAAATATATCTGCCTAAAATGCAAGTAAATGCAAATATATACATAAAATAGCTCTAAACTGGGTGTCCATGTGCATCTCAGAAAGCATCAATAAAGTTAGAGAAACCTCAACTCTACCACTTACTTGGTGTGTACACAGTACAATTTTATCTGTACGACTGAAGATTCAACAGGGCCAGGAGTTCCTTCTGCCAAGAAAAAGTTGAATATATCAGAAATTGTGCATGATGGGAAAAACACCTTTACATCACCGCAGAGGACATGCAGGCAGATAGAATCATAAGAGTATTATAGCACGGAAACAAGCCATTTAGCCCATCAAGTCTGTGCCAGTGTTTTTTTGCCACATGAACCACCTAGTCTAATCTCACTCTCCTTGCATTCTAATTCTACATAGCGAGTGAGCAAATGTTGCTCATCTAGGATATGGTCCTGCTTATTCTTTGAATGTAGTCCATCCTCCACAAACAAGTGACAGAGCATCAACTTAATGAAGCCGATCCTTAGAACGTGTTCCTTTAATATATTTTCCTCACATTAGGAATGCAAGCTATGTGACCTCTGTTTCAACTGCTTCTGCTTTAAAGCCAGGTTTTAAAGGTATTTTCAGGTTTAGACAAGCTGTACTCCAGGCAGCATTTCCATTTGCACTTGTACCATCTTTATTATTTAGACAACTGTCAAGAAACAGTGGGTTAACATAGAAACATAGAAAATAGGTGCAGGATTAGGCCATTCGGCCCTTCGAGCCTGCATCACCATTCAATATGATCATGGCTGATCATGCAACTTCAGTACCCCATTCCTGCTTTCTCTCCATACCCCTTGATCCCTTTAGCCGTAAGGGCCACATCTAACTCCCTTTTGAATATATCTAACGAACTGTCCTCAACAACTTTCTTTGGTAGAGAATTCCACAGGTTCACAATTCTCTGAGTGAAGAAGTTTCTCCTCATCTCGGTCCTAAATGGTTTACCCCTTATCTTTAGGCTGTGACCCTTGGTTCTGGACTTCCTCAACATCGGGAACATTCTTCCTGCTTCTAACTTGTCCAATCCCATCAGAATTTTATATGTTTCTATGAGATCCCCTCTCATTCTTCTAAATTCCTGTGAATAGAAGCCGAGTCAATCCAGTCTCTTTTCATATGTCAGTTCTGTCCTCCCGGGAATCAGTCTGGTGAGCCTTCGCTGCACTCCCTCAATAGCAAGAATGTCCTTCCTCAGATTAGGAGACCAAAACTGTACACAATATTCAAGGTGTGGCCTCACCAAGGCCCTGTACAAATCCTCTCACTATGAAGGCCAACATGCCATTTTCCTTCTTCACCGCCTGCTGTACCTGCATGCCAGCTTTCAATGACTGATGTACCAGTGTGGATATCTGAACGGAATATATGGAATTAAGGACAGTAAGGTAAACGGGATATATGAAAATGTATAAGCCATGGAAGAATAGCTGGGAGAATGTCAGATTGCAAATAGTGCAACATCAGCATAGCTAACAGTCTTTCTCAAGGTTTCAAGTCACTAATCCTGCCAATAATATATAATTGTAACATGAAATACATCTGCAGAATTGCAAGGTCTCAGTTAATAGTCACACCATTAGATTGAAACATTTAGAGGCAATGCTTGAGCTTTCAAGAAGAACATCTCATATAGATTGACTAATGAGTGGCTGAGTTAGACTGTCAATCCATTTGTATTTTGTTATCTGATTTCAAAACTGTATAACTGTTAACGCTTTACGATGTAACTTCACCTATCCGTAGGGAGTGTGTACGCTCTATCCAGAGAGTATATCTTCTGTCTGATAGGTCTTACTGGCCGGTAATAAAGACTGCTTTGTTCAAAGCACAAGAGGTATTCGACTCAGTAATTTTACTGAACCAGATTGAGGTAAAAGAATCCAGGAATTTACATTTGGTGTCAGAAGTGGGATCTCAACGGACGACTGCCGAAAACTTGTGAATTAAGAGCCAGACTAGCCTTGGACGAGACGAGGGGAAAGTGGCCACTGGAGTGAGTATGATTTCAATACTGCTCCAGTTTCCCCCGGTTTCAAAAGTCTGAGGAAAGTTTAGCCACTCGCTGGTTCTCAGGTAGTGTCTGAACGAGATCCAGGACAATCTGGTGAATACCTTTCAAACTTAGAATAGGGATAGAGATAGGGAAATTGCGCGATGACGCAAACCAAGCGGCGACTTGGAAAGATAGGTTATAGTTAGAGCTAGATAGGGATAGATGATCAATCATGGATCCAAAAATTAATAGGAAAGAAAAGAGACTCTTGTGAATGTCTGTTTAAATGAGAAATGCTTCTGTGATTTTTACTGTAGAAAAAAAGCCGGGGAGTTGTGGTTTGTTTTATCTCAAACAGAATGAAAGTTTGTTTTAACCCTTCGTAGTGTTGTCCTGTATGTGGGAAGTTTAAGAGTGTGAACCTTATTGAATTACGTATATTCGGATGATAAGTTACGGAGCCAGGAAATGCCCAAAGGATAGGTTTGTTGAAAAGAAAAAAAAAAATTACATGGTCCCAGTGGTTAAAAAAAAAGAGAAAAACTTGTTGAAAGAAAACATTCAGAGAAGGCACAGCAAAACAACTGAGATGGATTCAAAAAAAAAAAATTATATTAAATAACACGACCTTGAGGCTGGAACAATTGAGATAACGAAAAGCAGTCCACAGCCTACGTGCCAGACTTCTCTCTAGTTATGAAAAAAAAACGTACTAAATAGGTGCTAAAAAAAAATGTTCTGAGATTTTAAATTATGAGAAAAATTCCACTGCAGTAAAAAAAAATAAAATCACTCCTGTCCAGTTGGCAGAAAAACTCCATTAAATTAGGGCTTTCATTGACTGATTGGATTTAAACTGCGCAGTAACGCGAAAGGATAGGGAAATTTGGAGACTGAAAGAAATTAATTGAGGCTCATAAGAAATCAAATTTAGAAACTTAGGCTCACAGGGAATAAAATGGGGATTTAAATAGAGGATAGGTGTTCAACTCAGGTACGACGAAGGGACCTTGAATATCACTTGGCCCGTCTAGGCTCTGATTGAATTAAAAAAAAAAACCCCGCAGCAACTCGGAAGGTTGGGCCGACGCGAACGCGCAGCGGCGCGAGCGCACGGCCGAGAGGAGAAGGGCCGAAGCGAACGCGCAGTGACGTAAACGCGCAGTGAAGCGAACGCGCAGTGACGTAAACGCGCAGTGACGCAGAGGCGCAGCAACGCGAATCGCGAAAGTCAGTGCTAATGTCAGTAAGTCTTTGTAAGTCTTAAGTGTTTAGAGTTTTAAGTAAAGTTTTAAGTATCCTAAATCGCGCGGCGACGCGGGTGTTAGAAGTCTTTGTCTATCTTGTATTGAAATCGCGCGGCGATGCGGGTAAGTGTTAGCATTAGTAAAGTTTGTTTATTTGGAGTTAGTTAAAGTCAGTGTTAGTTTCTGTAAAGTCTGTGTCTATTTTTAAGTTTGTTTAAATTGCACGACGACACGAACTCGTAACGACACAGTAATACGAGGGGCAGCGTGAAAATGGGTAATCAGTTAGATAAAACCACGGATGCGGATAGTCCGCTACAAAAGTTATGTGAGGAATTCCCTGAAAGAGCTGAAGACTTTAGAAAATTATCAGGAGCCCTGAATAAATTATTGGGAGATGATCAATGGCCTCTAGGTGGCACTAGAAGCGTAGAGGTAGTAAAAAAAACACGGATTGTTAAAAAAAAAATTAATTAAAAGATGCATCACTTCTGTCAAGTTGGCAAACAAATGCTATTAAATTAGGACTTGCATTGACAGAGGGAACACATGTTAAAACTGTAGACATCTTAAAGAAAGAATGTGCGCACAAGAAACTTACTAAGAGATCCTCTGGGACCTCTAAGAAAGGTATTGATCAACTACGAGTTAAAATGGCTGGCATTGTGTTAACCGAGGCTGATGATGAAATTGATGAGTGGCCACTGACTCAGCGCCCAACGGCGCCTCCCGCACCCCCTGGCCTCTTGCTCCAGTCCTCTTCCCAACACCCTCCACCTTACACTCCGGCGAGAGGAGTTAGGAACAACCCCATACCACCAAAGCAACAAACCCGAACTGACTCCTCATCCTCTGATAGCGATTCGGATCCCCAGTTTACAAGCAATATAGCCGAAAGGACCAGATCTCACACTCGAAAGGGCAGAACTATATCTCGACATCACAAACAGTCCCGTAAATCTTCTAGTCAATCTACCAGTCCAAGTTGTGAAAGACATAGCAAACACCCCCGCCGATCGAGACGCAGAACTGTCAAGCAGTCAGACAGCTCCGAAACATCCTCCGACCTAGAAATGATTTCCAAGATCCCAAAGTCCCAACACCAATTCCCTGTCAGACCAATGCCAAACCCTGATGCACAACAAGCTGCAGACCACCTCTCTATAGATGTCTGTGATCTTCAAACAACTATTTGATTGCTCACGCTATCCGGACAGATGGAGAGGACAGTTAGATATTATTGGCAGGAAAAGAAAGGGGAGGGGGGAGGTGCGCCCCCAACCCGGGTCAAGACTGAATACGAGACTCGAAAGGAAGAGCCATCTCGGGAGGAAGGATCAATAGAACCGTAGTGTTGCATACAGGATTGGATGGATAAGCAAGGATACGGTTATACTAAACAACCAAACGGCCCGAGCCCTGCTAATAAACCTCCCTATTGTCCCCGGCATGGTATGGGAAGAGGCCGGGACTGGGTAAGAGGAATTGACTGTTTTAATTGTGGGCAGGAAGGACATTGGAATAAAAATTGCCCCTACCGTCAGCATGGAAAAGGAAGAGGAGGGGGGCAAGGAGGATCTTACACTAACTTCTCCCAGAAACAACCCCTTTGGTCAATTGTCCCCCAATTGACTATGCAGCTTGATTGTGCAGGGATCCTCCCCGGACGACAAACCCATTCTGAATGAGTGGCAACCCTTTTTGATAGATACGGGAGCCTTCATGTCTTCTGTACAATCAAAGCTTAAACTCCCTGCCTCTACTGAAACACAGGAACTTTCAGGATTCCTGGGACAAATCTCGACATTCCCAGTGTCAGAACCGGTTAAAATGGGTTACCAGGAAGAATCGGTGGAACATCGAGTTGTTATCACAACTAATCTGGACTGTAACTTGATGGCTAGAGACCTCCTTTACAAATTCCAGTTGCATTTGGAGTATGGAGATAATGGGATTATTGTAAAACAGAAAACCCTTAAGCGGCAGTATTATACCACTAGAACCCCTCAGTGGTGGTCTCTGGACCTGCCGCAGGCACCCTATCACGTGACCCTAGCATACGATCCCAGTGGAAAGAATCAGGACCTGCAGAACTTTTATCAGGATCACGAAGGGGAAGTGAAGAGAATTCTATCAAGGGCTAAAGTGACTGGACTGGAAAGATTTTGTGGAAGTGGATAAGAATCTGTGGAAACAGCCCCTAACAATGGCACCGCATATTGCTCGTGAAGTATTAGCCCCTCACCATGCTAAAGATTTGGGAGTTATGGTACGCAAGGCCATAGATGAGGCTGACCCTACCAGCCAGGATGTGCAAATCGTAAAACATGGCCGAACAGTCCAATTTCATGGGGACCCCGAGAAGGTCTCAAGGACTCTACAGCATCATACTGGCTCCGGCATACCTGACTATGTGGATCCTCATGTGTGGGCAGAGAACCCCTCCCAAGTGGGTTATACTCCCATTGATCCGATTGAGATCCCAGTGCAGGGCTGTGTGGACTGGCCCTCTATCCGACAGAACCCACTGAAATCACAGGCAATCCTAAACTGACCTTTCGGCACTGTACTGCAATTAATTCGGCCTGTTTCCTTCCTGAGCCACCCCAAGATGAGGAAGAACCCAGTCATGATTGCTTATCTTTAATTTAAGAGGCCACATCAGTCAGGGAAGATTTAGTTGATGTACCAATGGAAGATCCAGACTGTATTCTTACTGAGCCACCCCAAGATGAGGAAGAACCCAGTCATGATTGTTTATGTATGTTGACGGAAGTACTTCTATTAATCCAGAAGATACGCCATAGTAAACCAGGAGAATCAGGTCTTGGAATCTGCCGCTTTGAAACCGCCTATTCTGCTCAACAAGCTGAACTATTCGCCCTCACCCGAGCCTGTATCTTGGCCAAAGATCTCAAAGTCAATATCTATACCGACTCTAGGTATGCCTTTGGGGTGGCCCATGATTTCGGACAATTATGGAAAAATAGGGGATTCCTAACCTCACAGGGGAATGAGATATCTCAAACAGTTAGTATCTGATTTGTTGCAAGCCCTCATGTTCCCCAAACGCATTGCCATTGTCAAATGTACCGCCCATACTACCGGAAATTCTCTGGTTGATATAGGGAATCGTTGTCCTGACCAAGAGGCCAAACAGGCCTTTCGTGACCAACAGATGGTAGTGCCCAAAATTATGAGTCAGACTAAAAATCCTGCGAAGGATAAGTTAGCCTCGGAAAAACCAATGCCAACCATCCAAGATGTTATAAAAGCACAGGAGGACGCTCCTGAAAAAGATAAACTGTTGTGGAAATATTATGCATGTACTTATGACAATGTTTCTAAACTCTGGACCACTCCCACGGAACAGACTTGCATGTCTGACGAGTTGGCCTCATGGGTTATAGAATGTCTGCATTTTGCTACTCATTGTGGAGCAAGGGCAATAAGTGATACGCTTTTGGCTACTTGGTGGCACCCTAGACTCCAGGCGCTCACCCAGAACATCAGTAGTCGTTGCCTGGTTGGCCAGCAACATAATCTAGGGAAGGGAGTCCCCTGTGATTGGGGTAAAAAGCCCCTACCTGAAGGTCCCTTTGAGACATTTCAGTTGGACTACATTGAGTTGCAAAAAGTTCAGTGTTACAAATATGTGTTAGTAATAGTAGATGTGTTTAGCAGATGGATTGAAGCCTACCCTAACCTGGACAATAAGACTCAGACTGTTGTTAAGGTGTTAATGAGGGAAATTGTTCCTAGATATGAGATCTCAGCTAGACTGATGACCACCTATGTTCTTTCTCTGACTCAGGCTCTGCGACTAGTTCACAACCAGGTTCAAGATGCTCACCTCGACCTCCCAGTTTTACCCGAATTGTCCCTCGTGGCACCAGGGAAGTATGGATTCGGAAGGGATTAGAGCCACAATGGGAGGGGCCTTTTTAGGTGTCACTCACTACCCCCACTGCAGCCAAGGTTGAGGGGGAAAGTGCCTGGGTTCACCTGCACCATTGCAAATCACCATTTAAACAAATTTTGCTGGTTAGTCTAATTCCTGTTTCTGTTCCAGATCTCCTCTTCCCCATAGCTGAACAAGGCAGTTGAAGGAGGATCAGTTTGAACTTTTACCCGTAAGACAGCCAAATACACTGACGGAGACCTGAAGAAGGGAAACGGGAAAACAGAACTCTTTTTATCAGCTAAATAATTGGACTATTTATAAGATGAGACTGTGTCTGTATGCTACTGTCTGCATAATAGTGTTGATATATGACAGTTTTGGTGCACGGGAAGGAAGACAAAGGCGAGAGCTCCATGTAAACACCTTTTTGTATATGTCTTACGTTTATGCGGAAAAAGGGCACTTCACTAGATGCTGGGTGCGTTCACATATCCCTATACATTCCAAAGGGGGAATTCCTTTGCGCACCGTTCCACTGACCCTAACTGAGACTGTTAGATGGATTCAAAGAAACGATATTGGAACAGGTAGCTAACCGCACTGCTGAGGCTCTGGAGGGCATCACAGCTGAAATGGTAGCGATAAGGACCGTAGCATTACAAAACCAAATGGCCCTCGATTACCTGTTAGCTGAGAAAGGGGGAACGTGTGCCCTGATAGGATCTGAATGTTGCACTTACATTCCTGATAGTTCAGAAAACATAACCCACCTTGCCGATCACATAAGGAGGGAGGTGAAAAAGTTATCCACACCAGCAAAAGAACTTAGCAGGTTTGATTGGTTTCTGGGTGGATCTTGGAGATCCTATCTAATTACCTGCTGTTTGATTGTTGGTTGCCTTAACCTCTGCTGTAAAGTAATGACAAGGTTAGCAGACCCTCTTGTGGTCAAGGGTTCCCGGGTTATGATCCAACAAACTAGAGAATTACTCAACAATGCAATACTCATAGAATGATCCTAAATGTTATCATAGAATGATAAAAGGGGGGATGTGGATATCTGAACGGAATATATGGAATTAAGGACAGTAAGGTAAACGGGATATATGAAAATGTATAAGCCATGGAAGAATAGCTGGGAGAATGTCAGATTGCAAATAGTGCAACATCAGCATAGCTAACAGTCTTTCTCAAGGTTTCAAGTCACTAATCCTGCCAATAATATATAATTGTAACATGAAATACATCTGCAGAATTGCAAGGTCTCAGTTAATAGTCACACCATTAGATTGAAACATTTAGAGGCAATGCTTGAGCTTTCAAGAAGAACATCTCATATAGATTGACTAATGAGTGGCTGAGTTAGACTGTCAATCCATTTGTATTTTGTTATCTGATTTCAAAACTGTATAACTGTTAACGCTTTACGATGTAACTTCACCTATCCGTAGGGAGTGTGTACGCTCTATCCAGAGAGTATATCTTCTGTCTGATAGGTCTTACTGGCCGGTAATAAAGACTGCTTTGTTCAAAGCACAAGAGGTATTCGACTCAGTAATTTTACTGAACCAGATTGAGGTAAAAGAATCCAGGAATTTACACCAGGACACCCAGGTCTCATTGCACCTCCCCTTTTCCTAATCTGTCACCATTCAGATAATATTCTGCCTTCCTGTTTTTGCCATCAAAGTGGATAACCTCACATTTATCTACTGCATCTGCCATGCATTTGCCCACTCACCTAACCTGTCCAAGTCACACTGCCACCCAGCTTAGTGTCATCTGCAAACTTGGAGATATTACATTCAATTCCTTTGTCTAAATCATTAATGTATATTGTAAATAGCTGGGGTCCCAGCACTGAACCTTGGCGGTACCCCACTAGTCACTGCCTGCCATTCTAAAAAGTACCCGTTTATTCCTACTCTTTGCTGCCTTGTCTGCCAACCAGTTCTCTATCCATGTCAATACAGTACCCCCAATACCATGTGCTTTAAATTTGCACACCAATCTCGTGTGGGATCTTGTCAAAAGCCCTTTGAAAGTCCAAATACACCACATCCACTGGTTCTCTCTTGTCTACTCTACTAGTTACTTCCTCAAAAAATTCTTGAAGATTTGTCAAGCATGATTTCCCTTTCATAAATCCATGCTGACTTGGACCGATCCGGTCACTGCTTTCCAAATGCGCTATTACATCTTTAATAACTGATTCCAACATTTGAGAAAGTAGAAGTGGCACAAGGCAACTCAACTGCTGCTAAGGAAGCTGGATCAGTTATGTGAATGATCTGTAATTTATCAGGGATAATGAACTGAAAACACTGGTACAAACAGAAACATTTCAGATTTCAAATGAAGAGAGTTAATTTAAAAAAAATCAGTATATACAGGTAAACAGTAACAGGGACAGATAATACTGTTCTGAGAACAAGTACACAATCAGAATTAGCTGTGGGATGAGATTTTACCAAAAATGTTATGAATCATACACCTGTTTTGAATGAATGAGTTTATTTCTTATACTTAAATCCCCCATAGATTTTAGTGACTTCACAACTTCAGTGAAAACTGACGAATCAAAGATGTAGGGGTGTTAGTGCTTTTCTACCCGTGATGAAATCCCTAATCACAACCACTCACCTGGGTGAGGAATTTTCTCCAGGGGAGGACAATGTAAATACTAGCAACATGCATAACACTAGTTTTGCACAACAACTGACTCAAGAGCAGCACTAATAGCATCCTAGGATCAGGCTGCCTGCCTTTTCAGTCTGAGAATTGTATGCAGTGAAAAGGTAAAATCTAGACAGATCATAAACTCTATGCTGAAACATGCACCCAATCCTAGCATGTATCTGGTCACCTGTGTTTTTTTTTTGAATTCATTAGATCGTACTAAGTTGTGGTATATTCAATTTTTCTTTGAAAACAGTATTGGAATATACCATTAATTGTTTTGCTGACCTGCATTTAAAGTGTCGCTCTCTTCCTCAGCAGGTAGAACCTCTGTGTGTCTCGGGCGACATCTGCTGACATCCTGGATACCAAAACTGAGCACTGGGTGAGTAAGCAAAAACTCAGATATGGAGACAAAATGGGCCTTGCCATCATCCTGGTTCTGATGTAGCTCCATCACATACAACACCTGCAACAGGTAAATTGGACAATATGGCATACTGAACACTATACAAAGAGAACTTGCATTTATATAGCACCTTTAACATCCCAAGCAGTTTCAAAGGCAAAAAAAAGGTCAAATAATAGAAAGAATAATGACAAATGGCATAGTTAGAGAGAGATTTTAAGGAGGCAGGTAGCAAGATTGAGGAGTTTATGGAGTACCAGAATATGAAAATGAGGGTGGAGAGGATGCAAAGGTGGCCATGGTTGGAAGAACGGGTGGTTCATGCTGGCATGCAGGGTGGAAAACATTGTAGAAATAGGGAAGGCCAAAGCCATGGAGGGATCTGTAAATAATTATGAGGATTTTGATGGTGTTGGAAGGACAAAGAAGCCAATGGAGATCAGCAAGGGCAGTGGTAATAGGGGAGCAGGATTTAGTACACGATATAT
The DNA here is from genome assembly GCF_044704955.1 of Pristiophorus japonicus. Classification (NCBI taxonomy): domain Eukaryota; kingdom Metazoa; phylum Chordata; class Chondrichthyes; family Pristiophoridae; genus Pristiophorus; species Pristiophorus japonicus. The sequence continues at coordinate 119,614,649 of NC_091989.1, forward strand.
TGGCAGTAATAAAAACACAAAATGCTGGAAATACTCAGCAGGATAGGCAACATGTGTAGAGAGGAACAGAGTTAACGTATCAGGTCGATGACCCTTCGTGTATTGTTGGTGGTGTTTTGGACAAGTTGGAGATATGTCGGGTTCAGATTAGGAGGCCAAGGAAGGCATTGGAGAGATTGAGCCTAGAGGTGACAAAAGCATGGATGAGTGTGTCAACAGCAGTGGGTGAGAGGCAGGGTAGAGACAGGTAATATTGCAGAGATAGAAATAGGATGTTTTGGTGATAGAAAGCTATGAAGTTTGTAGCTCAGCTCAGAGTGGAGTAGGATAGCTAGAATGTCTGCTGCCAGATTCAACCTGGGCAAGCAGGCGAGGATGAGGATGGAATGAAGGGCCAGGGTGTGGTGGAAGGCTGCATTCTTCCCAGTATTAGACTTCTTTGCTAGACAGCTTGGGGTCTCTCTAGTCACAGGTTTATATTGGGCTTGGTGTGAACAGACCACACTCCGTCATCAGCAAGCAACCCAAAGCTATTTTTGAAGTATTAAGCAGAACAACCAAGCTTGTTTTCAGAAGTAGTTGGCTTTATAGTGCAAGAACGGAGACCATGTTTCAAGAGAAAGCTAATGGCATCTTTACTATTTTATGCATCAATGAGGGTAGAGAAATACTGTTTATTGTTCATTCACCTATCTTATGTAAATAAAACCATTTGTCAGAGTCTGAGTCCCCAAATTAGGGTATGAGTGCATACTTAGTCCACTGATGGACAGGAATCACGTGGCGGTGCAACACATTCCAGTAGCTGGTGTACGGAGTAATGGTTCTTAGTTACAATTATTTACCTTTTGGGCAGGAAAAGGTACCCTCCTGATTGTAGGGGACACAAGGTCTGATTACTGGAATGGCCAGCTCCACCAACATAAGAAAAACGTTTAGGGCCCAAGTTTCCACATGATTTGTGCCTGATTTTTAGGAGCAACTGGTGGAGAATGGACTATCTTAGAAATCGCAATTCTCCACATTTTTTTTTCTGCAGTTCTAGTCAGGTAGAACAGTTCTACTTTGGAACAGAATTTTTTCTTCAGAAGGGGGCGTGTCCGGCCACTGACGCCTGATTTGAAAGTTTCCAGTGAAAACGTACTCCAAACTAAAATAGAATGGAGCAAGTGAAGATTTTTGTAGAAATGAAAAAACCTGTTCGACACATTAAAAAATCAGGCGCGGGTTACAAATTAGGCGTCCAGAACGAGGTGGGGTGGGGGGAGGAAGGGAAGTCATTAAATTCTACAATAAATCTTTATTTATACTTCTACAAATATTATACAAATAAATCCAACCTGAATAAACATTTCTAAGCAAAGAAAAGATTAAATAAACCATCTTCCTACCTGTGTGAAAGTGCTTCAGCCATCGTTCGTTGCCGCGGAGGGGTGGGAGGGGAAGGAGACAGCGGTTTGTTGCCGCCGCGGAGGGGTGGGAGGGGGAGGAAACCGCCGTTTGTTGCCGTGGAGTGGAGGGAGGGGACGGAGACACGGTTTGTTGCCGCCGTGGAGGGGAGGGAGGGGAAGGAGACAGCGGTTTGTTGCCGTGGAGGGGAGGGAGAAGGAGGAAACCGGCATTTGTTGCCGTGGAAGGGAGGGAGGGGGAGGGGGAGGAAACCGCCGTTTGTTGCCGTGGAGGGGAGGGAGGGGAAGGAGAGAGCAGTTTGTTGCCATGGAGGGGAGGGAGGGGAAGGAGACAGCGGTTTGTTGCCGTGGAGGGGAGTGAGGGGAAGGAGACAGCAGTTTGTTGCCGTGGAGGGTGGGGAGGGGAAGGGAAGGAGACAGTGAGAAGGGTATTCTCTGTGCTGATGGCAATGTGCTTTTATTAAAAAATGTTCAAAAATTAAACAGCTACAAAGAACTACAAAAGTGGCCGAGTGCCAATGTTTCCTTCACACTGCGCGTGCGCGAACGCTCCAACGCGCATGCGCAGCGTTGCCGGCAGGAAAAAAATTAATTTAAATAGTACCCGCCCCCTCCCACTTACAAAATCGGCGCGAGTGCAGGCGAGTGTAGACAAGGAGCTGCAAAGCGCTCGAGAATAGCGCGTTTTTTGGCGCCAAAAACGGGCGCCCAGCTCGGAGGGGCGCCTGTTTTTTATCCTGTGGAAACTTGGGCCCTTAGTGTAAAAAAAACTGAAAATGTGACTGGGTGATGGTAGCAGATTTAAAAGCTAGAGGAACAGATTCTGTTAAGGACTGCATCTGTGAGTATTGAGATAAAAACCAGTTGTGTGGTCAGCAGGGGATTGAGTAAACAGGAGGTGGGGCTCACAGAGAAGACAAGTGGGAGCTGGGGAGGGGAAGAAAAGCAGGGAAGAAGCTGGAAAGTGATTTGAGGTCAAGACTAGATTGGTGGCAATGATGGATGTAGCTGAGGCAGATGAGCGCAGTCTCAATCTTTGAGGCAAAAATATCCACTAGTTCCTCACACCCAACTTTTATATTCAGTATTAATAGTACAATTTTTAAAAAGCTAGTGCTCAACGTAAAGACAAAAATATCAAACACATTGCAGATATAATTTGATGTGTGTGTGTGTGTGAGGGAGGCGATAGTTGGCAAGGAATGACTTCTCTCAGCAGCATTTTGGATGGAAATCACAAACCTTGCAAACGAAGCCCGAATAGCTTCTCATCATTTGAAATCCAAGAGGAGATTCCAACCCTGAAATCATTCCCTGTTGTGTTTTAAAAATTAAACACACTTCAGAGCAGTTTTGTTCTGCATCGGGTCTTTATTTACCCGAGGAAAGCACCACGGCAGACTGCCAGTAAACAAGAGATTATCCATGTTGATTAAACTTGAAGCGATGACATCAATTAACGAGCAGTAACAAGTGTGCTTGCTCACTACATACTGCCATTATGCTATCACTTGTTACAGCCTTTATCCAGTATATATTAAATTCGTAAACACTGCCATCTATTTTTGTGGGACCTGTGGGAATATTGTCGAATGAGATTTAACCACGAGTAAGTGAAGATCTATTCGTCTGACTAATCTCTAATTTATATGTGAACCATTGTAATTAAAATTCTTGAAAAATATTGCAATGATGCACTGCAACAGATTTGAATTAACTTACCTTTCTCTGTACATCGCTGAGGATTAGGTATTCTGCAGATAGATCCAAGCTAGCTTTCAGACTTGGGTGTACATTGGTATTAAAAGAGTCAGGCATGAACCTAAAGTATTAAAAAAATGACATAACTATGGCACATCAATCAAAAGCAATCCCATTCTCCTTCATCCATCATCAAAGTAGAGCTCGTGATCCCAAAGTTACCACGGAAAATACTGGTGGTGCACACGACTCAAAAGGGAGAAAAATTAAGGGAAAAGTACTTTAGCCTAAACTTTAAACAAGAATGATATGGTAAAGCTCACTGCATTGCAACCTCTAACTGCTAAAGCTGAAATTAATAGAATTCACGCCCATCAGTGCCAAAGTGAGTTTTTCCAGTAATCTGCTCGGAAAAGGGAGGAGAAAGCTTGGCTTATTCATTGTTATAAATAATTGCTTTGGATTATTAAAGACCATTCAGATAAATGAACAAAATGCACACATATCTAGGATATGTTTCTCTAATAAGCATGCAGCAAAACAGCCACTTTTAGTTAATCAATCTGCCCCCACATTTGCCCATGGCTTATCATTTGATTATATTGTTGTACCCAAGATTTAAAACTAGGAATGAGTCATAGCAGCAGGAACAAAAGGTGCAATGAGAAAACAATCCTGAACACATCGAGTCTGTCTACCAAGGTTTTATAACTCCAGCAGCCAATGACAGCATTCTTAACAGTGACGTAAAACCACAAACTGGAACTGCCACTATTTGGGTAGATAGCAGTTATGAAACCTATTATGGGGACAACATCTAGGGAAACTAAAGCTAATGAAATCAGCACCCCATGGTCCTGTCTTCAGCTTGTCCATGAGACTCACCTCCAGCTCCCTTAAAGCTATTTCGGTCAAACTGTTGACCATCCAACTTTCCTTCCTGGGCCCCATGTTAGCTGATATTATTAATGGTTTCCTCTCCTCAGGTTCCCTTGCTCCCCCCACCCGTTGCACACTCCTCCCTTCAAGTCTGCCATCATCACCCCTCTCAAAAAGAAAAACACCCTTGAGCCAGCCCCCTGTCCTTACAAACTTCCGCCTCATCTCCGATCTCCCTTTTCTCTCCAAAGTCCTTGAACATACTGTCGCATCCCAAATCCATGCCCATCTTTCCCGCAAGTCCATGTTTGAAACCTTCCAAATCAGATTTCCGGCCCCACCACAGTACTGAAACAGCCCTCATCAAAGTCACAATGACATTCTTTGTGACCGACCGTGATAAATTATCCCGCCTCATCCTTCTCGACTGATCAGCAGCCTTCGACATAGTTGACAGCACAATCGTCCTCCAACGCACCTCCTCCGTCGTCCAGCTGGGTGGAACTGCACTTACTCGGTTCCATTTTTATCTATCCAGTTGTAGACAATCATCTGCAATGGCTTCTCTTCCAACTACCACACCATTACCTCTGGAATCCCACAAGAATCTATCCTTGACCCCCTTCTATGGGCCCAAGTTTCCACATGATAAAAAACGGGCGCCCCTCCGAGCTGGGCGCCCGTTTTTCGCGCCTAAAAAAAAAAATCGCGATTCTGGAGCGTTCTGCAGCTCCTTGTCTGCCTGGCGCGGCGCCCAGGGGGGCGGAGCCTACACTCGCGCCGATTTTGTAAGTGGGAGGGGGCGGGTACTATTTAAATTCGTTTTTTTCCTGCCGGCAACGCTGCGCGTGCGCGTTGGAGCGTTCGCGCATGCTCAGTGTGAAAAAAACATTGGCACTCGGCCATTTTTGTAGTTCTTTGTAGCTGTTTAATTTTTGAAAATTTTTTAAATAAAAGCACATTGCCATCAGCACTTGCAGCCTTCTCACTGTCTCCTCCCCCCACCCGCAGGAAGAACGGGCGCCTCCTCTCCCCTCCCCCTCCGCGGGAAGAACGGACGCCTCCCCCCCCCCCCCCCGCGGGAAAGAACGGGCGCCTCCTCCGTCCCCCACCCCCCGCGGGAAAGAATGGGCGCCTCCTCCCTCCCCCACCCCCCCCCCCCACCACGGGAAGAACGGGCGCCTCAGGCTGACTGCAGAATACTCTGTGCCTGAAGCACTTTCACACAGGTAGGAAGATGGTTTATTTAATCTTTTCTTTGCTTAGAAATGTTTATTCAGGTTGGATTTATTTGTATAATATTTGTAGAAGTATAAATAAGGATTTATTGTAGAATTTAACGACTTCCCTTTTCCCCCCCCTCCCCTCCCACCTCGTTCTGGACGCCTAATTTGTAACCTGCGCCTGATTTTTTAATGTGTAGAACAGGTTTTTTCAGTTCTACAAAAATCTTCACTTGCTCCATTCTACTTTAGTTTGGAGTACGTTTTCACTGTGGAAACTTTCAAATCAGGCGTCAGTGGCCGGACACGTCCCCTTTTGAAGAAAAAATTCTGTTCTACCTGACTAGAACTGCAGAAAAAAAAATGTGGAGAATTGCGATTTCTAAGATAGTCCGTTCTCCACCAGTTGCTCCTAAAAATCAGGCGCAAATCATGTGGAAAGTTGGGCCCCATATGCTAACCCTCAGCGATATCATCTGAAAACACATCAGGTTCCACATGTAAACTGATGACTCAGCTCTACCTCACCACCACCTCCCTGCATCTCTCTCACTGCTTGTCTGACATCCAATATTGGATGAACAAAAATTTCCCCCAACTAAATATTGGGAATACTGAAGCCAGTGTCTTTGATCCTCACCACAAACTCCGTTCCCAAGCCACCGTTTCCATTCCTGACAACTGTCTGAAACTGAGCCAGACAGTTCACAACCTTGGTGTTGTGTTTGACCCCCACATGGGCTTCTGACATGTCCGCTCCATCACTGAGACTGCCTACCTCTAACATTGCGGGATTCCGACCCTGCCTCAGCTCATCTACTGCTGAAACCCTTATGCTTACTTTGTTACCTCAGAACTTGAGTATTCCAATGTTCTCCTAGCCAACCTCTTATCTTCCACGCAACATAAACTTGTGCTCATCCAAAAATTCTGCTGCCCAAATCTTTACTCGCTCCAAGTCTCATTCATTCATCACCTGTGCTTGCTGACCTACACTAGCTCCCGGTCCGACAACGGCTCAATTTTAAAATCCTCAAACCTCTTGTGCACCCTCCAATTTTAATCGTTACCCAACTGACGGCTGTGCTTTCAGCTGCCTTGTCCTTAAGCTCTGGAATTCCCTCTCTAAACCTTTCTGCCTCTCTACCCCACCTTAAAACCTACGCCTTTGACGAAGCTTTTGGTCATCTGTTCTGATATTTCCTTCTGTGGCTCGCTGTTTAAAATGTTTTTATTGATAATGCTCAAGTGCCTTGAGACGTTTTGCTACGTTTAAATGCGCTAAATGTAACTTAAGTCAAGTCATGATGCATTATAAACTGCACAATTTAGCAAATGGGTAAAGTTAACGCAGCTTAAAAACAGGACATTGTTGAAGCTTAAAACCAATAAATATACACTATCTTATCTTGGCTTTTCTATTTTAATTTTGTATTTTGCACCTGATAGTCTGTAAACAAGTCCATGACACAGTACACCACATCTTCAGCTCCTGGTTCTGATCTGCTCCAGTAATCAAGAAACGCCAAAAAGGGACACTGCAGAACACAAAAAAATGACGCTTTAGCTGTGGACAAAACTAGAGTTAGCATGTGTCAATATTAATAAAACAAAAAAAAACTCATGGACTTGCATTTATATAGCGCCTTTCATGACATCCGGACAGCCCAAAACACTTTAAAGCCAATTAAGTACTTTTTGACACAAAGCTGGATGTTAGTGATGTGACTTTTTTTTTGAATAGTTTTAATCCAGAGGTTAAGTTGTTGATTTTGTGTTTTGTTCTTCTCATTCGGCTTTACTTAAAAAGCCCCACAAAGCATAACTTCTATATCTTAGCAGGAAAGTAGAAACACCAGAAGTCATGCAAAGTCTGCAGCCCGCTATTCATGACAAATACCTTGGGTGCTGACTTCATTTTAAAAAAATGATTTCTTTAGGTTTTGTTTTCCTAGATTTTGTTCCTATAACAGGTTTGGTTTGCTTGGAGGAAGCAAGGCAACAAAATAATCTTAAAACTTAGGGGAGGGAAAGGGATGGGAAAAGAAAACTAGCGAAAACTACACAAGGCACCACCTCAGCCAAACACTTTTCTCATGGTTGCAAGGGCTCTTTTCTTAGGTGGTCCACAGGGATTTCACCTATGCACCATCATTGTCTGCCGTAGTGGTTCTGTGTTCTCTAACCTGGCAGTCATTCTACACATTTTGGATTGCTGTGAAGCAAATTCTGACACTACTGACATAAAATGGGAATTGGCCTTTCACCAGCAGTGAAGTGCCAGCAAGCAGAGCTGAGATTTTAAACAAACACAAGTATTGCTTCAGTTAGGACAATAACATTTGAACACAACCGTTTAGGAATTTAATTTACTTTTTCATCATAGAAACATAGAAAATAGGTGCAGGAGTAGGCCATTCTGCCCTTCGAGCCTGCACCGCCATTCAATGAGTTCATAGCGGAACATGCAATCTCAGTACCCCATTCCCGCTTTCTCGCCATTCCCCTTGATCCCCCTAGTAGTAAGGACTACATCTAACTTCTTTTTGAATATATTTAGTGAATTGGCCTCAACAACTTTCTGTGGTAGAGAATTCCACAGGTTCACCACTCTCTGGGTGAAGAATTTTCTCCTCATCTCGGTCCTAAAATGGCTTACCCCTTATCCTTAGACTGTGACCCCTGGTTCTGGATTTCCCCAACATTGGGAACATTCTTCCTGCATCTAAACTGTCTAAACCCGTCAGAATTTTAAACGTTTCTATGAGGTCCCCTCTCATTCTTCTGAACTCCAGTGAATACAAGCCCAGTTGATCCAGTCTTTCTTGATATGTCAATCCCACCATCCCAGGAACCTTTGCTGCACTCCCTCAATAGCAAGAATGTCCTTCCTCAAGTTAGGAGACCAAAACTGTACACAATACTCCAGGTGTGGCCTCACCAAGGCCCTATACAACTGTAGCAACACCTCCCTGCCCCTGTACTCAAATCCCCTCGCTATGAAGGCCAACATGCCATTTGCTTTCTTAACCGCCTGCTGTACCTGCATGCCAACCTTCAAATGACTGATGTACCATGACACCCAGGTCTCGTTGCACCTCCCCTTTTCCTAATCTGTCACCATTCAGATAATAGTCTGTCTCTCTGTTTTTACCACCAAAGTGGATAACCTCACATTTATCCACATTATACTTCATCTGCCATGCATTTGCCCACTCACCTAACCTATCCAAGTCGCTCTGCAGCCTCATAGCATCCTCCTCGCAGCTCACACTGCCACCCAACTTAGTGTCATCCGCAAATTTTGAGATACTACATTTAATCCCCTCGTCCAAATCATTAATGTACAATGTAAACAACTGGGGCCCCAGCACAGAACCTTGCGGTACCCCACTAGTCACTGCCTGCCATTCTGAAACGTCCATTTACTCCTACTCTTTGCTTCCTGTCTGACAACCAGTTCTCAATCCATGTCAGCACACTACCCGCAATCCCATGTGCTTTAACTTTGCACATTAATCTCTTGTGTGGGACCTTGTCGAAAGCCTTCTGAAAGTCCAAATACACCACATCAACTAGTTCTCCCTTGTCCACTCTACTGGAAACATCCTCAAAAAATTCCAGAAGATTTGTCAAGCATGATTTCCCTTTCACAAATCCATGCTGACTTGGACCTATCATGTCACCTCTTTCCAAATGCGCTGCTATGACATCCTTAATAATTGATTCCATCATTTTACCCACTACTGATGTCAGGCTGACCGGTCTATAATTCCCTGTTTTCTCTCTCCCTCCTTTTTTAAAAAGTGGGGTTACATTGGCTACCCTCCACTCGATAGGAACTGATCCAGAGTCTATGGAATGTTGGAAAATGACTGTCAATGCATCCGCTATTTCCAAGGCCACCTCCTTAAATACTCTGGGATGCAGTCCATCAGGCCCTGGGGATTTATCGGCCTTCAATCCCATCAATTTCCCCAACACAATTTCCCGACTAATAAGGATTTCCCTCAGTTCCTCCTTCTTACTAGACCCTCTGACCCCTTTTATATCCAGAAGGTTGTTTGTGTCCTCCTTGTGTCCTCATACCAAGCATTTATGACCACAAGGCATACCATTATGAAAACAATGATGCTTTTTGCCCTAAAAGCCTTCTATACAACCACGTATTGGGAGGAACAGATTACACGAAAAGGCAGAACTTAACGTGTAGCATCATTTAAGATATTAACCTCTTAAATATCACTTAATTTAATATCATGCAGTCTTGTAACTTTAGTAGTCTCGGTTAGTTATTTTGTTTAGTTTATATAGCAATTCTTCACTTTTAAAAACTGTGATATGACTAATATATTAATCCTTCTTGTCTGTATACCATGGACAAATATCCAAGCAGCTTGAACAATTAGCCTAGTTAGTCCAAGTCCTTTCAGTATGACCTCAAGTCAATACTCAAACTTTTCCAAGGTAAATTTGGGCTTGCTTTTAAAGATTATTCGTTCGGCATACCAAAAATAGTCACATTTTGCAGATCTTTCCTTCATAATACAATGTCTGTGCAAATAATCTTGCAAACATTTAACAAGGGAAGGTTATAAAGTAGAACAGGTCTTTAATGGTCCACTTCTGTAGTTTTTGATTAAATCAATAAACGTTTTTCTTCTTTTTAAAAATAAAACAGAAGCTGGTTCATTATTAGTTTTAATAAATTGCCAAGCGAGGTAGCTCAAAGGAGCTCCAACACAAAGAATCTGGGTTCATGCCCTTGATTCCCCACATAGCAGCTCCCAATCTCAGCCACGTTGTCATAGGAGCGAGCTGAGCAAAAGCTACACATCTCTCCAGCAGAGGGTTGCAGGAAGCAGGGAAAGAGAGGAGAAAATCACTCCAACCTGCTTTCGGGCACTTCCTAATGGACAGTTTCAAAGTGGCACGTGGTCCAGACCTAGAAAGAGGTAACGGGAAGAGAGAGAAAAAAAAATCCCAAAATAATTGAGGTACTGCTTCTCAGTTCTTCCACAGTCACTCAGCCAGTCATTATAAAGTCACAAAAATATAGTTCCATTACTAGCCTGCAAACAAAAGGTGATCCGTTCAGGACATGTTTCAACCCCCTTCCCTAGGACAGGTTTGAGTATAAGCAACACCAATAAAAAGAATTGCTTTAAAAGTCAGTATATTTCACCTCCAAAACAAAACGGGTTTAAAATATTGATCTTTCATGCAGCTGCCTATCTTATGGAATAACTTCAATAGGATTACATTCATACAGCACTACATTTCTATACATTTGCACATAGTATAGAAATGCTGCTGTGTGTGTCAAATAGAATATAAACATTTATACATATAAAGTTGCATTACAAACTTACTCTGGATCCTGCTTTTTGTGATTGTCACAAAAAAGTAGGCAAGATAATGGTCTACCATCATGAGGCTTCCATTCGTGAAGACACCTGACAAAAGGTCCAAGGAACAATATGATTAGGAAACAAATGAAAGAGGAAATGCATTTCAAAACCATTTCATATAACAATGCTGCATCAATTTACCAACAGGATAATTCTTATTATTCCATCAGGTTTCCAGTTCAAATACATACTAGAATTGCATGTGTACAACTCATCTCGACTACAAGAGGAAATTGATCCCAACCACCGATCAGCATTCGGGAATGAAGATTACAACATCTCCATTACACCTGGCTAATAAGCTCACTGAAGAAATCAAATTTGACTTCACCTCAGCAAATCTATGTTTGTAAAATGCTGTCTGCTCAGAGCTCAGCAGTAGCCTTCTACAAATAGGGCAACAGTGAGAAACAACTGGAAGGACACAAACAAGTGCTTTCCGATGAAGGAATTTCCTCAAGACACTTACTCCTTCAATTAAAAATTTATGATATGTATTATTGAGCAGAGATGAAGGAGACAAGGTTGCACTAACGAGCCAGTTCCCATATTAATTGTGTAAGTGATTCTAGCCAACATGGATTACTACACACATTTTATAAACAAATGTCTGGGAGAAGGTTAACTACACAGTCTGGAGCAGGGTATCATGCAAAGTGCAATGGGACCTAAACGGGAAAAAAATAGTGTGTAAAGAAATGGCGAGGAGGGTGCATTCCATATCGGTTAAAGACAGTAGAAAAAAAGATCAGCTTCTCAAAAAGTATCCAATCAATTCTTAAAGGATCAAAGTTAAAATCAGGCTACAAAAGAATTCCGCAAAATTCAATTTGATTCAATATTTATACAATATTGAAAGCACAGCAAAATTTTTTGCCATCACCAGAATGCTGCACCCTCTCTAATAGTTGCAATAAGAGAAAAAATAGTGATGCTTCCACCTCATCTGGAAAGTTGGGTGAGGTAGGTATCAACTTTAAATTTGTGTCCATGCACAAAAACAAGGTAGAATGATCACTGGCAAGAGCTTAACAAAACTTTCTTTAAACTCCAGTCTCAAACCAACAGTACAATAGCTCCAGAAACACAGGACCACACTACATGATGTCACAGTTGATCATAAAGGGACATGTAGCTATGTCCTACAGAAAATGGCTATTGACAGGAAAAAATTTCAAATGTTACTATGTACACTAAATTATACTACAAAATGCATGAAAAGAATGCACTGATTGAGCTATGTGATTTTATTTTCCATAAATAAACACTCACACACTATGCTGCTGGCACCACTAGGTTTTATTATGCAGAAACCTCTGTTCTTAACATGTACTCACTGTGTTCAGATCTAAACTAAGATTACTAAAAAATACATTTTAGGAAGATCCAACACAACCATTACAGTAAATAAAATGAGGGCTGAGCATTCCTCTCAAATTAACCATAACATGTTTTTTAATATCAGATGGCTCTGAACATTGCTCTGCCAGTGATGTACCTCAGTAGCCGAGACATACTTCATGATAATGGTCAATGGGCTTCTCATTTCATAATCATGCTGACATTTTTGCTAAAATTAGACTGATATTTCACGCTCCCACAAATAAAGTAAAATACGATTGTATTACAAACAAGCCAAAGAATTCAATTAAACCGCAAAGAGTTTAAATCAATTAAATATCCGCAACAGCATTTGTTCAAACTGAGATATTTATTTCTGTATCGCCTTTATTTACTTCTTCACAACTTCTGTTTGCCTGGGTGGATTTTTTTAATACAAATTCACACTAGTTCAATCTGTTAAATTCAAAGAAACAATCTGATCATAGCTTTAACTAAAATGATATACCTCGGTTGATCTTGCCCTTCTATGTAGATCTGCCAGAATTTTACATAGCCATCGTGGCTCGCAGTTGCAAGGACTGTTCCATCTGGGGACAACGCACCTTCACTGATGCGCTGGAAAGAAGCAACTATTTAGAAATGTGCACTTAGAAAGTGTATGTACAATGCTGAAGCTTTGACAGCTTTTGAATTATTAACAGACAACACTACGACTGGAAAATGAGACACATAACTTTATTCTATTATCACTAAATAATCATTCTAGAAGACGCACAAGTGCCTGCAAACAATTCTGCATCAGAAATATGTAAAATTTAAAAATATATATTTAACAGCAGCCCAACAAAAATGAAGAGCTCATTAAGACTCATGGCTACTGGGAGGATTGTCATCAGGGTAATAGCTGCTTAAAAAAAAAGTGGATTTACACACGATCAGTAATTCTTGCTGTGCTATATGTTCACTAAGAAAGGCACACATGATCTCTACTACAGGTTGAGCAGCCGAAATCCAGAGTGTTCCGGAATCCAAACCGATCTGAGGCGGGGTCATCCGGAATCCGGAAAATGATCCGCAATTTGGACTTTTTATTTTTAAAAAGGTTATCGGTGTGAGTTGGGCCTAGGGAGGGGGAAAAACACCCCCAAAAATTCCAAAACACAAAAATTCACAAAACATTCAAATACTAAATCGCTGAAAATGAATTAATAAAAAAACTTTAACTTACCTTTTTTGCAGGTCTTCACCGCAGGTTCCACCCCTTCACCGCCGACCCTCCTGCTGCTCTCTTTCTCTTCCTCCCCTTCCCCCCCCCCCGCCCATCCCCACCAACCACATTACCTCGAACCAGGCGTTTCTGGATTTAGGACGTCGGGAAGACATTCCGGAAATACCCGAAATCCAGAACGACCTCAGTCCAGAGGTTTCCAGATTTTGGACGCTCTACCTGTATAGTAATCAAAGCTCAATACTTCCAACAGTGCCATCCATCATTAATGCACACACCTCAGTACCACGTTACTTATGAAATCGGGTTTGACAAAAAGAGACTGAACTCAGTTTAAAGATAACTAGAACCATCATCATAATTGTTCAAAAAAATGCAAACTGAATGTTGGGAATCAAGGGGTATGGTGAGAAAGCAGGAATGGGGTACTGAAGTTGCATGTTCAGCCATGAACTCATTGAATGGCGGTGCAGGCTCGAAGGGCCGAATGGCCTACTCCTGCACCTATTTTCTATGTTTCTATAGCAAGAGACATAACACACAAATCCAGAAAGGTCATTTGAAACTGCATTAGGCCCTGGTGAGACCACATCTGGACTATTGCATGCAGTTTTAGTCTTCCTATTTCCAAAATTATATTAAATTATTGAAGGGGGTACAGAGAAGGGCTGTAAGTTTGATCCCAGAACTTAAGGGAATGACATATGAGGAAAAAGTATTTTAAAGCCATTGAAGTACATTTGAAGTGTATGTTTTAATGTGGGGAACATGGCAGCCAATTTGCAGACAGCAAGCTCCCACAAACAGCAATGTGATAATGGCCAGATTTATTTATTTATTTTATAAGTATTAGTTGAGGGATAAATATTGTCCAGGACACCAACAACTTGTATTTATATAGCGCCTTTAATGTTGTAAAACGTCCCAAGGCACTTCACAGGAGTATTATGAGACAAAAAATGTGTCTCAAACACCAGGGAAAACTTCCCAGCTCTTCTTCAAAACAGGGCCATGGGATCTTTTGCGTCCACCTGAGGGGGCAGACGGGGCCCTCAGTTTAACGTCTCACCGAAAGACAGCACCTCCGACGGTGCATCCACTCCTTCAGCACTGCACTGGAGTGCCAGCCTAGATCCTGTGTTCTGAATTAGGATTGAATTTCTTGACTCTGATGCGAGAGTGCTACCAACTGAGCCATGGCTGACACCAAGAAGGAACTAGACATGTTATCAACAAATAGGATTCAGTTTTATTGGAAATGCACCAAGGGAATATTGTGGATAGATGAGCTAGATGGACCAACAGTCTTCTCCTGCCTGAAACTATTTCCATGTTTCCTCCTTAAACCTTTTCGTATCTTTACCACACTGTCCTCCTTTAAGACGCCCTTTAAAATCTACCTTTTGGTCACCTGTCCCAATATCTCCTTATATTTGATAACACTCCTTCCTGTGAAGAATCTTGGGATGTTTTACTACATTAAAAGGCACTATATAAACGCAAGTGGTTATGTTACTTACTCAGAACACATGAAAAATTGTCACAAGTGCAAGGAGTCTGAACTTTGTTTTATCTTAACTGTTTCATCCAAGTGAGATCTGTAAACAATGCCCAAGAAATGCCTCTTTTGCTAAACAAGATTCGAGATCTTTCAAAAATGACATTAATGCCAATATATAAAAGTAATTGTAATTAAAAGGACTCCATTCAAGTGTAATTTTTTGGGGGGTTTTTGTAATCTGATTTGTTGCTGCGAAGCATGTAACCAACAACACATGATTAGCACTGAGTAGTCAGAAAGTTAGCAAAAACCCTAAACCATTCATGTTGACAAAACTTTCAATATGGAATAGATAACTGTGCACAGGTTCAATTTCTTGATTTTTTCATTAAAGACTATACTTACTGCTGTGTGTCCTTTCACAATGATAAAGCCTTCTTTTATATCTGTTGCTTCAACGGGCCAGACACTATTGCTGTTTCTTAGTATGTCCAGATCCCAAACCTCAGCCTGTATTAAGTGACAAGTATAAAATATTTAAATCCTCAAAACAAGAAATTAAAATTATTCCAATCTATTCAAACAGTAATATTAATTTGGTTTCAAAAGCTCATTGGATAAATGCACATGGCTAGATGCTGAGCCATGACAATCAGGACTATCCCAAGTCTTGGCTCATATCTGTTCAAACTTCAGTAAAACTTCAGTAAAAATTACAGTACCACAAAACAGGAACTTAAAATTGGCCCACCCTTTTTTGGGAGCACTTACCGGAGATGCGGCGCTTTTCTGCGTTGAAAAGGTGCTCTGAGAAAAATTGGTCCCCACTTTAGACGCTGTCCGGCTTCTCCCGGGTCTTCGCGCAGCGCAGCCAGTCGCTTCGGAGCCAGCATCCCGCGCTGAACACAGTGCCGGGACGTCTGCACATGCACGTTGGAGTGTGCGCGCATGCACAGTAGCTCCTGCCCCCTGCCTCTCAGTGCGCGCTGCAGCATGGGACCCAATCTGCATCATCATACCGGCTGCTGGTATGTCCCACCCCGATCCCAGGCCGAGTGGCCTACCGCAGAGGCCGGCCCGCTGCCTTCCTGGGCTGAAGATGCAGATAGGGTAGAGGACTGACTTACTTCTATTTTTTATTTGGATATTTTGAAAAAATTATGTAAATATGTTTTGTCTCTTGTGAATATTGGTGACCATTTATTTGTCAAGCCTATTTACCTAGTGCTATTGTGAAAGAAGAACATAAGTGACGGAGGAACACAGAGAATATCTTATTTATTGAAGTAGACTTTATTTAGATAACATGGGCTCAATTTTGGCCTAGTATAATCATTGCAAACAAATAGTTGTTTAAATTAGTTGAGAGATTAGGGCAATTTAATTCAACTATCTTTTACTTCTTTTATTTTTGTAGTTTAAGCTTCCATGTTATATAATAAATTAACTTTGCAAAGTTTGCCATAAGATGTCCTGTATAGCTCTTTGATCCTATTCACATTCTTTAGTCAAGTCATTAAGTTCTGCTGGCCTCCGCTGCACCTACCTGCGCTGATTTCTTAACTCTCCGCAAGGGTTTTCACAAGCGGCCACAAACGCTGACCTAAGTTAGTTTGGAGTAACTATTAGCTGGCCAAAGTGGCCTAAATGGCCAAAACGGGCGTAGGTGGCTGGTAACACCTTCTTTTGAAAAAAAAACTTTAAAAATCCTAACTAACTCACTTACACAGGCACAAGTTGAATGTGCAAAATGTGGATTTTTAAGATACTCCAGAAAAATCAAGTTGCTCAAAAAAAAGAGCAACTCCTAGCCAATTGTGAGCCCAGAGAATGGGTAGCAGTCAATAAATCCCAACAATTTTTTTCCCTCATCTTGATTAACACAAAAGTTTGCACTCCAGACCCCAAACTACCCATGAGCAACAGCAGGGAGATCAGCTCGTTATTTTTTTTTTTAAAGTTAGTCAAGTCCCACTGATTTTGAAGTATTCCCATTCATCTTACCCTATCTTCATGTAAAACAGCAAGTGTTTGACTTCCTTCTTCATTTTCATCATTTTCCTCTGGAATAAAGGGGCACCAGATGATCCTCCTGTTTGTATTTAAAGGGGTTCCCTCGGGTCTCTTGATGTGCACTACGATTTTTTCCCTGAACATTCAGTATAGGAACCACTTTGTTTAGCAGGATGATAATTTTGACGAATAACTTCTTAACTTGCTTAAGTTCATATCACAGAGCAAATACAAGTCAGAATTTTACAAAAGAGGGCCCTGTCAATGCAAACTCAAAATAATACAGCACAGGAGACCGCCATTAGGACCATTGTGCCAGTGCCGGATCTTTGGTAGAGTTATCCAATTAGTTCCACAGCCCTGTAATTTTTTTCCCTTGAGGTATGTGTCCAATTCTCTTTTGAATGTTACTATTGAATCTGCTTCCAATGCATTCCAGATCACAAGTCGCTGAGTAAAAAAAATCTTCCCTCATTTTGCCTCTGGTTCTTTGGTCAATCATCTTAAATCTGTGTCCTCTGGTTACCGACCCATGTCACTGGAAACAGTTTATCCTTATTTTGAACATTTCTATTAAAACTCATCTAAACCTACTCTGCTCCAAGGAGAACAACCCCAGATTCTCCAATCTCTCCACATAATTGAAGTCCCTCATCCCTGGTACCATTCTCGTAAACCCCTGCACCCTTCCAAGGCCTTGACATTCTTTCTAAAGTGTGATGCCCAGAATTGAGCACAATACTTAAGCTGATGCCTAACCAATATTTAGTAAAGGTTTAGCATAACTTCCTTGTTTTTGTACCCTATTCCTCTTAATAAAGCCAAGGATCCCATAGGCATTTTTAAAAGCCTTCTCAACTTTTCCTGCCACCTTCAAAGATTTGTGAACATACACAGATCTCTCTGTTGCTACACCTTTTAAAATTTTACCATTTAGTTCATATTGCCTCTTCATTCATCCTACCAAAATATATCACTTCACACTTTCCTGCATTAAATTTAATCTGCCATGTGTCTGCACATTTCACGAGTCTATGTCCCCCTGAAGTCTGTTACTATCTTTCTCATTGTTTACTACAAATTACATTCTATGTGACTGTGGTAACCCATCCCTCCACATTCTTCTCGACCTGTCTGCAGCCTTTGACACAGTTGACCACACTATCCTCCTCCAACACCACTCCTCCTTCGTCCAGCTGGTGGGACTACAGTTGCCAGGTTCCACTCCTATCTATCCAGTCAGAGCAAGAGAATCACCTGCATTGCTTCTCCCACATCGTTACCTCCGATGTCCCCAAGGATCGATACGTGGCCCCCTCCTATATCTCATCTATATGTTGCCACTCGGCAAAATCATCCAAAAACACATCAAGCTCCACAGATATGCTGATGACACCCAGTTCTACCTCTCTCGACCCATTCACTGTCTCTAAATTGTCACGCTGCTTGTCTGGCATCCAGTACTGGATGAGCAGAAATTCCCTCCAACTAACTTGGGAAGACCGAAACCACAAACTCCATTCCCTAGCCACCGACGCCATCCCACTCCCTGGCAACTGTCCAAGGCTGAACCAGATTGTTCGCAACCTTGGTGTCATATTTGACCCCAAGATGAGCTTCCGGTCACACATCTGCGCCATCAGTAAGACCGCCTATTTCCACGTCTGGAATATCGCCCATCTCCGCCACTGCATCAGCTCATCTGTTGCTGAAACTCTCATCCATGCGTTTTGTTATCTCTAGACTTGACTATTCCAACGCACTCCTAGCCAGCCCATGTCTTCTACTCTCCATCCACTTAAGCTCATCGAAAACTTTGCTGCCTCTATCCTAACACACACTAAGTCCCACTCACCCATCACCCCTCTGCTCGCTGACCTACATTGGCTCCCAGTTAAGCAACGCCTCAATTTTAAAATTCTCATCCTTGTTTTCAAATCTCTCCATGGCCTCGCCCATCCCTATATCTGCAAACTCCTCCAGCCCTACAACTCAGATCTCTGCACTCCTCCAACTCTGTGCACATCCCGAATTTTAAATCGTCCTAATCTCTGGAATTCCCTGACAAACCTCTCCGCCTCTTTCCTCCTTTAAGATGCTCCTTAAAACCTAGCTATTTGGCCAATGCCCTAATATCCCCCACGTGGCTCAGTGTCAAATTTGTTTGATAACGTTTCTGTGAAGCACCTTGGGACAGTTTACTATGCCAAAGGCAATATAAATGCATGTTGTTGTACATTTCCGAGTTGGGTGTCATATTCAAACTTTGAAGTTATGCCCTGTATACCCAAGTACAGGTCATTGATATACATCAAAAAAGTATTGGTCCTAATACCGACCCCTGGGGAACACCACTCTGTAACTCCAGCCAGTCTGACAAATAACCATTCACCACTGCAGTCTGCTTTCTGTCCCCAAAGCAATATCTATGCTGCAACTATCCCTTTAATCCCATGGGCTTTCATTTTGCAAACTAGAGAATTATCTAGTATTGTCAAACTCCATTTGAAAGTCCATATACACATTAACCACACTACTCTCATCAACCCTCTCCAGTATTTCAAAGAATTCAATCAAGTTAATCAAACACGATTTGCCTTTAACAAATCTGTGCTTTCATTTATTAGCCCATATTTTTTCAAATGCCAATTTATTTTGTCCCACATTATTGTCTCAAAGTTTCACCAACAGTAGGCTGACTGGCCTGTAGTTACCAGGTTGATCCCTCTCCCCTTTCTTAAACGGGTGTAACGTTTACAATTCTCCAGTCCTCTGGCCCTGCCCCCATATCCAAGGAGAATTGGAAGATTGTGGCCAGAGCCTCCGCAACTTCCACTCTTTTTTCCATCAGTTACCTAGGATGCATCCAATCCAGACCGGGCGACTTTTCTACTTTGAAGACTGCCAACATTTTAAGTATCTCCGCTTTATCTATTTTTATCCTTTACAATGTTGCAACTGCCTCTTCCTTTACTGCTACATTGATAGCATCCTCTTCTTTAGTGAATCAGTTAGTACCTCAGCCCTGCTTTCCGCCCCTACAAGAATATCTATTTTTTGGTGCCTAATCAGCCCACCCTTCCTTTGACTACCCTTTTACTATTTGTTTGTTTAGTTGCTAATCTATTCTTACGCTCGCTTTACCTCTTTTATTCCCATTTTTCAATCCCCTCGGTACGTTCTATATTCAGCTTGGTTC
Source organism: Pristiophorus japonicus (assembly GCF_044704955.1). Taxonomy (NCBI): domain Eukaryota; kingdom Metazoa; phylum Chordata; class Chondrichthyes; family Pristiophoridae; genus Pristiophorus; species Pristiophorus japonicus. The sequence continues at coordinate 119,634,557 of NC_091989.1, forward strand.
TCTCTACTGTATTATGAACCACAGTTCGCATAAGCCTCCTTTTTTTTGTCTTATTTTAACCTCTATCTTTAATCATCCAGAGCTCTGGCTTTGGATGCCCTTCCTTTCCCCCTCGTGAGAACTTGTCGACACTGTACCCGAACCATCTCTTCTTTGAAAGCCTTCCGTTGTTCAATTACTGTTTTGCCTACCAATTTTTGATTTCTGGGCCAGATTCCTTTTTAACTCACTGAAATTAGCCCTCCTCCAATAATTATGTTTACACTGTCCCTTTTCCTTGTCCATAACTATTCTAAACCTGATATTATAATCAATGTTCCCCAAACGTTCTCCCACTGAAACATGCTCTACTTGCCCCGTTTCATTCCCCAGAACTAAATCCAATACTGCTTCCTTTCTCATTGAACTGGAAACACACTGTTCAAGATCTCTTGTACACATTTCAGGAATTCCCTCCTCTTTGCCCTGTTACTATCCCAGTCCACAGTAGCATAATCTAAGTCCCTCATTATCACTACTCTCTAATTCTTGCACCTTTCTGTAATTTTCCTGCATATTTGCTCCTCTACCTCTTTCCCACTATTTGGTGGCCTATGGTATAGACCCAGTAACGCAATAGTTCCTCTATTGCTCCTCAGTATAATCAAATTAATTCCGTCTTTGACTCCCGTCAACTTCATCATCCTTCTCCAGTGCTATAATAGTTTCTTTGATCAATACTGCCCCTCCTTTTTTTTTCCCCTTCCCTATCTTTCCTGAATGTACAGATTTATATTATAAAGGATATATATTTTCACATTTAAAAATAAATTTGAACTACCCTGATCGCTCAGTAGGTAAGTGCATTACCTGGTGTGGTAGACATACAAAGACCAGGAAAGAAACAGCTTTCATCCCCACTCTGTACTAAATTAGCTGCTCCCAGTCAAGGTAGCAACAATGGCACTACAATCAGTTTCTGCATCCACAGACTGAGGAAGGGAGAAAATAATACAGCTTCCCACTCCTAATCGGTATCCAGCGAACACTGCAAAGTGAGCATATGTGGATGTCAGGTGAGAATTAGATCAGGCCCAGCTAGGATCTCATTCAGGGTCATATAACCTGCCAACCCTGCCAACATGATCAATTAGGCAAGCTCCTAGAGAGTGGTCAGTGCCCATGGAACCACATACAAACTTCAGTCACCACCTTGGTTGTAGAGCGAACGAACAGAATAGGAAGTTGAAATCCAAAACACAAGATAATCAGATCTGGAAAAAAAATTGAAGTAAAGAAGAAAATAAAAATCTTGAAAGCAATCTTCTGAAAACCAATAAAAAAGCAAAAAACTGCAGATGATGGAAATAAAGAAAACCAAAAAAAGCTGGACACACACAGGTCAATCAACAACTAGCTTCAGTTCTGAAGAAAGGCACACACCTGAAACATCTGTTCTCCCTACAGATGCTGATTGAACTGTTCTATGTTCCTAACTTTTTATTTCGGAAAACCAATATTTCGCACTCGATTGTAGTTTACAATGTCTCAGGTCTCCATTCTCAAATGGTACCTAATAATTTACTTATGTCATCACACAAATTAGATCAATTCAGTATTCAACAACTGAACTTCCTAACGGTCACACAATGCCTCTCTACGAACCCATCTACTTTCAGCATTAATACTTCACTAACTTTGCATGGCAACGATAGCAATCAACTTTATAAGAATGCATTGCCGATGAATATTTTAGCCGAGCAACAGAGGTTCATTGTCTCTACAAGGATACTGTATTTTTCCATTTTCATTTAGTTGCCAGACGAACAAATTGCCTGCTTCGTCAACACATGCTAGCTGATTAGAGTTGAGGTGTGCAAAGCCCAAATCAGCAACTCCCCCAGTAAATCCTTTCAGTAAAGTCCGTTCAGCCATGCCAACACTCAATACCCGTACCATGCCAACGCCATTAGCCCCTGCACAGAGGAAAATAAAAAGGTTATTAGGTTCCATGTAAATGTATAAATCAAATCTGTTCAACCATACAACATCTATGAATTAATTCTGAATGTCTTTAAAAGTTGCACTTTGATATGAAAACTTTGCCTGTATTGAATTTCAAAAAGTAATTCAGTACACAAAGCAATTTGCTTTAATTACACCTGTAATTAAATGTATGCACCGGATTCCAACACACTAACAGGCAGACTTTCACACATTTTGGACAAATCCTAATGTTACCCCAATTCTCAATTATTCAACAACTAATTATCAAAAACTGCTCAAATATATTTTGCATATTACACAGCTTACTGAATGAATCTACTTAATTGAGATTCCTTTATAACATGAAGTGGTTGCCATCTTACAAGAGTTCTTCCTTGTGAAATGCCTAAAGGTCATAGACCCCACACCACCCATGACATATGTCAGTTCAAGTAGAAAGAACCTCAGTAATAGATCAGTGACAATACAACTCTTACCTAATGGTTTGCTAAAATAAAACATTTCAAATATAGCTTCATGAGGTATCAGTCCTATTCTATTTGTTCTAACAGCAAAGGGATTTTACTTTACACAATCCTACATGTTTCCACTCAAATAGTGAGTGTGACCTGTAGTTCATGAAATCCTGCAAGATTTTTTTCATAAGAGCCTTGTTTGTTAGATATGAAGAATGCTCACCTCTAATGGCATATGCCAGATACTGATTGGACACTGCTATGAGATTTCCATAATAGTATTTCTGCTCCCATTCATATTTTGCTACAGGTTGTATTTTTACCTAAAAACATAATAGTGGTTAGTTTGTCTGTTACAATAAAAAAACCTCTCAACCTCGTATTGTTCAATCTCATCTTTCCAGCCCTCCAATATTTCTAGTCTTGCCTTTTCCCATCACCACCAGACTCATAGATAGGTTTAAAACTGAGCTAATCTAACACACTGTGCACTCCAGCACAAATTTAGAAGTGAAAAATCTACAGATCTAGTCATAGCAGTAGAGAACAATTTGACTGAATTCTTGTTTTTTGTCAACAACTTAAGGGCATGCAATTTTAACGTGCTATAATTTATTTGCCCAAGCTCTAAAGTTCAGATCAGTTATAAAGTGATTGGTTAAATAGCATCCTGCATCAAGTTTTTTTTTAAGTGACGAGATCTGGATAAATAGGAGATACCAATCTCGCTCCACAGCCACCTCCCTTAGGAGTTAATCAGTTTCTTCCAAGTTCATTGTAATGAATAAAATAAAATATTTCCCAATGGCAATATAAGCTGCGTGAGCAGGACTATCCCCATTCAACAGCTGGAATCAACACCAGCACGCAGTACAAGCCAAGTATTACACATCTACTCTTCATTCTCTGCAAATGCTTCAATTGACAAAAGCAAGTTGAGATCAGACAATAAGATTTTGATGTCTGACCTCAATTTATTTTTGTCAACACATATTGCTACTTTTTGGCTGCCAGGCTGTGTACAGTTAAAAAAAAACAGCTGCATTGTACCAATAATGCATTGAATTGATGCAAACATCCTATTAAGCAATATCAGCTTTACATTGAAAATACACATGTATGTACAGTATGCAAGTCCACTTGCTTGAGACTGGTATTGATTGGATTGCAACATTAACACATTTGTGAAAAGAACCTTTTATTCCACCCTCAAAGATTAATGCCCATGTACAATATTTCATTACAAAGTTTAAGCACATTACAGCACTACTTAATTTGATAACAGACATAAAGGCTACATGTAACATTTTAAACATTTAGTACCCTTTAGTTACAGTCTTCCATACCTTATTGCTGCCCCTGGCCTTGTTACTGATGCTAGAATCATTGCTCGCCACAATTTCCACTTCTTTGGCAGATATAACACAATTTGAACTGTCATCACCGGAGAGGTATCTAAAGAAAGACATAATCAAATCATCAGTGCAGCCCTGTATCCTTAAAACAAAAGTAACATGCTTCCCAGTGGTCCAGTGCATTGACTGATGCATTAAGAAAATTCTCCACAGAATGGCAGAATTTTCATTTGTGCCCGTGATTCCTCATTTCACATGGATGATCCCAAGTCAGATCTGGACAGGGACAATATCTTTCCCCAGCAGGATGTAGCAAAGCATTGGAACCTGAACCTGCACAAAATTCTCTTGCATACCCAAGACGTCACTAGCAAAAGCCCAATAATAGGTCCCTTCTGAGGGAGATTCATATAACAGTACCTCATTTTCTGGGGGAAGTAGTGGGGAACTTTAAAAAATATATATACTTTTTCTAACAGAACATTGCACATTAAATGCAAAATCTATAGCATCTTACATCTCTTGATTTTCCTGTAGGTTCAGTTTGTCCACATTGGCATGGTTTGACTCTCTGAGAATGGGCCCATCTCCAGCTGCAATGGGATCTGGTAACAGCAATCCATTCAGTTCTCCATTGTAGGATGCAGATTTCTTTTGGCTGTCAACAGTTGACTCTAAGAAACAGAAGGAATTACATTAAATGATCAGAACTCACTGTGCACCTTAAGGTTTTGTTTAGTAAACCTCAAAGCATGAAAAGCAGCATTTTTTTTTAAATGCCATTTTGCCATGAATCAAGAGGGTTACAGTTACAACATGGAATTGAATATGGATGTAATAACAGTTTTGAAAATTCACATTATTATAAATTGTAACAGCACATAACATACATTTTATCAAATAAAACTTGGCAGTTTAAGAGGAGCGAGAGGAAAACCAGCCACGGTTCCCACAATGGAATTGGTAGCGAAGGTATAGAGTTTGTGATGAGGCTGAAGACAATGGCTTCAGTCTCACCAATGTTTAGCTGGAGAAAGTTGCAGCTCATTCAAGACTAACAAGACGTCGAACAGGCAGTCCAACACAAACCATACAAGATGGGTGGAGCAGAGGTACAGCTGGGCATCATCAGCATACACACGGAAGTTGATGTCATCAAAGGAAGCAGGTAGATTAGGAAGAGACAGGCAAGGATGGTTCTATGGGAGACTCCAGAAGTGGTAATAGTGCGGGGTCAGGAAGAGAAGTCATTGCTGGTGGTACTCTGCTGCTGATAGAATCAGCAAGAGTCGAACCGAGCAAGGGTAGTCCCAGTGAGCAGGAAAACATAGAAGTATTGGAGGAGGATGGTGTAATCAGCCAAGTGAAAGATTGCAGACAGGCCGAAAACTAGAAGGGATAATACACCAGTCACAGAGAATGTCATTTGAAATTTTGTTTAGGGCTACTTCAGTGCCGTGGCAGAGGGTGGAAAGCTGAATGGAGATATTCAAACAGGGAGTTAAGAACATAAGAGGAGTAGGCCATAAGGACCCTCGAGCCTGCTCTACCATTCAGTGAAATGATGTCTTCTCTTCGACCTCAACTCCACTTTCCTGCCTGAGCCGCATAACCCTCGATTCCCCAGAATCTAAAAATATATCGATCTCAGCTTAGAGACAAACAATAACATAGAGGGAGCAGAGCAGATGGAATGTACCAATGATGGGTTGGGCATGCAGCCAGACAGGGTAGCTTCCATAATAACGAGGGAGTGATCATCTGTGACCATCAGACCCAGGATGTCAGTGGTCTTGCAAAGGATAGCGCAGACCCCATTTCCAACATTCTGGAGGGTAATGCTGCAGCAGTGAGATCTACGATTTGACCAGGGAATGAAGAGGAGCCTTGAGAGATTTTCTCCTTGTTAATAGAAGGTTTGCCAGAAAATGGACATGAGCTAGTTCGGGTTGCTTGTGAGAGATGGCGGCTTGAGCAGAGGATACTTAGGGTGGAATAAGAAAGCTGTAGGGACATTTAGGAGGGATTTGAGCCTCGTGTGCTGACAAAAGAGGTTGTCGGGGACTAGCGTAGCAGTATTTCATTTGGCATCAGTACACGGTACAATGACAGACTCAACAGCCTATTACATCGCTCACTCCTCCTTACTAGGAAGGGGGGTAGGGACTTGCTGGATTAGGAACTGATGCCCTGATTTTACTAAAAATACAGCTGCAACTATACTCATGGGTGCTATTAATTTAAAACACACGCAACTATTTTCCTTTCCTGCAACATAACATTTTGTGTCCTACGAGAAAAGGCATCCATCGCGTGACCTGCAATGCAAATTGACTGCTTTGGCTTTATAGTGAGAGTTACATTTTGAAAGGCAAAATTATACAGCATGTAACACGAGATAACAACTTGTGTTTATATCACACCTTTAACATAACAAGATGTCCCAATAGGAGTGTTATAAGACAAATAAATTTGACACCAAGCCACAGGAGAAATTAGGTCAGGTGACCAACGCTTGGTCAAAGAGGTAGGTTTTAACGAGCATCTTAAAAGGAGGACAGAGAGGTATTCAAGAGTTTACGGCCTATGCACAGCCGCCACTGGTTGAGCAATTAAAATGAGGGATGCGCAAGAGGAACGCAGATATCTCGGGGGGGGGGGGGGGGAAGATTTGAAAACAAGGATGAGAAGTTTGAAATTGAGGCGCTGCTTAACCGGGAGCTAATGTCGGTCAGCGAGCACAGCGGTGATGAATGAACGGGTTTCAGTGCGAGTTAGGACACGAGCCGAGTTTTTGACGACCTCAAGTTTACATAGTGTAGAACGAGCGAGGCCAGTCAGGAGTGCATTGGACTAGTCAAGTCTAGAGGTAAAACAGGCATGGATGAGGGTTTCAGCAGATGAGATGAGATTAAGTAGGGGCAGAGATTGACGGTATTATGTAGGTGGAAATAGGTGGTCTTAGTTATGGTACAGTATGTGGCTGGAAGCTCACTTCGGGATCAAATAGCTTGCAAACTGTCTGGTCCAGCCACAGATTTTAATAATATTGCAAGCTTTCAAACACCAAGTAAACTATTATTGGCTGTAACCATTTTTGGCAGGGCTAAAGATTAAACTTGAACAACCATTAGAATTCTTTATTCTTTTTATAATTGTGAACCTACGAGCACGTTATAATAAACATTTTCTGCACTACTACCGTCATCTTTCAGAAATTACAATACGGAGGCATGAAATCAGAATGTTGAGAGTTTACAGACAAGCCTACAGTGCTAATGCAGGTATATGATCTGTTCCAAAGTAACAAACTGAACCAATAATAACCACTTTGTTAGCTCTTTTCGTTAACAAAGCCATCTAGTAACACAATGATCAAGATTAAGAATGTCGATTGCTAGTGTACACACATTTTGAACTTAGTACCAAAAATATTAATTGTGAATATCATGAAATTTCTGGACATATGTTGCATTAAAGGAAACGAAACTAAAATTAACTTTCCAATGAGTTAAATGTATTCAGTCAGTAACCAGCATCTCCCAGATATAAAGTGAGTGAAAACAGCGAGAACCCCGCGGCCTGTCCGGAGTCAGCAGCGTCTCCCTGCTCCCACCGCCCCGGAGCCTCGCCTGGTCCGATCCCTACCCCAGCGCCAGTTCGCGCCGCGATCCCGCCGCCGCCGCCAAACGGCCGCTCTCCGACCACCCTCCAGCGGACGACAAGCAGCCGAGAGCGGCTCCCCGACACTGGAGGGGGCAGCAGCGTGGCCCGGGGGGAACCACCCCCTCACACGGCAACTGAGTCCCGGGTAAGGCCCACCCAGGGATGAAGGGCGGGTGGGGCTGCTGTAAGTACCGGTAACCGAGGCCCGGGCCCCGGTATAAAGTGAATCCCGTCCCATCTGCCTCCGCCCCGGGACCCAGCGTAGCCTCCGCTTCCCCTCCCTTGGCTCGGTTCATGCGTCCGGGGCCTTTCATCTAACTGGCTCAGCCGCTTACCGGAGACCCGGTCCAGCTTCAGCATGTCCCGCAGGTGCTGCGTGGCGTTCTGAATGTCCATCTTGGAAGCGGAGTTCGGTGGTGGCGACGCCATGGCGGCGGCCCAAGAACCAGAGGGTGCGCGCGCAGCCGCCCCCGAAGGAACTGCCAAGAGCGCCACCGGTAATAGTGTCCCTTCCGGTGTAACCAGAACTTTCCCTCCCTCCCCACCAAACCCATGCGCAACATGACCGCCCGGACCCTCACCACCCCGATCATCAGGGTCAGCGAGCCGAAACGTTAACTCTGCTTTTTCTCCACATGCTGCCTGACCCGCTGAGAGTTCCAGCATTTTCTGTTTTTTATTATAGTTATGAGATTGGACGAAAGGGGGGGAAGGGGGGGGGGGGGGGGGGGGAAAAGGAACAAATTGCAAACCCGTAAAGGTTACACGGATATTTGTTTATCAAGGTACACCGCACAACAACAACGTAGTAAAACATTCCAAGTCACTTCACAGGAGTGTTATAAGACAAAATTTTACACCAAGCCACATTAGGAGAAATTAGGGCCGCCGATTTCCAGGCCTGAAGGGAAGGGGCAATTTCAGCCCACAGTTTCAAAGAATGATAGAGCATATTGTCCTGTGCCTTTGATAGAACTATCCAATAGTACCACGACCCGGCTCTTTCCCCATAGTCCTGAAAATGTTTTCCCTTCAAGTATTTATCCAATTCTCTTTTGAAAGTTAGTATTAAATCTGCTTCCACCACCCTTTCAGGCAGATCACAATAACTTGCTGTGTGAAAAAATATTTCCTCATGTCACCTCTGGTTCTTTCGAGAATCACCTCAAATCTGTGTTCTCTTTGGAATTCAGCAAAAAAGGACCAAGAAATTGATTAAGAGGGGGAAAATAGAGCATGAGTAAACTTGCAAGGAACATAAAAACCGACTGCAAATGTTTTTACAAGTATGTAAAAAGAAAAATATTAGTGAAGACAAATGTAGGTCCTTTACAGTCAGAAATGGAAGAATTTATAATGGGGAACAAGGAAATGGAAGAACAATTATATAAATACTTCGCTTGTGTCTTCATGGAAGAGGACACAAATAACGTCCCAGAAATGCGAGGGAACCAAGGGTCTAGTGAGCAAGAGAAATTAAAGGAAATGATTATTAGTAAGGAAATAGTGCTGGAGAAACTAATGCGACTGAAAGCCAATAAATCCCCAATGCATCCCAGAGTACTAAAAGATGTAGCCATGAAAATAGCGCATGCATTGGTTGTCATCTTCCAAAATTCTATCGATTATGGAATAATTCCTGCACATTGGAGGGTGGCAAATGTAACCCCACTATTTAAAAAAGGAGGGAGAGAGAAATCAGGGAACTACAGACCGGTTAGCCTAACATCAGTAGTAGCAGGCAGGTACAGCAGGAGTGGCGAGGTCGGGCCGAAGGAGCGGCAAGTGTTATGTATAGAAGAACTCCACGAGGCTGAGTAGTGTGACCTTAGCCTTCTTTATTACAACTTCGGAGTGCCTAAACAACACGGCAGCCAACCTTTTATACTGGCCCTGCAACAGTCGTGCCCTCTGGTGACAAGTATTACATAGTTACATACATAACATCACTCCCCCACCGCTTCCCCGCCTCCCAAAGTCTTCGGTACAAGTTATTTACAAGTTGAAGCGATCCGGAGCCCTTCGCTCCCTGGTTGATTGTCTAAGTTCAAACCCTGGCATGTATGAGTTGGTCGGATCATTACTGCACTGCATCACAGCTGGTCTGACCAGACTGTCAGGAACGGTGGGTTCATCCTCGTGATTGAAAGCGAGATCAATTGCTGGTTGGGTGTGTGTTGGTGGATCGTTGATGGTGATATCCTCCTCAAGTCGTTCCTGGTTGTCAGTAAATCGCAGTTTGGTCTGATCTAAATGCTTTCTGCACGTTTCACCATTTAACAGTTTGATTATAAACACCCTATTCCCTTCCTTGGCCAAAATAGTGCCAGCAACCCACGTGGGACCATGACCGTAATTCAGGACAAATACAGGGTCGTTAACATCAATATCACGTGAAACAGCTACGCGATCGTGGTACATGTTCTGCCAGTGTTGCCGGGTTTCCATGTGATCATTAAGATCTGGGTGGACTAGGGAGAGCCTGGTTTTGAGGGCTCTTTTTATTAACAATTCTGCCGGGGGAACCCCGGTGAGCGAGTGGGGTCATGTCCAGCAACTGAGCAGAATGCGAGACAAACGGGTCTGCAGGGAGCTGTCCGTAAAGTGTTTCATGCTCTGCTTGATTGTTTGGACTGCCCGCTCCGCTTGACCGTTACACGCGGGCATTAAACGGAGCAGACCTGATGTGCTTGATGCCATTGCGGGTCATAAACTTGTTGAATTCCGAGCTGGTGAAACATGGACGACGGGCAAGCCATGGGTGCCGATCATGGCCTGGAGGCTTTCAATGGTGGCTGTGGACGTGCTGGATGACATGATTACACATTCAACCCATTTGGAGTAAGCATCCACTACTACTAAAAACATCTTTCCAAGAAAGAGGTCGGCAAAATCAACGTGGATCCTGGACCACGGTTTGGAGGACCATGACCACAGACTCAGTGGAGCCTCCCTTGGTGCATTGCTCAGTTGCGAGCGAGTGTTGCACTGATGCACGCACGACTCCAAGTCCGAGTCAATGCCGGGCTACCAAACATGCGACCTGGCAATTGCCTTCATCGTGACAATGCCTGGGTGGGTACTGTGTAGGTCGGGTATACAAGTTTCCCTGCCTTTTTTTTGGCAAAACCACGCGATTACACCAAAAGAGACAATCCGACTGGATGGACATTTCATCTTTGCGTCGGTGAAACGGCTTAATTTCATCTTGCATTTCCCTGGGAACAGCCGACCAGTTCCCATTTAGGACGCAACCCTTTACTAATGATAGCACAGGATCCTGGCTGGTCCAGGTCCTGATCTGGCGAGCTGTGACGGGTGACCCCTTGCTCTCAAAAGCATCCATGACCAGTAGCAAGTCTGCGGGCTACGCCATTTCAACCCCGGTGGTGGGTAATGGTAGCCGGCTGAGAGCATCGGCACAGTTTTCAAGTGCCTGGTCTGTGGCGGATAACATAGTCATAAACGGATAATGTTAGTGCCCATCTTTGGATGTGGGACGAAGCGTTGGTGTTTATACCTTTGCTCTCTGAAAACAGTGAAATAAGCGGCTTGTGGCCAGTTTCAAGCTCAAACCGAAGTCCAAATAGGTATTGGTGCATTTTCTTAACCCCATATACACATGTTAACGCCTCTTTCACGACCATACTATAGGCTCTCTCAGCCTTAGACAGACTTCTAGACGCGTATGCAACCGGTTGGAGTTTGCCCGATACATTGGCTTGCTGTAACACACCCGCCGACCCCATATGATGAGGCGTCACAAGCTAGCACTAAATGTTTACATGGGTCATAGTGTACAAGTAACTTATTTGAACATAGCAGGTTCCTGGCCTTCTCAAAGGCTGTGTCTTGAGATTTGCCCCAAACTCAGTCGTCACCCTTACGTAGCAACATGTGCAAAGGCTCTAACAACGTGCTCAACCCGGGTAGAAAGCTACCGAAATAGTTGAGGAGTCCCAGGAACGAACACAGCTCCGTCACATTCTGTGGTCTGGGTGCATTCTTGATGGCCTCTGTCTTTGAATCCGTGGGCTTGATGCTGTCTGCTGCAATCTTTCTCCCCAAAAATTCGACTTCTGGCGCCACAAAAAACACACTTGGAGCTTTTCATTCTGAGTCCCACTCTGTCTAGGCAACTTAGAACCTCTTCCAGGTTATGAAGGTGTTCAATGGTGTCACGACCAGTGATCAGGATGTTGTCTTGAAACACAACAGTGCGCGGAACAGATTTCAGCAAACTCTCCATGTTTCTCTGGAAAATGGCTGCAGCCGAGCAAATCCCGAAAGGGCACCTGTGGTATATAAACAGCCCTTTGTGTTTGTTGATGCACGTCAGTCTTTTCGAAGATTCAGCCAACTCCTTGTAGGCGGAGGTTAGGTCCAACTTGGTGAACGGCTTCCCCCCGCTAACGTTGCGAACAGGTCATCCACCTTGGGCAGCAGGTACTGGCCCTGTAGTGAGACTCGGTTAATCGTTTTTCAACACCGGAACAATTGGACTGGCCCACTCGTTGAACTTGACTGCCGATATGATTCCTTCGCATTGGAGTCTGTCCAGTTCGATCTCGACTTTCTCCCTCATCATGTATTATACCGCCCAAGCCTTGTGATGGATGAGCCGTGCATCGGGGCCTAGATGGATCTGTACCTTGGCGCCTGTGAAGTTGCCGACGCCTGGTTCGAATAGCGAGGGAAACATGCTCAGCACTTGAGCACGCGAGGCGTCATCCACTGAAGATAGTGCTTTGATGTCGTTCCAATTCCATCTAATCTTTTCTAGCCAGCTTCTGCCGGACAGTGTTGGGCCATTGCCTGGAACAATCCACAATGATGGGTCATGCACAGTTCCATCATACGATACCGTCACTGCCGCACTTCCAATGACTGGTATGAGCTCTTTAGTGTAGGTATGCAGCTTTGCATTAATCGGGCTCAGTTTGGGCCTTTGTGCCTTATTGCCCCACAGTTTCTCGAAAGCCTTCTAGCTCATTATTGACTGACTCGCACCCATGCCCAACTCCATGGATACTGGAACTTTCAGCATTATAGGAGGACTTCTTCCTCGGGTTGAGTTGCCTGTGCTGTGTGATCCTCGCCGGATCGATCATCCTCTGCCACGTGGTATGTCGCAGCACATTTCCACATTCGTTGGAGGTGCCCCATTGTTGCGCAGCCTTTGCACATGTAGTGCTTGAATCGACATTGATGGGTCCGATGATTACCCCCGCAGCGCGAAAACGGTGCTAATGGATCCACGTTCACCCCCGATGGCAGACTCTGAATCATCACAGGTCTTGCAGCCGCAGTTCAGCCTGCTAGCAACGTCATTTTATGCACAGTAATTGCCGGTGAGCTTCGATGTTGAGAAGATATCTGTTTGCTGTTATCGTCCATGGCCATGCATGCCTGGGCGATCATGATTGCCCTGCTCAGGTCTAGGGTTTCGGCAGCCAGCAGCTTTCGAAGAATTACCTCGTGGCTGATGCCAAGCACAAAATATTCCCCAGCATTCCCCCCAACGCAACTCCAAAATCGCAAGGTCCCGCAAGGCGTCTCAGATCAGCGACATAATCCGCCACGTCCTGGCCCCCGGAGTGATGGTGCGTGTAAAAACGATACCTGGCCATGAGGATACTCTCCTTCAGCTTGAGGTGGTCCCGAACCAGCGTGCACAACTCTGTATATTCCTTCTCCATTGGTTTTGTCGGTGCGAGCAGATTCTTGATGAGGCTGTATATTTTAGGCCCACAAACGGAGAGGAGAACCGCCCTGCGCTTGACTGCATTAGTATCTCCTTCTAGTTCGTTGGCCTCGAAGTACTGGTCGAGACACTCGACGAAGGCTTCCCAATCATCACCCTCTACGAATCTCTCTAATATTCCAATGGCAGCCATGGTTGCATGAAGGTTCGTATTCTGTTCCTCGTCGCCAATTGTTATGTATAGAAGAACTCCACGAGGCTGATTACTGTGAGCTAAACTTAGTGTGACCTTAGTCTTCTTTATTACAACTCCAGAGTGCCTAAACAACATGGCAGCCAACCTTTTATACTGGACCTGCACGTTTGTGCAGGTGACCATTCGGACTCCAACAGTCGCGCCCTCTGGTGGCAAGTATTGCATAGTTACATACATAACAGCAAGAGTTCGTAGAGGGATGTGATCAGGGCCCAGGAGAGGCGAGGGGCCAGGGGCAGCACGGGCCAGCCTACAGTGTGATATGTGTGCGCACTAAGTCTGTGCAACAGAGCTGGTCTCCAGTTGCCTTGGTTAATCCTTGCCACTGGATCATGACCCATCTCTGTCAAGCCCATGTGGTGGCTGGTGTGCAACGGCCACCACACATTAAAAAAAATCACGCATAGGCATCCTCCACCCTTCAAGATGTAGTTCGGGATCTGGAATATTAGGCCCTTCATTGAAACACCTGTGAACTCATCCCTTTTCGACATGGAAGCAAGTCATCCTCGTTTCAAGGGAGTGCCTATGATGATCAGTAGGGAAAATGCTAGAATCTATTATAAAAAATGTGATAACGGGACACTGAGAAAATATCAACGGGATTAGACAAAGTCAACATGGATTTATGAAAGGAAAATCATGTTTGACAAACTTACTGGAGTTTTTTGAGGATGTAACTGATAGAATAGATAAGGGAGAACCAGTGCATGTAGTGTATTTGGATTTTCAGAAGGCCTTTGATAAAGTCCCATATAAGAGGTTTGTTATGTCCAGAATAAAATAATGTGATTGAGTACTGTAGATGTGAGTAAGTGTGACCTTTGTCTCTTTATTCTAACTCCAGAGTGTGGTACAGCATGGGAGGCCTGCTTATATGCAGTGCTCCCAAGGAATGCTGGGATTCCTTGGGACTCCAACAGATACGCCCTCTGGTGGTGATAGAATGCTGGTTACATACATAACATCACTCCCTCCCAAAGTCAATAGTACACTTGTTTACAGGGTGAGACGATCTGGGGCTTTTCGCTCCCTAGTCGATCGTCTCAGTACAAATGCAGGTGCAGGTGCATTGGTTGGTTCTTCCCTGGGCTGCTGAGCAGCTGGCCTTACTGGGCTGTTGGGGATGATGAGTTCAGCTTCGTGTCAACCATGATGTCGGTTGCTACTTGTGTGTGTGTCGGAGGGTCAAAGTTGGTGGTGTCCTCTTCAGGTTGCTCGTGGCTGTCTGTGAATTGCAGTTTGGTTTGGTCCAAATGCTTCCTGCAAGTTAGTCCATTTGCAAGTTTGACCTGAAGCATCCTACTCTCTTCTTTGGCTATGACAGTGCCAGCAAGCCATTTGAGACCATGTCCATAGTTGAGTAGAAATACAGGGTCGCGTGACTTCAGTATCGCGTGACAAATTTGCGCGATCATGGTACATGCTTTGTTGATGTCGCCTGTCCTCGACTGATCATGGAGATCAGGGTGGACGAGAGAGAGCCTTGTTTTGAGTGCCCTTTTCATGAGCAGCTCGGCTGAGGGAACCCCGGTGAGCGAGTGGGGTCTTGTGCGGTAGCTGAGCAGGACTCGAGACAGGCGGGTCTGCAGGGAGCCTTCCGACACGCGTTTCAAGCTTTGCTTGATGGTTTGGACTGCTCGTTCTGCCTGGTCATTGGATGAGGGCTTGAACGGGGCAGATGTGACGTGCTTGATCCCATTGCGGGTCATGAATTCCTTGAATTCAGCGCTGGTGAAGCACGGCCAGTTGTCACTGACAAGGACATGAGGCAGGCCGTGCATGGCAAACATGGCTCGTAGGTTTTTGATGATGGCAGTGGGCGTGCTTACAGACATTATTACACACTCAATCCACTTAGAATAAGCATCCACAACAACCAACAACATTTTGCCTAGAAACGGGCCAGCGAAGTCAACGTGGATCCTAGTCCACGGTTTGGAGGGCCATGACCACAAACTTAGCGGTGCCTCCCTGGGTGCATTGCTCAGTTGAGAGCAAGTGTTGCATTAGCGCAAAACTCCAAACCTGAGTCGATGCCGGGCTGCCACACATGGGATCTGGCTATAGCTTTCATCATTACTATGCCTGGGTGGGTACTGTGTAGGTCGCGTATGAACATTTCCCTGCCTTTCTCGGGCAAAACCACACGATTACCCCACAAAAGACAGTACGCCTGTATGGACAGTTCGTCTTTAGGCCACTGGAATGGCTTGATCTCTTCATGCATCTCCACTGGGACGCTGGACTAGCTCCCATGGAGAACACAGTTTTTTTATACGGGACAGTAAAGGATCCTGGTTGGTCCAGGTCCTGATCTGGCGGGCCGTAATGGGTGACTTTTCATTTTCAAATGCATCCATCACCAAGAGCAAGTCTGCAGGCTGTGCCATTTCCACCCCGGTGGTGGGCAATGGTAGCCGACTGAGGGCGTCAGCGCAGTTCTCTGTGCCTAGCCTGTGGCGAATTACATAGTTACATGCAGACAGCATGAGCAGTCATCTTTGGATGCGAGCAGAGACATTGGTACTGATACCTTTGCTCTCTGAGAATAGCGATATGAGCGGCTTATGGTCAATTTCTAACTTGAACTTAAGCCCAAACAGATACTGGTGCATTTTTTTCACCCCGTAAATGCATGCCAGAGCTTCTTTTTCAATCGTGCTGCAGGCCCTTTCGGCCTTGGACAAGCACCTGGACACATAAGCGACCGGTTGCAATGTTCCCGATTCGTTTGCTTGTTGTAACACACACCCGACCTTGTACGAAGACACATCGCAAGCTAGCACGAAATGTTTACAAGGACCATACAGGACAAGCAGTTTGTTGGGCTTTCTTTCTCAAAAGCTGTCTCTTGTGATTTCCCCCATACCCAATCATCTTCCTTGCGTAGCAACACATGTAGAGGTTCTAGCAAGGTGCTTAACCCGGGTAGGAAATTACCAAAATAATTGAGGAGTTCCAGAAACGACCGCAGCTCCATCACATTCTGTGGTCTCGGCACGTTCTTGATGGCCTCCATCTTGGCGTCGGTGGGTCTGATGCCATCTGCCATGATTCTTCTCCCCAAGAACTCGACCTCTGGCGCCAGGAAAACAAACTTCGAGCATTTCAACCTGAGTCCCACACGATCTAGCCGACTTAGAACCTCTTCCAGGTTCTGCAAGTGTTCGATGGTGTCCCGACCTGTGACCAGTGTGTCGTCCTGGAAAACCATGGTGCGCGGAACCGACTTTAGCAGACTCTCCATGTTCCTTTGAAAAATAGCTGCGGCCGATCGAATCCCAAATGGCCATCTATTGCCAAAGTGGATAACCTCACATTTTCTCACATTATACTCCATCTGCCAAATTTTTGCCCATTCACTTAGCCTGTCTATATCCCTTTGTAGATTTTTTGTGTCTTCCTCACAATTTTCTTTCCCACCCATCTTTGTATCATTAGCACATTTGGCTACATTACACTCGGTCCCTTCATCCAAGTCATTAATATAGATTGCAAATAGTTGAGGACCCAGCATCGTTCCCTGCGGAAAATTACCCATTTATCCCGACTCTCTGTTTTCTGTTAGTTAACCAATCCTCTATCCATGCTAGTATATTAACCCCAACCCCGTGAGCTTTTATCTTGTGCAGTAACCTCTTATGTGGTACCTTATTGAATGCCTTCTGGAAATCCAAATACACCACATCCATTGGTTCCCCCTTATCCACCCTGCTCATTACATTTTCAAAGAACGGCAGAATCATTGGTTCACTGCTGTTCCTAACTATGCTAACTGGCAACTCAAATTTACAGGAAACAATGATCACTTGGGCTGAAAATTCACAGCCGTTTTGTCACATTCCTGTCATAACTCCAGCAGGAGTGCAATGGATTTTCTGCAAATTAGGCCATATCCAAATCCCAGTCTTGCGTGGGAGATTCCTAATGGCAGATCAGGGCAGACAGCAGAGCCTCTGCCCACCCCAAATTAGGTCATTGGCCTAGGGACTTCCAAAGCCGGAAATTCCTACTTCCCCGGCCTCAGTCAGCTGGTGGATCATCAGTGGATAGTACACTGTGAGACTTGGCATACCAGCTCATCGAACGGCAAGAATGGGCACTTAGCTGGGGGGTTCAAGCCTGGATCAACATAAGAACGTAAGAAATAGGAGCAGGAGTAGGCCATAAGGGCCCTCGAGCCTGCTCCACCATTCAATAAGATCATGGCTGATATGATCATGGACTCAGGTCCACTTCCCTGCCCGCTCCGCATAGCCCCTTATCCCCTTATTGTTTAAGAAACGGTCTATTTCTATCTTAAATTAATTTAATGTCCCAGCTCTAAGGCAACAAATTCCACAGGTTCACAACCCTCTGAGAGAAGAAATTTCTCCTCATCTCAGTTCTAAATGGGCGACCCCTTATCCTAAGATCATGCCCTCTAGTTCTAGTCTCCCTTATCAGTGGAAACATCCTCTCTGCATCCACCTTGTCAAGCCCCCTCATAATCTTATACGTTTCTATAAGATCACCTCTCATTCTTCTGAATTCCAATGAGTAGAGGCCCAACCTACTCAACCTTTCCTTATAAGTCAACCTACTCATCATCGGGATCAACCTAGTGAACCTTCTCTGAACTGCCTCCACAGCAAGTATATCCTTTCGTAAATATGGAAACCAAAACTGCATGCAGTATTCCAGGTGTGGCCTCACCAATACCCTGTACAATTGTAACAAGACTTCCCTGCTTTTATACTCCATCCCCTTTGCAATAAAGGCCAAGATTCCATTGGCCTTCCTGATCACTTGCTGTACCTGCATAATATCCTATCGTGTTTCATGCACAAGTACCTCCAGGTCCCGCTGTACTGCAGCACTTTGCAATCTTTCTCCATTTAAATAATAACTTGCTCTTTGATTTTTTTTCTGCCTAAGTGCATGACCTCACATTTTCCAACATTATACTCCATCTGCCAAATTCTTGCCCACTCACTTAGCCTGTCTATGTCCTCCTGCAGCCTCTTTATGTCCTCCTCACACATTACCCTTCCTTCCATCATTGTATCATCAGCAAACTTGGCTATGTTACACTCAGTCCCCTCTTCCAAGTCGTTAATATAGATTGTAAATAGTTGGGGTCCCAGCACTGATCCCTGCGGTACCCCACTCATTACTGATTGCCAACCAGAGAATGAAACATTTATCCCGACTCTCTGTTTTCTGTTTGTCAGCCAATCTTCTATCCATGCTAATATATTACCCCCAACCCCGTGAACTTTTATCTTGTGCAGTAACCTTATGTGTGGCACCTTGTCAAATGCCTTCTGGAATTCCAAATACACCACATCCACTGGTTCCCCTTTATCCACCCTGTTTGTTACATCCTCAAAGAATTCCAGCAAATTTTTCAAACATGACTTCCCCTTCATAAATCCATGCTGACTTTGCCTGACCAAATTTTGCTTTTCCAAATGTCCTGTTACTGCTTCTTTAATGATGGACTCCAACATTTTCCCAACCACAGATGTTAGGCTAACTGGTCTATAGTTTCCTGCTTTTTGTCTGCCTCCTTTTTTGAATAGGGGCGTTACATTTGCAGTTTTCCAATCTGCTGGACCCAAGACCTGGACCCAAGAAGAGGTGAGGTTTCTTTTCTTGGTTCAGTCTCCTTGCAAAGGGGGCTGAGGAGACATTGGTGGCTGCTTTCTGAGGGGACACTCACCCCACCCAGTCCAGTCCACTTCAACTGAAGTATGCAGCCCCTTTAACAGGCGGGCAGGCACCCCAGATGTATCCCGAGTGGTGTACATGCCAGCCCAAGGCACTGAAATGAAAGGATCTCGCCACCTTGGTGGGGTCAATGCCAGTGGTCTCGGAAAGGAACATCCCAGCACTCACACCAGGATGCCATAGATTTTCAACCCCAGTACTTCTGGATGAGGAGTGGCTCTAAGGGCTGGGTCGGTCGGGCTGGGATGTGAAGCGGGCTGGGCACGTGCCGTGGCTGGACAGGGGCCCTGCCCTCCGGGTCAGTGGCGACTCTGGACATGTGCTGGGCCCTTCCTGTGGATCGCCCCAGCTACAGTGCCTGTCAGCCTCCTGGCAGGAGTGGCCTCGGCTGACGCCTAGCAACAAAGTCAACATGGATTTATGAAAGGAAAATGACGTTTGACAAACCTACTGCAGTTTTTTGAGGATGTAACTGATAGAATAGATAAGGGAGAACCATTGGATGTAGTGTATTTGGATTTTCAGAAGGCCTTTGATAAAGTCCCACATAAGAGGTTAGTGTGCAAAATTAAAACACATAGGATTGGGGGTAATGTTTGGCATGGATTGAAAATTGTTTAACTGATAGGAAACAGAGAGTAGGAATAAATGGGTCTTTTTCAAGTTGGCGGGCAGTGACTAGTGGGGTACCACAGGGATCAGGGTTTGGGCCCCAGCTATTCACAATATATATAAATGATTTGGATGAGGGAACCAAATGTAATATTTCCAAGTTTGCTGATGACACAAAACTAGGTGGGATTGTGAGTTGTGAGGAGGATGCAAAGACGCTGCAAGGTGATTTAGATAGGTTGAGTGAGTGGGCAAACACATGGCAGATGCAGTATAACGTGGATAAATGTGAAGTTATCCACTTTGGTAGGAAAAACATAAGGACAAAGTATTATTAAAATGGTGATGGCTTGGGAAGTGTCGATGTACAGAGAGATCTGGGTGTCCTTGTACACCAGTCATTGAAAGCAAACATGCAGGTGCAGCAAGTAGTTCGGAAGGCAAATGGTAGGATGGCCTTCATTGCAAGAGGATTTGAGTACAGGATCAAGGATGTCTTACTACAGTTATATAGGGCCTTGGTGAGACTGCACCTGAAGTATTGTGTGCTGTTTCGGTCTCCTTACCTAAGAAAGGATATACTTGCCATAGAGGGAGTGCAGCGAAGCTTCACCAGACTGATTCATGGGATGGCAGGACTGTCGTATGAGGAGAGATTGGGTCGACTAGGCCTGTATTCACTAGAGTTTAGAAGAATGAGAGGGGTTGGATAGACTGGATGCGGGGAGGATATTTCCTCTGGCTGGGAAGTCTAGACAAGGAGTCACAGTCTCAGGATACGGGGTGGGAAATTTAGGACCGAGATGAGGAGAAATTTTTTCACTCAGAGGGTGGTGAATTTGTGGAATTCTCTACCACAGAAGGCTGCGGAGGCCAAGTCACTGAATATATTTAAGAGGGAAAAAGATAGATTTCCAGAAACAAAAGACATCAAGGGGCATGGGGAAAAAGCGGGAATATGGTGTTGAGGTAGAGGATCAGCCATGATCATATTGAATGGCGGTGCAGACTCGAAGTGCCGAATGGCCTACTACTGCTCTTATTGTCTATGTTTCTATGTTTATTAATGACACCCAGCTGCACATCTCATACCACAGCTTGAAACTTTCTTACTGTCCTACAAAAAAGATTTTAAACAGGTCATTGAGTAAACTATTATAGTATTATAATTTTGGCACCAGCTTCATTGGGTGTTCCCATTTTGTAACTCTACAAAATTAGCACAGTTCCAATGAGCTGCCCAAATAACTGGCCTGATGTTAGAATCTTGTGCCAGTTCCAGTGTAACAGCTGGGCTAGCATAGCAGCCCAAAATCCAACAGGCATGCCTTCAAATCTGTCAATTTACTCATTGGCACAAAGTCCAAACCTCTTTAGACCAAATGATTCAAATCGATAAATAGATGAAGTGTGTGTACTCAGTATGTCAGTTTCTTCTAAAGCTTGGAGCACAACTGTACACGTGTCTGACATAATAGTCAAATGTTTTGAGTTTTGAAGGAAACCAGAGCGCTACTACTGCTATGGGAAAGTATGACACGACTGATACGAATAAGATTGTATTGTGCATTGTATCCCATTTACACCAGCTCCCCATGTTAGTACTGCCAAGGAAGATCGAGTAACCGTTAAAATATGTAGGGTTGTGGAAAAGCAAACTAGGTGGTGCAATGTTGTGAAATTTTATCAACAGATATTAGAAACTGGTAAAAAAAAAGTTGTAATTAAAATTGATTACACTGTAGCAGTTCAGGCTAGTTATGATTGGTGAGTCTCCAGGTATTGCATCATGGTACAAACTTAATTGTTCAATTCATACTCGGATGCTAAAAATATTACAATGTAAGCATCTCCGTCAAGTCCTAGAATTTCTGGATTTAAACAAACAATTGGTCTTCAGTATTTTCTGAATGCTGAATACTTCCGCATGGCCCATCAGCTTCAATTTGTCTAATGCTGACTGATTGTAAGCACTTTGGATTCCTCTGCTGCACAAACCAAGTAGTTAAACATTGCTTAGACAGATCTTGTCATCACCTGGTCCTTACCAGCTCAGGCATTCCGATAGTATAAATGGAATAATACTTGAGATACTTATCCTTGGGGAGCGGGAGACTGAGCCATTGTTGAATTCATGAATTCAGACGAAGAAAGTCACGAACATACATATTTTGGAAAAAGCAGTGAATAACCAACAGGAAGTGGGATATGAGTTTTATGAGTACTGTCTAAATACAAATTTACAACGTATATAACAACTTCCTTTTTGCCAATTCTCATCGAAATCCGCGACAGTATACAATGTTTCTAAACCTGAATAATTTATAGATTATTGCAATTTCACCGCAGAATATGTTTTGTCAGTAATTTAATAACAAGTACAATTGTACCATTAATTAAGTTTGATTCCAGAAACAAGCTCCATTATTAATTGGAAGATTATATTCTTCTTGTAATACATTATTGGTCCAAACCTATGACCTACGTTATATTCATTTTAAGTCATTTCTATTTGGTTCTACTTTGTCTATGGTACTTAACCTGTCCTTTTGGTGTTTTGGTTTTGTTTATCCCGAAATGTTTACTTATAACCTCTTGTTCTTGATCCAATATAATAATGCTGTAACTGTTACTAGAAACATAAACTAGAAATGTTAAAGTGATCTTGAGGAGGAAGAAAGAGCTGCAATCCTATTCTCAGGCTGCCACCTAGTGAGAGAAGATTTGATCGGTTGGCTTACGGGCCACTGAAAAACATTCCAGGCATTCTGAGAAAAATTTATATTTTGTTGGTGAATGGAATTGAATGTTAGTACATAAATATAAGGCACATCTCACATTCAACCTCCCAAATTAATATAACAATTAAATTGGATTAAATGGTAATGAAGTTTGAACAGTAATTTTCCAAGTGAGAACAAGGTAGTAACAAAATTAACTCACACTTTTGAACAAATTGCAGATTTATGTCTCTTTTCTTGTCCTCCCTTGTGGCATTACATTGGGCCTAGATCTTCACCATTCTCAAGAGGTTGCCACTTCTGGTCACCTGGGTTCAGTTAACAGCCTTGTGTCCACTACTCGGAGGTGACCCCTAACAACTGATACTCAGTCTGATAACTGGATGCACAGTTGGGATGGATCACGCACACTCTCTCTGAACCAGAAGATAGAATCCCTCGGTTGGGAGAGGGCGTAATCAGGGGGACTGAGGGGGGAGGGGCGGTTAGAGGGGGGTAATTTGGGGCAGACCCCAGATCCACCCAGAAGCGCCCAAACATAAATTCTGGCAATTTTCAGGGTGGGCTGAAGATATGCTATCCTCTGAGTGACAAACATGTAAATCACAGACGTCATCTGTCCTAAATTCAGAAACTTCTGCTAACTATAGTGATTGTATCTTATCCCACACTAAGTTCCAGTTGTCCATCCATCACTACTTTCCTCACTGATCTACATTGGCTCCCAGTCCTCCAATGCCTCAAATTTCTAATTCTTATCATGTGTAAATCTCTCCATAGCCATGCTGGTCTCTATCTTGCCCTCTACCATCGATAATGGAGTTGTTGACTCTTCATAACAATCAATCTATCGATTAATTACACAGAATGTACAGCACAGAAACAGGCCATTCGGCCCAACTGCTCCATGCTGGTGTTTATGCTCCACACGAGCCTCCTTCCACCCCTACTTCATCTCACCCCATCACCATATCCTTTTATTCCTTTCTCCCTCATGTGTTTTTCCAT
This sequence comes from Pristiophorus japonicus, assembly GCF_044704955.1. Lineage (NCBI taxonomy): Eukaryota > Metazoa > Chordata > Chondrichthyes > Pristiophoridae > Pristiophorus > Pristiophorus japonicus. The sequence continues at coordinate 119,658,055 of NC_091989.1, forward strand.
CTTCCCCTTAAATGCATCTGTGCTATTCGCCTCAAGCACTCCCTGTGGTAGCGAGTTCCACATTCTCACCACTCTCCGGGTAAAGAAGTTTCTCCAGAATTGGATTTATTTGTGACTATCTTATAATGATGGCCCCTAGTTCTGGTCTCCCCCAACCACCCCCACCCCCTGCCACAATTTTAAGAGTTTTCCCTCTTGTTCTGGACTCTCCCCACCAGAGGAAATAGTTCATCTCTATCTACCTCAATCAATATAACAATAACAGATGACCTGGTCATTATCACATTGCTGTTTGTGGGAGCTTGCTGTGCGCAAATTGACTGCCGCATTTGACCACACTCCAAAAGTACTTAATTGGCTGCAAAGTGCTTTGATACGTCCAGTGGTCGTGAAAGGCGCGCTATAAATCCAAGTCTTTCTTTTTCCCTAAGACCCACCTCTGACCAAGCTTTCAGTCACTCCTCTTAATCTATCCTTCTTTGGTTAGGCCTCATTTTTCTTTCTATGCAAGAATGTTTCTTTTGCATGAAAGGGAGCTGTATAAATACAAATGGTAGTTATAGTAGTGGGGTATTTTCTGATGGACACCTTTAGCTTGATAGGTCATTGCAGACCAAATTTTAGCCTTGCATTTCAGATTGTTAAAACCGTTTCTCTTTCTGTTTGCATTTTCTAAGTAAGGAAAGATAAATAATGGACTCTGACTTTCATGTTGATGACTTCATAGTCTGTGCATTGTTCAGAAGAATTGTGTTCTTCTGTGGCAATAAGGAACTTGCAGCAAATCATCAATAATTTGGTGCAGCCAGCCTTGTGGCTCAAATGACATAAAGGCCGGAATTTTCTGGGGTGCGTGCGGGTGCGATTTTAGGTGGATTGGCAGGGAAATTTGAAGCGGTTCGGCGTTTGCCAGCATGTCAACAACCCGAACAGCAGAGTTAGCCGAGGTAATTCAGATCATTAAGAGGTTCTTGTCAGACCCTTAAGAGTCTTTTTCAAATTTCCCTGGATGACCACGGGAATCACGCAGCTCGGAACCTGAGGCAGAAGTTCAGTGGCCATTGATGCAGCTCATTAATGCACAGCATGAATAGTACAATAAATACTCCCAGCTGACACCTGGTTACTATCCTAAAGCAGCTCCTGTTGCTGAGGGCATTGTCAGCACAGATTTAGCTTTCTAGAGATTGTAAGTGTTTCCAGCAAAGCCAGAAACCACTGTCACCTCATTGGTAGAACCAATCACACAGATATCTCCTGTCATCTCGACTTGACCTGGCATCTATTACATTAGAATAGGTGCCGTTTATACTCTCTCACCTTGGTCCTCAGATTCGGGCCACGACAAACCCCAATACCAGTGCCAGGTCGTCGCAGACATTTCCACATTGCGGGAGCAAGACCTGCAGCCCAGAGGACACGTCTTACCAATAGCTGTCAAAGTCACCATCACCCTAAACTTCTTCGCCTCAGAGTCCTTCCAGGGATCTGCAGCAGACATTTGTGGCATCTTGCAGTCGGTTGCCCACAGATGCATCATACAGGTCACCGATGCCCTCTTTGACAAGTAAGCCAATTATATCAACTGATGAAGACAGTGTTACTGAATGGGCGCTGGCCTCTGCTGCACTGGCTGGCTTTCCAGGTGACCACATTACACTATCTTGCGTTGCACCCGCCGAGGTGTGCATATCTGCACTGGTGCTGGGTGTGCTTATGTCTGGTGACGGTGCGCCCTCAGAGGCTGGAGGCTCCTCTGAGAAGTCATCTCGCTCTCCTCCTTGACAGTGGTGGTGGGGGGGGGGGGGGGGGGGCGGCAGCGCTCTTAATGGACCTGTGTGAAAGTAAAGATGAGTTTGATATGTCGTATCAGTCACAGCAGTCAGTGTCAACTGTGGCTCAGTGGGTAGCACACTCGTCTCTGAATCAAAAGGTTCAAATCCCACTCCAGGAACATGAGCACATAAATCTAGGCTGACACTCCAGTGCAGTGCTGAGGGAGTGCTGCACTGTCGGAGGTGCCGACGTTCGCATGAGGTTTTAAACTGAGGCCCTGTCTGCCCGTTCAGGTGGATGTACAAGATCCCATGGCACTATTTCGAAGAAGAGTAGGGAGTTATCGCCGGTGACCTAGCCAATATTCATCCCTCAATCAATAAAACAAAAACAGATTATCTGCTCATTATCACGTTGCTATTTGTAGGAGTTTGCTGTGCACAAGTTGGCAGGCACGTTTTCCACATTACAACAGTGACTACATTCCAACAGTTCTTAATAGGCTGTAAAGTGCTTTGAGACGTCAGGTGGTTGTGAAAGGCGCAATAGAAATGCCGGACTTTCTTATTTTTTTCTTCCTTTATATCAAGAAAGAGTACCGATACCATTATGCACATAATGAACATTCACGGGCTGTTGTCATCAGTCCCCAAATGAGTGACTGCTGTATGCTGTATCAGATGCAATTCTGTCACCAGGTTGCTGAGATGCCCCCTCTCTCTGTCTCACACCTCTAGCTGCTCTGCGACTCCAGACACTTCCAAAGCAACCTCCTCTGCTGCTGTTAAGGTGGCCAATGATGAAGGGCCACCTCTGGTTCTCCTGACCACATCTCTGTGGTTTACCTCCTCTGCTATTTGGAGCCAGGCTCCTTTGGTTCGTTGGGGAGGTCTCTTCTGCCCATCGGAAGAGTAGAGGACCTCCCTGTGTGCTTTCACTCCCTCCACAAGCATACGGAGGGTGTCATCTGTGAAGCTGGGTGCAGCCCTCTGTCTCTGCGCAGTCATGTTTAAAACTCTTTGTAACACTCCAATGGTCCAGTGCAGTACCTGCACTATCCTAGATGAACCTTCAAATGCAATGTAGCCATGACTACTTTAAATATCCCGGCTGAAGACACGTCATCGATAGCGTCATCAGACCCACACCATTTAATAGGGTCGGGTAACACTCATGGCAGCCTTAATAGGCCCCATTAACGGAAAGACAATCTCAGGAGCGGGAAGCGATCAGGAACGGGGTCGCGACCTGCCACGGCAACCACCTGCACCCAACCCCGCCCAGGTACAGAAAATTCCGGCCAATGTTTCTACTCCCAACCAGAAAGTAATGAGTGCATGTCCCAGGGCTGTCAATTAAACTTGCTGAGTCTATAAGAGCAACATTGCAGGCAGTGACTGCTGTCAAACGGGTCTGTTGTACATCATAGACACACTTCTTTTCTGTGGGGTGTACGAGCTTTGGGCCCATGCCACCAGAAATTGTGTTTTTTTGACACTTTATTTGGTGCATTTTCCAGTGATATGGAGAATACTTCTTATCATATATACCTGAGGTATGTATTCTTGCTATGTAAAAATAAACTAAGATTAAAATACACAAAACATCCTCCCTTGATGATTCAGTTATTTTATCTCATGTGTAACTAACAAATATAGACCAGGAAGGCTAGCCACCCACCAAACCACAGTCAGCCCAACAGCACCTACCAGAAGCCATCTATCCATAACCAATAGCCAATGACTAGAACAGAGAGTGCACAGTTGCACCATCAGTTGAATGTATCCCATGAAACAATAAAGAGATCCTGCAAAGAGAGGCTGTGGGAACCAGGACAGAGCAAGCAAGCCCTCTTTTGCTTCCCCACCCCCAGTCTACGCTGGAACCCTGTTCCCCGCCTGCCCATCAACGGTGGCACCATGTCCATCATTCCCCCCAACCCGCCAACCTCCAGTCCACACTGACACTGTGTTCTTTTCCCCATCAGTATGTAGCCATGTTCAATCATTTCTGCATTGGCAGCAGCATGATTCAATCGGAACCAGCAGGACTGACGGGGCGGGAACTGACTAACTCCAGGGGCTACACTTTCCACTATGATCCTTTGACCGATATTTCTGGCCTTAATGCTTTTTTTATTTTTCAGGATCGCTGGGATATCACCCATTTTAAAAACCGCTAGTTTCGCCTTTTTAATTTGGGCGATAGCCTTAGCAATGTGAAATGGGCGATAGCGATGTATTCAGTCGTGCAGGGCTGCTGTCCATAGCAACGACCGTTCTGCGTAGACTCGTTTTTTTCAGGCAAAGAACTTTTCCCGCGATTCGGGAGGTCAGCGGTCATCTGTGCATCCTCAGATGGCAAAGGGAGGGAGGGAGAGAGAGAGAGAAGGAAGCTTTTCGACGAGGTATATTTTGAAGGAGCGCTGAACAATTTACATGATGGAGATGACCCACGAGGATTTGGGAGAGAGTCTGGAGGGGGTTGCAGGGAGAAGGAGGGCGAAAGCCATCTCAGAAGAAACTAATGAGGCCCTAGTGAACGAGATCGAGACTCGGTGGGGCCAATTAACCCGGGGTAAGTATGGGAAACCTCCACCCCGGATTTACCAAAAAATATGGGCGGATTATCGCCGCTCTTGTCTCTTCTGTGGCCCACGATAGACGCGACGCATACCAGTGCCACAAGCGCTGGAACAGTCTTGTTGCATCGGCAAGAGTAAGTATTAAATTATTACATTTATAATTTATAATTATAATGATGCACTGACTCATTAATTAGAATGTAAATCTGCCGGATTGTAATTAAGCTGGGTAATCTTGGGGCCAAAGGAATGACTGGAAACAGACAGACCGCAAACACTCGGCATTTCTACCATTTTAGTTTAGAAGAAGAATTATTAAATTATATCGCTGCTTATGTGCTGTGAGCAACTCTTTAACTTGGGCACCGTCTCCTTTCTGGTTAGGTTGATGGATGGGGGCACGACTGAGCACTGAGGGGTCGGTCAGCTTTGCCCAGACTGTGTGAGTCTCTCCGACTGCTATCAGTCACATAGTGACCCAGCCTGGACTGGGGAGAGCTGCCCTGGCTCACTATCTGCCCTGGGACACTTTGGGGCATTAGCTCCGGCCACACAGAGGTCTCCGAGCACAGCCCAGGGACAAGGTGCCCCCTCCCATTATGGTCCTGTCATTGCCGAGCTCACCAGCGGTCCTGATTCCCCCCCAGCACCTCCATCGATTCCAATAAACCACCTCCCTCCCCTCAAGCGGCAAACGGCGCGGCCCTTAGATGGGGCCTTTCCTGGAGATTGTACGCAAGATGTTTGGTGTCAAGCATTAGTTCCTAAACACGATCTTATTAAATATTTTCTCTGAACGTAGATGTTATAACCATGCATCCATTGTGGATACAAACCATATTAGCATATAACGTTAACGATAAATGTGGGGTGACTAATTATGGATTACAATATCTGTTGTGTTTCAGTAATAGTACCTAGGCAATTAGCTTATGCCATGCTCTTGTCACGTTTGCAGAGGAAGATATCTAAGAATCAGGCGGAGCGGAGGTGGACCGGAGGAGGGCCTGCTGACCTGCATCCTCTGACTGATCTTGGAGCGTGCCGCAGCCTTAGTGGGCAGGCATAATCGTTTGGCCACCCGTGGTGCTGCAGATCCCGTTGTTGCGCCACATGAGTAATGTGTAAAGCAGTGGTAATTTATTTAATGCCATTTGATTATAATATATGAATGATGTAATGTTATGCATGCAGCTTCTGTACTCTCATGTTAATTATATTTAATGTCTCTCATTCACATTTATTGCAGTAGTGTTGCTCCTCGTACATATGCCTATGCAGCGCAAGCATTCTCATCTCCCCTTCTCTTCTACTAACCTCAATTATGTTTTCCAGCTCCCCAGGCACAATGGGTGGCCCCTGGAACATTACCCCAATCACTGAAGGCCGTGTTGACCACGGGGGAAGAACAAGTTACGACTGAGAAGGAGGATGATGAGCCTGAAGGGTCGTTGTTAGTACCTGTGGCCACATCATCCTCAATGGATAAAGTAGAGGGGCCAAGCGACTTGCAGCAGGGCACTCTGAGTCATTCAGTGCCCACACCGACCCCGTGGAGGTTAGGTCGGTGAGGTAGGCACGCGCAGCGACAGGCAGATGTGAATTAGGTGTCTCTGTCGAGGGTGAGTGTTGACATTGGGCGAGAGCTCCTCCAAGCAATTGGTGGGTCGACCGGCAATGCAGCGAGCAGCCGAATCCGTCAATGTCATGCGGCCGGCGATGGTTTGGGGATATGGCAATGCACCCCAAGGTACCGTACCACCATCACCTTCGACAGATGCGGGTCAGGAGGAAAGAGTTGCTTCTGACTCATAAGAAGCTTCTTCTCCTCGGCCCCTTGAAGTCAATCTGCCAACGTCACCCTACCGCCCCCCCCCCCCCCCCCCCCACGGCAGCAGACCTCGAGGTGCTCTACTGCAAGATGACTTGACCCCATTACTAGGGGCGTAAGTGGGAAATGGGAGTTATGATGAGGGGTGGTAAAGATAAAGGAGGGAAGCATTGCTGCAGGCAGGGAGGGGCCTAATCTATTTTTATTAAAATTGTTGACTGTGCTTGTTGTTATTAAAAATTTGTTGAATGTTAAGGGTAGTGGGAGAGTGTTTTTGTAGTGTTATCGTTATTTTGAATGTATTGTTGGTTGAAACATTTTGTTGACTGTTAGGGGTGGGGGGGGTGGTGGGGAGATGGGTGTTATAGTTTGTTTTTTAAATGTTACATCAATTATTACATTATTAAAATTTTTTATTGAACTTTGCAATTGTTGTGCAGTGTCTTCTAATAACGTACGGTTAAATGTCAATACAAGGGTTGCAAACAATGGCAAGGCCAGGTAACTGTAACAGTCACCAGCGTAACTTCACACATCGCGTTCATTTATGAGCTGCTGACGCAACAGTCTTGCAGCTATGTAACTACTGGCTTTTCCAATGGTGCGGGGGGGGGGGGTGGGGGTGGGGAGGGAGGGGGTTCATGGGTTCATCGCCAGGCTGATCATCTCCCAGAAGTCCTCGTCCTCCTCCCCTCTCTCCTGAGGTGAACCGGCAGTCCCATCTGGCATCCCATCTGAGATGAGGAGAGACTTCTTCACTCAGACAGTTGTTAACCTGTGGAATTCCCAACCGCAGAGAGTTGTTGATGCCAGTTCATTGGATATATTCAAGAGGGAATTAGATATGGCCCTTACGGCTAAAGGGATCAAGGAGTATGGAGAGAAAGCAGGAATGGGGTACTGAGGTGAATGATCAGCCATGATCTTATTAAATAGTGGTGCAGGATCGAAGGGCCGAATGGCCTACTCCTAGTCCAAGCACTTCAGAACTCCAATTGTCTTTTCGATGATATTGCGTGTGGCTATATGGCTTTTGTTGTAGTGCTTTTCGGCATCCAGCTGGGGCTTACACAGGGGGCCATGAGCCGCTGGCAAGGCCATGTCCTTTAACCCCCAGCATCCAACCGTGACCTTGTGGCTGACTCTTAAACAGGTCAGAGAAAGTGCTCTCAAGCAAGATGTGCGCATCATGAATGCATTTACTGCCATGATTATTTGCTTGTGGTCGACAACGAGCTGCAAATTCAGGGAGTGGAATCCTTTTCGGTTCCGAAACACCTCTGCATCCTGTAAAGGTGCTCGCAGTCTATTGCTCCCTGCACCTTGGGGAAGTTTGCTATTCGCGAGAACCCCAAAGCCCTCTCACTCTGTACTTCCCGAGTCATAGGGAAGTTTATAAAGTTCATCCTGCGTGCATATGTTATCGGACAAGTCCAAGTTTGATCGCTTATCCCTATAAATGTGTTGGGTGTAACATCTCCTCCTCCTCAGCAGTCTGCCACCTCTTTGATTGGGCATATAATGCTCTTCAATGAATCGTCTCCCATCTCTATTCTGCAGCATGTGAGTAGTCATCAATACTGGTTGAGAAATTACAGGCCCCATCACTATAAATCACTATAAATGCCCTAATCGGGCTTCAAAATTCTTAAATTGTCCTCAACAAACACAATATAAACTCGAAATTAACCACATTGTGATTAGATGATTGGCAAGATTCTAAAATGGTCTTAAAATCACCCATGAATTACTTCAATGCTCCCATCCACTTCAAGCAGCCTTTTATTAAACTTCCTCCATACTGACGGGTTAAGGTCAGGTGAGTGCAGCTTTTCTTGAGCGTCTTTTTGGGTGAGCGATCATCTGGACGCAATATAGGCAAAATGCCAAAAGTAGCATTCGGCGATAATCTGGGCATTATTTGGGCGCTAGTTTCCATTATAAACAGTATTCTGGTCCTTGCACGAGTGATGACATCAGATTTTATTTGGCCGGGCGATTCAGCTCATTCCTGTATGCCAAAACTTGCGCCGGCGATAAATGAGTGATAATTGGGCGCTAGTTTCCATTTATCATCAAAGATGGCCAATAAACTGAATCTCGGCGCTTATATGGACGTTAAATGGGCGAATATGTGCCGAAAGTCTAGCCAATAGCGCCTTTAACATTATAAAACGTCCGAAGATGCTTCATAGGAGTGTTATATAAAAAAATTTAAAATTTGACACCGAGCCATCTAAGGAGATGTTTGGGCAGATTACAAAAAGCTTGGTAGAAGAGAAGGACTGGACTTTCCACTTAGATCGCTAGGGCCCAAAAATGGGCGATGTTTCAGCCTGAGCGATGTTTCAGCCTTCAGGATCGCTGGAACATCGCCCATTTTTGGGATCGCTAGTTTCGGCTTTTTTTGGGGGGGGGGGGAGGCGGCGATAGCCCAACGATGTGAAATGGGCCTCAACGATGTGGAAGGCAAGGCTTCCCTGACAACGGCCTTCTGCGCATGCGTTTTCTTTTTGGCGAACAGGTTTTCCTGCGATTCAGGAGATCAGGGGTCATCCACGCATGTGCAGAAGGCAAAGGGTGGGGGAGAGAGAGACAGAGAGAGAGACAGAGAGACAGAGCAGAGTCAGAGAAGAGAGAGAAAAGAGAAAGAGAATATTACTGGCAGAGAGAGAGAGAAAAATGTCTGATTGATCAGTGTGCAAGAGGTGGAGGGGGTGGGGGGGAGGTGGAGGAGGGCCAAACCCTTCTCTGATGAAGCCAACGAGGCCCTCGTCGGGGAGGTGCACTTGCAGTGGGCATAATTAACCCGGGGTGGCCGTGGGAAACCTCCACCCCGAGCATACCGTAAAACCTGAGGCGAGATCGCCAACGTGGTGTGGTCAATGTCACACGAGGCGAGGGGATCCGACCAGTGCCGGAAGCGCTGGAACAGCCTGGTTGCTTCGGCAAGAGTAAGTATAGATTTTAAATTGTAATGATGCAAATTGTAATTATAAATCTCCCGGATTGAAATTAAGTTTGTTATTCTTGCATATATTCCCTGCTAAGATCTGGATCGGGCTCGGAACCTGCACCCTTTTTAAGTCTCTCTGTGTTAGTCTCTCTGGCTGTTGTCACTTACAGTGACCCAGCCTGGACTGGGGGAGAGCTGCCCTTGCTCACGGTCTGCCCTGGGACACTTTGGAACATTAGCTCCTGTCATTGCCGAGTTCACCAGCTATCCTGATTCTCACCACCACCTGGGGGCCCTTGAATGGAGATTGTAGTCAAGATATTTGTGTCAAGCATTAGATCCTAAACATGATCTTTGTTATAACCATGCATTAATTGTGGATACAAGCCCTATTAGCATATAACGTTTGAAACTGTTGTCTTTCCATGATAGTACCGAGTCAATTAGCTTATGCCATGCCCTTGTCACGTTTGCAGAGGAAGCTATCTAAGAATCGCTCAGAGCGTAGGCGCACCGGAGGAGGGCCCGCACAGCTCGTACCACTGACCGACCAAGAGGAACTCGCTGCGGCACTGGTCGGCAGCCACAGTCGCTCGGCCACCCGTGGTGAGGCAGAGCCCTCCCTTGTGTCACCTGAGTAATGTGTCAAACAGTGTTAAAGTAATGTAACGTAATTTAATTATAATTATAATATACGAATGATGTCATGTTATGCATGCAGCCTCTGCTACTCACGGGTTGACAACATAAGAAATAAGAGCAGGAGCAGGCCATCTGTCCCTTTCTCTGTCTGCTTCCCATAAACCTTTACTCCCTTATCATTCTGTCTATCTCCGACTGATCTAGCCTCCACAGCTCTCTGGGTCACTGAATTTCAACTTGGATGTACTACCATATGATGCATTATTATGTAACCTCTCTTGGTCTCATTTGTTGCAGCAGTGCTGCCCTTCTTTCGTATACCAGTGCAGCGCAAGAATGTGTACCCTTCCGTTCTAATAAGCTCAATAGTGTTTTGCAGGTCCAACAACACCAATGTGCAGCGAGGCGGGACCTAAACCTGTACCATTGCAGGTGGTCCTTACCACGGGTGGGGAGCAGGAAGATGATGATGAACAGACAACTGAGCCTGAGGAGGATATCGTTGAAATGGAGGAGGATGCCCCTAGCATCCCTCTGACTCATCTTTCACCTGTGGGACCTGCGGCCATAACGTCATATTCGACAGAAGTAGTAGCGGGACCAAGCGGATTGCAGCTGGCGACACCAAGGCGCATCTTGATGCTCACGCCGACCCCACAGAGGTCGAGTCAGCGAGGTCAGCACACGCCTCCTCTGGCCAATCGCATCGAGGGCTTGACCAAACTGTGCATGGAGAACGTCGTGATAAGTCGCGAGCTCCTCCAGGCGCTCGTGGTTTACACGAGGAACATATCATGGATGTCTGCTCGCAATTCGGTGGATATGCAGATGATGATCCAGGCGATGCGTGCGCAGACTGCCTCCGTCGATGCCTTGCGGCATGCGATAGTGGCGGGACACAGCACTGCACTCCAAAGTGCCGTCGCACAAACCACCAGTACCAGCACACAAGCGAGTCAGGAGGAAGCACTTCCTTCTGGCTCAGATACGTTTCCGCAGGAACGTCTTTCCCTCCAACACCCCTAGAACTGATCGAGCCAACGTCACACACCTCCAGAGCAGGAGGTCTTGCCGTCGCCCACTGCACACCCGACTCGTCTCGCTACCTGGGGACCAAAACGGCGGGGGGGGGTCGGAGGTTAAGACATGGGGGGAGGGGGTTAAAGAACCTGGAGGGAAACGTGGCCGCAGGTAGGGATGGAGGGTATTTTATTGTTACTGTTATTGTTGTTCTTTTTTTATTGCTGTTGGGTGATTGTGGGGAGGTGGGGGTTGTTACATTTCTTAAATAATTTTTTGCGGAATTGTTAAATTTTAAAAAAAATTATTGAATTTTACAATTGTTGTGCAGTTTCTTCTAGTAACGTAAGGTAAGGTAAAACATGAATACAATTGTTGGAAAACAATGGCAAGGCCAGACCAGGCAAGGATGAAACAACACAACTGCAACTGTTGTCTTTCCATAACTGTAACTGTGACTGCCCCAATGTAAGTTCATGCAAAGCGTTCATTAATGAGCTGCTGATGCAATAGTTTTGCAGCCGCGTAACTCCCACGGGGTTTTTCCAGTCTTGCGGGGGGGGTGGGGGGAGGGGTGTGGCGGGGCATGGGAGCATAGATTCATCGCCAGGCTGACTGTCCTCCCCGAGGTCCTCACCAGCCTCCCCCTCCTCCTCCTCTGCCTCTTCCACCTCCACTCCTTCCTGAAGTGGACCGGCAGCCCCATCTGGCAATTGTTGTCCTCTCCTTATAGGTAGGTTATGCAACATGCAGCACAGCACAATAAACTCAGTGACCTGGCCAGGGTGGTATTGTAGGCTGTCTCCAGAGTAGTCCAGGCATCTGAAGCGCTGCTTCAGCACTTCAATTTTCTTTTCGACGATATTGCTATATGGCTTTCGTTGTAACGCTTCTTGGCTTCTATCTGAGGATTATGCAGAGGGGTCATGAGCCAGCTGGCAAGGCCATATCCTTTATCCCCCAGCATTAAACCATGACCTTGTGGCTGACTCTTAAACAGGTCAGAGACAGCGCTCTCATGCAGGATGTGCGCATCATGGATGCTGTCCAGAAATTTACTGCCATGATTATTTGGTTGTGGTCGACAACGAGCTGCACATTCAGGGAGTGGAATCCCTTTCAGTTACGAAACACCTCCGCATCCTGTAAAGGTGCTTTCAGGGCGATGTGCATGCAGTCTATTGCTCCCTGCACTTTGGGGAAGTTTGCTATTCTCGAGAAACCCAATGCCCTCCAGGTCTGTGCCTCCCTGGTTATAGGGAAGCTTATAAAGTCCATCCTGCGAGCGTAAAGGGCTTGAGTCACCTGTCGAATGGAGCAACGTGTGGCGTGTTGAGAGATATCATGGATATCGCCAGCTGAAGCCTGAAAGGAGCCTGATGCGTAGAAGGATAGTGCCGCAGTAAGCTTTACCTTTGAGTAGAGGAGCAGGGAGGTCTTACTGCAGTTGTACAGGGCCTTGGTGAGGCCTCACCTGGAATATTGTGTTCAGTTTTGGTCTCCTAACCTGAGGAAGGACGTTTTTGCTATTGAGGGAATGCAGCAAAGGTTCACCAGACTAATTCCCGGGATGGCCGGACTGACATATGAGGAGAGACTGGATCGCCTGGGCCTGTATTCACTGGAGTTTAGAAGGATGAGAGGGGATCGCATAGAAACATATAAAATTCTGACGGGACTGGACAGGTTAGATGCAGGAAGAATGTTCCCGATGTTGGAGAAGTCCAGAACCAGGGGACACAGTCTAAGGATAAGGGGTAAGCCATTTAAGGCTGAGATGAGGAGAAACGTCTTCACTCAGAGAGTTGTTAACCTGTGGAATTCTCTACCGCAGAGAGTTGTTGATGCCAGTTCATGGATATATTCAAGAGGGAGTTAGATATGGCCCTTATGGCTAAAGGGATCAAGGGGTATGGAGAGAAAGCAGGAAAAGGGTATTGAGGTGAATGATCAGCCGTGATCTTATTGAATGGTAGTGCAGGGCCGAATGGCCTACTCCTGCACCTATTTTTCTATGTTTCTACCTCAACAGGCATTGCGGTCCTGATGGTGCTGGTAGGCTGCAGATCTCCCTTGATGAACTGGCATATCTCAGCGATGACCTCCTTGCGGAAGCACAGCCTCCTAAGACATATTATCAGACAAGTTCAGGTATGATTGCTGGTCCCTGTAAGTTCGTCGGGTGTATGGTCTCCTCCTCCACATTAATTTGCCATCTCTTTGATTAGGCCCTTCACTAAACCCAACTTCAGACTCCAGCATGTGAGCATTCACAAATAATAGTAGAGAAGTTACAGACCCCATCATTATTGTTATAAATGCCCTTTGTATTAAAATAAATATAAATATAAATGCGAGTGGATCAATCAGTAACTACGGCCCTTAAATAACTCACAAATTATAAGCCCCTTCTTTAAGCAGCCTCACTTCCTCCGACGTTCAAAATGGCGTCTGTACTGCTGAGTTTCTGTGAAGAGTGCCAGGTAAGAGCAGCTCTTCTCCAGTGATGTTCTCGGCGAGCGATCAGCCCGGCGATGTGCCGAAAGTTGCTTTTCGCGATGTGTGGGCAATCACCTCGGCGATGTGAAACAAAAGTTGGGCCGACGATCTTTGGGCGATGTCTTAAGGTGAAATGGGTGATAGTCTGCCTTTTTGAGCGATAAATGAGTGATAGCCCAGCAATCTCAGGTGGAAAGTCTAGCCCATAGGTTTTAAGGAGCATCTTAAAAGGAGAAAAGAGAAGTGAAGAGGCGGAGAGATTTAGGGCACAAGTTTCCACACGATAAAAAAACGGGCGCCCCTCCGAGCTGGGCGCCCGTTTTTTGCGCCGAAAACGGCGCCGGAAAAAAACCGCTCGATTCTGGAGCGCCCTGCACCTCCATGTCTGCTTGGCGCGGCGCCCGAGGGCGGAGCCTACCACTCGCGCCGATTTTGTAAGTGGGAGGGGGCAGGTACCATTTAAATTAGTTTTTTTCCTGCCGGCAACCCTGCGCGTGCGCGTTGGAGCGTTCGCGCACGCGCAGTGTGAAGGAATCATTGGCACTCGGCCATTTTTGTAGTTCTTTGTAGCTGTAACATTTTTTAATAAAAGCACATTGCCATCAGCACATCAGCACTGAGGCTTCTAGCAGCAGTGAGAAGGCTACAGGAAGCCTCAGAAAGTTGAGGCAGCCGTTTCCCTCCCCCCCCCCCCCCCCCCCCCCCCGTCGGGAACGGCTTCCTCCTCCCCTCCACCCCCCGCGGGAACGAACGGCTGCCTCCTTCACACCCCCCCACCCCCCCGCGGGAACGAACGGCTGCCCCCTTCCCTCTCCCCGTGGGAACGAACGGCTTCCTCCTCCCCTCCCCCCCCCCGTGGGAACGAACGGCTTCCTCCTCCCCCCCCCCCCCCCGCGGGAATGAACGGTTGCCTCCTTTCCCCCCCCCCGCGGGAACGAACGGCTGCCTCCTTCCCTCTCCCCGCGGGAACGAATGGCTGCCTCAATTCTCCCTGGCTGAAGCACTTTCACACAGGTAGGAAGATGGTTTATTTAATCTTTTCTTTGCTTATAAATGTTTATTCAGGTTGGATTTATTTGTATAATATTTGTATAAGTATAAATAAGGATTTATTCTAGAATTTAATGACTTTCCTTCCCCCCCCCACCCCCCACCTCGTTCTGGACGCCTAATTTGTAACCTGCGCCTGATTTTTTAATGCGTAGACAAGGTTTTTTCAGTTCTACAAAAATCTTCACTTGCTCCATTCTACGTTAGTTTGGAGTACGTTTTCACTGTGGAAACTTTCAAATCAGGCGTCAGTGGCCGGACACGCCCCCTTTTGAAGAAAAAATTCTGTTCCAAAGTGAAACTGTTCTAACTGACTAGAACTGCAGAAAAAAAAATGTGGAGAATTGCGATTTCTAAGATAGTCCGTTCTCCACCAGTTGCTCCTAAAAATCAGGCGCAAATCATGTGGAAACTTCGGCCCTATGAGAGGGAAATCCAGAGCTTAGGACCTAGGCAGCTGAAAGACACGACCGCCAATGGTGGAACGTTTAAAAATCGGGAATGCTCAAAAGGCCAGAATAGGCAGGAGTGCAGAGGTCTAGGGAGATTATAGGACTGGAGGAGATTAGAGTGATAAGGAGGGGCGAGGCCATGGAGGGATTTGAGATTAAGGACGAGAATTTTAAAATTGAGGGGTTGCTTAATTGGAAGCCAATGTAGATCAGCAAGCACAGGAGATATTGGTGAACAGGAACAACTACACAGGCAGCAGAGTTTTGGATGACTTCAAGTTTATGGAGGGTCAAACTAGGGAGGCCTGCCAGGAATTCGTTGGAATAGTCAAGTCTAGAGGTGATAAAGACATGGATAAGGTTTCGGCAGCAGATAAGTTGAGGCAAGGGTGGAGATGGGCGATATTGGTGGAAATGGACGGTCTTAGTGTTCGAACGGATGAGGTAGGAAGCTCAATTTGTGATCAAATATAACACCAAGTTTGGGAACAGATTTGGTTAGCCTTAGACAGTTGTCGGAGAGATCAAACCAGTGGAAAGGGAACGGAGCTCGTGACGTGACCCAAAGACAATCGCTTCGGTCTTCCCAATATTTAATTGGAGGAAATTTATACTCAACCAGCGCTGGATGTCGCTCAAGCAGTCTGATAGTATAGAGATGGTGAAGGGTTTAAGAGAGGTGGAGGAGAGGTAGAGCTGGGTATCATCAGTGTACATGTGAAAACTCACATTGTGTTGCTGAGTAATGTCACCGAGGAGCAGCATGTAGATGAGAAATAGGAGGGGGCCAAGCATAGATCCTTGGGGGACACCAGAGCTGACAGCGCGGGATCAGGAAGAGAAGACATTGCAGGTGATTCTATGGTAACGGCTGGATAGATAGGAATGCAACAGGCGAGTGCAGTCCCATCCAACTGGATGACGGTGGAGAGACGTTGGAGCAGAATTTTTTGTGGTCAACTGTGTTAAGACAGGTTGAGAAGAATGAGAAGGGATAGATTACCTTTACAAAGAGAAAAGACAGGTTAACATTTTGGTGAAAGCAATTTCCAATGAAGGACACTCCACCCAAAACATTAACTTTTTTTTTAAGATGCCTGTAGTGTATTTCCAAGATTTTCTGATTTTATTTGATTCCCACCATTTCCAGTTATTTCTTTTTCTCTTCAGATTAATAGCTACTTTGTCTTGGCATTTACTTAACAGGAATAACCAGATCAAAAGCCATGTATACGCAAGAGAATGTTCTAAATAAGGGGCTGTCGAAATGTTTAATGGCAAAAGTCCTGTGCACCACATTCACCAACACACTTCCCTTTCTCTTGCAGGCAAAGGTGGTACACCACCACCAAGAGTACCAGCAGATAGGTAGAGAGCAAGCCAGATTTCAGAACTTCACAAAGTTGGAGGAAGCAGTTCTCGAAATAATTGGAGGGGCAGTCACCGAGTCCGTGGTGAGTGGGTAAGTGGAAACCATTGCTGATGATGATGGTATACTCATACCTAATCCATCTTCTCACATCCCACTTCTCACCATCCCACAATCTCGTCTCACTTACAAGCTGCTGATGTGGATATCTTGCTTTCCCCCCCACTCCCCTCACCACAACCCAACCCTTGTGCATTTCTCCTTTCAAATACCCAAGAATTGCCAGCAGCCCAGCCCATCCCTGAAGTGATGGAGGAGAAAACACACCGGCACTGCATTTGACACTCGCAGACACCATCTCATAAAATAGCACTGTGCGTACTTTAGAGGGTTGTGTAGAGGCACGATCTGCACGTGGCGAGTCTCTGGGCATGAGTGGGCTGCAGCCAGGCCAGGAGGACAAGGTAACCTGGGTGCCAGCTCCCCAGAGGGCGAGATCGCGCACGAATTCTGCTGCACAAGACTCAGATGACAACCTCGATTGGGCAGTCTTCAGAATGCTGCACAGGGCATGCACAGAAATGCTTGGTGCAATGGCACGCTTGCCAGAGAGCCTTGTGAGTTTCAAGGATCATGGAGGAGCCTGGCTCCAACATTGGATGGGGCTTTGTGTGCAACTTGAAGCCTGTGATTTCCAGGATGGAAATGATGGGCAAATCCATAAAAGACCTAGTGGACCCAGCCATTGCCCATCATTTCCATCCTGGAAATCACAGGCTTCAAGCTGCACGCAAAGTCGCAACTTCCATTGCAGCACAGGCGGAAGCGCCCCAATGTCTCAGTGCTGAAGTGGAAGCTCAGACAGCTGCCATCGTGGCTGGATTTACAAGTGTGTAAAGAGGCTTGGAGGGTCTTACAGCACTCCAGCAATCTGTCCCCCAATTGATGATTAGGAATGCTGAGTTGCCACCCTGGGGGAGTGGCATTGGCTCAGTGGAGCAAGAACCTGCTGCCTTCTCAGGATGACAACATTCCTACTCCCACCACTGCCACTCCACCAGTCATCCAGCCAGCCCAACTTGCTGCCGCCCATACGGTGTGGTGCAGTCTACAGCTGGGCCTTCTTGGCCCAGAGCTGCTCGAGGACTCCCCCACTAAAAGTCAGCAGCCTTCCACCAGAAATGCAGGGGGAGCACTGCGTAGGGGCACTTGAGAAGGAAAAGATTTTGTGGTGGTTTTCATTTCAGCTTTGTGCCCAGGTGAATGCTGTGATGTTCCATGACAGAGGGATGGTAAGATAGGGAAGTGGTAAGCAACAGGGATCTGGAGTTTCATTAACTAGAACCGGAGTCCAATGCGGCACTCAAGGACAGCCCATCCAGAATGGGGATCTGCTGCCTGTTTCCTCCTTTCTGCTCCTTTTCCTCAGGTTGTTCGAGAACCAGTGGTGGCAAGGGCTGCGCATTCATAATGGGCAAGTTGTGGAGCATGCAGCAGACCACAAAATGGAACATCCACTCCACCGTGTACTGGAGGTCTCCTCTCTAGCGGTCAAGGCAGTGGAACTGTTGCTTTAGCACCCCGATGGTCTGCTCGATGATGTTTCACGTGGCAGCATGGCTGTCATTATATGATTGCTGGCCGTGAATGGTGGGGTTGCGAAGGGGAGTCATGTAGATCCCTTGTCTAGGAGCAACCACCCTTGGGCTAGACATGGTGGTTGGAAGATTGATGGCACAGACTGGTGCAGGATGAAGGCATCATGACTGCTGCCAGGATACCAGGCATTCACCATCATGATGCACTGGGAGTGGTTGCACAACTGCCCATTAAGTGAATGGTAGCCTTTGCGGTTACAGAACATCTCAGGATTGATATGTGGTGCCTGCAAAGCCACATGTATGCAGTCAATGGTGCCTTGCTCCATGGGGAAGCCCGATATCCCAGCAAAGCCACATGCGCGCTCCTCATGCTTCCCCCCGTTTAGAAAGAAGACAATGAAGTCCCTTCTCCTGGAGTAGAGCCTCTGTAACCTCCCAGATGCATCAATGGATGGCAAACTGGGAGATCTTAGCTTTGTCTCCTGCTCCAGACTGGAAGGATCCACTGGCATAAAAATTCAGGGCCACGGAGACCTTAAAAGCCACTGGAGAGCCATCGTCGGCCTGCTATGTAGTTGCAGGTCTGACTGTAGGATGTGGCAGAGTTCTGTGACCATCTCCTTGGTGAAGCAGAGCCTTCTAAAATACTGCTCCTGGCTTAAGTGTAGGTAGGCAGAGAGCCGGCATGGGCTCGATGGGCCGAATGGCTTCCTTCTGTACAGTAACCACTCTATGATCCTTGGAGAAGTGCTCCCTGAAGACCCAAGGTTGGTCAGCCTTCCAGCACCTCTCCTCCTCCCTCTGAAAGCATCTTGTCCTCTTCTTCGCTGCCTCCGCTCGTTCTCCCGGTCATACTCAAGTACAAGGGGAACTGCAAGTACTGTCCCCATGACTGGAAGCAAGTGGTGTGAGCAGAAGCCTTTAAATGAGAAGCAAGGAGTTCTCCACTTGTAGCAATACTCCCAGTCACCTCAGCAACTTTAATTTAGTTTAGAAAGTTCTATACAGTTGCACAAACTTACACAGAGACAGGAGAACTGAAAAAAACAAGTCAACTGCAAGTTGTTGATCTCTTTAAATAACGCTGCTGGGGGTCCTGCCTGCTGCTAAACGCATGGTCAGCTGGTCGTGATTAGGCGAGGGTGTTGAATGAAGCAGCGATGTCAAAAAATGGCAGATTGTGCGTCAAATCAGCGTTGCACACTCATTGTCACGATGGGACTCATTTAAATATCTGGAACAAGCGCAAACAACGGCAGCAGTGTCAACCTGCCCAAAATGGCGACCGCCGTGGAACTCATGGGAAGTGGGTGGCAGTGGGATGGCCACCATTTTTTCTTCCAAAGCAACCTTAATGGCCGGTGCTAAAAGCTCCAATTTCATGGCCTTTCTTTTTGTGTTGCATGTACTTTGATCCTACTGTCTTTTTAAATGCATGTTCGTCCTGTTAAATGTAACGTTTTACAGAACTAAAAGCTGTTTTCAACCCTTTCGTCCCTGTTGCTATTAACAGTAATGTAAGCATTTTGATCAGTGTCTTTTCTATGAGCAAATGTTAACTTACATTTGCTAATTGTTTTCTCTATGTATACAAATCTGTTTGAGATATTGAGCTTTTCTGGTTTTAGCTTTGAAAACTGAAATTAATAGACCCAGTGTCTAATGAAATTATGAATACTGGTTTTCTGTGGGTGGTCACTACACACAGCTAGTTACTTAAACGATGTTGATATTCCTTGTGCACATGACTTGGAATTGTTGCATAAAATTTGGTACTTGTGAGTTAATCAACGCATAACATTGAATTAATATTTTCAGGTGGACGAGCACAAATAAGGCTTGAATGATTGAGTGTGATTAAGATACCTAGCATTGAGAGTGTGAATATCGTTGTTAAACATATTGTATCTTCATTTTAATTTAAGATTGCGTCGCCCAAGCAGGAGAAGAGTTAAGGACAGCCTTTGTGCTTTCATAAAGTGTTTTTGTATACTTTTTAGGTATGGATTTATTTTGAATGTATTTTACATTATACCATTGTTCAAATGCACAAAGGTTTTTTGGAAAAGGTAAAAGCAGCTTTACAGAATTACAAAGTTACAGTTTGAACATTTCAAAGTTTTTAAAATTGATTTTAGCAGCACTTCTGAAACTGTTAATGTGCTAGCTAACTCCTCCCCAATACCAATATTGTTTTTCCTCAATGAAGGAGTAATTAACCTTTACTTCTCATTTCACATTACATTGCTTAAGTATTAGCTTAAAGTGATAGCAGCATGCTTATTACTGCAAAAGTACTTGTGGAACTATTATTTTGGGTGATCAAGTGATAGTAAAGTATGATTTGTGGACTAGCTCGAAAGAAATGTGCACTAGGAACAAATAGAATTGTTAAACTAATGAGACTGAGATCTTAAAGTACCTTGTATTTTGATGGTAATTAGAAGAACTGTGTTTAAAAATACCAACGTTGCTTGAATTTTAATGGCATAACCGTTCATGAATGAGATATTTTGGAGATGCCCTATGCTGCCTCAGTGACTAGTGTTAAAAAAAAAACATCGTCACTGAATCTTTTCAGGGACACAGACTATTGAAAGACCTCTCCTTTTCTTAAATTTAGTTGCCTTGCAAGTAAAGTGGTGTCTTGTGATTTTTCCTGTGAAAATGGCAATACTGATGGAGTATTTAAAGTGGAATCAATGTTTGTTGGAGGATGATATACTCATGAAATTTGTGTACTATCTGAAGATATTAGTGAGACAAAAAAAGAGTAGAGTTCTGGATTGCACCAGACACTTCATGTAGTTTCAGGATAAGAGGTACCTGCCTGTGATGTATGGTAGAGTTCATCATCCGTATGTGGTTTCATACTGGATGAAGGACTTTCCAACTGCACTATACAAGTCTATTGATGGAATGCAGAGAATTAATGTTCGAAGCAATGAAAATATTGCATTAAACACCAATTGTATGGTTTGGTTTTGCCTTGCACCAACAAAAACAAAGACAGGGATGACTAAATTTGAGGATAAAACATTAGTGCCCGGTAGGGCCACAATGTCACAGAAATTCAAGTAAAGATTACCCTCTAAACGGAAGCCTTACAGGTGGTTGTAAGTTTTGGCCTTAAAAGCATTAGGTGTACTTAAATGGTTCACAGAGGAAGTAAAAAGAAAGCAGATTACTGAAAACTTGCTTGGGTGAGGTTGTTGTCGCAAGTGTAGCTATGTTGATTGGTGGTTTTGAAGGCAAGTGATGAGCTTAAAAACTCTAGTATGTGCAATTAAAAATGGTGGGGTTATTGAAACGTAAGCAAGGGAAATTAGTTCTTCACCTTCAAAGATGGGACTGTCAGATATCCTAGTCATATATACATATATACGTAGGTTTAAGATTTGGTTTAATCTGATAGAGGATCATAAATTTACAGCACAGAGAGGCGCCATTTGGCCGATCGTGTCTGTGCTGGCCCAAAGAGCTATCTAGCCAATCCCAGCATTTGGTCCGTAGCCTTGTAAATTATGGCACTTCAAATACATATCCAAGTACTTTTTAAATGCGATGAGTGTTTCTGCCTCTACCACACTTTCAGGCAGAGTTCCAGACCCCCACTACCCTCTGGGTGAAAAACAGTTCTCAACTCCCCTCGAATCCTTCTACTAATTACTTTAAATCTATGCCCCTAGTTATTGATCTCTCTGCTAAAGGAAATAGGTCCTTCCTACCCACTCCATCTAGGCCCTCAATTTTGTACACCTCAATTAAATCTCCCCTCAGCCTCTGTTCCAAAGAAAACAACCCCAGCCTATAATAGTTCCTCATAGCTAAAATTCTCTAATAGGATTAAGGTTTTTGCTTTCTTTTTACTTATACATTGTGGATTTGCACTGTGACTAGAAATAATGAAATGGTTAAAGTTGTTCATTACCAGGATGCTTTAGTGTTTAATGTCAGGATAGAATTTAGTTGACTGTGCTGTTTAGCTTCTGCTGAAAGTGCAGGATATGCGATTCATGCATGTTGACTACTTTTTGTGAGCACATTGTGAAACAGATAGCCAGGATGCACACTATAAATTTACAGATAATGACTGCACAATGGTAGAAATATTAAATAATTACTTTTCCTCAGCATTTACCAGAGAGACTAACATGGTGAGTACGACACTGGAAGAGATCAAAATGATAAGAAGATATATAAGATAGAAAGGAGGGAGATAATTGATAAACTAATCAAAATTTAGAGAGGATAAAACCTGGTCCAGATGGATTGCCATCGCATAAACTAAGGAAGAAGTTATGGAAGAGATAGCAGAGGCACCATTATATATATTCAAAAATTCATCAGAAGGGACAATAGTGCCAGAGGACTGGTGGATAGCTAATGTGATTCCTATATTGAAAACCAGAGATAGAACAAGACCAATTAGTCTAATGTCAGTGGCCAGAAATATAATGGACTCCTTACTCATAGATGCAATTGAAAAATCTAGAAACTGAAAATATAGTCAGCATGGACTTCAAAAGACTTGACCAAACTTATTGAATTCTTTGAAGAAGTCACAGAAAGAGTAGGCAAGGGTAATGCAGTAGACATAATATATTTGGATTTTCAAAAGGCTTTCGATAAGGTACCACATAGTAGACGCATGACTAAGTTCAGAACGTGTGGAGTCAGGGAACAAGTAGCAGATTGAGTAATCAACTGCCTCCAAAACAGAAAACAGAGACTAGGCGTTAAAGGTAATTACTCATACAGGCAAATGGTGGGATGTGGTGTTCCACAAGGATTGATGCTGGGACCATTGTTCACCATTTACGTAAATGATTTGGACTCAGAAGTATAATTTCGAAATTTGCAGACGATACCAAATTGGGTGGTATAAATAATACAGGAGGACGACTGTGACAAATTGTACGACCTTAATAAAGTTGCAGAATGGGTATATAATTGGCAAATGAACTTCAATATAGATAAGTGCGAGTGGTACATTTTGGTAGGAATAATGAGGCCACATACCCCTTGGAAAATGTGTCCAAATGGGGTACAGAAGGATCTGGGGGTACAGATACACAAATCACTAAAAGTAGCGATGCAGGTTAATAAGGCTATAAAAAGATTTGAGGTTAATTTCCAGATGGATAGAATTGAAAAGCAGAGAAGTTACATTAAACTTCTACAGAACTTGGTTAGATCACACTTGGAGTACTGCGAACGGTTTCTGGTCTCCATATTATAAAATGGATATTAAGGCACTAGAGAAGATCCAAAAAAGATTTACTGGAATGATTCCAGCACCGAGAGGTTATGCCTCTTAGGAAAGATTGGACAGGTTGGGGCTCTTTTCTCTAGAAAGACTGGGGGTTGACCTGATAGAGACCTTTAAGATTTTGAAAGGGTTTGATAGGGTAGACATAGAGAAGATGTTCCCACTTGGAAGAAAGTAGAAAGTGCTGTTCCACAAGGATCAGTGCTGGGAACATTGCTATTCATAATTTACATTAATGATTTGAACTTAGAAATAAATAAGTCAATGTCAAAGCTTGCAGATGATACCAACCTTGGGGGGGGGGGGGGGGCGGTATTGCTAACACTGTGGAAGAATGCAACATAATACAAAAAATAAATTAGAAAACTTGCAGACTGAGCAGTTAAGTGGCAAATAAACCTACCATACTGTAGATAAATTTGTGATGCACTTTGGTATGAAAAACAGAAACATCCGCTATGCCTTAGAAAATAAGAAAGTGAATGAGATAGATGAGCAAAGGGATCCAAGGATAAAGATTTAAAAAAATTAAAAGCAGCATTGCAGGTCAGCAAAGCAATTAAAAATGCTAACAAAGCACTGCGTTTAATTTGTACGGGTATAGAATTCAAAAGTAGTGCAGTTAGGAAGGCAAGTGGAATGTTGGCCTTTATTGCAAGGGGGATGGAATATAAAAGTAGGGAAGTCTTGCTACAACTGTTGGTGAGACCACACCTGGAGTACTGCGTACAGTTTTGGTCTCCTTATTTAAGGAGGGATATAATTGCATTGGAGGCAGTTCAGAGAAGGTTCTTGAGATGAAGAGGTTGTCTTATGAAGAAAGGTTGAGCAGGTTGGGCCTATATTCATTGGAGTTTAGAAGAATGAAAGGTGATCTTACTGAAATGTATAAGATTCTGAGGGGACAGGACAGGATTGATGCAGAAATGATGTTTCCCCTTGTGTGGGAATCTAGAACTAGGGGGCATAGTTTCAGAATTAGGGGTCGCCCATTTAAAACTGAGATGAGGAGGAATTTCTTCTCTGAGGATTGTGAATCTTTAGAATTCTCTACCCCAGAAAGCTATTGAGGCTGGGTTGTTGAATATATTTAAGGTAGAGATAGATTTTTGAATAAGGGAGTCAAGGGTTATGGGGAACGTGCAGGAAAGTAGAGTTGAGGCCAAGATCAGATCAGCCATGATCTTACTGAATGGCGAAGTAGGCTCGAGGGGCCAAATGGCCTACTCCTACCTCCTATTTCTTATGTTCTTATTACGTTAAACCTGTATAGAACTCTGGTCAGGCTGCACTTGAGTACAGAGCACAGTTCTGATCTTCATACTATCAAAAGGGCATCGAAGCACTGGAGAAAGTGCAAAAAAGATTTACATGGATGGTACCAGAATGGAAATTACAGCTATTGGGAAAGATTGAACAGGTTGGGCCTTTTTCTATTTAGAAAAGAGAAGACTTGGGAGCGACCCAATAGAAGTCTTTAAGATTAAGAAAACAGAAAGACAAGCTGAAAGACTGAGATGAGATAGATGGAATGGGAAGAGACTCATGTGGAGTAAACACCAGCACAGACCAGTTGGGCCGAATGGCTTGTTTTTGTGCTGTATATTCTATGAAAAGTCAGTCTTGATCAGAAGTGGGACAACAGGCTAGGATGGTAAACAATTTGGCATTTGGTGTTTTGTAGAAAGTATCTCATTTCTGGGGGTCTTGTTCACAATAAAACTTGTCATATCGCAATGAATAAGCAAGGACAGTGTGCATGACAAGAGGCCTATAAAGATCTTGAGCTTTCCATAACAATTTGTAGTCAGAATCGACAAAGGCTATGTCTCTAGCCAGAGGGGATACCGGGTAATATTGTTCATTTCTCTGCTGTTCAGAGACATTACATGTGTCAAAGACTTGGTAGAACACAATAAAAGGAATACGTTGCAACCATATTTGGTTTGTCAGATTCGAATATGTTGTAGCTTTTGCGAATGTTGAATTAAAATAATTATTTGTTTTAGCATGTGTCTTTCTATAACAGTACTTTAGTTTGTTTTTGAAAGCAATCAGATTGGATGATAAAAGTTTTACTTTAGAAAGTGTGCCAACGTTTGTTGAGAACTCCTAGAAAATGTAAGACACAGTGCTGCTTGACATTTTTTGGGAGGCAAAGTCACCCTCCCCCTCTTTTGCTGTCAGATCCATATCCTCCCCTCCCTTCTGACAAACTGTAGGAGTTGACCAAGCAGCCAAACTACATACTTCACTCCACTGTTCTGCCAACTTGTAGATTTCCCCCCCCACAGAAGTCTCAGGCTGCAGGATCTCCGCCCAATTCAGCCAAACCCTAAGACCATCTCCCAGTACATTCAAAGCACAGGATCACACCCCACCCCCACCAGTGCTGCTAAACCCCACTCCCCCTACCCAGTACTGCTAAATATCAGGTACCTACCTCCAACTGATATACACCTTGCTGTGTATCCTTTGATTTTAAAATGGTAAAGGATTAAAAAAAAATGAAATATATCGGTAAAGGAATGCAGCTCTCATTTATAGTTTTCTCAAAATAATGGATGGTCATAGAATTCAATTTCCAAAGCACCAATACTAAAACCCAGAATACCACATTATACAAACATAATGTGATTTATTCAGTCACCTTTAATCAGTGGCCCTGATGTTCTGCCTTACATTGCATAACATGTGACAAAACAACATAACCTCTGACTCACTGAGCAATGCCACATCTGTTGGTGCAGGTACAGCGAAGTAGAAATATGTTTCAGGCAATACACTGAATCCTTCAGTATCTTTCTACCTTGGTCATCATAACTAAACTCTAAATAGAATCACAGTTTAGATGCTGATCATGGAATTTAGTTACTAAGGTAAACCTATGTAACTCAGTTACAATAGAATGATTCAGTCCTCCTCACTTCGGGAATAAACTCCAGCAAGCTCCATACAGATATGAGTATCTTATTTATTTCACAGGATATATGGGACTATCCGTGATTTTCATTATTTTTACAAGAATACACAATGTTTGTGGGGTAGTTGGTGCTTTATACATACACACACACATTTACTTATCAGAATACTTTCAGGAAGGGAATAAGCAAGTTTACTCTTGTGGGATAAGTCAGAAATAAAGGGACCCCTAATTGCCACCCGCTTTAAATCAAGTAGAGCTATTCAGTTTCATTCTTATTCTAGCATGCACCCTATTCTACATTGTAAAAGTATTTTTACCATTTTGATTGTGTATGTGTAGAAAAAGCAATTTAGATTTTTTTCCCCCTGCAAATTTTCTCCTCTTCTGTGGGTGCTCACTGCGATATGATTCCATTGGTGTATGTCTTGAATGAGTAATAACCTGGGCCATTGGAGAGCCTAAATAATATTTCCATTATCCGAACATTGTACATCACAAACAAATGATTAAACACGCATATTTAAAGATAATGATACAGATCACGTTATCCTTTCAGAGTTCATCTTGAAATGTTTGCAATTATTACTTAGAAATCCTGGTGAATTTTTATAATCTTAATTTAATCTAAAAAAAATAGAACAAATTCCAGCCTCTTAAAGTCAAAACCATCACCGTAATACAAGATATGCTATAATTAAAACGTAGTCATGGTATACTATCAGTTTTACAGTTCTACTTATTTGAATGGGCAAATGACATGATTTCACAAAACTGAAAATATGGATGATGAGAGATTTAAAAATTTCCAATAAAACATGAGCTGAGAAATCTTTAAATCGTGAACATTCAACATGCCAATATTCTTAAACCACCTGCTACAATGCCTTAATCCTTTTTTGGCTGAAGCAATAACATAAGTACAATGAGAAAGCCGTTTGATAAAGTTTATTATAGAAACCAACAAAACAAT
This sequence comes from Pristiophorus japonicus, assembly GCF_044704955.1. Classification (NCBI taxonomy): domain Eukaryota; kingdom Metazoa; phylum Chordata; class Chondrichthyes; family Pristiophoridae; genus Pristiophorus; species Pristiophorus japonicus. The sequence continues at coordinate 119,685,003 of NC_091989.1, forward strand.
TGTTTTACACTGCAATGAAATCAATGTGTACTAGTTATTACTGAAAACAGAGCTTTCACTTTCCTAAAATAGGTCACCAAAAATCAGATTCTGCATACACAAGTCCGATGAAGAATCACATCTTCAGCAACATCAGGTGGCCCAAGATTTTGAGTTATATCTGGGACTGAAAGATCCTGAAAGAGCTGCGTTCCTGTCAACACAGGTGACCGATACCATATAACGGGAGGAATAAAGTCTAAATGGAAATCTAAAAATACTTTGAGATCAAGAAATATTTTCAAACAGCAGAATATCCAAGGCAAAACAACATATCCTTAATATGGCACAAAGTAACATGTTTAAATAATTTCCAAACATAAGTCCTTTGACACAAATTCACAGTACAATAGGTGTAAGTTGCACACAAGTGCTTTACACAGTTGCCAAGAATTCTGCTGAAGGCAGCTTTTTGAGTTACATCCATATGAAAGGCAATGCCAACTAATTCACCTAACTATCCATTCTTTTGTACACGTCTGCTTTTAACGTACCTTTTCATCAAACTGTATTTCCATATTTTAATATTGTATTAATTTATCTTTTTCAGCAACTATAAAACATTCCAAAATGTACACTTTTGACATATATAAATGTTAAGCTTCATGTTTCGCAGTTCGTTACTGTATAATGTAGTTTACAATTCCATAAATGTATCCCCTCATACATTATCATTTTGATTGGCAACAGGTGTATGTAACTAGTGTTTCACTCATAAACTGCCAGCTTTTTGTGCATCACTACAGTAAATGTTTCCAAAGATTGGTTGAAGTAATCTGGAGTTATTTCGTTAAATCATAAAAAGGTACACACCTTTATGTATTCTTGTAAATTTACTTAAGTATAACAATGAAAAAGATCAGAAAGGAAACAATGCTTATAGTAGAGTAAGACAAACAAAAACTTGGATGAACCTTTTCTCCAAACTGACTGAATACATTCAATAGCCAGATTGGAAATCAATAATTTTTAATGATGTTTTATACTCCAACAGGAACTTAATGGAGTTCCTTACTCTGAATAGGATCAATCCATATTCATAAGTAGAGTTTATGAAAAGTATTTCAACTTCACGGGCTATGTTCCAAATACTGACGTAGAAGCACTGAGGGTTAAGCTACCAGCAATCTCCCAAGAAGCATTAAAAACAACTAGGTGATCCAGTAGTGCAGTAGCAACTACACTCTAAGTTCTTAAGTGGGCCACTCAAATCTGTCAGCCTTAATTGCAGGGAAATTCTCAGTCAAATTGTCATGCACAGGGTCTCACTACAACAAGGAATTTATATTGCTGTCTCAACACTGGTGCAAATAAGCTTCCCATCAACCACCATGGAGTCATTTTGGTTCTGATCACTGAAATTAACGACCTCCCAGCTGAAGCAGACTGAGTGGGTGCGGGACACCCAACAGAATGCAAGATAAGCTAATACAGTCTCTCTCTTCCCTGTTCCTCAATGGGAAAAAGATCCTACAAACCAGAGAAAGAACTATTACACAAGAATATGTTTTTTTTTAGAAGGAATGAGATGATTGCTGGATTTACTAGAAGGCTGAATTACTATTTTCAGTAGTGTGCCGCAGTATTGCTTTGTGTGTGACTACTGTGAATATTTAAAGATAAAAGCAATGCTTCTATGTAACATGTGCAATGTACCATGCTTTGACCATTTAAGAAATGACTTGTAAAAAAATGTAAAAAGACATTATTGAATCAGAAATATATCGCAAAACAAATTGCCCCTTTGGTAAATGAGTGACAATTACATCATTGCACATGTGCCTTTATAAAAAAAAAGGCAGCTTTCACAATATTATTTGACAAATTCTGATTTGCATTTGACAGTATTTGCTTCACTTCCCTACAAACTCTCCTCAGTGCTCAACATGGTAATTTCAGTATACACGTTCATTTTTGCAACATATACCCAAATTAATTCAGCCTAGGGCAAGGCAGAGAGAGTTGAGTTTAAACTGTGGCAGCCATCATCTTTGATTGGAAGAAAACATCAATGAACTACAAGCTATCAAATTAGAATTAACTGACTTTATTTATATATTTTAGAAATTTTTACATGCAATTAGGAAAACCAAACAACTTCATATGGGACACTAAATTATTGTCCACAAAATATTAGATACCTTGGGACATCTACATTCAGAATTATGTTTGGGACAGTCCCCTAAATACTTCATTATGTAATATGTCTGATCAAAATTAAGAAATTCTAACTCATAGCACATTGCTTTGTATTACATATTTTGTTAATGTAACTGCATTTTCTAACCTATGTTGTACAGTTTGACAGTTGCTTGCAAGTTCAGAAGCACCAAGCCTCTCTTCTTACCACTACAAACAAGAGGGTTAATACTTTGCAGTACGACTGACAACATTACCAGAAAATTGCACAAGGATGTTCAAGCTGTGGGAACAGTCTGCAAATTTTATTTAAATGTTTAGAAATAACAGTATTTATCACCGTGACAAGACTCAGATTTAATACTCGAATCACTGCCCCAGCATTCATCTATTAGAACTGCTTCTTTATCTTTTCAGTTTCAGATACCCATACTAAAAAGGAATTGTATCCATCCCACTGGGTTTTGCACTACATTGAATTTATTCGGGATTAATTCTTTAAGTTCAGAGAAAAAGGATATTGGCTCCAAAACAAACTAGCATTCCCAGTTTCAAAAGGAACACATTCTTCGAGAAATCACACTGTCCTGTTAAAATCAAGTGAAGAAGTTTTACAAGTTGTTGAGATTGCATATCTGTGCAAGTGGCTGAACAGATGCAGTTCCCATAAAACCCATAATGTGAATGAAGCCAGTGTCAAAAACATCCTTTTTAAATATTGTAGCTAAAAGAAAAGCTTTCATAGTGATACAGACCTAAACGGTCGCAGGTTAAAACCATGACATGGCTGAGAATTGAAAATCCTACTCCTAATAGCTATCCAAGTACTGCTCTTGGAAATTAATTATTTCTGGAATTTAGATGAGGACAGTATTGGGTTGGCCTGTGATAACCCTCAATGCCTCTGCCTACACAATGCATGGCCACTTGGGGGAGATACCAGAGTGCCCCTGGCAAACACTGAACTGTATTCCCAACATGCATCACTACCCAAAAGAAAACCCAAAACCTGCAATGCCAAACTTATGCACGCTAAATATATTAAGAGGAAAAGAAAATCCAGCATTCTTAAAAGACAAATTGTACCAGTAACAATCACGTATAATTCTTTGAGTGTTGGTTTTTATTTTGTTCACAAATGCTTATTGCATTTCTAGTAATTTTTGCATTATAATCTACAGCTCTGGTACCAAGTGATAACGTCTAATTTGAATGGATGGACTCCATTTTCCTTTTAAAATTTTGACAGGTTACTTGGATCTCTTTCAAATCACCAATTTCAGAAACAAAAACAATGCAGTAGCCTAACAGATACACCACTAGTTTTCCAGCTTTGTGGTCTTTAGCTTAAATATTAGGGTAGCATGGCATTGGAATCCACAACTGTGAAGCATTTCTAGGGATGAAAAGCTGACAATCTTTATCCACTTCTAACTCAACTGCCAACTGATCACAGTGCAGCACTGGCAGCAGTCATGGAGAAGGTCAGTTTACACTGCTCCGCCCTTCAAGCTGAAGGAAGTCACACGGATAGGAGGAATGGAGAAAGAGGGAGAATTAAAATATAATGCATGAGCGCCAACAAGTCCAACCTAATTTTCCAAGTATTGGCTTGTTTTACTGAAACCTTCAAAATTTGAAAAGTTTAAGTAATGTGACTCAAGTTCAAATACAGACATGGATAAAATTGTAGATTTAAATGATTCAAAGTTTACACATCATGTTGAATGTTGTGCATCACAGCTATAAAAGACTTAAGTCACCATCTTGTTCTTTTATAACCTCAATTTGTCAAGTGAGGCAAGTGTATTCTTCAGTGGAACTGAAACAAAGTTAGATCATGATATACAAGGCAGAGCCCAAATAACTATGTTTGAGTTCACTTGTGTTATGACTGTCCCTTTGATAGACAAGTTAACATAACCTTTGCACCAGCACAAACAATACCAACAGCAATTTATCCTCCAATTGAATTAGAGTGTCAATTTTTTAATATATATATATATAATATATATATTATATAACAAACACCTTTAAACCTGCCAGGAAACCAAATGAAACCATTTCCATCTTAAGAAAAGTACATGGTTTATTGTATCATCAGTCAACAAAAGGTATGAACAAATCAAAAAGTTGGACAGGTAGTTGCTGTTATTTATTTCAGTTCTTTGGATTGCTATAGCAACTTACCAGTACATAGAAAAAAAATGAAGTGTGGTATGACTTATCTTCTAAGGCATGCTGGTACAACACACACTGGGGTACTGTCTTGCCCATGTCAGCTAAACTAACATCTTTCCAAACATCATGCACAAATAGCTAAATTCAAGCAAACTGTGATTAGAGACTACGCAGGTTGCAGATTTTACTGTTGTGTACACGCTTGTGTATGATATTTGGAATCCAGTTATTGTGATTAATAGCAGACTAGAAGAGTGGATGTAGGGATGTGCTTGAGGCAGAAGTCTCAGCCAAAGTTATGCAGTGCTAGTCTGAAGACATCGTTGGTGCAGACCCAAGCGTCATTGATGCTTTTCAGTAGAAATATCTGGTGAAATCCCATGACAGGATCATCATCAGCCTGAAAGGAAACAAAATAGGTTTAGGTTCTGAAAAAGCAAATGTTTCCTTTATTTTTTTCTACTTACTCATAGTGTGAACAGCTAAAATGGTTAGTGAAAAAAATGTGAGCATCTTAATTCAGCCATGTAGGTAAATTAAATACATTGGTCCTCTGGAGTTCCTGGCAGAACCGACCAGAAAACATCAGGGACCAAGTTGCACAGCCTTTCTGCTGATTCTGGGATTTCGCAGTTGGCCTTGTAAGGAAGCAGAGCCTCTGCTACGCATTACAAGGTCAACGACATCCCCATGCTGAGAGTTCAAGGCTACACGAGAAAGGGCAGCAGCCTGGACTCTTGAATAGTTATCTTTTCTAAAATAAATGATTAGATCAGTCCCCTTACATGACGGACCAAGGGCACCATGGAGTCTGGGCAACAATGTCCCCCCCCCACCCCCATTTGTAGGTAGGCACCAGAGACATGATCGTAGTGTTGTGGGAGCCCAAAAACTCAAATTAGAATCTCTCCTGCTGACTCCACCAGGATTGTGGCCTGCAGATTTATTAGCTACCGAGTCTATTTAAATCACTGATTCGTGAAAATCTCAGTTCTAATTCTTCACTATTTAGACCATAAGCAGTAATGGATCTCATATCAAAAACTGATGTTGAGTCATAAAGCATTAAATTAGTGTCTGCACAGTGTGAGCTCTCAGTTCAACTAACAGGCACAGTGAGTTACAGGACTGTGATCTTTTTTCCAATTAGCTCCTAATCAGACTTTCAAAAAGCACAAGCTCATTTAATTATTCTTTTGTCAGTTCCGAGGGTGCCTCAACATACACTACCATCACTGTGCTCAAACATAGTTTCAGTAAGGCCAATAATGTTGAGTCAGCTTCTGATATACTGAACTGTTTCAGTAAACAATATCTTACTATGAAAGGGTTCGAATCAAAGCTCAATTGTAGTTAGCTACTATTATGTAGACATGAAAACACAGTGGATCATATATTTACTAAAATACATTCCTACTGTAAAAACTGCTGTGCTGCTCACACTCTAGCCTTTGAAATGGCTGCAGCTGAAATGCTCGATACATCAGAATCAATTGTGAAAAAATGTTTTGCTCACAAATGCTTTTTCACATTCTCAAAGTAAATTTGGTATATATCCCATGATCAGTTTCACTCATTCGAGTTATCTAATGATCTCCAAGTGTAACAAGAAGACTGAGAAAGGTCTGAAAGGAAGACTTATTGTATTAAATTTCCTCTAAGCATTGTGCTCATTATATTACATTTCCTACATTACAACAGTCACTATACGCCAAAAGTACTTAATTGGCTGTAAAGTGCTTCGAGAAGTCCAGTGGCCATGAAAGGCGCCATATAAATCCAAGTATTTCTTTCTTTTAAATCTTAATTTCCTTTAACTTTTTTCCAGTACTTAATATGCTACTTCAGCAATAAAAACAGTTGGTGGGGTCACACACAGTGAATTCCACCAAAATTACCAACTGATCAATCACTAATCATACCTGGCCATCCAATACCATCCAATGCCAAGTGTAATTATAAAATTACACTTGGCAAAACTTCTCGTTTATAAACTCTGTCTACCCCCAGCTTTAGTCACTGGTGTCCTTATCAGAGATTCCTCAGTTAACTGACCATGAGTCGTAGTAAAGTGACCTGAAAAGCAATTCACCTTCTTTCAAAGACGTGACCCTCAGTAACAAGTTATAAGAACATAAGAAATAGGCCATTTGGCCCCTCAAGCCTACTCCGCCATTCAATAAAATCATGGCCGATCTGATCTTGGCCTCAACTCCACTTCCCTGCCTGCTCCCCATAACCCTTGACTCTCATCATTCAAAAATCTGTCTATCTCCACCTTAAATATATTCAATGACACAGCCTCTATAGCTCTCTGGGGTAGAGAATTCCAAAGATTCACAACCCTCCGAGAAGAAATTCCTCCTCATTTCTGTTTTAAATGTGCAGCCCCTATTTCTGAAACTCTGCCCCCAGTTCTAGATTCCCCGACGAGGGGAAACATCCTCTCTGCATCTACCTTGTTGAGCCCCTTCAGAATCTTATACACTTCAAGATCACCTCTTCTAAACTCCAATGAGTATAAGCCCAACCTACTCAAGCTACCTGTATTATTAGAGAATGCGAAACTTCGAACAAATTAAAGAATGCTGAAAGGGCACAATTTATCTGATGATATTGAGTGCAGTGTTAAATTTACAAAACACACACCGTATTCTTGGAAATTGAGTTATGCGGTGTTGCTGCAATCCAGCAAACTGTTTTATTGTTACGTTTCCAATGAATACAATTGCGTATGTGAATATATTGTTAGTACCACCGTACACTGAAGCAGACCCTGTCCAGTCCTTGAACTCTGCAATGCTGCACTGTTCATGCTCATTTCCTGCTTCTGACGGTCTTTTAATTTTAAGAACAAATGAACTTGTATTCATATAATCTCATGGACTTGAATTTCGGGTTTTTGGGCGAAAACGCAAGTGATACCTGAAAATTATAGTTTTTCGCTGCTTTACCGATTTAAGGCCTAACGTTTGGCACTTGGGTGTCTGCGCCAGAAGCACATCGCAAAGGGAGGCATTGAACAATTATTCGCAATGCAAAAACGCTATCCTCGACAACTTTAGTGCGGGGCTGGGAGCACTGCAAGAGGGGCCTTGGGAGTGGGGGGAAATTTATTTTTTCAAAAAAAATTCAAAAAGCATTACCAAGACCGTTACCTATCAAATCGCTGCAAAAAATAAAATAAAAACTTTTAACTTGCCTTTTTTTCAGGTTTTCCAATTTACCGCTGCCAACAGGGCTGCAATGCTAGGTTTTACCTGTCGGTGTTCGGGGCGTGGCGTAAGGGTCGGGTGAATGCCGAAACTCAGACGGTAACACCATTCGAGTCGATACATGTCCGGCGCAGCTCTCCCCGGCGGTGCTTGCAAACAAGGAACAGAGGATCGCAACCGTGTTTTTGCCGCGAAGGGTCGAATCACGGCGAAAACCAGGTCGCAAAGCACCCAAAAATCAAACCCCTTATGCTTTCAGGGGGTCTCAAATTGCATTACAGCCAATTAATCACTTTTGAAGTGCAGTCATCGTTATAATGTAGGCAAACGCAGTAGCCAATTTGCACACACCAAAATCCTGCACATAGCAATGAGATAAATGACCAATTAACTGGTTTTATGATGTTGGTTAAAACATAAATGCTGTCCAGCACACTGGGAGAATAGCTCTGCTCTTCAAATAGAGCAATGGGATTTGTGTCCACCAGAATAGGCAGACATTTTCAATGTCTCAGCAAAAAGACTGCACCTCTAACAATGCAGCACCCCTTCAGTGTTGAATTTTTAGCCGAACTTTTATGTTCAAGTCCTGCCATGGGACAAGTTTCTGACCCAGAAGTGAGAAGACTATCACTGAGCCAACTTGCCACTTAAATTAAGTCAGGCAATATAGGGCAACTCCAAACCTGAACTAATCAGCACAAAATACTAGACAGTCAAATGTTATGCAATTTCTCCTACATTGTCTCTTGAAAGATGTTCAAGCAACTGTAATGTCAGCACAATGCTTAAAGAGGATCTTACCAAAACAGGCCTAAGCTACATGATATAAGCATATCCAAATTTAAAACACACAATAATCTCATGGTGGCAGCAATATTTGATATACAATGTAATTTGAAGTCACCATGACACAAGGTGGCCATCCAGATTCTAGAGGCAGTGCAGAAGAAAGCAATACAGCCAATCTCCAATTTTTAAAAAAGGGATGAAATTATGAGCACTAACTTGCTGAGCTAGGGCTCTTCAGCAGGGGACTTCACTGATACCAAATGAGACAACATATTTATATAGTGATAAAGGCATGGATGAGTGTTTCGGCACCAGAGAAATGGCAGTAAGCTCAGACTTCAAAGGCTAAGTAGTTGGGAATTAGAAAGTGCAGTGGTAGAGAACTTGAGGGAGAGTTTTTTTTCCCAGGGCAGATACAAAAAGAAGTGGGTTTAGGAGGGGGAAAGGGTATGAGTGATAAGGAAATGGTTAGAGATTGCCTTATCGGTGATGGTTACAGAGGGGATAGCGAGACCACATCCAAGAGGTGGCTCTGTATATGGGTGGGGGAGTTGACATGAAGGGAGAGATTAAGGGAGGAAAGGTGGGCAGTGAACTCAGAGCAGACAGAACATGATGAGTTGAGATGGAGGTTAAAATTACCAAAGATGAGAAGTCACCTGGTGTAAAGTCAGAGGATAGAAAGTAGAGAAGATATCGCATTGAGAAAATTGTGGTGTGGTATTTGGGTGGGCAGTACAGAGTAAGGATTTTGAGGGGCATGAGGGGTGGAATAAGGTTAGATGCTTGAAGGAGAAGTTGCTGGAGGAGCAGGGAGACAGACCAAGGTGTAATTTAGATGCAAGGGCTACACCACCACCGGCGGTTTGGGTGTGGAATATGGTGGAAAGTATAGCGAGATGGGGAAATTTCATTAAGGGGGAAGGTGTCATCACCCCTCAACCGTGTCTCTGTCGATGCCATGTTGTCAATTTGATCATCCACAATAAGATCATGGATGACAAGGCCCTTATTTACAAGTGAACGTACATTTTGAAGGGAAATGCGGACAAGGCCGATGATACCCAGTTTACTGGCTGAGTCCAGAGGGGCAGAGTAGCACATGGAGGGGGTTGGCAAAATTAGCTTGCAGCAGATGCATAGATTGAGGAGAGTAAGATAGGGCAATTTGGGTTGCTGCTCGCCAGGAGGCAACGACGAGTGCCTCGGTGGGCCTTTTGCAGGATGCAGACCGAGGAAGTAAACCCAGAACAAGACTTTTAGACACATTGGGGCAGCAAGATGAGGGCACATGTTCAGGGTTTTATGCAATGCTGAGTCCAGCAAAAATTCTGGTGGCTAACTGGAGTGTAGAAACTGCAGGTTCCACTACAAAAACCGTATTTGGTTATGTTGGTTACAATCATAGAAATTACAGCATGGGGTGGGGGGGGGGGGGGGTGCCAATTGGCTGATCACAGCTGTTGGTGCCAACTCTTCAACTGGAGCTATGTATTTGAATGCCATTTCCCTGTCCTTTTATATTCTTCCTTTTCAAATACTTGGCGAATTCCACTTTAAATAATGTTATAGTCTTTGGTTGAATAGCCACATTTATTTTCAAATGGTGTTTAAGGTGCTGCATATTAAGCTGTTAATAAAATTAAGGCACATGGTAGTATGTTGATAACATTAAGGGAAATGGCAGTAAGAAGAATTTGGTCAGAAACAGGACAGAAACAGTTAATGGATGATTTAAAAGTGGTGTCCTTCAGGAGGCAGTGTTAGGATGATTGCTCTTCTCTCTATGTGCAAATGATCAGGATTTAATAATGGGGATTCAATATCGAAATTTGCACATGACACAAGTGTGTGGTTAATTGTGAAGACGACTGCAAGAAGCTTCAGGAGGACATCGACAGGTTAATAGATTGGGCAGCTGACAGATGAAATGAAGTGCTGCATTCTGGGGTGGGGAAGAGAAGGAGAACGTAAATACACAAACTCCAATTATTATTCGTCTGTGTCCATGTCCAAATCATTTATATAAATGGAAAAGAGGTCACACTCCATATCCTTGGAACACTGAGCTACCCAAATCCCTCCAATCCAAAAAAAAATCTATTTTTATTCTTTGCTATTTGTGCTGCCACATTCCTCATAATGACAGGTATAGAAGCTTAAGCTTAGGGGTTTTTGATTTTTAGTATATGCAGGGCTTAGATTTTTTATTACAGCCCAATAATTTGCTGTGCCATATGGATCCAGATCCTCTCAAAAAGGCTGGAAGCATTGTGCTAAACAGATTCATTTTTATCCATTAACTGAATCACACCAAATATTAGGTGCATTTACATTTATTATTACACCCTTTAATTGAAACAAGCTGAAGTATTTGAATTGGGAAAGTTTGAACAAGCTAGTTACTATTTTATTATGTAGTAATGATCTGAACTCTTATTGCCAACTTCATTAAACAGCTTTGTTATACTGCTATATATTATAGCAATTAGTTCTACTTTAGAGCAACAGTACAATTGCAGTTCTAAACATTTCTGCTGATACCTATTTAGCTGGCAGTGGTATCCTCCCTAAAAGCTGGAATGTCAATACAAATCAGTGATTGCAAAACCGCTTTGCTATCATGTACATGCTGCTCCGGCCCAGCAGTCCTCTCTATGTTTATATCAAACTGCCAACTTAAGTGCAATGTTATTTGCGTATTTCCAGACTTCGGAACGTCTTTCTGAAGTCCCGAGTCCGGAAACGCCTGGGCCGAGATAGGGATGGGAGGGAAGGTTGGGTGGCCGAGGTATTTCTGAGAGTATGGTACTAGATGTATGGAAACTTCCACTTCCATTCTTTCATATTCTTAGTTAAAAACTAGCCCCAAACAGGGTAACTTTATTACATTCCCAAACATGTAGCTAATGACTCTTTTACTAAATGTCCTTTTTTGATGATCCCCATTCTGGCAAAGTGACAGGTGAGTAAGCATTTTTTCTTTATTAAAATGGAACAGGTCACGTTCCACACAAGAGATTGGTGTGCAATATTAAAGCACATGGTATTGGGGGTAATGTACTGACGTGGATAGAGAACTGGTTGGCAGACAGGAAGCAGAGATAAACGGGTCCTTTTCAGAATGGCAGGCAGTGACTAGTGGGGTGCTGCAGGGCTCAGTGCTGGGACCCCAGCTTATTTACAATATACATTAATGATTTAGATGAAGGAATTGAGTGTAATATCTCCAAGTTTGCGGATGACACTAAGCTGGGTGGCGGTGTGAGCTATGAGGAGGACGCTAAGAAGCTGCAGGGTGACTTGGACAGGTTAGGCGAGTGGGCAAATGCATGGCAGATGCAGTATAATGTGGATAAATGTGAGGTTATCCCCTTTGGGGGCAAAAACACGGAGGCAGAATATTATTTGAATGGCGGCAGATTAGGAAAAGGGGAGGTGCAACGAGACCTGGGTATCATGGTACATCAGTCATTGAAAGTTGGCATGCAGATACAGCAGGCGGTGAAGAAGGCAAATGGTATGTTGGCCTTCATAGCTAGGAGATTTGAGTATAGGAGCAGGGACGTCTTAATTAAGTTGTACAGGGCCTTGGTGAGGCCTCACCTGGAATATTGTGTTCTGTTTTGGTCTCCTAATCTGAGGAAGGACGTTCTTGCTATTGAGGGAGTGCAGCGAAGGTTCACCAGACTGATTCCTGGGATGGCAGGACTGACATGAGGAGAGACTCTTATTCACTGTAGTTTAGGAGGATGAGAGGGGATCTCATAGAAACATATAAAATTCTGATGGGACTGGACAGGTTAAATGCGCCCAGAGAGTGGTGCACCTGTGGAATTCTCTACCACAGAAAGTTGTTGAGGCCAATTCACTAAATATATTCAAAAAGGAGTTAGATGTAGTCCTTACTACTCGGGGGATCAAAGGGTATGGCGAGAAAGCAGGAATGGGGTACTGAAGTTGCATGTTCAGCCATGAACTTATTGAATGGCGGTGCAGGCTCGAAGGGCCGAATGGCCTACTCCTGCACCTATTTTCTATGTTTCTATGTTATTTACATCAAAATGTCAACATTCTACTACACTGCACTTTACCAACCTCATCCCTTTCCTTTATAGTCTTAAACCAAATACAGAGCCTCACGTTTTCCCCTTTTCTCTCCTATGTCCGATCAGTATAATATTTATTTACTCTGGATTAGCAGCCCACTGATTACCAGACTTGACAGTGCACTGTATACATAGAGCAGCCGAAATGTTTAAATTTAGTTTATCAGCTTCCATATCCTTCCATCCCACCTCCTCCAAGTCAACATAAAAATTTGTATTTACATATAACCGTACATCCCGAGGATGCCTCATAGCTCTACACATCTAAATGAACTACATTTGAAGAGTGTCACTGTATGAAGAGAAACACAGCAGCCAAATTGCACACAGCAATGTCCCATAAATAGCAAATAAGAGAAATTACCAGCTAGTGGTTAGTTTCTCGTAGCACTGATTGAAAGAGGAATGATCCCAGATGCTGGGAGAACTCACTGCTCTTCTCCAAATAGAGGAATAGGATATTTTATGTCCACATGAACAGGCAGACGAGGCATCAATTATCGTTTCATATAAAATATAACATCTCTAACAATACAGCACCCCCTCAGTAGTGTGGTTATTAGCTTAGTATTAGCTAGGGATTCATGCTCAAATTCTGGAGTGGGTCTCAAATCTGCAAATTTTTGATTCAAAAGTGAGAGTGCTATCAACTTAATGAAGCTGACACCCAAATCCCATATTCTTGCGAATGCTACCTCCAAGTGTGTATACACAGTGAGTACCAGAACATTCAGGTGAACAGTTAATTTCAACATCTATATTGATCCTTTAGTACAAATAACTGCAACTCCATTTACTTTAACTGAAAGAGTTTGACTCAACTATCTTTAACCAATGTTTCATTCATTCTTAGAAAAATAATTCATCTTTATTAATATAAATATCCTAATGTTTTAATGCTTTCTCCAATTCATTTTGATGGAAGAACACAGCTTTTTTTGTTGCTTCAGCAGTCTTGAATAATTTTGAAGTACATTTCTTGTCATCTGTAGGGACTAAAATTCTGGCCTCACCGGGTCTGTACGAAGTGTGGACGGACTGGGCTTGTAAAAGCCTTGTAAAAGCCAGTTTTCAGGGCGCAATGCGTATGCGCCAAAAAACGGCTTTTCTGATCGGTCAAGATTTCTCTGGGAGAAAGACATTCATAGAAACATAGAAACATAGAAAATAGGTGCAGGAGCAGGCCATTCAGCCCTTCTAGCCTGCACCGCCATTCAACGAGTTCATGGCTGAACATGAAACTTCAGTACCCACTTCCTGCTTTCACGCCATACCCCTTGATCCCCCGAGTAGTAAGGACTTCATCTAACTCCCTTTTGAATATATTTCGCGCGGGTGAGATTGGGCTATTTGCCCAACGAATGTCCTTCAAACTCTTATGCCTGGTAAAAGCAGGCACATAGCGCAAGAGTTTTAAAACAAACATTTAATTTAAATACACATTTTTACAGTAAAAACCCTGTCCATTAGGGTAGGTTTATTTTAAACCCTATTAAAAAACATTTTTAAAAATTCCAAAAAATATATTTTTTGAAAACATTAACTTTAATTTCAATTAATTTTAAATACTTGAGATTTAAAAAAAAATTTATTCGTGTTTCTTGTTTTAGGGGTTTATTCTCATCGACAATAATGGGAACTCGGAGAAACGGAGTTCCCATTATCAATAAGACTGCAGTGATTGGTGGTCCAGGCCCGCATGACTCCAGCTCTTTTGTGCGTACGGGGAAGGCATCGACCCATACGCTACGCATGGAATGAAGGCCTCTGACCGGAATCGAAGGCGCATCCGGGACCAAGTATTTTATTAAAAATTCTTCGGGTCGGAGGCGTTTGTCTGAAGGAAGTCTCCGACTGGAATTTTAGGCCCTATATAGATTTTTTTTTTTAAAAAGTGGAGCAGGAGGGAAGAATAAATCTAAAAGCATCGGTCATTAATTGCCAAATGGCCAGCTACCTATTCTCAGCTTTCATGTTTGAGTGTATTCATAATTCAACCAATTCCAGTAATCATTTGTGACAAGAGATTGTCTGTCATATATACAAGTCAAATGAACTAACTTGTAACCATTCATAAAATTCTGAGAGAAAGTATTGATGTCTTCAGAAGTTTTCCTTTTTTTTTTTTAAGTCCCCCTTCCTTTACAAAAAAATCTCTCCTTTTAACATCCCCCACTTTAATAACCAAAGTCCTTAGAATTCTGAAGCATCTCAGAAGAGGTTTTGATAGAGTAGAGAAAGAAAAACTATTCCCTCCGACGAGCGGGTCAATAACCAGGTCATAGATTTAAAACCATCTAGAGCGAAGATGGAGAATTATTTTCACTCAGTTGTTGGGATCTGGAATGCTCTACTTGAAAAGGTAGTGGAAGCTGATTCCATCAATAATTTTTAAAAGGGAGATGAACAGATGGGCAGACAAATCAGTAAAAAAAATATAGAATAATAATCATGGGTGATTTCAACTACCCCGATATTAATTGGACAGAAGAGGTTGGTAAAAGGGATAAGAGAAAGGAATTCAGACAATGTATACAGTACTCCTTTCGAACCCAATATCTAAAAAGCCCAACAAGGGAGGATTCTATTGGATCTAGTAATGGGGAATGAACCAAAGCAAATGAGAAGTAAAAGTAGAGGAACATCTAGGCAACAGTGACCATAATATAACATGCTTTAAGATAAGAGAAGGACATAAGTATGACAAAAACCAGGTTACTAGATTGGAGATAAACTGATTTTGAGTAGCTGAGAATAGAACTTGGGAAGATAAAAAGGGCAACAATATTGGCAAACAACGATGTCAAATAACAATGGGAAACGTTTAAAATGGTGTTCAACAGGGAGCAGGAAAAATATATTCTGCTAAAAGGAAAGAACAAACTAAACACTAATGAGACTCCACGGATGAATAAAGACATAAGGGAACAATTTAGGGTAAGAAAAGAGGCATACATTAAGTACATAGACAACAGAAGAACGCAGGATGAGAGAGAATACAAAGGGATTAGGAGAGATGTAAAAAAAAAACAATTGGGTGAGGGAGGAGACCGGGGAGAGAGAGAGAGGAATAGAGAGGGAGAGCAGGACAGAGAAGGAGAGAGAGAGAGAGAGAGAGAGAGAGAGAGAGAGAGAGAGAGAGAGAGAGAGAGAGAGAGAGAGAGAGAGATGGGCGAGGGTCCATTCTAGGCGTGTAATTCATTCCAGGGGACTGAGCAGCGGCCGCACTTCGCAAATTTAGTATGTGTTTTTGTTCAATTCTTTTTAATACAGCGAAGTAAAGAACTGCAGCACTTTATATTGGTTGGTTGTATTGTGATTAATATTTTAATAACTTATAGCGCTGACGTGCTGTACGTCCACATAAGAAAGCCGCTGCTCCTGCAGCCATTGCTATAGTGACTCAAGGGTGGGCTAATATGTATTAAAAACTTTAAAATGAATATAAATTGCATGAATAGATATGCCTCTTTCAGCTCAACTTGAGCTTTGGGATTGTTTGTCGATACATAACCCGTTCTTAAGTGTTAATGCATTATTCGTTTATATCCCAGTCATTTATGATGAGTATTTTTTTTTATAAATAGAGTTTGTAGAGGACGAACTAAAAGCTTTTAATTAGTTTACCATAAACAAAAACTTGCAGAATGGGCATGTAAATGACAAATGAATTTCAATGATAGACAAGTGTGAGGTGGTGCCTTTTGATCGGAGGAAGGAGGCGGCTACCTAATCCTTGGAAAATAAGAATCTAAATGGGGTAGCAGTGCAAAGGGATCTCGGGGTATAGATTCACAAACCATTAAAAAGGAGCAATGCTGGTTAAAAAAGTCAAAGAAGTGCAGATAAAGCACCGGACTTAATTTCAAAAGCAGATAAGTTATGTTAAACTTGGATAGTACTTTGTCTGTCTCATGATTTGAGATGGTGGGATGGCATTACTGCGTATTTGCTTAAAAGTTGTTGTTGTAACAGTAGTTGTAAAATTTGCTCACAAACCAAATGGTCACACTCGAAGGAGTTTGCAACCCGTTCAGTACTACAACAACAACAACAAAAATCAGAGAGAACATTGGTCGTGACCCCCCCACAATCATCTGAGTTTGTCCAACATGACTTTGGATAAATGCCTCCATTTTGCTCCCAGGAACCTCTGTCAACTCCAAAATTCTTTCTTTCTTTGTAGCTTTCTACAGAGGTAAAATATCGCAGATGAACTACCAAAAATTTAAATTTACTGAACTTACTGATATGCCACAATAATAAAATGTAGTGCAACAGAAGGTAGCCAAGATAAAAAATTTTGTAATTACTGCACCTTCTTCATAAACTTTCTCACCAAATTTGATGGCTTTTCTCCCCTTCTTCCATTTAAGACACTAAGAAGGAGGAGGAAGAAGTTGTAACTCAAAATTGTGCCTTTCACAACCTCAGGATGTCCCAAAGTGCCTCACAGCCAATGAAGTATTTGAAATGCAGGGAAACATGTCCATAGCAAAAGCCCACAAACAGCAATGAGATAATGACTAGATAATGTTTTTCCTCAATGTTGGTCGAGGGAAAAATTTGGCCAGGACACCAGAACTTCACTGCTCTTCTGCATACTGCACCTAGAATATTGGACAGTGTGTGCCTGGCTTCTCCCATCGTGATATAAAGAACAGGGAGGATTCATTCAACAGAAAATAAGAACTGAGCATCAATAAAGGTGAAAATTCCTTGACAACTACACCACTGCTCAACCCATTCAGGATGACAAGAATAGAACTTAAAGTCACTGTTGGGAATCACAAATTATCAGCTGCTAAGTTACTTCTAACCAGGAGATTTTAAGTATAGTAGACACAGAGGAACTTGTGACACACCAGTAAACCAATGTTTATTTATCCTGTGCATCCTCTCTTTTGTCACCATCCATCAATCTCCATGCTGTTCGTGAGCTGGTTGCCGAGAGGCTCCTGAAATGATTAAGAGTGCTCAGTTCTGTAATTTTCTTTTCCCGTAACATACCGGGAAATAGTCACAATTCAGTAAATCACCACCTCTTGTTTGCACAGCATAGCAATTTCCCCAATTTCAGAAACAGGAGAAATCACACAATCCAGTGTGATACCATTACCCTACACAGATAGTTTCCTATTAAAATTATAATTAAATTTGACAATCATATGGTTATAGTCCTGTTTTTTTTTTAAAATCTGTTAGCATTTCTTAAGAGGGCCACTGGGCTGGTATCTGTTTCGTGAGAACTCTCAACCCTGTCAGTTTTTCCTCCCTGAAGCACAATGCTTTGATTTTTCAAATGTTTCACCTCTTAACCCAGCCATGAACTCTGAAAAACCAGAACAGCTGCAGTCTGATTGCTCAGCAATTTTAGCTGGTGAGCAGCTGGAAGGTTCCCGATCTATGCTGAGTTGGTTGATTTGAGGCAGTAGGAGCTCCACAAATGGCTTTAGCCCTCCTGGGTCAGTAGCAGGAAAATCAACCAGGTCTCTCACTCGATAATCATGCAGCTACCCCTACTAAAAGTGCACATAGGTGGACAAGATCATGTATTGCTGCATTGGCTTCCTTGATCAGAATCATCTAACTCACTTTCAAAACGCGTACAAATAGCAGCCCCTTGGCTATGTTACTGGACGACACCTGGCACCCATGGAAACTCTACCCCAGATAATTTGAAGAGTCGAGGAGAGATAATCAAGAAGAAAAACAGATGAATTTTGAGCACTGGACAGTCCTAAAATACACATGACCATTTGAAGCCAACACCATTACTACAAGATCATTCATTGTCTACAATACATATTTAAAGTTTGGGAACAACTGGTATCCATTCTGTTAAAACAGAACTGCTGCTGTCACTGCAAATCACTGATATGTTTCACTTTCATAGTTGATGCTTTGCAATGTCTCTAAATGGGTCATTTTTTTTTTTAAACTGTCAAATTTTGGTTTTATTACACTCCTGTGAAGCACCGAGATGTTTTACTACGTTAAAGGTGCTTTTTTAAGTATAAGTTGTTGTAATGGTTTCTATAGATGACAAAAAAGTCTACCTCGAACAACTGAGTATAGAAGGTATTAATTGACAAAGCTTCCAATTGCAGGTTCTTAGAAATGCTGTGACTCATGTACATGAATGATGATTGAATGAGTTGAAACTTTTAATTTTAAGACTCAGAGAAATATACTGGTGTGGTTGCCAACACTGATTTATGCCTATTTAGACCCATTTTAAGTTTGAGCATATTCTAATGTGATTGGGAGAATACTTGAGTGTAACTTGACATCGCCAACATGGGCACAATTTCGAGTTGTGCCCAAGGAGGAAACTCCAGGATGTTGTAGGTAAACTAGTTCATTTTTTTTTTAGGTTGGTCGACAATTGGATTCTTAAAAAAATTAATATACATGATTAATATCAAAACACTGCATGCCTGCAAAGTCTCCCCACCCACCACAAAACACCTAGTATAGTATACCTATAGCAGTTTATTCAAGATCAAGGTTTAGTTTAGTGCAAAATGAATGACCCACTCTAACACACAGTCAGCAACCATACAAACAAGCACTTGCAAGTCAGCTGAACTGGACCGAATTATGCTGGTGCAATGGTATTAAACTGGCACAGGGTGTACACATCCTAAGATTTATGTTTTCCCCATTGTAAATGTGAATTATATTGAGTTATATTCATAAAATTGGGGAAATCTAATTACAAAATTCAGTGCAACATTCAAGTCAAGCAAAACCTACATGGACTGACAGCAAGAACATGCTGCGATTTCCTGCAAAGGCCACACGTGCAAAACTGCAAAAAGTAATGCTTACTGGGAAGGAGGAAAGACAGAATGAGGAAAAAGAGCTGTTCGTTTATTAAAAGTTGTGAAGCGCTAGCCTGAAGACCTCATTGGTACACACCCAGGTATCACTAAGACATTTCAACAAAAATGTTTGTTGGAAGCCTATAACTTGGTCGTCATCTGCCTGAGCGAAAGATGAAACAACAAATGGTTACCAAGTTTGATTTCATATGCCTGTATTTAACAAAAACTAACATGCTTATGATTTTGTCTTCTGTAAGCACCAAAATATATTTTGAAAAATGTATCAATAATCTAAAGCAGAAACAAATAAGCGCAAAACCCTCATGACCAGTTTGATGATAGAAATTGTTTAAGGTCGAGCTGACTTCAAAAATCTGACCCGAGATTCAGTACATTTCAGCCAATATATCCACACTAGTACAAATGATCCAAAGATGAATTACCACATGCACACAATAAAAAACTAGCACGGAAGTCAAAATTGAATTGCCCCCGCTGTACTTGGCCAATTCTCTCATTCTGCACCCGGACTATGTGCCATCTTCCCCAATTCCAATTTGTCCATTAACAAAGAAAGTTAAATAATTTGCCTGGTGGAGGCAAACGAGCACAAGGTAAAATTAGAATAAAATTTCAGGTGCATGTCTGACCTACCATAAACATCAAGTCAACGTGTCAACTTCATTCAATCTCTGCAAATTTGCAACAGCATGCAAGAGAAAAATCTACTGATGCAGATGCATAAGATTGTTAAAAGGAGGTAATAGACATAAAAAACAAAAAGGCAAAAGGAATTCTGTGTTTTCCACATAGGTGCATTGAATATAAAAACAAGGAAGAGATATTAAATTTGTACAAGACATTGGTTGACCCACAGTTGGATCATCATGTGCTGTTCTGGGCATCCTGTTATAGGAAGGATATTAGTGCCATGGAAGGAGTACAGTGAAGATTTGCAGGACTGAGAGATTATAGTATGAAGAAAGGCTCAAAAAGTTGTGGCTTGTTTTACAACGAGAAATGGACAAGAGGATCGAACCAGTTTCATACGATTTCTATAATTATGAAATGTTTGAGTGTAAACAGTGAAAGATTGCATCTGCTGGTCAGGAATTCAATAACAAGGGGACATCGACTCAGTATTATTTCAAAAAGGAGGAAAGTTAGAACCTTTTTCACAATGGATTATTAAGCATGAATGCTTTACCACGAACATCTATTGAGACAGAGGCTGGAATGTCATTAGAAGGTATAATTGAGTAAGTATTTGAAAAGGAAGAAAGTAGAAGGAGAGAGGGAAAGGGCAGGGAAAAAAGGATTAGGGTAGATTGCGCCAGTTGAAAGGCACAGGCATCAACCACTCTGAATGGCTCCGGTTCTAAAAATGTTATGATTATATATATGCGGAGTTCAAATTACAGCATCTGGCCTCAGAAGACCATGGCATAAAACCTGACTTCACATAAAATGTAAAAATATGCCAAAATGAAAATTACAAGTGACACAAAAAGAAACTGCTCGAATTGAATGGTGTACTTTTCTTCACACGAGGAAATGGCGAACATCAAACTATTTCAGAAACAACGCACCAACTCAGTCCATTTCCATTGGATTCTTCTAGGCGACAAAGAACTAAACTAACCAGATCAGAAAATGTACAATGATGGATATAGGGTTCAAACACTTTATTGGCAATGTGCACAAGCTAATCATGGTACAAACAAAAATATTTCCAATATGTAACTTGAGCAATTGCATAAAGATAATTGAACACAACATTGTAATGACAAGTAAACAATTTCTACATCTATTAAAAAACAATTTATGTTGAGCAGAATTTACCTACATCAAATCAGAACACTGCCCACAATACATCTCCTTGGTTAATCTGATGTTGTAGATTGTACAGCTGAAATACTGAACGTTTATTTGATATCAAATTACATTTTGCTACAGTCTTGTTTCTATACTCTTATATTATTCGTTTATCAAAAAATACAGATGGATAAAAAGAAGAAAACTAAAAGCTAACCCTAGTCAGGGAAGATGGCAGTATCTTGTAACTCGCCCTCAGTTTACACTGAATCATTCTATTCATGCTATTGAACTGAAAATAGCCACTACCACCTATTCCTCAAATCCACACTCTCTCACACACAAAACTACTGACTATTTTCTTCTTCCCCTCCCCATCGATCTCCTGCACCATGCAATATTCACTTGCAAAGACAGGTTTCCTCAGATGGAAAGCATTCTGTGCTTTGTTCCTCTGTTACTCCGACTACATTTCCCTTTTATTCTTGCTGCCATAGTGGTAGGGGATTCTATTGTAAGGGGAATAGATAGGCATTTCTGCGGCCGCAATCGAGACTCCAGGATGGTAAGTTGCCTCCCTGGTGCAAGGATGTCTCGGAGCTGCTGCAGGGCATTCTGGAGGGGAAGGGTGAACAGCCAGTTGTCGTGGTGCATATAGGTACCAACGATAAAAATGCAGGATGAGGTCCTACAAGCTGAATTTAGGGAGTTGAATTAATTTAAAAATAGGACCTCAAAAAGGTAGTAATCTCAGGATTGCTACCAGTGCCACGTGCTAGTCAGAGTAGAAATAGCAGGATAGTTAAGATGAATACGTGGCTTGAGGAATGGTGCAAGAGGAAGGGATTCAAATTCCTGGGACATTGGAACCGGTTCTGGGGAAGTGGGACCAGTACAAACTGAACGGTCTGCACCTGGGCAGGACTTGTCCGAGGGGGAGTGTTTGCTAGTGCTGTTGGGAAAGGTTTAAACTAATATGGCAGGGGGATGGGAATCTATGCAGGGAGACAGATGGAAGTAAAATGGGGGCAGACGCAAAAGGTAGACAGGAGATAAGGAAAGGTGGAGGGCAGAGAAATCAAAGGCAAAAATCAAAAAGGGCCACATTACAACATAATTCTAAAAGGACAGATTTTTTAAAAAACAAGCCTGAAGGCTGTGTGTGTCAATGCGAGGACCATTCGTAATAAGGTGGATGAATTAACTGCGCAGATAGCTGTAAACAGATATGATGTAATTGGGATTACGAAGACATGGCTCCAGGGTGATCAAGGCTGGGAACTTAACATCCAGGGGTATTCAAGAAAAGAGAGAGACAGAAAGGAAAAGGAGGTGGGGTAGCGTTGCTGGTTAAAGAGATTAACGCAATAGTAAGGAAGGACATTAGCTTGGATGATGTGGAATCTGTATGGGTAGAGCTGCGGAACACCAAAGGACAGAAAACGCCAATGGGAGTTGTAGTAGTAGTGAGGTTGGGGATGGCATCAAACAGGAAATGAGGGATGTGTGCAATAAAGGTACAGCAGTTATCACGGGTGACTTTAATCTACATATAGATTGGGCTAACCAAACTGGTAGCAATACAGTGGAGGAGGATTTCCTGGAGTGTATTAGGGATGGTTTTCTGGACCAATATGTCGAGGAACCAACTCGAGAGCTGGCCATCCTCGACTGGGTGTTGTGTAACGAGAGAGGATTAATTAGCAATATTGTTGTGCGAGGCCCCTTGAGGAAGAGTGACCATAATATGGTAGAATTCTTTATTAAGATGGAGAGTGACACAGTTAATTCAGAGACTAAGGTCCTGAACTTAAGGAAAGGTAACTTCGATGGAATGAGACGTGAATTGGCAAGGATAGATTGACGAATACTTAAAGGGTTGATGGTGGATAGGCAAGGGCAGACATTTAAAGATCATATGGATAAACTTCAACAATTGTACATCTTTGTCTGGTGTAAAAATAAAACGGGGAAGGTGGCTCAACCGTGACCATCAAAGGAAATTGGAATAGTGTTAAATCCAAGGATGAGGCATATAAATTGGCCAGAAAAAGCAGCAAACCTGAGGACTGGGAGAAATTTAGAATTCAGCAGAAGAGGACAAAGGGTTTATTTAGGAGGGGGAAAATAGAGTATGAGTGTAAGCTTGCAGGGGACATAAAAACTGACTGCAAAAGCTTCTATAGATATGTGAAAAAATAAAGATTAGTGAGGACAAATGTAACTCCCTTGCAGTCAGAATCAGGTGAATTAATAATAGGGAACAAAAAATGGCAGACCAATTGAACAAATATTTTGGTTCTGTCTTCACTCAGGAAAACACAATACTAGGGGACCGAGGGTCTGCTGAGAAGGAGGAACTGAAGGAAATCCTTATTAGTCAGGAAATTTGTTCGGGAAATTGATGGGATTGAAGGCCGATAAATCCCCAGGGCCTGATAGTCTGCATCGCAGAGTACTTAAGGAATGGCCCTAGAAATAGTGGATGCATTGATGGTCATTTTCCAACATTCTATAGACTCTGGATCAGTTCCTATGGATTGGAGAGTAGCTAATGTAACCCCACTTTTTAAAAAAAGAGGGAAGAGAGAAAACAGGGAATTATAGACCGGTTAGCCTGATATCGGTAGTGGGGAAAAATGTTGGAATCAATTATTAAAGACGTAATAGCAGCGCATTTGGAAAGCAGGGACAGGATCGGTCCAAGTCAGCATGGGTTTATGAAAGGGAAATTATGTTTGACAAATCTTCCAGAATTTTTTGAGGATGTAACTAGTAGAGTGGACAAAGGAGAACCAGTGAATGTACTGTATTTGGGCTTTCAAAAGGCTTTTGACAAGGTCCCACATGAGAGATTAGTGTGCAAAATTAAAGCACATGGTATTGGGGGTAATGTATTGACGTGCATAGAGAACTGTTGGTAGACATGAAGCAAAGAGTAGGAATAAACCGGTCCTTTTCAGAATGTCAGGCAGTGACTAGTGGGATATCGCAAGGTTCAGTGCTGGGACCCCAGCTACTTACAATATACATTAATGATTTGGATGAAGGAATTGAATGTAATATCTCCAACTTTGCAGATGACACTAAGCTGGGTGGCAGTGTGAGCTGTGAGGAGGATGCTAAGAGGCTGCAGGGTGACTTGAACAGGTTAGGTGAGTGGGCAAATGTATGGCAATGCAGTATAATGTAAATAAATGTGAGGTTAGCCACTTTGATGGCAAAAACAGGAAGACAGATTATCTGAATGGTGGCAGATTAGGAAAAGGGGAGGTGCAACGAGATCTGGGTGTCATGGTACCCAGATCTCGTTGAAAGTTGGCATGCAGGTACAGCAGGCGGTGAAGGCAGCAAATGGCATGTTGGCCTTCATAGCAAGAGGATTTGAGTATAGGAGCAGGGAGGTCTTACTGCAGTTGTACAGGGCCATGTTGAGTCCACACCTTGAATAAGGTGTACAGTTTTGGTCTCCTAATCTGAGGAAGGACATTCGTGCTATTGAGGGAGTGCAGTAAAGGTTCACCAGACTGATTCCCGGGATGGCAGGACTGACCTACGAAGAAAGACTTGATCGACTAGGCTAATATTCACTGGAATTTAGAAGAGGGGATCTTAGAGACACAAAATTCTGACGGGATTGGACAGGTTAGATGCAGGAAGAATGTTCCCGATGTTGGGGAAGTCCAGAACCAGGGGTCACAGTCTAAGGATAAAGGGTAAGCCATTTAGGATCGAGATGAGGAGAAACTTCTTCACTCAGAGAATTGTGAACCTGTGGAATTCTCTCCCACAGAAAGTTGTTGAGGCCCGTTTGTTAGATATATTCAAAAGGGAGTTAGATGTGGCCCTTACGGCTAAAGGCATCAAGGGGTATGGAGAGAAAGCAGGAATGGGGTACTGAAGTTGCATGATCAGCCATGATCATATTGAATGGTGGTGCAGGCTCGAAGGGACGAATGGCCTACTCCTGCACCTATTTTCTATGTTTCAATGTTTCCTTCCGAAAAGTTTGATTCCCTATCCTGGGATATTAGGTTGGGTCATTTCTGACTCAGTGGCAGGTACTTGTTCTGATCCATTAAGTAACAGGCTCCTGTGAAAGTTACATTTATCTATCTATTCTTTCTTACTTTACCCAGTTGGATTCATTTATTTGTTTTTTCAATTCAGTTCTTTCTGGGACCTTACCTCTAATTCCAGAGGACTGTTCTTCCCCCAGCTTGAAACGGCCATGTTTGATACACAGTTTACAGTATCTGTCATCCCACAGTTCATTTTTAAGGCTTTTGTAAGGTACGCTTTTCTACACTGTCCTTTTTACTGTGGTTCTCGTTATATTTTGAAAATAGACTGCAAGCAGAAAACTATTCAAAGGGCTCTGCCAATGGCACATGAATGGAACAGAGGAAATGTACCCAGACCATGAAAGACTATTGTATTCCATCTCACTGGTCCCAGTATAAATGACTTCAGGAGCAGCATCTTATTCTTCTCCCCAACCCGCAAATACTCTTTCTAAAAAAAAACGGGAACCGGTCAAGTGGAGATTCCAGAAAAAGCAATTCCACCACTTCATGACATGTATTAGTGCAATTTCATCATAATACTCATGGTTACCAATCCTTCTACACATACAGAATGTCAGCAACTCCTTTAGAGTTACTCAATTTTTTCCAAAACACCCACATATTTAATTATGGTGCATAACTTGTTACTTTTATACACATCATTTCTGTCCCTTTTAAACACTCCATGTTTTTTGCTTGTACAGGAATATGTCAGCATTTGTCACATGAATAAGAGCTGTAACTTGAGTAGTAAACTTACACTGGACTTTTTGATTGTTGAAATTTTTTCGTGAACTAAATGCTAATCTACAAAATGTCACATTTCATTAGGTCTTTTTTCCCCCCCAAAGTGAAAAAAAGGATAGCAGAGTTCCAGAATGGCAGTGGGAGAGGCTTGAAGCAGGCTGCCCACCAACAACCACAAACTCAAAGAGAATTTTAAAATATTTTTAAAAGATTATTGCAATGACTTACTAACAATTAGCAAGTGAATTTCCATTAATTATTTATGGAATTTAATCCAAAGGTTGGATGTAGAACACTCCAACTTTAAAGATTTTATTATTTTGCTTTCCTATCTTCCTGCTGTTTCTGGACATTTTCAGAAAAGTTGTGTGAATGTCTTATTGTGCATCTGTACATGTGAATGCAAATATTCTTTAAAAAATGGTTTGGATGCCATTCTCTTTGCATAACAAGAACCGGATATAAATAGGAGACTATACATTGCAGTCTCATTGAAACCAATTTGGGTTAACGATTTAAATAAAATTCAAGACCATTAACAGTAAAGCTCTTACCTGAAGTTGTCCTACGACCATACTCAGGATGCAACTATCTGGGGTGGGTTGGTGGTCTTGTGCAGTTATGCTGTGCTGTATTTTTCGAAATGGAAGGCTCTGGGTTTAAAAAAGAGAAACCTATTGAGAAGAGCAACTCCAATTTTATTAGCTGAGAAAACTTCATGGTTCACTGCACACCATGAACACTTTAGCCCGGAATTTGCAATCAGTAGCGAAGCAACAGCGATCGGCGCTGACCTTGAAAAAAGCTGCCCACAAAGATCTCGCGATTTCTGTGGCATAGATTTCAGCTCTCCCAACCTCAGTTTGAACCTGGGGCAAAATCAAGCGAATCATCAGCGTCCAACAGTGATATCATCAAGCTTCCTAAGCAGCCAATCACACTGAAGAATTTTCAGACAGCAAACCAGGAAGTAAAATACTATGAAAAGTAAATTATAATCTGTGAGCAAAGTAAAGAGTGGGACATGCACATGGGAATAAGGTAGAAGCTGAAATATCAAACTGTAAAAAAATGTTAAAAACATTCTAATTCTTAATTATATTAATGGAAGCATTTGAAATTCCACAAATATAAAATTAATTTTTCAGTGCCAGAACGATTGTTACACCTCTTTAGCAAGACATAATGTATATGGCGGGGGGGGGTTTAAAACAGTGATATTCTAGCATAAAAGGGGAAGTTTATCATCAGTTCAAGTGATTCGAATGGATTGCCAGCTCTGGGGAGTTCCACAGCACAACCTGTGGCAGAGCAGGGAATGACTGACCACAACTTAAGGATTTCTACAGTTACCTGCGCATGCACTAAATCCTGAAGTTAACGTCAGTTTCAGACAGGTAATGACAGCGAATGCTGACAGTTTCTCCACGAACAAAATATGATCAGGGAGTGTAACAAAACGTAATACTTCAGTGCATGGCCTTAGAAACCTCAAAAGATAAAGAAGCCTAGCTACACAGGAAAAAACATTAACAATTTATTTCCTTTTTAAAATATGATACGATGTATTTCTTGGACAACTCAGGACTTATACAGACATGTTTTCATTATTAAACATCTACCTTTCTTTTCAGATAAATTATAGTTGAAGGGCTTTCTCTGTGCAGCCTAGAAGAGATACATATCAAACAAGTGGAACTAAAACTGACATACTCTGCTGATGCACTTCAGGCAAGGGGATCTTCACAGAGCTTGGGCACATTCCTCAAGAATTCCCCCATTAGCACATCATATTACCCTCACTTCTCTGATTGAAATGCATCTCTTCTGAAGTCTACAGAACAGGTCCTCAACTAAGGAAGACGGAAAAGAAAAGTTAAGTTAGTGCGGACCATACAAGGGGACAAAGATTTTGCCCTTATTTCTTTAAAATGTCAGTAAGAAATTGCTTCTAAGCAAACAAAAATAAATTATTTTGCGCAGAATTCTATTTTCAGTTTAAAAGAAAATTCGGTGTTAAAAATGTTGGCACTAGATTCTTGACTTCAGCATCATTGGGTATTCTAGCGATGTCAATCCAGTGACTCCTCCGATCAGGCGTTTAACTCCCAATGTCTAGACATAGAATAGCATAACTTGGGGGCGGGGGTGGGGGAGGAGTTGCGTTAATGAACTTCCTCATTGTGCAAAGGGACGTCACCAAGATCCAGGTCGGTGATTGGAGCGTGGGCAGGTACAGCAGGAGCGGCGAGGTCGGGGCGAAGGAGTGGCGAGAGATTGTAAAGGGATGTGATCGGAGCAAAGGAGGCGCGAGTTCGGGGCCAGAAGAGGAGAGGGCCCAGGGGCAGCATGGGCCAGCCCACACTGCAATATGTGTGCGCACGAGGTTCGTGCAGCAGAGCAGGTCTCCAGTCGTCTTGGTTAATCCTTGCCACTGGGCCAAGACCTAGCTCTGTCAAGCCCGTGTGGTGGCTGGTGTGCAACAGCCACCACACGTTAAAGAAATCCACGCACAGGCATCTTCCATCCTTCAAGATTTAGTTCGGGAACTGGAATTTTAGATCCTTCATTGAAACACCTGTGAACTTTTTGACGTGGAAGCAAGTCATCCTCGACTCAAGGGACTATGATATGATGTGTAAACTAGATACTGAACAAACACTAAGGTTTACTGTGAATTTTAATCTATTTCATAATGCTCATGACAGAAAAACAAAGCATGCCACATTATCCAGTAGCAGGCTAAATTCACACTTCTGACTAGTAATTCTCAAACTAGTTGGCATTAAACTTAAGATGCGTTCTCACTCTATGACTTCTATTCCAGATTACTGCAAACTGTTGTCAGTTTGTTCCAGCTAGACAGGAAGTCAAAAATTTGACCTCTGACCTTCCTCCAGCTGCCTGTATTCAGGTTCGGCCATTTGAACTGCTAATCAAATCAACTAGGTGTAAACTGTTCTGCAGCAAGAACATTTCCTCCACCTCCCTCCCCATCACAAGGTTTGTATGAATGAAGCCCTTCCAACACACTTTTTTTTCTCTCTGGAATGTGTTAAATGAACTTTATTGCTTCAAGTTGATGTGATATGCAAGAAAAATATTCTTCAAGTGGAACTAGTTTGAAATTTCAGAAAGTGGATGTAATCCCTTGAGCGCTAAATTAATCTTAACAACAACATCTTAAAAGTACCCGAAATTCCTCCCAGGTCAAATAGTCAAAAATCTATAAATCAGTGATCTTTTACTCTCTGCTCTAAAACGTGCCTGGATGGTGGGTCTAGCTAAAAAAAAAACACATACTTCTTCACAGTACAAATTCTATTGTTTGGTCTTCACATTTTGAGGCTACTGTTGGCTATTTAAACAATATAAGGGAACCAAGCTGCCTGAAGCTCCAAAATACACAATATTTAAGCAACTTCGTGATATGTTCTGTTTTCAATGCATTAGACTAAATTATTGCTCTGAAGAACCAGTTTTCAGTCTATGAATTCTATTTATGTCATTGAGCCATAAGTTGCTGTCAAAGTAACGGAGAGGTTAATGGCACTCTCCATTATTTATGCACAAATGTTACAGCAAATTCAAGCAAGGGCAGATGCGAGGTTTAACACGGAAATCCAAAAGCTGCTGTCCGCGATGCGCCACTCCAGCATGAGCTTTGCGAATACAGAATCTCTCTGTCTGGCTCATCATTGAAATGCATTGAATAGAAACATAGAAAATAGGTGCAGGAGTAGGCCATTCGGCCCTTTGAGCCTGTACCACCATTCAATTCAATATGATCATGGCTGATCATGCAACTTCAGTACCCCATTCCTGCTTTCGCTCCATACCCCTTGATGCCTTTAGCTGTAAGGGCAACATCTAACTCCCTTTTGAATATATCTAACGAACTGGCCTCAACATCTTTGTGGTAGAGAATTCCACAGGTTCACAATTCTCTGAGTGAAGAAGTTTCTCCTCATCTCGGTCCTAAATGGCTTATCCCGTATCCTTAAACTGTGACCCCTGGTTCTGGACTTCCTCAACATCGGGAACATTCTTCTTGCATCGATGGAATTCTTCTAAATTCCACTGAATACAAGTCTAGTCGATCCAGTCTTTCTTCATAAGTCTGTCCCGTCATCCCAGGAATCAGTCTGGTGAACCTTCGCTGCACTCCCTCAATAGCAAGAATGTCCTTCCTCAGATTAGGAGACCAAAACTTTACACAATATTCAAGGTGTGGCCTCACCAAGGCCCTGTACAATTGCAGCAAGACCTCCCTGCTCCTATACTCAAATCCTCTCACTATGAAGGCCAACATGCCATTTGCCTTCTTCACCGCCTGCTGTACCTGCATGACAACTTTCAATGACTGATGTACCATGACACCCAGGTCTCGTTGCACCTCCCCTTTTCCTCATCTGTCACCATTCAGATAATAGTCTGCCTCCCTGTTTTTGCCACCAAAGTGGATAACCTCAAATTTATCCACATTATACCGCATTTACTATGCATTTGCCCACTCACCTAACCTGTCCAAGTCACCCTGCAGCCTCTTAGCATCCACTTCACAGTTCACACTACCACCCAGCTGAGTGTCATCTTCAAACTTGGGGATATTACATTTAATTCCTTTGTCCAAATCATTAATGTATATTGTAAATAGTTGGGGGCCCAGCACTGAACCTTGCGGTACACCACTAGTCACTGCCTGCCATTCTGAAAAGGACCAGTTTATTCCTACTCTTTGCTTCCTGTCTGCCAACAGTTCTCTATGCACGTCAATACATTACCCCCAATACCATGTGCTTTAATTTTGCACACCAATCTCGTGTGGGACCATGTCAAAAGCCTTTTGAAAGCCCAAATACATCACATCCACTGGTTCTCCCTTGTCCACTCTGCTAGTTACATCATCAAATAATTCTAGAAGATTTGTCAAGCATGATTTCCCTTTCATAAATCCATGCTGACTTGGACCGATCCGGTCACTGCTTTCCAAATGCACTGCTATTACATCTTTAATTGATTGCAACATTTTCCCCACTACCGATGTCAGGCGAACCGGTCTACAATTCCGTTTTCTCTCCCTCTCCTTTTTTAAAAAGTGGGGTTACATTAGCTATCCTCCAATCCATAGGAACTGATCCAGAGTCTACAGAATGTTGGAAAATGACCACCAATGTGTCCACTATTTCTAGGGCCTCTTAAGTACTCTGGGATGCAGATTATCAGGCCTTGGGGATTTATCGG
The DNA here is from genome assembly GCF_044704955.1 of Pristiophorus japonicus. Lineage (NCBI taxonomy): Eukaryota > Metazoa > Chordata > Chondrichthyes > Pristiophoridae > Pristiophorus > Pristiophorus japonicus. The sequence goes on from NC_091989.1 coordinate 119,716,181, forward strand.
CCTTCAATCCCATCAATTTCCCTAACAGTTTCCTGATTAATAAGGATTTCCTTCAGTTCCTCCTTCTCGCTAGACCCTCGGTCCCCTAGTATTTCTGGAAGGTTATTTGTGTCTTCCTTCGTGAAGACAGAACCAAAGTATTTGTTCAATTGATCTACCATTTCTTTGTTCCCCATTATAAATTCACCTGATTCTGACCGCAAGGGACCTACATTTGTCTTCACTAATCATTTTCTCTTCACATATCTATAGAAGCTTTTGCAGTCAGTTTTTATGTTCCCTGCAAGCTTACTCTCAACTCTATTTTCCCCCTCCTAATTAAATCCTTTGTCCTCCTCTGCTGAATTCTATATTTCTCCCAGTCTTCAGGTTTGCTGCTTTTTCTGGTCAATTTATATGCCTCTTCCTTGGATTTAGCACTATCCCTAATTTCCCTTGTTAGCCACAGTTGAGCTACCCTCCCCGTTTTATTTTTACGCCAGACAGGGATGTACAGTTGTTGAAGTTCATCCATGTGATCTTTAAATGTCTGCCATTGCCTATCCACCGTCAACCCTTTAAGTATCATTCGCCAGTCCATTCTAGCCAATTCACATCTCATACCATCGAAGTTACCTTTCTTTAAGTTCAGAACCCTAGTCTCTGAATTAACTGTCACTCTCCATCTTAATGAAGAATTCTATCATATTATAATGGCATGAAGTTGGTGTATTTGCGCAGTAGAAACAAACTAAACTCCTCACAGAAAGTTAAGTCTTGTCCATTTCAGTTCAGGTACTCTTAACGTTGTGATAAGTGTTAATTACTGCCAAACAACCCCTCTGGCACTGAAAATTAACCATTACAAATGTGGAGTCTCATTCCTTCAGGTTGCTGTTGGAGACTTTCAAAATGCCAAATTTAAAATATTTTTTTTCTCTCTTTCCTTCCTGCTCATTATTTCTCTGTGTACCTGATTTGGCATTGAATTCACCCACTCTAAATTACATATCCTTCTCAGTCCTTGCGTTGTTAATTTCACAATTCTTCAATCTGATTAGTAAGGAAAGACAGTTGCTTGCCCTGTTCACGCAGGTATCAAAGGCCCGGTTTTCCTCGTTGCATCGTTATCAGTTTGCACTTGCAGCGCAAAATATCATTGCGATTAAAGAGCAAGGGCAAGTCTTGCTGTCCGTTGCCCTGCGACAGCAAATTATGGCCTTTTTTGGGGATGATTTCCTTCTCAGCAATTTTCTCTCCTAAATGCATTATTCCTCAGAGGAAAGGGTTCCACAAGTGGTGCATATATGCCAATACTTTGCCCAAGTGATCACTGCTCTCATGCTAACGTTGACAGTGCGCAGGCTATTATATCAAGGAGTAACCACTGGCAACCTAGATACTTTCCTTATTTGATATCCATACACGTGTAGGATTAAATTATTAGCAACCAGAAGTGGGAATCCTGGTTGATTTTTCCTGTCCTGAACCCAATATTTTGGGGGAAAACTATAAAATTCTCAATTCAGTGGAGGACCAGCGATCTCTGGCACTGATATACAGATCTTTGAACCAGGATTCCAGGTGGGGAAAAAGCATGAAAAAGGCAAATGGTCTAAATGACTACACTTCATGTACGAGTCTACAGAGCAAGGCAATTTACTATGGAGGGCACAACAGGCAAGCCCGAGCCTTTCCTCTTCCAATATCCACACACATGCAATTTTTAGGAGGAATCAAACTTACAACCTTGGGGTCTATACAGTTCAGTTCAACACCAGGAATTGTCTCTACCCATTAGTCATCTGGGAACTATAAAATATGTTCAATGAAAAATGCACTCTGCTTACCAGAATTTAGATTAAAATTCAATGGGGAAAAGAATGTTACAAGCTGAAGCTCACCTCACATTATTTTGTAAAGTGTTATACTACAGCGTATTGTTGCATTAGTGGCTCTGCCGCAACTCCTCCAGTTCCTTGTGCCTCCGCAGATTTGGACGCCGGCCGAAGGGACTCCGGGGTCGCCGCCAAGCCCGGCTCAGAGTTGGCCGAAGGGACTCCGGAGCCGGCATTGAACCAACGTGGTGCGGTAATAGCGGCAGCCACTCTGACTTCTCTCGCGACCCCTCGAGAAGCTAAAATGGAGCAGGACCCCAGCGTCCCCCATCCCCACTCCTCATCTCCCATCACCTCTCCTGAAGGTGCGGCCCAGTGCAAAGCTTACGGCTCACATCCCACCATAGGCAACTCGGCCCATACAGCAGAGCCTGGTCTTGGAACCCCTGGACCAAGACCTTGCTCTGCTAAGCCCATGTGGTGGCCGGTGTGCAATGGCCACCACACATTAAAAGAACTCACGCACAGGCATCTTCCACACTTCAAAATGAAGTTCAGGACCTGGAACGTCAAAACCCTCATGGACATCCCAACAGTGACAGATTGTCGTTGCCCGAGAGCTCAGATGCTTCGACGTTGACATCGCTGCCCGAAGAGACACCCAGCGGGCAGGGGAAGGCCAGCTCAAAGAACAAGGTGGTGGGTACATCTTCTGGTCAGGCAAATCAGAAGAATGCCACCTTCATGGAGTTGGCTTCGCCATCAAGAATGAGTGGTGGGCCGTCTCAGAGACTCGTCCTGCGGGATAAGCGAATGTCAGGAGTGTTTAAACTAATATGGCAGGGGGATGGGAACCTATGCAGCGAGATAGGGCGAAGTAATATGGAGTCAGAAACAGATGGTAGAAAGGTAAAAAGCAATAGTGGAAGGCCGAGTAAACAAAGACAAGAAACAAAAAGGGCCACACTACATCATAATTCTAAAAGGACAAAGGGTGTTAAAAAAACAAGCCTGAAGGCTGTGTGTCTTAATGCAAGGAGTATACGCAATAAGGTGGATGAATTAACTTTGCAAATAGATGCTAACGGATATGATGTGATTGGGATTATGGAGACGTGGCTCCAGGATGATCAGGGCTGGGAACTCAACATCCAGGGGTATTCAACATTCAGGAAGGATAGAATAAAAGGAAAAGGAGGTGAGGTAGCATTGCTGGTTAAAGAGGAGATTAATGCAATAGTTCAGAAGGACATTAGCTTGGATGATGTGGAATCTATATGGGTAGAGCTGCAGAACACCAAAGGGCAAAAAACGTTAGTGGAAGTTGTGTACAGACCTCCAAACAGTAGTAGTGATGTTGGGGAGGGCATCAAACAGGAAATTAGGGGTGCATGCAATAAAGGTGCAGCAGTTATAATGGGTGACTTTAATATGCATATAGATTGGGCTAACCAAACTGGAAGCAATACGGTGGAGGAGGATTACCTGGAGTGCATAAGGGATGGTTTTCTAGACCAATATGTTGAGGAACCAACTAGGGGGGAGGCCATCTTAGACTGGGTGTTGTGTAATGAGTAATTAGTAATCTCGTTCTGCGAGGCCCCTTGGGGCAGAGTGACCATAATATGGTGGAATTCTACATTAGGATGGAGAATGAAACGGTTAATTCAGAGACCATGGTCCAGAACTTAAAGAAGGGTAACTTTGAAGGTATGAGGCGTGATTTGGCTAGGATAGATTGGCGAATGATATTTAAGGGGTTGACAGTGGATGGGCAATGGCAGACATTTAGAGACTGCATGGATGAACTACAACAATTGTACATCCCTGTCTGGCGTAAAAATAAAAAAGGGAAGGTGGCTCAACTGTGGCTATCAAGGGAAATCAGGGATAGTATTAAAGCCAAGGAAGTGGCATACAAATTGGCCAGAAATAGAAGTGAACCCGGGGACTGGGAGAAATTTAGAACTCAGCAGAGGAGGACAAAGGGTTTGATTAGGGCAGGGAAAATAGAGTACGAGAGAAAGCTTGCAGGGAACATTAAGACAGACTGCAAAAGTTTCTATAGATATGTAAAGAGAAAAAGGTTAGTAAAGACAAACGTAGGTCCCCTGCAGTCAGAATCAGGGGAAGTCATAATGGGGAACAAAGAAATGGCAGACCAATTGAACAAGTACTTTGGTTCGGTATTCACTAAGGAGGACACAAACAACCTTTCGGATATAAAAGGGGTCAGAGGGTCAAGTAAGGAGGAGGAACTGAGGGAAATCCTTATTAGTCGGGAAATTGTGTTGGGGAAATTGATGGGATTGAAGGCCGATAAATCCCCAGGGCCTGATGGACTGCATATCCCAGAGTACTTCAGGAGGTGGCCTTGGAAATAGCGGATGCATTGACAGTCATTTTCCAACATTCCATAGACTCTGGATCAGTTCCTATGGAGTGGAGGGTAGCCAATGTAACCCCACTTTTTAAAAAAGGAGAGAGAGAGAAAACAGGGAATTATAGACCGGTCAGCCTGACCTCAGTAGTGGGTAAAATGATGGAATCAATTATTAAGGATGTCATAGCAGCGCATTTGGAAAGAGGTGACATGATAGGTCCAAGTCAGCATGGATTTGTGAAAGGGAAATCATGCTTGACAAATCTTCTGGAATTTTTTGAGGATGTTTCCAGTAGAGTGGACAAGGGAGAACCAGTTGATGTGCTATATTTGGACTTTCAGAAGGCTTTCGACAAGGTCCCACACAAGAGATTAATGTGCAAAGTTAAAGCACATGGGATTGGGGGTAGTGTGCTGACATGGATTGAGAACTGGTTGTCAGACAGGAAGCAAAGAGTAGGAGTAAATGGGTACTTTTCAGAATGGCAGGCAGTGACTAGTGGGGTACCGCAAGGTTCTGTGCTGGGGCCCCAGCTGTTTACATTGCACATTAATGATTTGGACGAGGAGATTAAATGTAGTATCTCCAAATTTGCGGATGACACTAAGTTGGGTGGCAGTGTGAGCTGCGAGGAAGATGCTATGAGACTGCAGAGTGACTTGGATGGGTTAGGTGAGTGGGCAAATGCATGGCAGATGAAGTATAATGTGGATAAATGTGAGGTTATCCACTTTGGTGGTAAAAACAGAGAGACAGACTATTATCTGAATGGTGACAGATTAGGAAAAGGGGAGGTGCAACGAGACCTGGGTGTCATGGTACATCAGTCATTGAAGGTTGGCATGCAGGTACAGCAGGCGGTTAAAAAAACGCAAATGGCATGTTGGCCTTCATAGCGAGGGGATTTGAGTACAGGGGCAAGGAGGTGTTGCTACAGTTGTACAGGGCCTTGGTGAGGCCACACCTGGAGTATTGTGTACAGTTTTGGTCTCCTAACTTGAGGAAGGACATTCTTGCTATTGAGGGAGTGCAGCGAAGGTTCACCAGACTGATTCCCGGGATGGCGGAACTGACCGATCAAGAAAGACTGGATCAACTGGGCTTGTATTCACTGGAGTTCAGAAAAATGAGGGATCTCATAGAAACGTTTAAAATTCTGACAGGTTTAAACAGGTTAGGTTAGATGCAGGAAGAATGTTCCCAATATTGGGGAAGTCCAGAACCAGGGGTCACAGTCTAAGGATAAGGGGTAAGCCATTTAGGACCGAGATGAGGAGAAACTTCTTCACCCAGAGAGTGGTGAACCTGTGGAATTCTCTACCACAGAAAGTTGTTGAGGCCAATTCACTAAATATATTCAAAAAGTTAAAGATATAGTCCTTACTACTAGGGGTTCAAGGGGTATGGCGAGAAAGCAGGAATGGGGTACTGAAGTTGTATGTTCAGCCATGAACTCATTGAATGGCGGTGCAGGCTCGAAGGCCCGAATGGCCTACTCCTGCACCTATTTTCTATGTTTCTATGTTTCTCATGACTCTCCCGGCTCACCCTAGCCCAGAATCAGTGTGCTACAGTAATCAGCACGTACGCTCCAATACTCGATTCCAACCTCGAACATTCCCTGTCCCGAGTCCCTATGGATGACAAACAAATCCTCCTTGGCGGCTTCAACGCCAGAGTCAGTAAGGACACAGACCTCTGGGGAAGCGTGATCGGCAGAGAGTGGGTAAGGAAAATCAACTCCAGCGATATCCTGCTCCTGACAAAATGCCTAGAACATGACCTTGTCTTCACCAACACCTTGTTCTGAGAGAGGGACAAGTACAAGGCACCATGGCAACACCCTCGCTACAAATACTGTCATCTGCTCGACTACATCATTGTCCATGCAAGGGACTGCAAGGACGGGTGCACCACCTGCACCATGACAAGAGCAGACGACTGCTGGACGGTCCACCGCCTAATCCGCTCCATCATTATCAATACATCCCTAAAACAGCGACGGCAACAGAAACAATGTCGCAGAAAAATCAATGCTGGGATGCTCAAAGACCCAGTTAAGAAAGCCCTATACAGTCAGTGCCTCAATGACCCCGAGATGCAGAGTGCCTTCAGCGCCTAGTCTGCCCTCAAGGCCTCCATAACCAGTGCCTGTGAAGAGACGCTTGGTCACTCAATCAGGAAACTCCAAGACTGGTTTGACGAGAATGACCAGGAGATCAAACAGCAAATAAGCCACAAGCGCAAGGTATTTCTGAACCAAATGCAGTAACCCAATTCGGGAGCGGCATAGCAGCTCTACAGGCAGCTGAAGGCCGAGGTCCAACAAAAAACCCACAACCTAAAGAATAGTTAGTGGGTGGAGAAAGCACAGGAAATCCAGCAATTGGACAACAACCACGACATTTCGAGGTTTCTTCAGCGCAGTCAAGTCCACCTACGGCCCAAGCACCCAAGGCCCCACCCTACTGCTGGCCAAGAACGGAGAGGCACTCAAAGGACACCGAGGTAATGAGGGTCCGCTAGAAGGAGCACTTCGAAGATCTTCTTAACCGAGACTCTGTCTTCGACGCGCGTGTCCTCTACTCCATCCCGCAGCAAGCTACTCGCCACCATCTCAGCAAAACCCCAGCCCTGCACGAGGTTAAAAAAAAGGCCATCCTTCAGCTCAAGAACAAGACATCAGGAGCAGATGGAATCCCCGCCGAGGCACTAAAGTATGGTGGAGAAGCACTATTGGCACGAATGCTTGACCTCAACTCTCTTATCTGGAAGGAGGAAAGCATGTCAGGAGATCTGAGGTGTCGCAATCGTGACCATTTTCAAAAAAAGGGACAAGTCCGACTGCGGTAACGTCAGAGGAATCTCCGTGCTATTGGCCACTGGGAAAGTCATTGCAAGAATTCTCCTCAATCGTCTTCTCCCAGTGACTGAAGAGCTCCTCCCAGAGTCGCAATGCGGATTCCGTCCACTAAGGTGTACAACGGACATGATCTTCACTGCGCAACGCCAAGAGAAATGCAGAGAACAGCATCAACCCTTGTACATGGCCGCCTTTGACCTCACAATGGCCTTTGACACCGTCAACTGTGACTGACTATGGAGCGTCGTCTTCCGTTTAGGATGCCTCCAAATGTTTGTCACCATTCTCCGCCTGCTCCACGATGACATGCAAGCCGTAATCCTGACCAACGGTTCCACCACAGACCCAATCCACGTCTCGATGTTCCTTGCTGCAAAGCTCCATCTCACTCAACAAGCTTCCCGCTGGAGTGGAACTAAACTATAGAACCAATGGGAACCTGTTGAAACTTCGCCGCCTCCAGGCTAGATCCAAGTTCGTCCCAAACTCTGTCATCGAACTACAGTATGCGGATGATGCTTGCGTCTGCGCACTCATAGGCCGAACTCAAAGTCATCATCAACACCTTCACCGAGGCGTACGAAAGCATGGGTCTTACATTAAACATCCGTAAGACATCTCTACCAACCTGACCCCGCCACACAGCACTGTCCCCCGGTCATTAAAATGCACGGCATAGCCTTGAACAACATGGACCATTTTCCATACCTCGGGAGCCTATCAGCAAGAGCAGACATCGATGACAAGGTCCAACACCTCCTCCAGTGTGCCAACGCAGCCTTTGGCCGAGAGTGTTCAAAGAGCAGGCCCTCAAATCTGGCACTAAGCTTAAGGTCTACAGAGCTGTAGTGATACTCGCCCTCCTATATGGCTCAGAGACGTGGGCCATATACAGCAGACATCTTTAAAGCACTGGAGAAATATCACCAACGATGTCTCCACAAGATCCTGCAAATTCCCTGGGAGGACAGACGCACCAACGTTAGCGTCCTCGATTAGGCCAACATCCCCAGCATTGAAGCACTGACCGCACTCGACCAGCTCCGTTGGGTAGGCCACATTGTTCGCATGCCTGACACAAGACTCCCAAAGCAAGCACTCTACTTGGAACTCCTACATGGCAAGCGAGTCCCAGGTGGGCAGAGGAAACATTTCAAGGACACCCTCAAATCCTCCTTGATAAAATGCAACATCCCCAACGACACCTGGGAGGTCCCTGGCCAAAGACTGCCCGAAGTGGAGGAAGAGCATCCGGGAGGGCGCTGAGCACCTCGAGTCTCAGCGCCAAGCGCATGCAGAAAGCAAGCACAGGCAGCGGAAGGAGCGTGCGGCAAACCAGGCTCCCCACCCACCCTTTCCTTCAACCATTGTTTGCCCCACCTGTGACAGAGATTGTAATTCCCGCATTGGACTGTACAGCCACCTGAGAACTCACTGATTGGAAGCAATTCTTCCTCGATTTTGAGGGACTGCCTATGAGGACGATGTTATATTATCAGTAAATCTCTTCCAAAATATCAAAGAAGCAACCCAACAATATACCATAAGAAGCTAATTAGGTTTTGCTAGACTTACAACTTTAAATGCTTGGTTTGGTACTGAGTAATCTGAAGCAGATAGTGAGTTTGTCAGTATAGTTACATTCAAAATTACAGCTGTCCAAATGTGGATTTGTTCAAACATTATTAGGGCTATGAACAATATTATTTTTTCAATATACTTACAATTATTTTTTCCACAATATCAGTTTTACCTTGGAACTGCTGTCCTTCCCAAGAAAGGCATGATGCGTCAATCTGAAACAAAAATACACTCAAAATCAAATGTGTTCATTAACTATCTCAGAAGATATTCAGAAAATAACAGTTGATCTCTTCGAGAAGTAAAACACAACCACTAGAAACTCCCAAAATTTAATAGAAGATCTGGAACACCCGCTTTCTAAATTCCTGCGAATGTCTGAAAGATTTTTCAGATAACTTAGACTTAGGAAATTACTGTGGTTTAAGTAGCATGGTGATCTGGCACCAATCAAGTTAGACCCTTTCAGTTATTAGCCACATGATGGTATTTTAAAATTATACATGGTTACCGAGCTGATGTCAGAATCGCCTGCTTGTATCAATGGCAAGGACACAAAAAAGTTTCTGGCTCTCCAATGTGATTCAGTTTTGCAATATGAATGCACTGAAACCCCAGATCTGAATCAAAACCTCTGATGACATTTGCACCAGAAATTTCTCGTATATAGCAAGTGGATAAACTTTCCTTATTATATTCTGGGACGGAGCACTGTGTTTAAGATTAGGGATATCAGGATTAAGAAAAGTAATACCCTACTTGTCACCCTACGGTCAACACAGAACACTCAGATCAAAGAATGAAAGGCTTACATTTATATAGCGCCCGTCACGTCCACTGGGACGTCCCAAACGCTTTACAGCCAATGAAGTATTTTTGAAGTGTAGTACTATTGTAAACCAAATAGAATAAAGCTTGCTGTTCTGTTTGCCAACAATGCACTTTAACCTGAATCTCAAATACAAGTGTACAGCTCCTGCCCAGTGACATTTTCTATTTACTACACAAGCAAAAAAAAAGCCCTTTCGTCATACAAAGTGCAGTCTACTCTTAATTCAAAGTTGCTGAATTCAAAGTATCTGATCATTAATTTTCCACTTTACTACGTTAGTTATGTTGCTTAATTATTCTTGTATAATTCAAAACATTTTTGCAAAAAAATGGCTTGGAATTATCAGTAGACTATACTATACACTAAAAATAGAAACATAAAAGTACAATTTATGAAAGGAAATAGGATAATAACAGTGTTGTAATTGAAAAAAAACCTGCTATGGAATGAGGATTGACTTTAAAATAAATTCATCAATTAAAATCCTCTAATGCAGCAGTTTTGAATCTTAATAACAATGTTACTCACTTACCAACATTTATGCATAAGTGTGAGAAAGTGTGTGTCATTTTTTTTCTAACCATGCCACATTGAAGAAAAAGAAAAATTATGGCAAATCAGTATAGTATCCAGTTCATACTTACATATAATGATCCTAGTTGACTCCGGTCTCTGTCAAAAATTTGATAGTAATGTTGCACAAAGCCACTTCCAATCTGCTCCCAGAGAGGCTTCTCACCCATTCTGATCAATCAGCCACAGGCACTACAAACAGGTCAGAACAAAGATTGAGTATTCTAGTCATTGAAAATTACTCTCATGCCCCTTAGTATTACTGCACTTCCAATTATTTTAATCCAAGAGACCATACCATGAAAACCATAGGCCACAGACTTTGACTTGCTGCCATTAAGGCTATACAATAATGGCCTGGTAGATTGAACTAGGGAACCAACCTCAACAGCTTTTCCTCCACATATTTATAATTTTCCATCCATCAACCTCTAGAAATGGGGGCAGGCAGGTTGAAATGGCAGTCAAGACTGGGATCCCAACATGATTCTCTACCCAGAGAAGCTAAAGATTAATCCTTAGGCTAATGGGTTAATGCACCACCCTGAATTCAATATATTTCAGAACTATAGAACAAATGGGGACTAAAGAAAAAGAATTGTCAAATTATTATGTACAAGAGAGAAAAATAAAAATCTCTCTCTGCCTGGGACAAGCAAAACCAAGACGAACCATGTATATGGACCTAGAGGAAATATTGACATTTACTGACCAAGACAGGTTAGAAGAATGCCCAGATATAGGAACACAGGAATTGCTCGATGAAAAAAGACGACGGTTCATCAAGTTCACCTTCTACCATCCTGGTAGTCGCATGATAATGATAATGGAGTTGTTCACTAATCATAGCACTGAATCTCTAGCAATTAGACTACAACCGTGCCAGACGTGAGGTGAGGAAAACCCCAATGGTGGTAAGCTTGGGGAACCATAGGTCCAATAACAACTTGCATTTATATAGCGCCTTTACCGCAGTAAAACATCCCAAGGTGCTTCACAGGAGTGTTATCCAATAAAATTTGACACCAAGCCACATAAGGAAATATTAGAACAGATGACCAAAGGTTGGTCAAAGAGATTTTAAGGAGCAACTTAAAAGGAGAGCGGGAAAGAGGCAAAGTGGGGATTCCAGAGCTTAGAGCCTAGGCAGCAGGCGGCCGCCAATGATGGAGCGATTAAAATCAGGAATGTGGAGAAGTACAACGATCTCGGATGGATGTAGCAGTTACAGAGATCGATAGGAGCGAGGCCATGGAGGGATTTGAAAACAAGGATGAGAATTTTTTAAATTGAGGCGTTTCTGGACCGGGAGCCAATGTCGGTCAGCAAGCACATGGGTGATCGGGACTTGCTGCGAGTTAGGATACAGGCAGCAGAGATTTGGAGGAGCTCAAGTTTATGTCGTGGGAAAACAAGACAAACTTGTATTTATATAGCATCTTTCACGACAACCGGATGTCTCATAGCGCTTTAAAGCCAATGAAGTACTTTTGGAGTGTCGTCACTGTTGTAATGTGGCAGCACCATATCAAGTGATGGGTCCTTGGACAAGGAGATTGATGCAAGGATCTGTAAAGCCAGCCAGGCACTTGGTCGCTTGCGCACTAAGTTGTTGAGTCACCACCACATCCGACTGTCAACTAAACTGTTGGTGTATGGAGCAGTCGTTCCCTCATCTCTCCTTTATGGATGGGAGACCTGGACACCCTACAGGCGTCACATCAAAAAATTGGAAGCTTTCCAAATGCGCAGTCTCAGATCTATACTCCACATACGCTGGCAACACCGGGTGTCAAACTTTGAGGTTCCGGAGAGAGCACAATCAACTAGCATCGAGGTGATGATCATGCGAGCCCAGTTCCGGTGGGCTGGACATGTCATCCGCATGGATAAGTCAAGGATCCCTCGTCAGCACGGCGAGCTCTGTGAAGGTCAAAGACACCATGGGTGCCCCCGAAAGTGCTACAAAGATTGCATCAAGGCTAACCTCCAGTACTGTGGCATCCGACCAAAGGACCTCGAGAATACAGCAGCTAATAAAATCCAGTGGCGAACCCTCACGAGGACTGCCTGCCAGACCTTCGAAGAAAGCCGATGTCAACGCCTGCGGGACACTAGAGATAGGAGACATCAGATGGCAGTACTGTCAGCATCAGGCACATTGAACTTCCCTTGTCTGACATGCAAGAGACTATGTGCATCCAGAATTGGCCTGTACAGCCACTTGAAGACACATGCCATTGATGATTAGCACATCTTTGTTGGATACGACAGACTACCGAGGAATGTGGGAAACGCGGCAGCCAATTTGCGCATGCAAGCTCCCACAAACAGCAATGTGATAATGACCAGATAATATTCTTTTTGTTATGTTGATTGAAAGATAAATATTGGCCAGGATACTGGGGATAACTCCCCTGCTCTTCTTAGAAATAGTGCCATGGGATCAATTAGGTCCACCCGAGTGTGTAGATGGGGCCTCGGTTTAACGTCTCATCCGAAAGACAGCATCTCCGACAGTGCAGCACTCCCCCAGCGCTGCACTGGAGTGTCAGCCTAGATTTATGTGCTCAAGTCCCTGCAGTGAACCCACAGCCTTCTGACTCAGAGGAGAGGATGCTACCCACTGAGCCACAGGCTGACACAAAGATGGGGGGCCGGCTAGGAGAGCATTGGAATAGTTAAGTTTAGAGGCTTCAGGTACTACCAGGTATGAAAGGATATAATAATGATAAGAAACTTGAAAAATTAGGGCTATATTCACTGCAACAGACAAGTACAAGTTGTTTTGTTTTAGAAGTACTCAAAATTATGAAAGGTCTTGAGAGGATAGTGAAAAATTATTTTCAATAGTTGATGAAGTTGTAACAAGGGGGGCATCAATTTTGGTTTAGTGCTTCGAGATTTTTTAATGCAGTGGGTCATTAGAATATACCATAAGAACATAAGAAATAGGAACAGGAGTAGGCCATATGGCACCTCAAGCCTGCTCCATCATTCAATATCATGACTGATCTGATCATGGACTCAGCTCCACTTCCCCGCCCACTCCCCAGAACCCTTTATCGTTTAAGAAACTGTCTATTTTTGTTTTAAATTTATTCCATGTCCCAGCTTCCACAGTTCTCTGAGGCAGCGAATTCCAAAGATTTACAACCTTCAGAGAACAAAAATCTCCTCATCTCAGTTTTAAATGGACGGCCCCTTATTCTCCATTTAAATAATAACTTGCCCTTTGATTTTTTTTGACAAAGTGCATGACCTCACACTTTCGAACATTATACTCCATCTGCCAAATTTTTGCCCATTTAGCCGGTCTATGTCCTTTTGCAGATTTTGTGTGTCCTCCTCACACATTGCTTTTCCTCCCATCTTTGTATCATCAGCAAACTTGGCTACATTACACTCAGTCCCTTCTTCCAAGTCGTTAACATATAGATTGTAAATAGTTGGGGTCCCAGCACTGATCCCTGCGGCACGCCACTGGTTACTGGTTGCCAACCAGAGAATGAACCATTTATCCCGACTCTCTGTTAGTTAGCCAATCCTCTATCCATGCTAACATATTACCCCCAACCCCGTGAACTTTTATCTTGTGCAGTAACTTGTCAAATGCCTTCTGGAAGTCCAAATACGCCACATCCACTGGCTCCCCTTTATCCACCCCGTTCATTACATCCTCAAAGAACTCCAGCAAATTTGTCAAACATGACTTCCCCTTCATAAATCTATGCTGACTCTGCCTGACCAACTTTTGCTTTTCCAAATGTCCTGCTACTGCTTCTTTAATAATGGACCCCAACATTTTCCCAACCACAGATGTTTTGGCTAACTGGTCTATAGTTTCCTGCTTTTTGTCTGCCTCCTTTTTTAAATAGGGGCGTTACATTTGTGACAACTGAAGCTGATGTCAATTATGACATTTAAGTGGAAATTAGATATATACAAAGAAAAGTATGCAGGCGAAGAGCAAAGAAATGAGATTAGAGTAGACAGCTCCAGTGTCGAGTTAGCACTGGGACAAGCACAATTGTCTGAATGCTATCTGTTTGTGCTGAAATTGCAATGATTCTACTTATTATAGTTAGCAAACCCCCAGGATTAATATGGCATACAGCAATTTTCTGGCAAATGTATGCCATATTAAGAATTAATCTTAAGGCCAATTCTGTAGAAATCGCATTTGGTACTTGAAAAGAAAAACTTTTACCCACAGGGTCTCCAGCAGATTCTTGCCAGGGACTGATCTGTTATATCAAGTGTTTGATCTTATCAAACAGTATACAGAAATGCCACTAGACAGTTAAAAAGTGTCACCATACCCTACACTCTGGACTGGAGGCAGTTGGGAGGGTAGATCAAAGAGCATACTCAGATAGCACTAGGCACCATGTTTACATTACTGAAACACGGATATAAACTGCACGGTTAGAAGGCATTTTTGTACCACTAGCAAGACGTGCATGAAAAACTAATACTGCAAAGTATCTTCCAGAAGAAAGCCCACATAAATTTTACATACAATTTAACAGGAAATAAATTCAGTGTTCCTAGCCCATTTCTAAGAGTTTGCAACTGACAACACTGCAGTAAAAGACCAGATAAATGGAAAACACCTGGGACAAAATTACTCACTGCAGGAACAGATTTGCTCTTCAAATTATCTCTAACCTAGGACTGATCTAAGTAAACTCCTGTTGTACCAAAGTGCCACTTGTGCAAAGTAGCACTTGTGTGGGGCTTCAGTTCCAATTTTTGGAAGTTCAAAGTTAAAATCAGACTGGATGTAAAACATCTCAATCTAAAGAAAAACCCTAAAGTTAAAGGAGCCCGTGTGTTAATCTAATGCATCTTCAGTATCGTAGTTTTTATTCTTGCTGATTTTCTCCTCTTCCAAGAAGTATTGTTCCACCGCACCCTCCTGTACTTCCCCCAAGTGTCCATTACTCATGCGTGAGCCCTGATAAGTGCTGGCAGGAAATTCAACTATATGGGTCAAAGAGAAGGCATAACAGCTGAACTGTATCCTCTCCCCAAATGTGCAATTCCAGAAGGAAATCCTGGATGGCAATCACGAGTAGGAACCATGACAATGTTTCCCCTCCCCAATCTAGGGATCACTTAGGCTAATTCTAGAACCACTGCTGCCCCAGTGGGCGCAGCTAATTCAGCACAGATTGAGTATTGAATATGGGACCCTACTGGCTCAGATATTCACAGCGTAAAATCACTGATCCATCGGAAGAGCTGCACCCTATTTGGCCCTTCCTCCCATCATCTCTTGGTCATTAGTCACAGACAAAAGAGCAAATATTTACACTTCCCAATATGATTGTCAATTTTATGGTAAATTATGGGTATTATGCAGATTGAGAATGATGAAGCTTATTGTTTATAGGACCCTAAGATGGTGCATATTTGAGAAGCTTCAGCAATCCGGGCTGGATGTAAAGCCAAGTTTCATGGGTGAAAAGACAGTGTACTAATCAACTACACCACCAAGCTTGGGCTCTAGACATGATTAACATGACATTAATGTGAGCACAGAAATAATTTAAAATTCACCAACATTTCACTACTTTGGATTTAAATCATTTTTAAAGACAGCTGCTCAATTTCTTGACAATTTAAATAAAATTACTCCTCTTGTTGCCCAGGAACAGAATGCTAGAACACCAGTACAGTACATGGAAATGAACTTGGAGAAAAGACAACAAAATCATTTTTTAAAGTTTTACTTTCAGGGGAGTACATTGGCATATGTGTTTAGATCAAAACACACCTTTTATCAGTTGGATCTGGATTTGTACAAATAATCCCTTAGCTGGGTTCCCAATCTCAACCGTGTCATTGTAACGTAATACATGCAGATGCTTTCTAGCAAAGAGGGATCAGTATTAGTCACATTACCTTGTAATCTTTTTGCAGGTATTAGAGATTTAACATGTATTTTTAACGCATGTAAAAAATTGCCCAGCACTAGATCGTAGAGGGTTTTGTCTCACATTCTCAGCCACAAATTGCATTAAAACTGGTTAGAAGGAAGGAAACAGCAATTAGATAGCAGTGTGCCACAGGGTTCTGGGATCACTTCTGTTCACTGTGCACATCAATTATTTGGATATACAACTAGAAGTAGTCTCCAAATTTGTAGGCAATACTAAAATAAGATACACAGTAAATGATTGAGAATCAAAAGCAGCTGCAGGATGGTGCAATGGGCAAATGTGGCAAATGGAATCCAATGTCACTGTGAGGTGGTACATTTTAATTTTAAAAGATTTCATTAAATTTTGAATGGGTGAAGGATGGGCGATGTGGAAGAATCATAGAAATTTACAGCACGGAAGGAGGCCATTTCGGCCCATCGTGTCCGCGCCGGCTGACCAAGAGCTATCCAGCCGAATGCCACTTTCCAGCTCTTGATCCGTAGCCCTGTAAATTACGGCACTTCAAGTGCACATCCAAGTACTTTTTAAAATGTGGTGAGGGTTTCTGCCTCTACCACCCTTCCAGACAGGGAGCTCCAGACCCCCACCACCAAGAGTAGTGAGATTTGGTGGCTCACGTTCACAAGGCATTAAAAGCAGCACCTCAAATATATAGCCGTTATAAAAACTAATGGAATAAATATAAAATTGTGTGCAAGCGATTTAGAGCAGGAAAACATGTTTTTTTTTTTAATAGTGGGTAATGGCTGTGGAATGCAATACCAGAGTTCGTGATTGAAACAGAGACCATGTCAACATTTAAGAATAGATTTAGATACATGGTTGAAGGAAAGAGGGATAAAGGGACATGGGAACAGGGCAGGCATATGTGCTTAGGACAATTGTTCGTGTGGAAGATAAACACCAACATGGGACTGCTTGGGCCGAACGGCCTGTTTGTATGTTGTAATTTCCATGTAATTCAAATACTTAATCCTTGGTGCAGAAATGACTAATTTAGGCTGCTAACTCTCCTGGATTGGCCGACAATCTCCCAAAATGAAAGATTAACCTACTGGACACTGCCATTAACAAACTAGATGATGATTCTGCCATGCTGCTCCTTCCGCTCCCCAGCCTGCTCCAATGGTGCTCGCAGGCCGGGGGCCGCACAGACGGCTGGGCTAGGCTGCCATGCTGCTCCTTCCGCTCCCCGACCTGCTCCGATGGTGCTCGCAGCGTGGCAGCATACCAGGGAGCAGCACGTGCTGGTGCAGGAGAGCAACGGCAGCGAACAGGGATGTCACCAAGGTCCAGGTCGGTGATTGGAGCGTGGGCAGGTACATCAGGAGCAGTGAGATCGGGGCGAAGGAGCGGCGAGAGACTGTAGAGGAATGTGATCGGAGCCCAGGAGAGGCGAGAGTTCGGGGCCCAGAGGCAGCATGGGCCAGCCCACACTGCGATGTGTGTGCATACTAGGTCCGTGCAGCAGAGCAGGTCTCCAGTCGTCTTGGTTAATCCTTGCTACTGGACCAAGACCTAGATCTGTCAAGTTCATGTGGTGGCTGGTGTGCAACAGTCACCACATGTTAAAAAAAATCCAAGCACAGGCATCTCCCACCCTTCAAGATTTAGTTCGGACCTGGAATTTTAGGTCCATCATTGAAACACCTGTGAACTTTTTGACGTGGAAGCAAGTCATCCTCGGTTCGAGGGACTGCCTATGATGATGATGAAGATGGAGATGATTCTGCGGTTCGCACAGTCGTACTTGTATATGTCTCGCGTGAGATCTGCTGATGCAACAGTTGAAACAATTCCTTCCCCATTAAACCCAGAACCTGCCTCCCTGGCTCTGCTGCAGCTGTCTATCTTAGGCTGCCAACCATTCTCAGGCCAGCCATTTTACGAAACAGCCCAGAATTTTCTGGTAGCCGGTCGTGTCCCGCCATGGTAACCCCATCAGAAGTGGGATCCGGCTGCACTTCCAGCGACGTTACCGTGGCAGATGGAGCAGAACCCCTTCACCAGGAGAAAACTGCTATTAAACTGTGTTCAAGAGCACAGTCTGCAAGTTCTGCAACTGGTAAGCAAATTCACTGGAGTCTGGGGGGGGGGAGGGGGGGGGATAGTCGTTACCCTCTACATTATGCAAGATCCATGGATTGTGTACTGCTTATTATTTTTAAATAAAGAGTCTAGGATACTAAGCAAATTTCTTCTTCAGTCCATTACTTCTTTTCCTCCCCCCACGCCCAAAGAGTTCTAAAACATGCAACTTTGATTTACACAATCTTTATATTTCACAATGACATTTTGAAAGCTATGTTTGTACAGTCAAATTAGAGTTAGAGGTGTTTGGATATAGGGTTGGCATGAGCAAAGATACTCAACTACAGGGGTCAAAACTTTTATAAAAAGGTAATTGCAAGAATATTTACAAACTACAGACAATTATCACGCAATCAGATGCCACATGATTAAATGTCACATGATAAAACCTCCATGAATGCCTCCAACCAGAGTTGCCAACCCTACATGTAGTACAGAAGAGCTTCCAAAGTTCCAACTGAACAAATATTACAGCAGTTACTTTGTGTGACAATTTCACCATGCCAAATTCTATCCATGCAGATGAGACATCACCAGGCTCAAATAGCGATGGATGCTGAAAGATTAAGTAATTTCCCACCTAGTTATTAGAGTGGCAGATCATTGAGATTGACAGACATTGCAGCATTGTATACTGTAGAGATATGCTTCCTTTAGTGCATATAATTAGCATCAAATGAAGTGAACATGTCTCAACTTCCTTCTAAGTGTTAGGATTAGGTCACTGGCATCCCAGGTATAGCCTTGATCTGCTGTCAAAGTCCCATAAGTCACAAATGTCCACAGCTACTTTTTGCTCAGCTCTTTGCAGAGTGAACTTCTCATCCCTTAATCCTGGCTAACCAGAAGCAGTATGAGCTCCATATTATCAATGGCAGCATGGAGAAAATGGTTACACTAATCAAAAAAAGCATCACAGTGCTTCTGCTACTAGTCTGTGCAAAAATCAGTTTGTGAAAATCGCAAGCAGAGAAAAAAATGCAAACTAGGCAGCAAACAGTAGAGCTCTCAGATTAAAGAAAAATAAATTAAGAAAATGAAGAGTAGAGACAGGATATTAGACAATTAACAGGGAAAAAAATAAAATAGCAAAAGGAAGAATAGGGTACTCCCTAGGAGACTCAAGGATGAAAAACACACACTTTTGCATTATCTGATACCCATGAACTGCTCACATTCTCATTACCAATAGGATGAGGAGAGAAATAGGCAAACAAAATTCACAGCAGGACAAATCAATCAATCAGACTACGTACAAGGTCTGAATAAATCTTCAAACAACTTTCAGTTTCAGACCCTCTGCATGAACATGGATCTTATTACTTGAGAGCTATGGAATCGTGAGGCAGCGGTGACTCACGCATATCAGTGGTCCAAAGAAAAATACAACTAATCCATACATAGAAAATAAACTTGGCTTGCTGTGTTGTACTTTTGTCCTGTAGACACTCGTAATCTATGGTCCGAGAATCCTGCACACAAAACTTCCTGTGCATGGCAGCAAAGAATTTAATGTTGAAACAGAATCACTAGCCCAATGGAGCGGTTAGACTGCCCCTTCCACTGTGTTAATATCCTTATTATACCTAATCTGACAGTTTGAATGAAGTGTACTGAATAATGCCGCTTCCAGTGCTGGCCAGGTTATACTGGCCACATCCAATTTGCACACCAGCTCCTTCGAAGACTTTAAATAACAGATATACATGCTGTATCACCTATGCTTGTGTAATACTGCTCTTAGTTTGGAAGAACTTGGGAGCACCCACCATATTCATACAAGTTATACCTACTGGTACATCATCCACCATCCTCAAGGGACCAGATTCAAACCATTTAATTAGGTATAAACAGTTGGATGTACACCATGACCTAAATTGGATTGTGAAGCATCCTAGAGCCAACACATTGTTACTGAGCTGCTGAACCAAAACCCTGTCCAAGCCTCAATACAGTCCTTACAGCCAAAACATCCCCAGTTTCAGCCGTTCTCCTGGGATTTTCAAAGAACCTTTATAACATTGCAAACATCTATAACATTGCAAGCATATGTACCAGGCAAAAATGCAGGTGTAAAAGGGCATTACTGGACAGTCTTTGCCAAAAAGTTCAATGTTACTCTTGATCCTTGAAAATTTCAATGTGAAGACTCTTTGGAGAGATAGATGTTTGTTCTCAAGTGGTTCAATGGAGACAGATCACCAGGGTGTCAGGTTCAATCCCTGGTCTGAGTTACATAGAAACAATTTTAGCACAAGAGGGCATTCAGCCATTCTTGCCCATGATGAATTTAACTGTCTATTGGGAAGATTTTAGAAAACTTGCATTAATATAGCGCCTTTGACGTAATAAAACATCTCAAGACCTCTCAAGTGCCTAATTCGAAAGAATTTAACACCGAGCCATATAAAAAGAGATCAGGATATGATACCAAAAGCTTGATTAAAGAGGTTGTTTTTAAGGAGCAATTTAAAGGAGAGCGAGGAAGAGCAGCGGAGAGGTTTAGGAAAGTAATTCGAGAGATTGGGGCTGAAGGTAAAGCCGCCAATGGTGGAGCGATGGAAACAGGGTATGTGCGGGAGGCCAGAATTGGAGGAGTGCAGATATCTCGGAGGATTGTCAGACCAGAGATAGGGAAGGGCCAGGCCATAGAGGTTCACTTTCCTGCTTTATTCCCATAAACTTTTACATTCTTTATTAACCAGTACCTTTCTGAATGCTGTAATCAGTTTAGCAACAATCAGTTCACGCGGAAAGCATACAAAATTCCAATAATTGCATTTTGCATGAAAAAGCTTCTTCTAATCTCCCCCATCTGAACCACAAGAACAGTGCAATTGGCCTTTGTGTCCCCAGGAGAGATCGGTCAGGGTTCCCATTCATGATCACTCTCCAATGATTCATACTAGAAAAACACATGAATGCAGAGGTCAGATCAAGACATCATCATGCTTGGTTGTGATGTCCATCATGGTAAAATAGCCGAGCAACACACTGCAAGGCTCACACGTAAAGATCGAGCATAGTATTGGTAGGCCTGCATTGGCCGTTGAACCATCTCTTCAGGTGACATTGGGTAAAGGGAGGATATTTGAGAGTCCTCCTCGCCCCCCCCCCCCCCCCCGCCCGCCACCTCCCACCCCCAGAATCTCTATACTTTGTCAGGATATTTACTTGATTTAAAATCTGTGGGAGAGAATTTGCAACTTTCAGTTTCTTGGAATACAACCAAGAGAGAAAACAAAACAAAGAATTAATAAAATGTTGAAGAATACAAGGTGAAGTGCTATGCTTTTATTTACATTTTTTTTTTAAACTTCAGCACAGTCAATGAATTTAAGGAGATACCACCACTGGTTTGGAAACAAGCTAATTTAGGATACATATTCAGGAAATAGGAGAAATCTAGTTCAGGCCACTCCAAATCCATCAGTCGAACATCAATACCTGATAAAATAATGGAACTGATTATCTGGAGCAAACTTGATCAGAACTTATATAAAAATGTGGTAACCATCATGGCTTTGAGGAGGAAAGATCAGACCTGATAAACCTTCTTGACTTTGGAAAAAGTGAAACTGCAAATGGATAATGGAAATCATATCACATGGTGTACTTAATAGCAGAAAGCCTTTTTTTTAAAGTTCTAAATGAAAGGCTTATTACTGAAACTGAACATAGTGGGAAATCATTGTAAAACCCGGGTGTTAAGAAATTGAGTGAAGAGAAGGTAGCTTCGGGAAATTATTTGGAGAGTGGGGGAGCTACCCCAGTACACGATGTTGAGGCCCCTCCGATTTCTAATCTATATTCATAACTTTGAAAGACTTTATTTCACAACCTCAGGACATCCTTCAAGCACTTTCCTGCTAATGAAATATAACAACAACTTGTATTTAAGTACTTATGAAGTGTAGTCACTGTTGTAATGTAGAAATTGTGGCAGCCAATTTGCACACAGCAAGGACCCACACACAGCAACGTGATAATGACCAGATAATCTGGGTTTTGTTTTTAAAAAGTAATGTTGTTTGAAGGATAAATACTGGCCAGGACACCAGGCAGAAATCACACACTCTTCTTTGAAATAGTGCCATGGGATCTTTTATGTCCACATCTTTTATGATGGCTGACGGAACCTCGGTTTAACTCATCTGAAAGTCGGCACCTCTGCACTGCATTCCCTCAGTACTGCAGTGTGCACTTATGTCTCTGGAGAGGAAATTGAACCCACAACCTACTGACTCAGAGGCGAGAGTACGACCCACTGTGCCACGCACAGAAACATAATGCAAACAGGTCAAGGGGTTGGCAAGACAGCCAAAGCCCTATACAGAAGGAGATGGATAAAATCTGTAATGGGATAAGTCAGTGGCTGATTCAATAGGCAAGTACAAGATACTGCACAGCAGTGGAAAAAATGTATGTCACAGGTACATACTATGTACAAATAGCTAAAAAGGATCTGGTTGTGATAATAAACATGGCATTTAACATTTCGACTGACTGTGAAACAGCAATAAATGATGCGAATAGAATGATTGCTCGGGTGGGTTAGTATAAAATGAAAGAGGTCATGCAATAATAGTACAATGCCTTGGACAGGGTGCACTGACATGTTCAAATTGGTCACCATGATAGAAAGAAAACAGTCAAACAATGGAGCTGGTGCAGAGAAAAGCCACGTAGCTGATGAAGAGTGTCAAAGGATTCAGTTACGAGAAAAGACTGGAGAAATTGGCGCTCATTAGTCTTGAAAGGAGACAACGGAGATGGGATTTTATAGAAGTAAACAACAACTTGTATTTATCTAGCACCTTTAACGTACTGAAACATCCTCAGGTGCTTCACAGGAGTATTATGAGACAAAAAATTTGACACCGCATCACACAAGGAGAAATTAGGGCAGGTGTCCAAAAGCTTGGTCAGAGAGGTAGGTTTTAAGGAGCGTCTTGAAGGAGGAGAGGGAGAGAAGCAGAGAAGAAGGCACGGAATTCCAGAGCTTAGAGCCAACGGAAGGCACGACCACCAATGCTGGAGCGATTATAATCAGGGATGCTCAAGAAGGCAGAATTAGAGGAGTGCAGACATCTCGGGGGCTTGTGGGGCTGAAGGAGATGAGAGAGATAGAGAGAGGGGCAAGGTCATGGAGGGATTTGAAAACAAGGATGATCATTTTGAAAATCGAGGCGTTGCTTAACCGGGAGCCAATGAAGGTCAGTGAGCATAGGGGTGATGGGTGAGTGGGATTTGGTACGAGTTAGGACATTGGCAGCCGAGTTTTGGAGCACCTCTAGCTTACGACGTGTAGAATGTGGGAGGCCAACTAGGAGTGAGTGGAATAGTCAAGTCTAGAAGTAACAAAGGCATGGGTGAGGACTTCAGCAGAGGATGAGCTGAGGCAAAGGCGGAGACAGACGATGTTACGGAGGTGGAAATAGGCCGTCTTAGTTATGCTGCGGATATGTGGTCGAAAGCTCATTTCAGGGTCAAATATGACATCAAGGTTGTGAACAGTGTGGTTCAGCCTCAGGACAGAAGTTGGAGAGGGATGGAGTCAGTGGCTAGGGAACGGTGTTTGTAGAACAATGGCTTCGGACTTCCCAATATTCAATTGGAGAACATTTCTGCTCATCCAGAACTAGATGTCAGACAAGCAGTCTGATAATTTATAGAGACTGTGGAGGGTTCGAGAGAAGTGGTAGTGAGGTAAAGCTGGGTGTCATCAGCGTGCATGTGGAATCTGATGCTGTGTTTCCGGATGATGTCGCCAATGGGCAACATGTAGATGAGAAATAGGTGGGGACCAAGGATAGATTCTTGGGGAACACCAGAGGCAACGATGTGGGGGCGGGAAGAGAAGCCATCGTAGGTGATTCTCTGGCGACGATTAGATGGATAAGAATGGAACCAGACAAGTGCAGTGCCACCCAGCTGGACGACGGTGGAGAGCCATTGGAGATGGATTGAGTGGCCAACCGTGTCAAAGGCTGCAGACAAGTCAAGGAAGACAAGGAGGGATAGTTTGCCTTTGTCACAGTCATGAAGGATGTCATTTGTGACTTTGATGAGAACAGTTTCAGTACTGTGGCAAGCGCGGAAACCGGATTGGAGGGATTCAAACATGGAGTTGCGGGAAAGATGGGCATGGATTTTGGAGGCAACAACACGTTCAAGGACTTGAGAGGGAGGGAGGTTGGAGATGGGGCAGTAAATTTGCAAGGATGGAGGGGTCGAGGTTTTCTTTTAAGGGGTGATGACGTCAGATTTGAGGGAGACAATGTCAACAAACATGGGAGTCAGAAAAGGAAGTTGGGTCATCGCAGTTCAGTGAGAAGAGAGTCAAGGGAGCAGGAAGTGGGTCTCATGGATAGGATGAGCTCGGAGGTGTCATTTAGGGAGATCGTAGAGAAACTGGAGAAGGATCTGAGGTCAGGGCTAGTCAGGGTGATCCTTCGAGGATGTTTGGCCCGGTGGGCTAGGGAAAGGAAGGGGAGAGGCAGAGGCGGCTGAACGGATGGTCTCAATCTTAGAGACAAAGATATCCATGAGCTCCTCATACTTATTGTCGGAGGTGAGTATGGAGACTGGCGAGAGGGTTTAAAACGACAGTTAGCAAGGAAAATAGAAGCCGGGGTTTATCTTTACATTCCAGAATGATTCTGGAATAGTGAGCAATTTTGGCAGATGAGAGCAGGACCCGATAATGCTTTGTGTGGTCCAGTCAGATCTGGCAGTGAATGGCTAAGCCAGTTGTCCTCCATATCCATTCAAGGCCCTTGGTCTTAAGGGAGCGAAATTCAGGGCTGTGAGAGAGTAATTGTCTTAACCGGGCCCAGGGCATCAAAGGTGGTGATGAGGGTGTGATTGAGCAGATCAATAGCTGCAGAAATGTCATGGTGAATGAAGGGCCAAAGACTGGACAGTTGGGAGTTCATAAGTGAAGTTGCAAGAGAGTCGGGAGTGTTTTTTTTTCCAGGGACAGACACAGAAGGAGGTTGGGGGGTGGGATGAGAGGTGGGTGGAGCGCAATACGAGGAAGAGATCAGAGATGGCCTTATCTGCAATTGACACGACGGGAGTAGCAAGGCGTTAACAAGACATTAAAAGTCTGACCAGGGCATACAAAATGCAGGACATCTTTTTTCTCACTCAGTTGACTTACCAATATAATTAAACAGTCCGATCCCTTCGTTCACAATTGCAACAATCATCTGAAGTTAAATGCCAAATTTACTCTCGTGTAGATCAATTTCTGTTTGGCCTTCAGCTATTTCTACATAAATATATACTTGCAACATCCATTTTTTGTAAGAGTATGGATTATGCACTTATCTATTGAATTTCATTTCAGATTTTATCCAATTCCTTTTATCGACCCCTGGGTGCTTTGCCTGCCTCAAAATCCACCAACCCCACCCCAATTTAGTATAATTTTTAACCATTCAACAATAATTCTATCAGACATTAAATATAGATCAGCACAGCAATGGCCCAACACTGAACCTTAGGGTACCACTTCAAGGAATGCCTTGATCATAGAATCATACAGCACAGAAGGCCATTCAGCCCATCGTGCCTGTGCCGGCTCTTTGGTCGAGCTATCCAATTAATCCCACTTCCCTGCTCTTTCCCCATAGCCATGTAATTTTTTTCCCTCCAAGTTTTTCACCAATTCTCTTTTGATTGTTACTATTGAATCTGCTTCCACCACCCTTACTGCCCGTCATTCCAGATCATAACATCATGCCAGGAGCAGCACCAGGCGTACCTAAAAATACGGTGCCAACCCAGGGAAGCTGCAATACAGGAATCCATGCATCCTGAAAAGATGAAGCAGCATGCTTATAGACACACATAATCAACGGATCAGATCAAAGCTCTGCAGTCCTGCCACAGTCAGTAGTGAATGGCGGTGGACCATTAATCAACTAACAGGAGGTGGTGGCTCCATGAATATCCCGATCCTCAATAATGGTGGAGCCCAAAACGCGAGTGCAAAAGACAAGGCTTAATGAAGCGTTTGCAACCATCTTCAGCAGAAGTGCTAAGTGGATGATCCATATCGGCTCCTCCCGAGGCCCCCACCATCACAGAAGCCAGCCTTCAGCAAATTCGATTCACTCCACGTGATATCAAGAAATGGCTGAGCGCAATGGATACAGCAAAGGCAATGGACCCCAACATCCCGGCTGCCATGCCGAAGACGTGCTCCAGAACTAGCCGCATGTCTAGCCAAGCTGTTCCAGTACAGCTACAACACTGGCATCTACCGGAAAATGTGGAAAACTGCCCAGGTAGGTCCTGTCCACAAAAAAGGACAAATCCAATCTGGCCAATTACCACCCCATCAGTCTACTCTCAATCATCAGCAAAGTGATGGAAGGTGTCGTCGACAGTGCTATCAAGTGGCACTTGCTCACCAATAACCTGCTCAACAATGCCCAGTTTGGGTTCTGCCCAACAACCACACGGCTCCAGACCTCATTACAGCTTTGGTCCAAATATGGACAAAAGAGCTGAATTCCAGAGACGAGGTCAGAATGACTGTCAAATACTGCCTTGATGTCAAGGGCAGAGTGTGGCATCAGGGGAGGGGGAGGGGAGGGGAGGGGGAGGGGAGGGGGAGGGGAGGGGAAGTTATACCGAGCACAAAGGAAGATGGTTGTGGTGGTTGTCGGTCAATCATCACAGCCCCAGAACATCGCTGCAGGAGTTCCTCGGGGCAGTGTCCTCGGCCCAACCATCTTCAGCTGCTTCATCAATGACCTTCCCTCCATCATAAGATCAGAGGTGGGGATGTTCGCTGATGACTGCAGTGTTCAGTGCCATTCGCAACTCCGCAGATAATGGAGCAGTCCATGCCCGCATGCAGCAAGACCTGGACAACATTCAGGCTTGGGCTGATAAAGGACAATTAACACTCGCGCCAGACAATAACTATCTCCAACAAGCGACCTTCTAACCACTGCCCATTGACATTCAACGGCATTACCATCACCGAATCCCCCACCATTAACATCCTGCAAGGTCACTATTGACCAGAAACTTAACTGGACCGGCCAAATAAATACTGCGGCTACAAAAGCAGGTCATCCTGCAGCGAGTGTCTCACCTCCCGACTCCCCAAAGCCTTTCCACCATCTATAAAGGCACAAGTCAAGAGTGTGATAGAATACTCTCCATTTGCCTGGATGAGTGCGGCCCCAACAACACTCAAGAAGCTCAACACCATCCAAGACAAAGCAGCCCGCTTGATTGGCACCCCATCCACCACCTTAAACATTCACTCCCTCCACCACCGGCGTACTGTGGCTTCAGTGTGTACCATCTACAAGATGCATTGCAGCAACTCGCCAAGGCTTCTTCGGCAGCACCTCCCAAACCCACGACCTCTACCACCTAGAAGGTGCATGGGAACACCACCACCTCCAAGTTCCCCTCCATGTCACACACCATGCTGATTTGGAAATATATCACCATTCCTTCATCGTCGCTGGGTCAAACTTCTGGAACTCCCTCCCTAACAGCACTGTGGGAGTACCTTCACCACACTGACTGCAGCAGTTCAAGGTGGCGGATCGCCACCACCATCTCAAGGGCAATTAGGGATGGGCAATAAATGCTGGTCTTGCCAGTGCGCCCATATCCCATGAATGAATTTTTTTTAAAGTCTCTCCACATAACTGAAGTCCCTCATCCCTGGTACCATTCTAATCAATCTTTTATGCACCCTCTCTCTCTAAGGCCTTGACATCGTTCCTAAGGTGTGGTAACAAGAATTGAACACAACACTCCAGCTGATGCCTAACCAGTGTTTTATAAAGGTTCAGCATAAAATCCTTGCTTTTGTGCTCTATTCCTCTATTAATTTAAGCCATATGCCTTTTAAATAGCCTTCTCAATTTGTCCAGCCACCTTCAAAGATTTGTGTACATACACCCCCAGGTCTCTGTTCCTGCACCCCCTTTAAACTTGTACCATTTAGTTCATAATTTCAAACTTTTGCCAGTTCTGACAAAGGGTCATTGACCTGAAACGTGAACTCTGTTTCTCTCCAGAGATGCTGTCTGACCTACTGAGATTTCCAGCATTTTCTATTTTTATTTCAGATTCCAGCATCCGCGGTATTTTGCTTTTGTACCATTTAGTTCATATTGCTTCTCCTCATTCTTCCTTCTAAAATGTATCACTTCACACTGCTCTGCGTTAAATTTCATCTGACATATGTCTGTCCATGTCCTCCTGAAGTTGTTACAATCCTCCTCACTGTTTACTACATTACCAAATTTCATATAAATTATACTCTCTATACCCAAGTCCAGGTCATCAACATATCTCAAAAAGAGCAGGAGGTCCCAATATCCACCCCTGGGGAACACCACTGTATATCTCACTCCAGTCTGAAAAACAACCGTTCACCACCACACTCTACTTTCTGTCCCTGAGCCAATTTTGTATCCATGCTGCCACTGTCCCTTTAATCCCATGGGCTTTAATTTTGCTAACATGTCTATTTTGTGGTTCTTGCTCAAACACCTTTTGAAAGTCCATATACACATCAACCACGTGATCCTCATCAACCCTCTCCAGTACTTCAAAGAGCTCGATCAAGTTAAGTCAAACACGATTTGCCTTTAACTTATTAGCCCATACTTTTCCAAATTTCAATTAATTTTGTCCCAGATTACTGCCTGGCGTATTGTTTACAGTTCTGGTCTCCTTACCTTTGATGGAATTATGGTCAATTAGAAACATAGAAAAATAGGTGCAGGAGTCGGCTATTCGACCCTTCGAGCCTGCACCACCATTCAATAGCTGATCATGCACTTCAGTACCCCATTCCTGCTTTCTCTCCATACCACTTGATCCCTTTAGCCGTAAGGGCCACATCTGACTCCCTTTTGAATATATCTAACAAACTGGCCTCAACAACTTTCTGTGCTAGAGAATTCCACATGCTCACAACTCTGAGTGAAGAAGTTTCTCCTCATCTCAGTCCTAAATGGCTTACCCTTTATCCTTAGACCGTGACCCCTGGTTCTGGACTTCCCCAACATCGGGAACATTCTTCCTGCATCTGACCTGTTCAATCCCATCAGAATTTTATATGTTTCTATGTGATCCCCGCTCATTCTTCTAAATTCGTGAATATAAGCCTAGTTGATCCAGTCTTTCTTCATATGTCAGTCATCATCCCGGGAATCAGTCTGGTGAACCTTCGCTACACTCCCTCAATAGCAAGCATGTCCTTCCTCAGATTAGGAGACCAAAACTGTACACAATATTCAAGGTGTGGCCTCACCAAGGCCCTGTACAACTGTAGTAAGACCTCCCTGCTCCTATACTCAAATCCTCTTGCTATGAAGGCCAACATGCCATTTGCCTTCTTCACCACCTGCTGTACTTGTATGCCAACTTTCAATGACTGATGTACTATGACACCCAGTCTCGTTGTACTAATCTGTCACCATTCAGATAATAATCTGCCTTCCTGTTTTTACCACCGAAGTGGATAACCTCATATTTATCTATATTATACTACATCTGCCATGTATTTGCCCACTCACCTAACCTGTCCAAGTCACCCTGCAGCCTCTTAGCATCCTCCTCACAGCTCACAATGCCACCCAGCTTAGTGTCATCTGCAAACTCGGAGATATTACATTAAATTGTTCCCGAAATGCTCTCCCACTTATACATGCTCCACTTCATTCCCCAGAACTAGATCAAGCACTGCCTCCTTCCTCGTTGGGCTGGAAACACATTGATCAAGTTCTCTTGTACACATTTCAGGAATTCCTCCCCCTCTTTGTCCTTTAGTTACTATCCCAGTCTATATTATCATTACTCTGTAGTTCTTGCATCTTTCGCTAATTACTCTTCTATCTCCTTCCCACTATTTGGTGGCCTATAGTATACACCCAGTAACATATTGTTCCTTAATTCTCACCAAATATACTCCATCTTTGGCACCTCAACTACATCATCCATCTCCGGTGCTATAATAGCTTATTTGATCAATACTGCCACCGCCCCCCAAATCCCTCCTTTTGACAGATTGCAAGTGCCGGATTCAGGCGCATGCGCTTCACGCACCCGGAGATGCTGCAATTTCTGGACTATTAAGTTACCAATCTTCCCCTTCTTTGAGCCAGGTCTCTGTTATTGCCACTCTATCGTAGTCCCATGTGGTGACAGCTCAATAATCTTATTTACCACTCTCTGTATTTACGTGCGTACATTCCAAACTCATCTTAGACTGCTTCACATTTGCCCTGTCTCAACCCTCCTTTTTCTGAACTATTCTTTAATATAGTGTCATTTGCCTCTCCCAGTCTTCTGTGCACTTTATTTCTCCAAGAAAAATATATTCCAGTGAGGAGGAAAGGGTGTAAGAGAAAAGAGAGCCATCCATGGCTAACTAAAGAAATAAAGGATGGTATCCAATTAAAAACAAGGGCATACAAAGTGGCCAAAACTAGTGGGACGACAGGAGACTGAGAAGCTTTTAAAAGCCAGCAAAGAATGACTAAAAAAATGATTAAGAAAAGGAAGATAGATGATGAAAGTAAACTAGCACAAAACATAAAAACAGATAGCAAGAGTTTCTATTGGTATATAAAAAGGAAAAAAGAGTGGCTAAAGTAAACATTGGTCCCTTAGAGGATGAGACCGGGGAATTAGTAATGGGGAACATGGAGATGGCAGAAACTCTGAACAAATATTTTGTATCAGTCTTTACGGTAGAGAGGAAACTATCAATATCCCAACAGTGGATAGTTAAGGGTTCTATGGGGGAGGGAGGGGGGGGAAGGAACTGAACACAATCACAATCATGAAGGAGGTGGTACTCAGTAAAATAATGGGACTAAAGGCAGATAAATCCCCTGGACCTGATGGCGTGCATCCTAGGGCCTTAAGAGAAGTAGCGACAGGGATTGTGGATGCATTGGTTGTAATTTACCAAAATTCACTGGATTCTGGAGAGGTCCCATCAGATTGGAAAACTGCAAATGTAATGCCCCTATTTAAAAAAGGAGGCAGACAAAAAGCAGAAAACTATAGACCAGTTAGCCTAACATGTGTGGTTGGGAAAATGTTGGAGTCCATTGTTAAAAAGCAGTAGCAGGACATTTGGAAAAGCAAAATTCGGTCAGGCAGAGTCAGCATGGATTTATGAAGGGGAAGTCATGTTTGACAAATTTACTGGAATTCTTTGAGGACATAACGAACAGGTTGGATAAAGGGGAACCAGTGGATGTGGTGTATTTGGACTTCCAGAAGGCATTTGACAAGGTGCCACATAAAAGGTTACTGCACAAGATAAAAGTTCATGGGGTTGGGGATAATATATTAACATGTATAAAGGATTGGCTAACTAACAGAAAACAGAGTCGGGATAAATGGTTCATTCTCGTGTTGGCAATCAGTAACTTGTGGGGAGCCGCAGGGTTCAGTGCTGGGACCCCAACTATTTACAATCTATATATTAACAACTTGGAAGAAGGGACTGAGTGTAATGTAGCCACATTTGTTGACGATACAAAGATGGGAGGAAAAGCAATGTATGAGGACACAAAAAATCTGCAAAAGGACACAGACAGGCTAAGTGAGTGGGCAAAAATTTGGCAGATGGAGTATAATGTTGGAAAGTGTGAGGTCATGCACCTTGGCAGAAAAAAAAATCAAAGAGCAAGTTATTATTTAAATGGAGAAAGATTGCAAAGTGCTGCAGTACAGCAGGACCTGGGGGTACTTGTGCATGAAACACAAAAGGATAGTATACAGGTACAGGATCAGGAAGGCCAATGGAATCTTGGCCTTTATTGCAAAGGGGATGGAGTATAAAAGCAGGGAAGTCTTGCTACAGCTATACAGGGTATTGGTGAGGCCACACCTGGAATACTGCGTGCAGTTTTGGTTTCCATATTTACAAAAGGATATACTTGCTTTGGAGGCAGTTCAGAGAAGGTTCACTAGGTTGATTCCAGGGATGAGGGGGTTGACTTATGAGGAAAGGTTGAGTAGGTTGGGCCTCTACTCATTGGAATTCAGAAAAATGAGAGGTGATCTTATCGAAACGTATAAGATTATGAGAGGGCTTGACAAGGTGGATGTAGAGAGGATGTTTCCACTGATGGGGGTGTCGAGAACTAGAGGGCATGATCTTAGAATGAGGGGTCGCCCATTTAAAACAGATGGAGAAATTTATTCTCAGAGGGTTGTAAATCTGTGGAATTCGCTGCCTCAGAGAGCTGTGGAAGCTGGGACATTGAATAAATTTAAGACAGAAATAGACAGTTTAACGATAAGGGGTTATGGGGAGCGGGCAGAGAAGTGGAGCAGAGTTCATGATCAGATCAGCCATGATCTTATTGAATGGCGGAGCAGGCTCGAGGGACCGTATGCCCTACTCCTGTTCCTATTTCTTATGTGCCCATTCGCCTGCCAAATTAGTTAAAGCCTTCCCCCACAGTACTAGTTAACCTTCCAGCGAGGAATTTGGTCTAGCTAGATACTAAAACAAGGGGGTCAAAGGTCAAAACTGTGAAAGCAAAGTGTATGGCACATGTCATAAAGAACTTCACATGGAATGATTAACTTGCAATGGTCTTCCAGTATGGGTGAGACAAAATCTTTTCAGATCCTTTTGTGTTTGTTATTTCTACATACAGTATACTAGTCACATCTATTTTACTACTAGCGTGCAATATTATTGTTGAACAAACAAATGATGGAGAGGGGACACTTTTACATTTCAAATGATTGAACAAAGACAAAAACCTAATGCTAACTGGTCAAGTTCACTGATAGTATAAAATTAAGTGGGGCTGCCAAGACAAAGCAGCTGGGGACCTACAAAAGGAATCTGATAAAATGACCAGTCATTTTCATTTATCTTATGAACACTAACAAAATGCAACAAGATTTCAGTACTGGGGAAAATTGTATAATTTGGGTGATCATAAATACAACAGTCCCTTCATTCAGCTACTTGTACAAAGTGGTAAGTAATTTTACAACATAATTCATCAAAGATCCCTTAATAAAATCAAAGAAAATTACTGCATTAAATAAATTGTACTCTGGAAAAGGTTCATGTGTATTGGTTGGAGGGAATCTCCTCTCTGATACGTAATGACAGACATCAAACCCAACCCTCAAACAAACCCATTGAGTGGCATAAAACCCCCGAATAAGATCAAGGGGGAGGTGCAACTACAGAAATTCAAACATGGATCGTTTATTGCAAGTCTATTGTAGACTCCCGGTGAAGTGCTGCGAACTGAGAAAATACAAGGCGTGCAAAAGCTAAAGGCAATGCAGTGCATTTGATTTACTTTTGAAAAAAAACAGATGCGCGATGGATGATTCATGGGAAAGTGAAAAATAGATCGGCGATTCGCTGCAGAATGAATGACCGCGTCTTGTTGCGATGCGAAACTCTCCTACGAGGGCAGCAAGCTCCTGGTTTGGTTTGCGTTGTGGCAGCGCAGGATTTTGAAATGTAATTGTTTTTAAACGCAGCGGCGCCAAGTCCCTTTCGGGCTCAGTCATGTATTCGTGAACCAGAAGCGGTCACCAACTCGCCGCGCTGCTACACACAGAAAGAGAGAGAAAATAAACCGGCTCCTCCTAAACACAAAAGAAAAGGCGGTATTGCAATAGGACACAAGGGGGGTGTGGCGGATTGAGATTCGGGGCTCAAGTGTGCCGAGATATTTTAGCAGGTAGGGAACAAGAGGAGAGCGAACACCTCACACAGTCGCTCGCGTTCGCACGTTTATTTTTAAAACAATTCAAAGTTCGAGTCCAAAAGCGCAGCGTCATTACCGCCAGCAAAGCGACGCCCGCAGACACCAGGCTTGTGGCCGCTCCACTCGCCCGCGATCAACTCGACGCCGCCGATCCTGGAGCCAGATCAACGCAAGTGGAGACAGCTGCCCCCCTTGCTCGCAGCCAAGGCCGCCATCATTCAGCCTAAAAATATCTCTCTGCACCCACCCCTCCCTTAGCCAAGCCAGGCCCGACCCCCAAAGTGAGAGGCACCTCGGCCTCCTCACCCCACATCGCATTGTGTCATGTGTGCGGCCCGCCCAATAAACCGGCCGCTCGGCTCTCATACAGACCCCCGTGATTCAGACCCTGACCATCAGCCGCCTGACGGGCCACTGAAAAAAAAAACTTACCCAGCGCCCCAACTCCGGCGGATCGCAGTATGGCGACCAACGGCACCAGGCCCCTCCCAGCCCTTGCGTGGTGTCCGTGGTGGGGGGGGGGGCACTCTCGGCCGCGGCGGCACGACGCATGCTCGCGGGTTGAAGCGGCGCGGTGCATGGCGGCACCTGTAGTTCACTCAGAAAAAGAATTTTAAGCGGGAGAGCCAGGTACTACAACACCCACAGCACATTGCGCGAACGTGAGCCCACGTGTTTGGGATCGTTTGCCAGACAAATTGGATGGTGGAGGTGTTAAGCTGATAATAGATACATTCTTGGGGGTTTTATCGAAGAAGATAGATATTGCAGTGATGTATTATCGAACTATTTTCATATTTTCTCTTCTAATTTTCTCCCTTTGTGTTTCTCTTACCCCACCTATTCCGAATCTAGCAATTGAAGCTGGGGGCAGGGTTTCATCGCTAATTGTAACAGGCCTCACTGGTATCTGGGACATTGGAACCGGTTCTGCGGGAGGTGGGACCAGTACAAACTGGATGATCTCCAACTGGGCAGGACTGGAACCAATGTCCTAGGGGGAGTGTTTGCTAGTGCTGTTGGGGAGGAGTTAAACTAATAGGGCAGGGGGATGGGAACCTATGCAGGGAGACAGGGAAATAAAAAAGAGGCAGAAGCAAAATATGGAAAGGAGAACAGTAAAAGTGGAGGGCAGAGAAACCCAAGGCAAAAAACAGAAAGGGCCACATTACAGCAAAATTCTAAAGGGGCAAAGTGTGTTTAAAAAAAACAAGCCTGAAGGCTCTGTGCCTCAATGCGAGGAGTATTCGGAATAAGGCGAATGATTTAACTGCGCAGATAGCAGTTAACGGATACGATGTGATTGGCATCAGGGAGACATGGCTCCAGGGGGACCAAGACTGGGAACTCAACATCCAAGGGTATTCAGCATTTAGGAAGGATAGACAGAAAGGAAAAGGAGGCGGGGTGGTGTTGCTGGTTAAAGATGAAATCAATGCAATTGTAAGGAAAGACATTAGCCTGGATGATGTGGAATCGGTATGGGTGGAGCTGCGGAATACCAAAGGGCTGAAAACGCTAGTGGGTGTTGTGTATAGACCACCAAATTGTAGTAGTGAGATTGGGGATAGCATCAAACAAGAAATAAGGGATGTGTGCAATAAAGGTACAGCAGTAATCATAGGCAACTTTAATCTACACATTGATTGGGCTAACCTCACTGGTAGCAATGCGGTGGAGGAGGATTTCCTGGAGTGTATTAGGGATGGTTTTCTAGATCAATATGTCGAGGAACCAACCAGAGATCTGGCCATCCTAGACTGGGTATTGTGTAATGAGAAGGGACTAATTAGCAATCTTGTTGTGCGAGGCCCCTTGGGGAAAAGTGACCATAATATGGTAGAATTCCTTTATTAAGATGGAGAGTGACAAAGTTAATTCGGAAACTAGGATCCTGAACTTAAGGAAAGGTAACTTCGACGGTATGAGGCGTGAATTGGCTAGAATAGACTGGCAAACGATACTAAAAGGGTTGACGGCGGATAAGCAATGGCAAACATTTAAAGATCACATGGATGAACTTCAGCAAATGTACATCCCTATCTGGAGTAAAAATAAAACTGGTAAGGTGGCTCAACCATGGCTAACAAAGGAAATTGAGGATAGTGTTAAAGCCAAGGAAGAAGCATATAAATTGGCTAGAAAAAGCAACAAACCTGAGGACTGGGAGAAATTTAGAATTCAACAGAGGAGCACGAAGGGGTTTAATTAAGAGGGGGAAAATAGAGTACGAGCAAAAGCTTGCAGGGAATATAAAAACTGACTGCAAAAGCTTCTATAAATATGTGAAGAGAAAAAGATTAGTAAAGACAAACATAGGTCCCTTGCAGTCGGATTCAGGTGAAATTATAATGGGGAACAAAGAAATGGCAGACCAATTGAACCAATACTTCGGTTCTGTCCTCACGAAGGAAGATACAAATAACCTTCCGAAGGTACTAAGGGACAATGGGTCAAGTGAGAAGGAGGAACTAAAGGATATCCTTATTAGGCGGAAAATTGTGTTAGAGAAATTGATGGGATTGAAGGCCGATAAATCTCCGGGGCCTGATAGTCTGCATCCCAGAGTGCTCAAGGAAGTGGCCCTAGAAATAGTGGATGCATTGGTGATCATTTTCCAACAGTCTATCGACTCTGGATCAGTTCCCATGGACTGGAGGGTAGCTAATCTAACACCACTTTTTAAAAAAGGAGGGAGAGAGAAAACGGGTAATTATAGACCAGCTAGCTTGACATCGGTGGTGGGGAAGGTGTTGGAATCGATCATAAAGGACGAAATAGCAGCGCATTTGGAAAGCGGTGACAGGATTGGACCAAGTCAGCATGGATTTATGAAAGGGAAATCATGCTTGACGAATCTTCTGGAATTTTTTGAGGATGTAACTAGCAGAGTGGACAAGGGAGAACCAGTGGATGTGGTGTATTTGGACTTTCAGAAGGCTTTTGACAAGGTACCGCACAAGAGATTGTTGTGCAAAGTCAAAGCACATGGTATTGGGGGTAATATACTGACGTGGATAGGGAACTGGTTGGCAGACAGGAAGCAGAGAGTCGGGATAAACGGGTCCTTTTCAGCCATGATCTTGTTGAATGGCGGTACAGGCTCGAAGGGCTGAATGGCCTACTCCTGCACCTATTTTCTATGTTTCTATTAACAGAGTAAAGTGTCCCAAGGTGCTTCACAGGAGCATTATCCAATATTTGAACGAGCCATATAAGGAGATATTAGACCAAAAGCTTGGTCAAAGAGGTAAGTTTTAAGGAGGAGAGAGGTTTAGAGAGGGAAGTTCAAGAGTTTAGGTCTTAGGTAACTGAAGGCAATGGGAATGCAGAAGAGGCCAGAATTGGAGGATCTCGGATGGTTGTAGGGCTGGAGGAGATTACAGAGCTAGGGAGGGGTGAGGCCATGGTGGGATTTGAAAACAATGATGAGAGTTTTCAAATCGAGCTGTGGCCGGAATGGGAGCCAATGAAGGTCAGAAAGCACAGGGCTGATGGGATGAATGGGTTTTGGATGAGCACAAGTATATGGAGGGTGGAAAATGGGAGACCGGCGGATAGGATGCCATTTGTGACTTTGATAAGGGCCGTATCACTACTGATGCAGGCACGAAAACCTGATTGGACCGATTCAAACATAGAGTTAGGGAGTCAGGTCGATGTGCGATGGAAGAGCTAGAAATTATGCCAGGAGCACAGCAGCCTAAGAAAGGACAGAGATTCCCAAAGCCGAGAATTTCCATGTCCCCGGCTCTCAGTTTCATCGGTGGTAATACCAGGCCAACACACGCCATATAAAGTACGGAAACTGATCTATTGTTTGAAAGACAAAATACAACCAAGATAACATCAGGTGAATAGTAAGCAAACAACAAAATCTCTCCTTTGTATCAGATTCTCTTCTATATCAATAAACTACTCCAGATTTAGAAATATTACTTTTTATAAATATGAATCTGCCTGAATATCGTAAAGAAAATATTTTTCTATGTAAATATTTCACATTCCAATGAAGTACAACCTCACTTATGAAAACATTGCATGAATCACTGGACTCATTGAACTGTCTAGTTTCTGCTCAACAAAGTAACAAGTATTAATTATTATTGTGGGTGAATTGCAATTACAGGATTTTTTCACTGTAAAAATATATTTTATTCAATGTAGATTTCAGTTTATTCAAGGGTATCGCCAGATACAAATTAAAGACAAGAAAAGACTTGCACTTTCACATTCTGTGATCATTATGTACTGCAGCACCCCATTTCTTATAAACCTCTGACTCGTGAATGGTATCCACAATTCATATTGAGGTTTTTGCAATTATGTAGTCAGTCCTCTAATGGATCTATCTGCAACTTTTTTGCATATCCTAATAATGCAAAAAATAGACTCTACTTTGGCAGGATATTAGTGCTATGTAATATTTATTTTTAAAATATAACAATAATAAAGAAAGAAATACGAGCAATACTGTTTTTACTTGAACAATATATTTTTAGGCTTTTAAAAAAAAATTCATTCATGGGATGTGGGCATCGCTGGCAAGGCCAGCATTTATTGCCCATCCCTAAATGCCCTTGAGAAGGTGCTGATGAGCCACCTTCTTGAACCGCTGCAGTCTGTGCGATGAAGGTACTGCCATCGTGCTGTTAGGGAGGGAGTTCCAGGATTTTGACCCAGCGACAATGAAGGAACAGTGATATATTGCCAAGTTAGGGTGATGTGTGACTTGCAGAGGAATTTGGAGGTGATGGTGTCCCCATGTGCCTGCTGCCCTTGTCCTTCTAGGTGGTAGAGATCACGGGTTTGGGAGGTGCTGGCGAAGAAGCCTTGGCGAGTTACTGCAGTGCATCTTGTAGATGGCAATACACTGCAGACACGGTGTGCCGGTGGTGGAGGGAGTGATTGTTTAAGGTGGTGGATGGGGTGCTGGTCAAGTGGGCTGCTTTCTCCTGGATGGTGTTCAAGCTTTTGAGTGTTGTTGGAGCTGCACTCATCCAGGCAAGTGCAGAGTATTCCATCACACTCCTGCCTTGTTCCTTGTAGATGGTGGAAAGGCTTTGGGGAGTCAGGTGGTGAGACACTCGCCACAGAATACCCAGCTTCTGACCTGTTGTTGCCACAGCGCCGATCCCTGCGGCACCCCACTGTTTGCCAACCGAAAAATTTATCCCAAATCTCTGTTTTCTGTTAATTAGCCAATCCTCTATCCATGCTAATATATTACCCCCAACCCCATGAACTTTTATCTTGTGCAGTAACCTCTTATGTGGCACCTTATCGAATGCCTTCTGGAAATTCAAATACACCACATCCACTGGTTCCCCCTTATCCACACTGCTCGTAACATCCTCAAAGAACTCCAGCAAATTTGTCAAACATGATTTCCCTTTCATAAACCATGCTGACTCTGCTTGATTGAATCATGCTTTTCCAAATGTCCCGCTACTGCTTCCTTAATAATGGACTCCAGCATTTTCCCAATGACAGATGTTAGGCTAACTGGTCTATAGTTTCCTGCTTTTTGTCTGCCTACTTTTTAAAATAGTGGCATTACATTTGCAGTTTTCGAATCTGCTGGGACCGCCCCAGAATCTAGAGAATTTTGGTAGATTACAACCAATGCATCCACTCTCTCTGCAGCCACTTCTCTTAAGACCCTAGGATGTAAGGCATCAGGTCCAGGGGACTTGTCCACCTTCAGTCCCATTATTTTACCTAGTACTACTTCATTAGTTATAGTGATTGTATTACATTCCTCCCTACCTATAGACCCTTGATTATCCACTATTGGGATGTTTTTAGTGTCTTCTACCATGAAGACCGATACAAAATATTTGTTCAACGTCTCTGCCATTCTCCAGTCTCATCCTCCAGGGGACCAACATTTATTATAGCCACTCTTTGTGGTGCAGTACAATTCTGTTGCTGATGCTGGCCCACAGCTCCTCATGGATGCCCAGTTTTGAGCTGCTTGATCTGTCTCTTTTAGCACAGTGGTAGTGCCATACAACCAGATGGAGCGTGTCCTCAGTGTGAAGACAGGACTTCGAATCCACAAGGATTGTGCGGTGGACACTCCTACCAATACTGTCATGGACAGACAGATGCTTTTGCGACAGGCATATTAGTAAGGATGAGGTCAAGCAGGTTTTTCTCTTGTATTGGTTCTCTCACCATGTGCCGCAGGCCCAGTCTGGCAGCGATGTCTTTCAGGACTCAGCCAGCCTAGTTAGTAATGGTGCTACCGAGCCAATCTTGGTGATAGACATTGAAGCCAGAGTACATTGTGTGCCCTTGTTACCCTCTGTGCCTCTTCCAAATGATATTCAACATGGAGATGTACTTATTAATCAGCTGAGAGAGGGCAATAGGTGGTAATCAGCAGGAGGTTTCCTTGCGCATATTTGACTTGATGCCATGAGACTTCATGGGAGCTAATGTTGAGGACTCACAGGGTCGTTTTCTCCTTACTATATACCACTGTGCTGCTACCAGTGGGACAGGACATACTGAGGGATGGAGATGGAGGAGTCTGGGACCTTGGCTGAAAGCTATGATTCTGTGAGTATGACTATGTCAGGCTGTTGCTTGACGAGCTTGTAACCAGCTGTCCTAATTTTGACACAAGTCCCAAGATGTTAGTGATGAGGACATTGCAGGGTCAACTGCGTTTGGATTTGCCTTTGTCATGTCTGAATCAGATGCCGAGGTCAATGCTGGGTGGTCTGTCCAGTTTCATTCTTATTATTGTTTTTCATAGCGGTTTTGATACAACTGCGTGTCTTGCTAGGCCATTCAGTTATTGTGTTCCTAACACAGATGAGACTGCACACAGGGAGGCTAAAGTAACAGTGACCTCAGTCTTTATTAAGACACTCCAGAGTGAGGAACAGGCTTTAGGGGCCGGCTTATACACAGTGCTCCCAAGGGATGCTGGGATCCCTTGGGACTTCAGGGGATGCGCTCCCTGGTGGCGGAATATGGGAGTGCATGCTTTAGAGAAACACATCACTCCCCTCTCAAAGTCAAAGTGAAAACTATTTACAAGGTGAGGCGGTCGGGAGCCTTTCCTTCCCTGGTGGACTGCCTCGGTACAAATGTCTGTTCTGGTGTGTTGGCTGTGCCCTCGCTGGACTGGCGTGTTGTTGGCCCTGCAGGGCTGCTGGGTGAGCCTGGCCTTGCTGGGCTGTTGGGCGTGATGGGTTCAATTTCCTGGTCCAGCGTGGTGTCATTGATCCTTCGGGTGTGTGTTGTAGGCTCGAATAAGGTGGTGTCTGCCGTGGGTTGTTCAGGGCAGTCTGTGAGCCGCAGCCTCGTTTGGTCCAGGTGCTTTCTGCAAATTTGTCCATTGTCGAGTTTGACTACGCCCTACTCCCTTCTTTAGCTATCACCATGCCCGTGATCCACTTAGGACCATGTCCATAGTTTAGCACATACACAGGGTCATTCAAATCAATTTCCCGTGACACAGTGGAGCGACTATCGTTTATATTTTGTTGCTGCCGCCTGCTCTCTACCTGATCATGCAGGTTGGGGTGGACCAGCGACAGTCTGGTTTTAAGTGTCCTTTTCATGAGTAGCTCAGCCGGGGGCACCCCGTGAGCAAGGGGGGTCTCGTGCAGTAGCTGAGCAGTACTCGGGACAGGCAGGTTTGGAGTGAGCCTTCTGTGACTTGTTTAAGGCTCTGTTTGATTGTTTGTACTGCCCACTCTGCCTGCCCATTGGAGGCTAGTTTAAACGGGGCCGAGGTGACATTGCAGGTCATGAATTCTTTAAATTCGGCACTGGTGAAACGTGGCCCGTTGTCACTGACCAGTATGTCAGGCAGGCCGTGGGTGGCAAACATGGCCCTCAGGCTTTCAATGGTGGCGGTGGCAGTGCTTCCCGACATTATTTCACATTCAATCCATTTTGAAAAAGCATCCACCACCACCAGGAACATTTTACCGAGAAACGGGCCCGCATAGTCGACATGGATCCTCGACCATGGTCTGGAGGGCCAGGACCACAAACTTAGTGGTGCCTCTCTGGGCACGTTGCTCAACTGAGCACACACGCGGCATTGCCGTACACAGGACTCTTAAGTCAGAGTCGATACCGGGTCAGCACACGTGGAATCTGGCTATCGCTTTCATCATTACTATACCCAGGTGTGTGCTGTGGAGATTTGAGATGAACGTCTCCCTACCCTTTTTGGGTAGCACTACGCGGTTACCCCACAACAGGCAGTCTGCCTGAATGGACAGCTCGTCCTTTCGCTGCTGGAACGGCTTGATTAGCTCTTGCATTTCAACGGGGATGCTGGCCCAGCTCCCATACAGTACACAGTTTTTTACTAGGGACAGCAGAGGATCTTGGCTGGTCCAAGTCCTAATCTGGCGGGCCGTGACAGGTGATTTATCATTTTCA
Organism: Pristiophorus japonicus; assembly: GCF_044704955.1. Classification (NCBI taxonomy): domain Eukaryota; kingdom Metazoa; phylum Chordata; class Chondrichthyes; family Pristiophoridae; genus Pristiophorus; species Pristiophorus japonicus. Next base: position 119,758,449 of record NC_091989.1, read on the forward strand.
AATGCTTCCATGACCATCAACAAGTCTGCGGGCTGCGTCACCATCAACAAGTTTGCAGGCTGCGCTATTTCCACCCCCATGGTGGGCAATGGTAGCCGACTGAGAGCATCCGCACAGTTCTCGGTGCCTGGCCTGTGGCGGATGGTATAGTTATACGCTGATAGCGCAAGTGTCCACCTTTGTATGCGGGTTGAGGCATTAGTATTTATCCCCTTGTTTTCAGCGAGCAGGGATATAAGGGGCTTGTGATCGGTTTCCAGCTCAAATTTGAGGCCAAACAGGTACTGATGCATTTTCTTTACCTCGAATACACACGCTAATGCCTCTTTCTCAATCATGCTGTCAGCCCTTTCAGCCTTAGACAAGCTCCTGGAGGCATAGGTGACAGGTTGCAACTTCGCCGCAATGTTAGCTTGTTGTAATACACACCCGACTCCGTACGACGACGCATCACATGCTAACACAAGTTTTTTACACAGGTTATACAATACAAGCAGTTTGTTGGAGCATAAAATGTTTCTGGCTTTCTCAAAAGCAATTACTTGTTTTTTTTCCCCATACCCAGTTCTCACCTTTACGCAATAACACATGTAGGGGCTCTAAGAGGGTGCTTAACCCCGGTAGGAAGTTACCAAAATAGTTGAGGAGTCCCAGGAACGACCGCAGCTCCATGATGTTCTGTGGCCTGGGTGCGTTCCTGATAGCCTCTGTCTTGGCGTCTGTGGGCCGAATGCCGTCCGCCATGATCTTTCTCCCCAAAAACTCCACTTCTGCTGCCATGAAGACGCATTTTGACCTCTTCAGTCGCAGCCCTACGCGGTCCAGTCGCTGGAGAACCTTCTCCAGGTTTTGTAGATGCTCGACGGTGTCCCGACCCGTGACCAATATGTCGTCCTGAAAGACCACCGTGTGTGGTACCGACTTGAGTAGGCTCTCCATGTTTCTCTGGAAGATCGCTGCAGCCGACCGAATTCCAAACGGGCATCTGTTGTAGATGAACAGTCCCTTGAGCGTGTTGATGCAGGTGAGGCCCTTCGAAGGCTCCTCCAGCTCCTGCGTCATGTAGGCCGAAGTCAGGTCAAGCTTGGTGAACGTCTTCCTCCTGCCAGCGTTGCAAATAGGTTGTCTGCCTTAGGTAGCGTGTATTGGTCCTGTAGCGAGAACCGATTAATAGTTACTTTATAATCGCCGCAAATCCTGACCGTGCCATCACTTTTGAGTACTGGAACAATTGGGCTGGCCCACTTGCTGAATTCCACTGAGGAGATGATGCCCTCGCGTTGCAGCCTGTCCAGCTCGATTTCCACTCTCTTCCTCATCATGTGAGGTACCGCTCGCGCCTTGTGGTGAATGGGTCGTGCCTCTGGGACCAAGTGGATCCACACCTTTGCCCCGGAAAAGTTTCCAATGCCTGGCTCAAAAAGGGAAGTAAATTTGTTAAGAACCTGGGTACATGAGGCCTCATCGATATGTGATAGCGCTCGGATGTCATCCCAGTTCCAGCGGATTTTGCCCAGCCAGCTCCTTCCAAGCCATCGCCCGGGACAATCCAGAGTGGCAGTTCGTGCACCGTGCCCTCGTAGGTGACCTTGACCGTGGCGCTGCCCAGGACAGTGATGAGCTCTTTGGTGTACTTTCTCAGTTTCGTGTGGATGGGGCTCAGAGCTGGCCTGAGTGCCTTGTTGCACCACAATCTCTCAAACCTCTTTTTACTCATGATGGATTGGCTAGCGCCAGTGTCCAATTCCATGGCTACGGGTAAGCCATTCAATTTTACATTTTGCATTATAGGTGGACAGTTCGTCGAAAATGTGTGCACCCCGTGTTCTTCAGCATCTGCCTCCTCTGAGGCTCGAAATTGCTTTGATCCAACATGGACCGATCTTCCTCTGCCACGTGGTGGTTAGCAGGTTTTGCAGGGAGGTGCCCCATTGTTCCACAGCTCTTGCAAACATACCCTTTGAAGCGGCATGAATAGGCTGAATGGAAGCCTCCACAACGCCAACAAGGTGTGAATTGCCTTGCATTCATCCTTTGTTGCAGACTCTGAGTCATCTAGGTCACCTGAGGCCTGCTGGCAGTTGCAGACTCGTGGTTTCTGCCCTTTACATTTCTGCTCGCAAACACAGTTCCAGTTATTTTATAAACATTGCTAGCACTGAGAGATTTGTTTGGTGTTATCACTGGTGGACATAAACACCTGTGCTATCGCAGTGGCCTAACTGAGGGTCGGTGTCTCTCCAGTCAAAAGTTTTCATAGGATGGTCTCGTGTCCAATGCCCAGTGCAAAAAGTCTCTGAGCATCTGCTCCAGGTAGCCAGCAAACTCACATTGTCCTGCAAGTCGCCTTAGCTCGGCGACGTAGCTCACCACTTCCTGACCTTCAGATCGCTGGCACGTGTAGAACCGATACCTCGCCATCAGCACGCTCTCCCTCGGGTTAAGATGCTCCCGAACCAGTGTACACAGCTCCTCATACGACTTATCTGTGGGTTTCACCGGAGTCAGAAGATTCTTCATGAGGCTGTAGGTCGGTGCCCCGCAGACCGCGAGGAGGACCACTCTCCTTTTTGCAGCGCTTCCTTCTCCGTCCAGCTCATTGGCTACAAAGTACTGGTCTAGCCGTTCGACATAGGCTTCCCAATCCTCACCCTCCGAGAACGTCTCCAGGATGCCCACAGTTTGCTGCATCTTTGCGTTGGATTCGTATACTCGTCGGCAGTTATTGTGTTCCGAACACAGATGAGACTGCACACAGGGAGGTTAAAGTAAACCTCAGTCTTTATTAAGACACTCCAGAGTGAGGAACAGGTCTTAGGGGCTGGCTTATATGCAGTGCTCCCAAGGGATGCTGGGATCCCTTGGAACTTCAGGGGATGCGCTCCCTGGTGGCGGAATATGGGAGTGCATGCTTTACAGATACACAACAATTTCAGAGGGCATTTAAGAGTCAATCACATTGCTGTGGGTCTGGAGTCACATATCGGCCAGATCGGGTAAGGACGGCAGATTTCCTTCCCTAAAGGACATCAGTGAACAGATGGATTTTTATGACTGTCCAGTAGTTTCATGATCGCCATTGCTGATGCTCGCTTTTTATTTGAGATTTATTTAATTCACTGAATTTAAATTTCCCACAGCTGCCATGGTGGGATTTGAACTCATGTCTCCAGAGCATGAGTCCAGGCCTCTGGATTACTTGTCCAGTAATATAACCATTATGCTAAAAAGTTGTTATTTGGAGGTTAATGACATTTCTTAAATAGAAAGTACCAACATAATGGAGTTGGTTAGGGAAGAAGATATTCTTTATAACCATGAGCACATTCATTCAAATATTATCTAATTTTACTGTCCAACAATAAGGAGAGCACAGGTTGGCTATGGACTTTTCAATAATATTGCTATTTGAAACCTAGAATACAGAAGACATGGTTAGTGAGGCAGAATAGGTGTCCCTAATGAGTCTCCTTTCCTGCCACCAGTGGAGCAATTTGTGACCTGGGTGAAACTCTTGAAAAGTCAGGTAGTAGTCAAGGTTGTGAATTGGACAAGTGTCTGCAAAATTCTCCCGTTGGAGATAAAAGGGCACTTTATAAAAGTTCATTAATAACCAGCTGTATAATGATTAGTTTTACTTAATTTGTCTTTCTTGCTGAGTTTACAGTTTCCATCTTTTTAGAAGATGGTGAATGCCAATTCATTGATTTGAATAATAGTTTGTCAACTCAGATATTTGTTTTTCAATTTTAAAAGAGCATTGCTTCAACCTTTTTTCTTGCTTGTTTTCACACATAGCCTGGCTACTTGCGGATTTCTGCACAGTCACCATTAATGCCACTTCATCATTTGGATAAGAACTGGGCTCCTGTAGTGTCAGCTCCATTAAATATTCTATGGTGATTCTAATTTAGACTTAATAGATAGTGTTACAATTGGGATAGTTGCCAGATGTTATTTTGTACCCAGCACAAAGGACCATTACCACAGGTAAGCCCACATTTCTTGTAAAGAAAAGAAAGAACTTACATTTATACAGTGCTTTACATGAACTAGCAAGTCTCAAAATACTTCAAAGTTAATGAAGAGTAGTCACTGTTGTAATGTAGACAAAAGCAGCAGCCAATTTGTACAAATGTTGGTCAGGAGAACTTTCCTGCTCTTCTTCCAATAGTGCCATGTTATCTTTTACATCCACCCGAACAGCAAGTCTTGGTTTAACATCTCATTCAAAAGATGGTACCTCTGACAGTGTTGCACTGAAGTGTCAGCCTAGATTATGTGTTCAAGGGTCTGGATTGGGGCTTAAACCCACAACCTTCTGGCTCATGGGTGAGAAACATAGAAACATAGAAAAATAGGTGCAGGAGTAGGCCATTCGGCCCTTTGAGCCTGCACCACCATTCAATAAGATCATGGCTGATCATTCCTTCAGTACCCCTTTCCTGCTTTCTCTCCATACCCCTTGATCCCCTTAACCGTAAGAGCCATATCTAACTCCCTCTTGAATATATCCAGTGAACTGGCATCAACAACTCTCTGCGGCAGGGATTTCCACAGGTTAACAATTCTCTGAGTGAAGAAGTTTCTCCTCATCTCAGTCCTAAATGGCCTACCCCTTATCCTAAGACTATGTCCCCTGGTTCTGGACTTCCCCAACATCGGGAATATTCTTCCCGCATCTAACCTGTCCAGTCTCGTCAGAGTCTTATATGTTTCTATGAGATCCCCTCTCATCCGTCTAAACTCCAGTGAATAAAGGCCCAGTTGATCCAGTCTCTCCTCATATGACAGCCCAGCCATCCCTGGAATCAGTCTGGTGAACCTTCGCTACACTCCCTCAATAGCAAGAACATCCTTCCTCAGACTAGGAGACCAAAACTGAACACAATATTCCAAGTGAGGCCTCACTAAGGCCCTGTACAACTGCAGTAAGACCTCCCTGCTTCTATATTCAAACCCCCTAGCTATGAAGGCCAACATGCCATTTGCCTTCTTTACCACCTGCTGTACCTGCGTGCCCACTTTCAGTGACTGATGAACCATGACACCCAGGTCTCATTGCACCTCCCCTTTTCCTAGTCTGCCGCCATTCAGATAATATTCTGCCTTCGTGTTTTTGCCCCCAAAATGGATAATCTCACATTTATCCACATTATACTGCATCTGCCATGCATTTGCCCACTCACCTAACCTGTCCAAGTCACCCTGCAGCCTCTTAGCGTCCTCCTCACAGCTCACTCCACCACCCAGTTTAGTGTCATCTGCAAACTTGGAGATATTACACTCTATTCCTTCACCCAAACCGTTAATGGATATTGTAAAGAGTTGGGGTCCCAGCACTGAGCCCTGCGGCACTCCACTAGTCACTGCCTGCCATTCTGAAAAGGACCCGTTTATCCCAACTCTCTGCTTCTTGTCTGCCAACCAGTTCCCTATCCACATCAGTATATTACCCCCAATACCATGTGCTTTGATTTTGCACATCAATCTTTTGTGCGAGACCTTATCAAAAGCCTTCGGAAAATCCAAATACACCACATCCACTGGTTCTCCCTTGTCCACTCTGCTAGTTACAGCCTCAAAAAATTCCGGAAGATTCATCAAGCATGATTTCCCTTTCATAAATCCATGCTGACTTGATCCAATCCTGTCACCACTTTCCAAATGCGCTGCTATTTCGTCCTTCATGATCGATTCCAACATTTTCCCCACTACTGATGTCAAGCTGGAGGCGGATACACGTCCCACACACGTAGTCGTCAGGGACACCGGAGGCATCCCTGATTTCCCACATAGTACAGGAGGAGCATAACACATGTCGGAATTCTCCTGCCATGACTTAACCCTTAGATACACTGAAATTGGTAACAACAATGCTAAATGTTACTCACTGATATAAAAAGAAGAAAAACTACTTACCAATCACCAGCCAATCATTTACCCCCTTGGCTGTGACCGTTCTATTTCTTTCTTCTACTTTTTCGCCTCCCTGCTGCAGCTGCCTCCTGCGGCCTTTATAGGCCTCTGCCGATCCCCGGACTCACGCCTCAGCGACCACGAACTCCCGCTGCCTTTACAGGCCTCTGTCGATCCCCGGACTCACGCCTCAGCGACCACGAACTCCCGCTGCCTCTCGCGGCCTTTACAGGCCTCTGCCGATCCCCGGACTCACGCCTCAGCGACCACGAACTCCCGCTGCCCCTCGCGACCTTTACAGGCCTCTGCCAATCCCCGGACTCACGCCTCAGCGACCACGAACTCCCGCTGCCTCTCGCGGCCTTTATAGGCCTCTGCCAATCCCCGGACTCACGCCTCAGCGAGTGCTACAATTGAGGCAAGGCTGACACTGCAAGAATGAATGAAATCATGAACCTATGCACAAAGTAGAAGTACTGAAAATGGTATGAGATCAATTGTACTCTCTGGTCACTTTGATGGAGCGAATAAATCTCTAACTGACTAGATATCTTGAACTACAAACTAGAAATCAAGTTTATTAAGAAGTAAAATTAGTACAAGGAACAGCAAAATCAACAGATTTCTCTAAATTAAAAAGTTTTACTTAAACTTATATATCTGTTTCAAAACAATGTTTTAAAAGCCACAAAGTCCTTACTTTATATATTTCTTGTACGAAATGTATACCCCAAATCAGGAATTAATAGAAAGACCGCATTAGCCCCCACTTCTCAATGGCCTGGCAAAGCAAAATCCGCTAAAGTGGCTAGATGTGGGCCACTCTGAACAAAGACAGAGCAATATCAAAATGTATCTTTCACAGTTTAATACTACTGTGACTCAAAGTATAGGGTTCAAAGCATTAGGCTAGATTCCCAGACCTCTGCTTCCACCAATCAATCCCCTTTGAAGACAAGCTGTGAGAGCCTTGCTTGGAAGACCTCCTGATGAGTCAAACATCACAAATGATTAGCTCTTGTTTTCTCCCACAGACTGGTAATCACTATTTTGAGCAATCACATATTTTTGGACAGGGAAGGCATGAAAGCCTTAACTGATTCATTGCTAGATCAAACAGACCATTGGAGCCAACCCAACTGGTAACAACCTGTAAACAATAAGGCAAGAAAGCTTTCCCTCCCATATCGAGTCTGTGACCATTTATAAATTCCTCAAATGTAATTAAAAACATCAGAGAAGAAAAGGAATTCAAAGTTATCCTATTTACTCTGAGCCACAGATGAGCAAATTTGCAACTGTCAATGTAAGCTTAGTCGAAGCAGTAAACACAAAACCAAGATTCCATAAAGACATATTAAAAATATAATGTCCTTTATGAATATAAATAACAAAAACAACTTGTAGTTATATAATGCCTTTAATGTAGTAAAAAGTCCCAAGGTGCTTCACAGGAGTGTTATCAAACAAAATTTGACACCGAGCTACATAAGGAGATATTTGGGCATTAGCTTGGTCAAAGAGGAGCGGCTTAAAGGAGGAAAAAGAGAGGTAGAGAGCAGGTGAGGTTTAGGGAAGGAATTCCAGAGCTTAAGTCCTTGGCAGCTGAAGGTACAGCTGCCATTATACAAGACAAATTTCTTCTGTCACAGATACATCTACTTAGTGTTAATATTGTGACTGCTCATGTCATTTCCTCAACAAAGGAAAGTCTAATAAAGCATAACTCAACCTTTCCCTTTTCAGTACTTTCAGTGCAAGTTGAGAAAGTAAAAACATTAACAATGACAGTACAAAACTCCAAGGAATTGTGTGTTACAGAGTCGCAGCAGTGCCTCAAAGTGCTTGTGTAACTCTGCATGTGTTGAACATATGCTTTTAAAAATTTCAATATATCCGTGTCCCATTTCAGCATTATTTTTGGCCATTTTTCTGCAGAAAGGATTTTGGAAAAGAGTTACTTCTAATGTTGGGTTTTTAAAGCAAAATACATTTGTTCACGTTTTTAAAAAGGCACCATGGTGCAAGGTGGTTTATATGCTAATAGAAGTTGTTCTTCGCAAAGGTTGAAAACAATAAACAATTGAATATCTTGTCTCTTTCGATAAATACCACATGCGTATTGTGTTGCAAAGTCACTGGTCATGGGGAGTCAGTGGGGGAGGGAGAGTAGCAGGCCTGAACTGATAAAGATTTTTAGAAACAGACCGAAGCACAAGCATTCAGGGCCAGCTGAAGCTGTGACGGTAGTCAGGTTTTTTTTAAAAAGGGAAAACTGTGAGGTTTTTTGCCTGGACTAAGGTTAGAAATGTGGGAGGAAAGTTAGAAGGCTTTTTGTTTCAGTCAAATAAGATGACACACTGATACGGTGATGCTTGTCATGTTCTTCATTTTGTATTATGAGAAGATAACTTGCACCAATTGAATTAAGTCAATCTATCATAATTGCTTTTTGTATGTCACAGTTAGGGCTCTATTTTCGCCACGATTGTGCGCCGTTTTTGGTGTTCAAACGTTTTTTGGCGTGAAATACTCACTTTCCAACTTTTGCCAACGTTTGGACGCCAGCGCCGACCATGTGCGCCAGTTTAAAAAATGTTGGCGCATTCACAAGTCAAAACGGGATTTGGCGCCGTTTTTGTGGACTTAATCGATTTTGGCCGTCCACAATTTTGTTCAGCATGGCGCACACTGCCCAAAAGCCCCACAAAACAAAACATTAACTTAAGGAATCGGCGCGGCGCACAAGAGGACAGGAGCGAGGCGATAATAATACACAAAATGTTTTTTACCCCCACAGGAAACTCTTTTTGGAGCAAGGGAAGAAGATTTCTGGGCCGAATGGACTGCTCCCCCTGCTGCAATCCCGGGCCAAAAGCCCCCTGCGAGTTGGAGTTCAGGAGTGGGAGGGCCATTCGGCCGGGGATTGCAGCGGGTCCAGCAGAGGGGGGGGGTGGGGGGGAGTGGTGGCCGCGAGTCCAGCAGGGGAACAGGTCCTTGGTGGACCCGGAATTGCAGCGGATTCCAGTGGATTTTACTTTTTAAATGCTAGATTGCATGGTATGGAAATGAGCAAGTTATCATTTTGTGGTACAGAATCATCATCATCATAGGCGGTCCCTTGGATCGAGGATGACTTGCTTCCAGCCAAAAAGGGATGAGTTCACAGGTGTTTCAATGAAGGACCTAATATTCCAGGTCCCGAACTACATCTTGAAAGGTGGAAGATGCTTGTTCGTGGATTTTTTTAACGTGTGCTGGCCGTTGCACACCAGCCACCACACGGGCTTGACAGAGCTAGGTCTTGGTCCAGTAGCAAGGGTTATCCAAGATAACTGGAGACCAGCTCTGCTGCATGTACCTAGCGCACACACATATCACAGTATGGGCTGGCCTGTGCTGCCCCTGGGCCCACGCTTCTTCTGGGCTCCGAACTCATGCTTCGCTTGGGCCCCGATCACGTCCCTCTATGAACTCTCGCCACTTCTTCGCCCCGACCTCGTCACTCCAGCTGTATCTGCCCGCACTCTGGTGACCTGGATTTGGGTGATGTCAAATCCAGTCGCCCTCTTTACAGCCGTTGCCCTCCAGCAACAGCACGCGCTGCTCCCTCTAATGGCCTCGGCCTGCTGATGGTCTTGCAGGCCGGGACCGCAAAAGACTTGTGCTGATGAATCCCTTTGTTTGACTATTCATGGTGTTACATAGATTCTATAGCACAGAAACAGGCCATTTGTGCATGCCAGTGTTTATGCTCCATACGAGCCTCCTTTCACCCTACTTCAATTAACCCAATCAACATAGCTTCCTATTCCTTCCTCCCCCATGTGGCTTCCCCTTAAATACATCTACGCTATTCACCTCAACCACTCCTTGTGGTAGCAAGTTCCACATTCTCACCACTCTGGATAAAGAAAATTCTTCTGAATTCCCTACTGAATTGAATAATGACTATATGAAATATGATGAAATTCTGTTAACCTGACCTGTATGTTGTTGTACTTGTCTTTTTCTGATGAATGAAACATTACTGAGCCCCTGTGCCCGTGTTGCCAGGGCCATTAGAGGGAGCAACGTGTGGCGGCCCAGCCCAGAAATCGGCATGGTCCCGGTACAGAATACAGCAGTGATCAGCTGCTAATGATGTCTATGTCTTGGTAAAGTTGTCTTACAATTGCTAATCTCTCAGTGTGAATGTCATTGTGAATCAAAGACAGGAACGGGCTTCAGCTTGCTTCAGCGTCTCTGGTTGCCCTGGCAACTTCAGCTTTCGCGCATGCTCAGAGAGTTTGCAGCGCATACTTGAAGCTCCACCCGCCCCCACCCCCAGACTAAATTCGGAGAGCACTGTGCCAAATTCAAATAATTCTTTGGCTAAAGTCTCGATTTTTTTCTCGGCGCAAACAGGCACAAAAAAAATCATCTGTACATCCTCCTGGGCTCCAAAAATCGGCAAAGAGGAAAATAGAGCCCTGTGTCTGTAAAATAACCCAGTGCAAAGAGATACAGGGGTCAAAATTCGGTACCGCCGTTTTTGAGGCGGTGTCACCATCTGAGTGCTGATTTTACCGCCAGGCGTTAGGTGCAGGCTTAAACTGCCAAATTCAGTTTTTAAGCCCAAAGATGAAAGAGCAACATTAAAAAGCGGTGTTGCACACCTATCCTCAGGTGGGAGCTCAGGAGAGGAGGCCGACTGAATTTTGCATCGGGAGACTGCTGCCATGCTAGCTGAAAAACGTGAAGAAAAGGAAAGAAAGAAAAAAAACCTCAAACTTACCCACTGTTACAACTAATGAAAAAAATGAAGAAAGAAATAAAGAAAAAAACTTACCTTGCTCTCTGGGCGATTCCGCCCGAGTTCCGCTGTTTAATCACCACTTTTTCCAGGCTGTAAGAACGCCTGCCGGGAAAGCCAACGTTCAAACTAAATATCGTGATAGAGGGTCCAAGGAGGCGTTGCACGCTGGATGAGTTGGTGTAGCGTTAGCTCTTGGCGCCTCTGCCAAAGAACCTACTGAATTTCTGCGCAGACGTGAATGCCACTTACCATCGAAGATAGGCCTTTGCTGCCCATTAGCCGCCTCCCGCCGGAGTTGGTAGAAACAGAATTTTGTTCCCAAAGTTCTATTAACAATTTTTTACAGACTATGAATAATTCTCCCTTGTGTTTCATTCTAAAGTTCCTATTGACAGCACAATTGGGTTAATTAAAAATAGAAGTGGCAGTGCGATACAAGGTGTATTAAAATCAATCTACAAATCATAACGGAACGAGAATGTTGCAAGTTCGGTCAGGTCCAAAAATCAATGAAGTGAACTATTTATGCAATGAAACTGTTGTGAAATAAACACATATCATTGAATGACAGATGATTTTCTTCAATTTGATTTTTTTTCAATTCAGGTTTCCATGTGCATGGTCATTACAGCTACTGCAGTGATATTTAAGTCCAGTGATGCAGTCTGATAAAAACTTTTATTATGATGTGTTTAATTTCTTATGCTTCCAATTTTATCTACAAAAAATACAAATAAAGAACTAAACGGTTCAATGTGACCTGAAAGAAATCTGTTCAATCTGTTTTGTAAGAATTCGGCGAAAACATCGACAGCAAAAGCATATACTTTTGGACATTGCTTTAATTTGGCTGTTACTGCACAAGGGCAGACAGCATGATGTGGAACAGGTCCAAACATGTCCCACAGGAATACACATCAGGTGGGCAGGAATCAATGGCTGAAATGGCAAGAAGGTGGTTGATGGCGGGGCGGGGGCGGGGCTGGGGGGGGGCCTTTGTCATGTAAACAATGAGAGATCAAGAAGATTGGTCGGTGTTCAAAACACAAAGGAAGCTTTTCGACTACCCAGACTTGTTGGAGCCTTATCCAGGTACAGGACAGTTGACAAAGACACCATCTGAAAAGGTTTTACATTTTGCTCTTTCAGTTGCACTGCCTGAGGCGAAGGACTGACTTTTGGAGCAAAGATTCAGAAGCATTTTGCAGGTAGAAGAGAGGCAGTTTTTGGCTGCCATCTCTCTCTCCTCTTCTATGTTTACTCGCTTCGTTCAACGCACAAGGACTGAGCACTCCGTCTGGGACGGAGAGAAGAAACACCGTCTATAAGCAAAGAGAGCCTCGCTATTTCGACTGGGAAGCTGACCTTGAGACTGGACTTGAATACCACAGATTGGTACAGAACCAGAAGATACGCCTCGTCGAGAGAAGCAGCGAGTAAGCCAGAGGGGTCATTGGTGAGCATTTATCCCAGCCCACACATCTTTAAGACAACCGCATAGTGTGAAGGGGTGTCATGTGTCCCAACCAGGCCTTAGGGATTTAGTGGGGAGGTTTTCTGCAAGGATCATACGCGTACGCACAATTCTGTTGGACAGATTCGGTGGTGCACTTTTGAATCCGAGCAGGGGTGTTTTAATCATGGGTACTTCACGTTAGGGGTCTGTTCAGACGGGCCAGGGTTGTGTGTTGTACTGTGTTTGTTTGCTTTATACCACCAGGAGTGTGTTTTACTGGGTGCAGGTGTGTGCTTTAACTTGAATAAAAGCATTGTGATGGTTGAGACCGAAAAATCTGGCTATAACTGTGTATTTCTGTTCACCATTATAATTCCGGTGTCTAGAACTGTTGTAAGGGGGGTAATTCAAAACCACCAAGAGCAAAACCACTTACAGTTTGAACTGATGTGTCTTCATTTGGAATGGATTGAAAGCACAGGTAACTTCGCACATACACACCTCTTCCCATCTGCACAGATGGAATCTAAGATGACAGCAAAATGCTGGAGGTGTTCTGGTGGAGAAGGCATGGTACTACACTTCTTTTGGATGTGTGCAAAGGTCCCTTCATACTGGCAAACTGTGTTACATCGAATTAAAGAGAAGCCTCAGCTACTGATTTGAAGGTGCTGAGGATATCGTGAATAGCACGTTTAGTGATTTGGCCACACCGCCGGTAAAGAGGTACACAGCCAGATAGGGGATGGGTGAGCAACAGGAAGAGCAGTGGAAGGAAGATAGTGCAGGGGTTCCTTGCGGTCATTCCCCTGCAAAACAGATACACTGCTTTGGGTACTGTTGAGGGGGATGACTCATCAGGGGAGAGCAGCAGCAGCCAAGTTCATGGCACCGTGGGTGGCTCTGCTGCACAGGAGGGTAAGAAAAAGAGTGGGAGAGCTATAGTGGTAGGGGATTCTATTGTAAGGGGAATAGATAGACGTTTCTGCGGCCGCAATCAAGACTCCAGGATGGTATGTTGCCTCCCTGGTGCAAGGGTCAAGGATGTCTCGGAGCGGCTGCAGGACATTTTGAAGGGGGAGGGTGAACAGCCAGTTGTCATACATATAGGTACCAACGATATAGGTAAAAAACGGTTTGAGGTCCTACAAGACGAATTTAGGGAGCTAGGAGCTAAATTAAAAAGTAGGACCTCAAAAGTAGTAATCTCAGAATTGCTACCAGTGCCACGTGCTAATCAGAGTAGGAATCACAGGATAGCTCAGATGAATACGTGGCTTGAGGAGGTGCAGAAGGGATTCAAATTCCTGGGGCATTGGAACCGGATCTGGGGATGGTGGGACCAGTACAAACCGGACGGTGTGCACCTGGGCAGGACCTAGGGGGAGTGTTTGCTAATGATGTAGGGGAGAGGTTAAACTAATATAGCAGGGGGATGGGAACCTATGCAGGGAGACAGAGGGAAGTAGAATGGGGGCAGAAGCAAACGATAGAAAGAAGAAAAGTAAAAGTGGAGGGCAGAGAAACCCAAGGCAAAAAGGGCCACATTACAGCAAAATTTGAAAGGGGCAAAGTATGTTAAAAAGACAAGCATGAAGGCTCTGTGCCTCAATGCGAGGAGAATTCGCAATAAGGTGGATGAATTAACTGCGCAGATAGCAGTTAACAGATATGATGTAATTGGTATCACGGAGACATGGCTCCAGGGTAACCAAGGCTGGGAACTCAACATCCAGGGGTATTCAACATTCAGGGGGAATAGACAGAAAGGAAAAGGAGGTGGGGTGGCGTTGCTGGTTAAAGAGGAAATTAATGCAATAGTAAGGAAAGACATTAGCTTGGATGATGTGGAATCAATATGGGTGGAGCTACGGAATATCAAAGGTCAGAAAACGTTAGTGGGAGTTGTGTACAGACCACCAAACAGTAGTAGTGAGGTTGGGGACAGCATCAAACAAGAAATTAGGGATGCGTGCAATAAAGGTACAGCAATTATCATGGGCGACTTTAATCTACATATTGATTGAGCTAACCAAACTGGTAGCAATACGGTGGAGGAGGATTTCTTGGAGTGCATTAGGGATGGTTTTCTAGACCAATATGTCGAGGAACCAACTAGAGGGCTGGCCATCTTAGACTGGGTGATCTGTGATGAGAAGGGACTAATTAGCAATCTTGTTGTGCGAGGCCCCTTGGGGAAGAGTGACCATAATATGGTAGAATTCTTTATTAAGATGGAGCATGACACAGTTAATTTAGAGACTAGAGTCCTGAACTTAAGGAAAGGTAACTTTGATGGTATAAGACGTGAATTGGCTAGAATAGACTGGTGAGTGATACTTAAAGGGTTGACGGTGGATAGGCAATGACAAACATTTAAAGATCACATGGATGAACTTCAACAATTGTACATCCCGATCTGGAGTAAAAATAAAACGTGAATTGTGTTAGGGAAATTGATGGGATTGAAGGCTGATAAATCCCCAGGGCCTGATAGTCTGCATCCCAGAGTACTTAAGGAAGTGGCCCTAGAAATAGTGGATGCATTGGTGATCATTTTCCAACAGTCTATCGACTCTGGATCAGTCCCTATGGACTGGAGGGTAGCTAATGTAACACCACTTTTTAAAAAAAGGAGGAAGAGAGAAAATGGATAATTATAGACCGGTTAGCAGGATATCAGTAGTGGGGAAAATGTTGGAATCAATTATTAAGGATGAAATAGCAGCGCATCTGGAAAGCAGTGACAGGATCGGACCAAGTCAGCATGGATTTATGAAAGGGAAATCATGCTTGACGAATCTTCTGGAATTTTTTGAGGATGTAACTAGCAGAGTGGACAAGGGAGAACCAGTGGATGTGGTGTATTTGGACTTTCAAAAGGCTTTTGACAAGGTCCCGCACAAGAGATTGCTGTGCAAAATCAAAGCGCATGGTATTGGGAGTAATGTTTCTAGAGAACTGATTGGCTGGATAGAGAACTGATTGGCAGACAGGAAGCAGAGAGTCGGGATAAATGGGTCCTTTTCAGAATGGCAGGCAGTGACTAGTGGAGTGCCACAGGGCTCAGTGCTGGGACCCCAGCTCTTTACAATATATATTAACGATTTAGATGAAGGAATCGAGTGTAATATCTCCAAGTTTGAGGATAACACTAAACTGGTTGGCAGTATGAGCTGTGAGGAGGATGCTAAAAGGCTGCAGGGTGACTTGGACAGGTTAGGTGAGTGGGCAAATGCATGGGAGATGCAGTATAATGTGGATAAATGTGAGATTATCCATTTTGGGGGCAAAAATACGAAGGCAGAATATTATCTGAATGGCGGCAGATTAGGAAAAGGGGAGGTGCAACGAGACCTGGGTGTCATGGTTCATCTGTCACTGAAAGTTGGCATGCAGGTACAGCAGGCGATGAAGAAGGCAAATGGTATGTTGGCCTTCATAGCTAGGGGATTTGAGTATAGGAGCAGGGAGGTCTTGCTGCAGTTGTACAGGGCCTTAGTGAGGCCTCACCTGGAATATTGTGTTCAGATTTGGTTTCCTAATCTGAGGAAGGACATTCTTGCTATTGAGGGAGTGCAGCGAAGGTTCACCAGACTGATTCCAGGGATGGCTGGACTGTCATATGAGGAGAGACTGGATCAGCTGGGCCTCTATTCAATGGAGTTTAGAAGGATGAGAGGAACGTATAAGATTCTGATGGGACTGGACAGGTTAGATGCGAGAAGAATGTTCCCGATGTTGGGGAAGTCCAGAACCAGGGGACATAGTCTTAGGATAAGGGGTAAGCCATTTAGGACTGAGATGAGGATAAATTTCTTTACACAGAGAGTTGTTAACCTATGGAATTCCCTGCCGCAGAGAGTTGTTGATGCCAGTTCATTGGATATATTCAAGAGGGAGTTAGATATGGCCCTTACGGCTAAGGGGATCAAGGGGTATGGAGAGAAATCAGGAAAGGGGTACTGAAGGAATGATCAGCCATGATCTTATTGATTGGTGGTGCAGGCTCGAGGGGCCGAATGGCCTACTCCTGCATCTATTTTCTATGTTTCTATGTTTTCTATGTTTCAACCGTGGCTAACAAGGGAAATTAAGGATCGTGTTAAATCCAAGGAAGAGGCATATAAATTGGCCAGAAAAAGCAGCAAACCTGAGGACTGGGAGAATTTTATAATAAAGCAGAGGAGGACAAAGGGTTTAATTAGGAGGGGGAAAATAGAGTAAAAGAGGAAGCTTGCTGGGAACAAAAAAAACTGACTGCAAAAGCTTCTATAGCTATATGAAGAGAAAAAGATTAGTGAAGACAAACGTAGGTCCTTTGCAGTCAGATTTAGGTGAATTTATAATGGGGAACAAAGAAATGGTGGAACAGTTAAACAAATACTTTGGTTCTATCTTCACGAAGGAAGACACAAATAACCTTCCGGAAATACTAGGGGACCGAGGGTCTCGTGAGAAAGAAGAACTGAAAGAAATCCTTATTAGGCGGGAAATTGTGTTAGGGAAATTGATGGGATTGAAGGCCGATAAATTCCCGGGGCCTGATAGTCTGCATCCAAGAGTACTTAAGGAAGTAGCCCTAGAAGAAGTGGATGCATTGGTGATCATTTTCCAACAGTCTTTCGACTGGATCAGTTCCTACGGACTGGAGGGTAGCTAATATAACACTACTTTTTAAGAAAGGAGGAAGAGAGAAAACAGGTAATTATAGACCGGTTAGCCTGACATCAGTAGTGGGGAAATTGTTGGAATCAATTATTAAAGATGAAATAGCAGTGCATTTGGAAAACAGTGACAGGATCGGTCCAAGTCAGCATGGATTTATGAAAAGGAAATCATGCTTGACAAATCTTCTAGAATTTTTTAAGGATGTAACTGGTTGAGTGGACAAGGGAGAATCAATGGATGTGGTGTATTGGGACTTTCAAAAGGCTTTTGACAAGGTCCCACACAAGAGATTAAAGCACATGGTATTGGGAGTAATGTACTGACGTGGATAGAGAACTGGTTGGCAGACAGGAAGCAGAGAGTCAGGATAAATGGGTCCTTTTCAGAATGGCAGGCAGTGACTAGTGGGGTGCCGCAGGGCTCAGTGCTGGGACCCCAACTATTCACAATATACATTAATGATTTTGATGAAGGAATTGAGTGTAATATCTCCAAGTTTGCAGATGACACTAAGCTGGGTGGTGGCGTGAGCTGTGAGGAGGACGCTAAGAGGCTGCAGGGTGACTTGGACAGGTTAGGTGAGTGGGAAAACGCATTGGAGATGCAGTATAATGTGGATAAATGTGAGGTTATCCACTTTGATGGCAAAAACATGAAGGCAGAATATTATCTGAATGGTGGCAGATTAGGAAAAGGGGAGGTGCAACGAGACCTGGGTATCATGGTTCATCAGTCACTGAAAGTGGGCACGCAGGTACAGCAGGCGGTGAAGAAGGCAAATGGTATGTTGGCCTTCATAGGTAGGGGATTTGAATATAGAAGCAGGGAGGTCTTACTGCAGTTGTACAGGGCCTTAGTGAGGCCTCACCTGGAATATTGTGTTCAGTTTTGGTCTCCTAGTCTGAGGAAGGACGTTCTTGCTATTGAGGGAGTGCAGCTAAGGTTCACCAGACTGATTCCAGGGATGGCTGGGCTGTCATATGAGGAGAGACTGGATCAACTGGGCCTTTATTCACTGGAGTTTCGAAGGATGAGAGGGGATCTCACAGAAACATATAAAATTCTGATGGGACTGGACAGGTTAGATGCAGGAAAAATGTTCCTGATGTTGGGGAAGTCCAGAACATGGGGACATAGTCTTAGGATAAGGGGTAGGCCATTTAGGACTGAGATGAGGAGAAACTTCTTCACTCAGAGAGTTGTTAGCCTGTGGAATTCCCTACCGCAGAGAATTGTTGATGGCAGTTCATTGGATATATTCAAGAGGGAGTTAGATATGACCCTTACGGCTAAAGGGATCAAGGGGAATGGAGAGAAAGCAGGAAAGGGTTACTGAGGTGAATGATCAGCCATGATCTTATTGAATGGTGGTGCAGGCTCGAAGGGCCGAATGTCCTACTCCTGCACCTATTTTCTATGTTTCTATGAACCTAACACACTTACCTTTGAGGAGTTTCCATAGATACTCTTCGAGGTCCTTGCATGGCAAAGCCATGGCTTTCTCCTACTTGAAGCTGATGATGCATCTAACTGAAAAGGCAAGAATTATACCCTTCCCCAATCTAAACAATTCAGATCCAATCCAATTCTAAATAAATGCTGCAGAAGAGCTGAAAAGTCTGAAACTCCAGTATAAATAAATTAATGTACTCGCAGGCAAAGCCAGGAGAAATTCCTTGTAATCTCATCCCCAGCTGGACTACTGTCAGCAGTGGGAACCATTGTCAATGACTTTCCCCACTTTAAAAGTCCAGTACAGCAATAAGTTGCTTTCTGATGGTGTTTACGTGGCTATTTAGTGATTGCACTTTGAAAAAGCTCTTTATTTGAAAAAAATACTTAAAATCCTAACTGGTTTTAACAATTCACCATTTAACAAAAATGACAAAGTTCTATGTTACCACCTTAAAGTCCCCAGAATGCTACCATTACGATATTTTTAATGTGACCGCCTTTCCTTCTTCAAACTTTCATTTGTGCTGATTGTTGCAAAGTAGGTGAGAAAAAAACCAAGGTTGTGATCAGAGGCATCATCATAGGCAGTCCCTCGGAATTGAGGAAGATTAAAATGAGTCCTTAGGTGGCTGAACATCCAATACAAGAGCCACTGTCCCTGTCACAAGTGGGACAGATAGCCGTTGAGGGTAAGGGAGGGTGGGACAGATTTGCCGCACACTCTTTCTGCTGCCTGCACTTGATTTCTGCATGCTCTCGGCGATGCCACTCGGATGCACTTCCTCCACTTAGGGCGATCTTTGGACAGGGACTCCCAGGTGTCAGTGGGAGCAACTAGCAGGCACAGCTTTCCCTGTTGGGCAGGGTAAGCAAAGAGGAGGCCCCATCCTGGGAAACCAAAGAACAGTGCAAACTGCCACCAACTTCTGCAAGCTACCTGCATCTGATTGGTAAATTGTACAATGTACATTGTACAAGAGTAACATTGTGTAAAAAGCCATGTATGGCTTGTCCCTTGAATTACAATCAATAATTTAAAAACAACAGTAAAACAAAAAATTTGCAACTGGGAGAGCGAGCCTGAGGGTAAACAGATCGAGAGGCCAACAGTTAAAAGTGGGAGAACCGGCAGCAGAGAGTCAATGAGAGCGGAGGGAGCAAACCTGAGGGCAACTCAAAGTGTGGAACACTAAAAAAAATGATTCAAAAGTGACGTCGCTACTGCGGAGGGAGCGGATTGGTGGGTAACAAGTAAGGGTCAGTTTGTTAATTGTTTCATTAAATTGACAGGAGTGGAAATTCAGTTTGAGTGTAATTAGGGCGCTAGTGGCAGCCGGGGGTGGGGTAAATTTTGCGATGGGAAATGGTTTATGTCTGCAGCCACAAAATTAAGCAGCAAGGCCCCCAAGTGTGGAGCGGAGCGCTAACTGCGGCGTTTCCCATCTCTCTTGAGGCGTGAGGCCACGGCCAGCTGAGCAACTGAAAATCATGAGCTAAAGAGCCATCAAAGGGTGCCTCAAGAGAGGTTTCCCTGAGGAAAACACTTGCCCAAACAAATCACAAAAATCATTCCCAATACCTTGTTCACGCCACATAAACATAAGTCGCAAGAATAAAAGAAAGAAAAGCAATCACACATAACTTATGTATTCAATCTTTCCCTCACCACCGCCAGAACAGCTCGGACCATCCGCAAACCCAGATGGACCTATTAGGGCTACAGGGTCACGCCAAACAAAAATCATTTTGCTGCCGAAACCGGGGAATTTGCACACTGGCTCAAAGCTCCCGGGCAGTACTGGTCAGCGCCACCAGCACACTGAATGTGCCGAGCAGCGCAAATGCTGGCACTCGTGGCTCCGACCCCATTCGCGTCTCTGTTCCGACCCTTTTCAGGGGCTAAGTGAACGAATTTCTACCCCATAATGTTTTCTCTGTGTTTGTTAATGCATTTGATGGTAGTTTCCATTGTGTTTTGCATTGATAACTATCAATTCCAATGTCTTTAGTTAGCTTCTTTACTATTTTACTATCTCAGTCTTTTTGCAGTCAACATCTTTGGAGGAAAAATTGTGTTGTGCCCTGTTTGGGGGTGGTAACATCCGAGAGACGGGACATTTTGAGCCATGTGCTGAGGACCTGCCACACTCGTTAAATTCGGCAAAATAACGCGCTCCACTTCCTTTCTGGGGTACGGGCGGGGCGATATGGTTGCCATTACACCTATGACATTTATTCTTTGTGGTTTCATAATTCTCCCTTCGACTATGGCTCACCCTATTCTGCGTTTCTACAGCCCGGTAACTGTTAACTGCTACTACTGCTGGTAATGGGTGAAATTCCTTAATATTTTTCACTGCCATCTCCATGGAGGTAGCTATCTTGCAAGCTTTCTCAAAAGAGAGATCATCCATACTTTACAATTTTGATTGGATGCATTCATCTGTTAGTCCACATACAAATTTATCTCAAAGAGCCCTGTCTCGGAATCCTCCAAAATTGCAGTATAGCAATAATTTTCTTATGGCAGCAATGTATTCACTGATGATTTCATCAGGTCTTTGGTTTCTCATTGCGAACTTACAGCTCTCCGCCATTTCTAAAAGCTGTGATCAAAATGATTCTCCAATACCTGTAGTATGTCTGAGAATGAAGCATCCTTAACCTTTCTCGGGTTTAAAACAAGGGCATACAATGTGGCCAAAACTAATGGGAGGCCAGAGGATTGGGAAACTTTTAATAGCCAGCAATGAACGACTAAAAAAATGGTAAAGAAAGGTAACATAGATTATGAAAGTAAATTAGCATGGAATATAAAAACAGATAGTAAGAGTTTCTACAGGTACATAAAAAGGAAAAAAGAGTGGCTAAAGTAAATGTTGGTCCCCTAGAGGATGAGAATGGGGAATTAATAATGGAGAACAGGGAAATGGCAGAGACGTTGAACAAATATTTTACATAAGAACGTAAGAAATCGGTACAGGAGTAGACCATACGGCCCCTCGAGCCTGCTCCGCCATTCAATAAGATCATAGCTAATCTGATCATGGACTCAGCTCCATTTCCCTGCACACTCCCCATAAACCCTTATCCCCTTATCGTTTAAAAAAATTTCTATTTCTGTCCTAAATTTATTCAATGTTCCAGCTTCCACAGCTCTCTGAGGCAGCGAATTCCACAGATTTACAACCCTCTGAGAGACGAAATTTCTCCTCATCTCAGTTTTAAATGGACGGCCCCTTATTCTAAGATCATGCCCTCTAGTTCTAGTTTTCCCCATCAGTGGATACATCCTCTCTGCATCCACCTTGTCAAGCCCCCTCATAATCTTATACGTTTCGATAAAATTACCTCTCATTCTTCTGAATTCCAATGAGTAGAGGCCCAACCTATTCAACCTTTCCTCATAAGTCAACCCCCTCATCTCCGGAATCAACCTAGTGAACCTTCTCTGAACTGCCTCCAAAACAAGTATATCCTTTTGTAAATATGGAAACCAAAACTGCACACAGTATTCCAGGTGTGGCCTCACCAATACCCTGTATAGCTGCAGCAAGACCTCTCTGCTTTTATACTCCATCCCCTTTGCAATAAAGGCCAAGATTCCATTGGCCTTCCTGATCACTTGCTGTACCTGCATACTATCATTTTGTGTTTCATGTACAAGTACCCCCAGTCTTCATGGTAGAAGACACTAAAAACATCTCAATAGTGGATAATCAAGGGGCTATAGGGAGGGAGGAACTTAATACAATCACTATCACTAATGAAGTAGTACTTGGTAAAATAATGGGACGAAAGGCAGACATGTTCGCAGGACCTGATGGCTTACATCCTAGGGTCTTAAAAGAAGTGGCCGAAGAGATAGTGGATGCATTGGTTGTAATCTATCAAAATTCCCTGGATTCTGGGGAGGTCCCAGCGGATTGGAAAACCGCAAATGCAATGCCCCTATTTAAAAAAAGGAGGCAGACAGAAAGCAGGAAACTATAGACCAGTTAGCCTAACATCTGGCATTTGGAAAATGCTGGAGACCATTATTCAGGAAGCAGTAATGGGACATTTGGAAAAGCATGCTTTTATGAAAGGGAAACCATGTTTGACAAATTTGCTGGAGTTCTTTGAGGATGTAATGAGCAGGGTGGATAAAGGGGAACCAGTGGATGTGGTGTATTTGGATTTCCAGAAGGCATTCGATAAGGTGCCACATAAAAGGTTACAGCACAAGATAAAAGTTCACGGGGTTGGGGGTAATATATTAACAAGGATAGAGGATTGGCCAACTAACAGAAAACAGAGTCGGGATAAATGGGTCATTTTCCGGTTAGCAAACGGTAACTAGTGGGGTGCCGCCAGGATCGGTGCTGAGGTCTCAACTATTTACAATCTATATTAATGGTTTGGATGAAGAGACTGAGTGTAATTTAACCAAGTTTGCTGATGATGAAAAGATGGGTGGAAAGCAAATTGTGGGGAGGACACAAAAAAATCTGCAAAGTGAATGGGCAAAAATTTGACAGATGGAGTATAATGTGGGAAAAAATGAGGTTATCCACTTTGGCAGAAAAAATAGAAAAGCAAATTATAATTTAAATAGAGAAAACTTGCAAAGTGCTGCAGTACAGAGGGATCTGGGGGTCCTTGTGCATGAAACACAAAAAGTTAGTATGCAGGTACAGCAAGTAATCAGGAAGGCAAATAGAATGTTGGCCTTTATTGCAAGGGGGATAGAATATAAAAGCAGCAAATTCCTACTACAACTGTACAGGATATGGGTGAGGCCACACCTGGAGTACTGTGTACAGTTTTTGTCTCCGTATTTAAGGAAGGATATATTTGCATTGGAGGCTGTTCAGAGAAGGTTCACTAGATTGATTCCGGAGATGAGGGAGTTGACTTATGAAGATAGGTTGAGTAAGTTGGGCCTATACACACTGGAGTTCAGAAGAATGAGAGGTGATCTTATCGAAACATATTAAGATAATGAGGGGGCTCGACAAGGTGGAGGCAAAGAGGATATTTCCACTCATCGGGGAAACTAAAACTAGGGAACATAGTCTCAGAATAAGGGGCCGTCCATTTAAAACTGAGATGAGGAGGACTTTATTCTCTCAGGGGGTTGTAAATCTATGGAATTCTCTGCCCCAGAGAGCTGTGGAGGATGGGTCATTATATATGTTTAAGGCGGAGATAGACAGATTTTTGAGCGATAAGGGAATAAAGGGTTATGGGGAGCGGGCAGGGAAGTGGAGCCGAGTCCATGATCAGATCAGCCATGATCTTATTAAATGGCGGAGCTGGCTCGAGGGGCCTGGTGGCCTAATCATGCTCCTATTTCTTATGTTTCTTAACAATTCACTAAGATACCATAATTCTCTGCAACAATCATGATGGACAGAATAGCTTTCATCTTCTCGTTCACTTCTTGATTGCCATATTGCGAATCTGCCACACCTGCTGAGACTTAATTGATGACATTAGCTCTAAAAAATGTTTGCAATCTTTCACTGTAGGATCTAAACGATTCCGTATTCCTGTCAAAGGCTCCCAAATTACTGACGTAACTCGTTGTCACATCCATATTGCCTTCTTAGCTTAATAGCCGTTAATCACTCTCAATAATCTTGAATTGCTTTTCAATGACTCTAAATTGCTTTCTACCAACTCTACTTGTCAGTTCAACACTGTTCAGTACTCACAAAGAAAATTGGCATTACCAGACTCTCATTCGGGAGTCACGCTGTCGGTATATCTCCTTGCATTTGCCTTCTTATAAAGGGAAATTCCTTCATGAAGAAATTCCATCCTCGTCACCATTTTGTAATGGTATTTGTAAAATCCTGGCCCCGCAGTACAGACTCACACGAGGCACATGTTGAAGTCAAGGTCACTCAGGACCTGCACCTTTATTACACAGCACTCGAATGCCACACTTGCCTGAGACCTGTCTTTATATACCTGTGTGGGACAGGTATCCAGTGTCTCCTGCAAGTGCACCCCTGGTGGCAAGGTATGCTGGTGTTACAGGTCATATCTAGTTGCAGTCATGTATAGCATGGTAAGATACAATTGTGTACAGTAGTGTGAGATACATGATAGTATTTGCTTCATGGGTTCTTTGCTTAAGAATTCATAGCAACACATTGCTATTAAGAACTAGTTGCTTTATGAACAAAAGGTTTAACAATCACACTACACATTACCAGTTCACCCACAGGCTCACAACCACCTGCCTCATTGTGGATCCCCCACACCCAACTGGCTGGGGTTTTATTGAGTCTTGTAAACGTGACTGGCTAAGCCACTCTCAACTCAACAGTTCTACAATTATTTTAAATTATAACTTTAAGCCAAGTGCCCCTTTTGTAAGGCCACTAGAACTCACAAATTAACAAGTAAACTTTAAGGGAACCTTAACAAATCAAATTAAAATTCTGTTCCCTATTGTAATGATGCACTCCAGTCCCTCCGGTACCCACCTCTCGCGGAGGGCCTCGAGCATACCAGTAGACACTGCGTGCTCCATCTCCAGGGACACCCTGACGTGAACGTAGCCGTGGAAGAGAGGCAAGCAGTTGGGCTAAATGACCCCCTCGACCACCCGCTGCCTGGAACTGTTAATAGCCACCTTGGCCAGGCCCAGGAGCAGTCCTACGAGGAGGCCCTCCGACCTGCCCGCACCTCCGCACCGGGTGGCCAAAGTTCAGGAGCGTGGGACTGACGTGCAGCCAAAAATCGAGGAGCAGCCCTTTCAAATAATGGAAGAGGAGTTGCAACCTCACGCACTTTATATATACATGGAACACCGACTCCTTCAGACTCAACAGCTCTACAACTATTTTGGTAGAAACTTTAAATCAAGTGTCCCCTTATTAAAGGGGTACTAGAACCGACAAATTAACAAATAAAACTATTTAAGCAATAAATGTCAAATTAAAATTTGTTTGCCGCGGTGATGATGCACTCCCGTCCTTCCTGTGCCCACCTCTCATGGAAAGCCGGAATACCGGCGGTGGACACTGCGTGCTCCATTTCCAGGGACACCCTGGTGCAAATGTAACCACGGAACAGAGGCAGGCAGTCAGGCTGAACGACATCGTCGACTGCCCGCTGTCTGGACCGGTTAATTACCGCCTTGGCCAAGCCCAGGAGCAGTCCTATGAGGAGGCTCTCCAACGTAACCACTCCCCTCCTCACCGGGTGCCCAAGATCAGGAGTGTGGGACTGAAGTGCAGCCAAAAATCGAGGAGCAGCCCCTTCAAATAATGAAACGGGTTGCAACCTGCGGCCCTGTGCAACACCCTCCAGGCCAAGTCCCTAATAAATAAAGAGAGGACTCCCACGTAGATAGCCCTCCATTGGGCAATGTTATGTATGTGAACCTCAGCTATGTGTAAGACTTGCCACTAAGGGGCACACCTGTGGGGGACCTATGGGTCACCTGTGTACCCTGGAGCAAGCAGGTATAAAAGGCAGTCCACCATGCTGCTACCTCACTTTGGAGTTATATTAAAGAGACCAAGGTCACAATGGTTTGAGCTTACAACACAGTCTCGTGGAGTTATTCTGAACTTAACAACTGGCGACGAGTTACAGATCACGAACTTTCATACGGAAATGGCTGCCGTTGGTATTCTTGAGAGATTTGTTGAGGGTGATGATTGGGAAGCCTTCGTTGAGCGTCTCGACCTGTACTTCGTGGCCAATGAGCTGGACATGGCTGAGACGGTGATCAAATGCAGGGTGATTCTCCTCACCGTATGTGGGTCCTCGATATATGGCCTCCTCAAAAATCTGCTGGCACCGGACAAACCAACGGACAAGACTTACACAGAGCTGTGGGCACTGGCACGGGAACATCTCCAGCCAAAGGAAAGCATCTTAATGGCCAGGTATCGCTTTTACACGCACCATCGCTTAAAGGGCCAGAATGTGGCGAGCTTTGTCGCCGACCGAAGACGCCTCGCGGGACAGTGCGAATTTGCAGGATCTTTGGGGGAAATGTTGCGGGACTTTTTCGTGCTTGGAATCGGCCATGAGGACATTCTTCGCAAACTGCTGTCTGCCGAACCCTTAGATCTGAGCAAGACTATTACGATAGCCCAGGCCTTCATATCCACGAGCGGCAACACAAAACAGATATCTTCACAGCATCGTAGCTCACCGACAAGCACTGTGCATAAAATAATGCCTTCAGCAGGCAGAACTGTACATGGTAGGGCCCACAAGACTGCAGAGGCCAGGCCTAGGGTGACTCAGGGGCCGCTGTGGAGTGCTAATGCGAATCCATTAACACCATGCTGACGCTGTGGGGACAGTCATAGAGCCCATCAATGTCGATTCAAGCACTATATGTGCAAGGGCTGTAGAACAATGGGGCACCTCCAGCGAATGTGCAAACGACCTCTGACTCACCACGTGGCAGAGTCAGCAGAGGACGACCGATCCAGCGCGGATCACACTGAACGAGCAGGAGAGGGAACTCAACCTGAGGATGAAGAGGAAGTGTATGGGGTGCACACCCTCACCACCAAAAGCCCTCCGATAATGTTAAAAGTTAAACTTAATGGCATTCCAGTCTCCATGGAATTGGACAATCAATCATGAGCCAGAAGACTTTTTGAGAAACTGGGGCAACAAGGCACAGACGCCAAAACTGAGCCCGATTCACATAATGCTGCGCACTTACACCAAAGAACTCATACCTGTTGTCGGCAGTGCGGCAGTGAAAGTATCGTACGACAGAAGGGTGCATGATTTACCACCTATGAATTGTACCAGGCGATGGCCCAACACTGTTCGGCAGAAGCTGGCTAGGAAAGATCCGATGGAACTGGGACGACATCAAAGCACTGTCTTCGGTGGATGACGCCCCGTGCGTCCAGGTGCTAAACAAATTCCTGGCATTATTCGAGCTAGGCATCGGCAACTTCACAGGTACCAAGGTGCAGATCCATCTTGTTCCTGGGGCACAGCCCGTTCATCACAAGGCCCGAGCAGTCCCATATATGATGCGAGAGAAAGTCGAGATTGAGTTGGACAGACTTCAACGAGAGGGAATCATATCGCCAATCGAATTCAACGAGTGGGCCAGTCCAATCGTGCCGGTGCTAAAGAGCGATGGGACGGTCAGAATCTGCAGCGACGACAAGGTGACGATCAACCAAGTCTCATTACAGGACCAGTACCCACTACCCAAAGCGGAGGACTTATTCGCAATGCTAGCAGGGGGAAAGTCATTCACCAAGCTAGACCTAACCTCTGCTTACAAGACACAGGAGCTGGCTGAACCGTATATGAAATTGACTTGCATCAACACGCACAAAGAACTGTTCGTGTACCCTTTGGGAGTCGTTTGGCTGTGGCCATCTTCCAGAGGAACATGGAGAGTCTGCTGAAATCGGTTCCATTCACCGTGTTGTTCCAAGACGACATCTTGGTCACTGGTCTCAATACCACCGAACACTTGCACAACCTGGAAGAGGTTCTAAGGCGACTGGACAGAGTGGGACTCAGGCTGAAACGCTCCAAGCGTGTTTTCCTGGCGCCAGAGGTCAAATTTCTGGGGAGAAAGATTGCAGCAGACGGCATCAGACGCACGGACTCCAAGACGGAGGCCATCAAGAATGCGCCCAGACCACAGAATGTGACGGAGCTGCGTTCGTTCCTGGGATTCCTCAACTATTTTGGTAACTTTCTACCGGGGTTGAGCACTTTGCTGGAACCCTTGCATTTATTGCTACGCAAAGTTGACGACTGAGTTTGGGGTAAATCTCAAGAGACAGCCTTTAATAAGGCCAGAAACCTGCTATGCTCTAACAAGTTACTTGTATGACCCATGTAAACGTTTAGTTCTAGCTTGTGATGCATCGTCGTACGGGGTCAGCTGTGTGTTATGTGCAAGCTAATGTGTCAGACAAACCGCAACCGGTTGCATATGCGTCCAGAAGTTTATCCAAGGCTGAAAGAGCCTACAGTATGGTTGAGAAATAAGCATTGGCTTGTGTATTCGGGGTTAAGAAAATGCACCAATATCGATTTGGTCTCCGGTTCGAGCTCGAAACCGACCACAAACCGCTTACTTCACTGCTCTCAGAAAGCAAAGGTATCAACACCAATGCTTCGTCCCGCATCCAACAATGGCCACTAACATTGTCTGCGTATGACTATGTAATCCGCCACAGACCAGGCACTGAGAACTGCGCTGACGTCCTCAGTCATCAGCCATTGGGGTGGAAATGGCGCAAGCCGCAGACTTGCTTCTGGTAATGGATGCATTTGAGAGTGAGGGGTTACCCGTCATGGCTCGCCAGATCAGGACCTGGACCAGCCAGGATCCTGTGCTATCACGAGTAAAAAGCTGCATCCTCAATGGGAGCTGGTCGGTGGTTCCCGGGGAAATGCAAGATGAAATTAAGCCGTTTCACCGACGTAAGGACGAATTGTCCATCCAATCGGATTGTCTCCTATGGGGGAATCACCTGGTTTTGCCAAAAAAAGGCAAGGAAACGTTTATATGCGACCTACACAGTACCCACCCAGGCATAGTCATGATAAAGGCTATCGCCAGGTCGCACGTTTGGTGGCACGGCATTGACTCCGAATTGGAGTCATGCGTACACCAATGCAACACTTGCTCACAGTTGAGCAACTCACCCAGGGAGGCCCCTCTGAGCCTGTGGTCATGGCCCTCCAAGCCGCGGTCCAGGGCCCACATAGATTTTGCTGACCCCTTTCTCGGAAAGATGTTTCTAGTAGCAGTGGACGCTTATTCTAAATGGATTGAATGTATAATAATGTCATCATGCACGTCCACTGCCACCATTGAAAGCCTCAGGCCATGGTTTGCCCGACATCCTTGTCAGTGACAATGGACCGTGTTTCACCATCCCGGAATTCAACGAGTTCATGACCCGCAATGGCAGGTCTACCCGATTTAAGCCTGCATCCAACGGTCAAGCGGAATGGGCAGTCCAAACCATCAAGCAGAGCTTGAAATGAGTAATAGACGGCTCCTTGCAGACCCGTTTATCTCGGGTCCTGCTCAGCTACCCGATGCGCCCTCACTCACTCACCGGAGTTCCCCCTGCAGAATTGTTAATAAAGAGAGCACTCAAAACCAGGCTCTCCTTAGTCCACCTGGATCTCAATGATCATGTAGAAGCCCGGCGGCACCGGCACAACGTGTACCGCGATCGCGCGGCGGTATCGCGTGACATTGAGGTTAATGATCCGGTATTTGTTCTAAATTACGGTCACGGTCACAAGTGGATTGCTGGCACTGAATTAGCCAAGGAGGGGAATAGAGTGTTTGTTGTGAAATTGTTGAATGGGCAAACGTGCAGAAAGCACTTGGATCAGACCAAATTGCGATTCACGGGCAACTAAGAATAGTTTGAAGAGGACATTACCATCAATGATCCACCAACACACACCCAACCAGCAATCAACCTCACTGTCAATCATGAGGATGAACCCACCATGCCTGACTGTCCGATCAGACCAGCCGCGATGCCATGCAGCAATGATCCGATCAACTCACCCATGCCAGGACTTCAACTCAGGTGATCGACCCGGGAACGCAGAGCGCCAGATCGCCTCAACCTGCAAATAATTTGTACTTAAGACTTTGGGGGGAAGTGATGTTATGTATGTGAACCTCACCTATGTGTAAGACTTAGCACTAGGGGCACACCTGTGGGAGACCTATGGGTCACCTGTGTACCCTGGAGCAAGCAGGTATAAAAGGCTGCTTCACTTTGGAGTTATATTAAAGAGACCAAGGTCGCAATGGTTTGAGCTTACAACACAGTCTCGTGGAGTTATTCTGAACTTAACAGGCAATATGGTGACAACAGCTCTACAACTATTTTAGTTGCACCTGTAAAACAATAAATCATTAAATCAAGTGCCCCCTGATTAAAAAGGCGGGGGGGCGGGCACTAAAACCGACAAACTTAAACAAATTAAACTTTAGATATTACATGGTTCAAATTAAAATGTGGTTGCCGGGGGTGATGATGCACTCCAGTCCCTCCGGCGCCCACACCTTGCGGAAGGCCATGAGAGTACCGGTGGACACCGCGTGCTCCATCTCCAGGGACACCCCGGCTTGGATGTAACCGCAGAAGAGAGGCAGGCAGTTGAGCTGAATGACCCCCTTGACCGTCTGTTGCCTGGACCGGTTGATGGCCACCTTGGCCATGTCCAGGAGCAGTCCTATGAGGAGGCCTTCCGACCTGCCGACTCCCCTCCGCACAGGGTGGCCAAAGATCAGGGGTGTGGGACTGAAGTGCAACCAGAATTTGAGGAGCAGCCCCTTCAAATATTGGAAGAGGGGCTGCAACCTCGCACATTCTACATATATATGGAACACAGACTCCTCTAGTCGCAGAAATTACAGGCGGCCTGGGAGCCCGTGAACCGACTTAAAAACTTATTGCATGGGACTGCTCCGTGCAACACCCTGCAGGCCAAGTCCCCAATATGATCGAATTGGAATTACGGAGATATGACTCCAGGGTGACCAAGGCTGGGAACTCAACATCCAAGGGTATTCAACATTCAGCTAAGATAGACAGAAAGGGAAAAGAGGTGGGGTAGTGTTGCTGGTTAAAGAAGAAATTAACGCAATAGTGAAGAGGAACATTAGCTTGGATGATGTGGAATCTGTATGGGTAGAGCTGCAGAATACCAAAAGGCAGAAAACGCTAGTGGGAGTTGTGTACAGACCACCAGACAGTAGTAGTGAGGTTGGGGACAGCATCAAACAAGAAATTAGGAATGCATGCAATAAAAGTACAGCAGTTATCATGGGTGACTTTAATCTACATATTGATTGGACTAACCAAACTGGTAGCAGTACGGTGGAGGAGGATTTCCTGGAGTGTATTGGGAATGGTTTCTAGACCAATATGTCGAGGAACCAACTAGAGGGTTGGCCATCCTAGACTGGGTGATGTGTAACGAGAAAGTATTAATTAGCAATCTTGTTGTGTGAGGCCCCTTGGGGAAGAGTGACCATAATATGGTAGAATTCCTTATTAAGCTGGAGAGTGACACAGTTAATTCAGAGCCTAGAGTCCTGAACTTAAGAAAAGGTAACTTCGATGGTATGAATCGTGAATTGGCTAGAATGGACTGGCGAATGATACTTAAAGGGTTGACGGTGGATAGACAATGGCAAACATTTAAAGATCACATGGATGAACTTCAACAATTATACATCCCTGTCTGGAGTAAAAATAAAATGGGGAAGGTGGCTCAACCGTGGCTAACAAAAGAAATTAGGGATAGTGTTAAATCCAAGGAAGAGGCATATAAATTGGCCAGAAACAGCAGCAAACCTGAGGACTGCGGGAAATTTAGAATTCAGAAAGGAGGACAAAGGGCTTAATTAGGAGGAGAAAATAGAATATGAGAGTAAGCTTGCAGGGAACATAAAAACTGACTGCAAAAGCTTCTGAAGAGAAAAAGATTAGTGAAGACAAACGTAGGTCCCTTGCAGTCAGATTCAGGTGAATTTATAATGGGGAACAAAGAAATGGCAGACCAATTGAATAAATATTTTGGTTCTGCCTTCACAAAGGAAGACCACAAATAACGTTCCAGAAATACTCGGGGACCGAGGGTCTAGCGAGAAGGAGGAACAGAAGGAAATCTTTATTAGTCAGGAAATTGTGTCAGGGAAATTGATGGGATTGAAGGCCGATAATCCCCAGGGCCTGATAGTCTGCATCCCAGAATACTTAAGGGAGTGGCCCTAGAAATAGTGGATGCATTGGTGATATTTTTCCAACAGTCTATCGACTGGATCAGTTCCTATGGACTGGAGGGTAGCTAATGTAACACTACTTTTTAAAAAAGGAGGGAGAGAGAAAATGGGTAATTATAGACTGGTTAGCTTGACATCAGTAATGGGGAAAATGTTGGAATCAATTATTAAAGATGAAATAGCAGTGCATTTGGAAAGCAGTGACAGGATCAGTCCAAGTCAGCATGGATTTATGAAAGGGAAATCCTGCTTGACAAATCTTCTGGAATTTTCTGAGTATGTAACTAGTAGAGTGTACAAGGGAGAACCAGTGGATGTGGTGTATTTGGACTTTCAAAAGGCTTTTGACAAGGTGCCACTCAAGAGATTGGTTGTGCAAATTTAAAGCACATGGTATTGGGGGTAATGTATTGACGTGGATAGAGAACTGGTTGGCAGACAGGAAGCAGAGAGTCGGGATAAACGGGTCCTTTTCAGAATGGCAGGCAGTGACTAGTGGCGTGCCACAGGGCTCTGTGCTGGGACCCCAGCTATTTACAGTATACATCAGTGATTTAGATGAAGGAATTGAGAGTAATATCTCCAAGTTTGCAGATGACACTAAGCTGGGTGGCGGTGTGAGCTGTGAGGAGGATGCTAAGAGGCTGCAGGGTGACTTGGACAGGTTAGGTGAGTGGGCAAATACATGGCAGATGCAATATAATGTGGATAAATGTGAAGTTATCCACTTTGGTGGCAAAAACATGAAGGCAGAATATTATCTGAATGGCGGCAGATTTGGGAAAGGGGAGGTGCAACGAGACCTGGGTATCATGATACATCAGTCATTGAAGTGTGGCAAGCAGGTGCAGCAGGCGGTGAAGAAGGCAAATGGCAAGTTGGCCTTCATAGCTAGGGGATTTGAGTATAGGAGCAGGGAGGTCTTGCTGCAGCTATACAGGACCTTGGTGAGGCCTCACCTGGAATATTGTGTTCAGTTTTGGTCTCATAATCTGAGTTCTTGCTATTGAGGGAGTGCAGTGAATGTTCACCAGACTGATTCCCGGGATGGCAGGACTGACATATGAGGAGAGACTGGAGCGACTGGGCCTGGATTCACTGGAGTTTAGAAGAATGGGAGGGGATCTCATAGAAACATATAAAATTCTGATGGGACTGGACAGGTTAGAAGCAGGAAGAATGTTCCCGATGTTGGGGAAGTCCAGAACCAGGGGTCACAGTCTAAGGATAAGGGGTAAGCCATTTAGGACCGAGATGAGGAGAAACTTCTTCACTCAGAGAGATGTTAACCTGTGGAATTCTCTTCCGCAGAGAGTTGTTGATGCCAGTTTGTTAGATATATACAAGAGGGAGTTGGATATGGCCGGTTACAGCTAAAGAGATCAAAGGGTATGGAGAGAAAGCAGGAAAGGGGTACTGAGGTGAATGATCAGCCATGATCTTATTGAATGGTGGTGCAGGGTCAAAGGGCCGAATGGCCTACTCCTGCACCTATTTTCTATGTTTCTATAAATAAAGGAAGGACTCCCCGTAGAGAGCACACACCAGCTCTACAACTATTTGTTGCAACCAATCAAGTGCCCCCTGATTAAAGGGGGCATCACACTCCAAGAACTTTTCAAGTGCCCGCTTGTTTTCTTTTGTTTTTTTTTTGAGGGCACTAAAAACACAAATGATACAGTGCTCCCTGGCTAAAAGGGCGGGAGGGGGGGGGCAGTAAACCCGACGCAATAAACAAATTAAACTTTGGTGATGATGCACTCCAGTCCCTCCGGCGCCCACCTCTCACGGAAAGCTGCGAGCCTACAGGTGGACGGCGCGTGCTCCATCTCCAGGGACACCCTGGCTCGGATGTAACCACGGAAGAGAGGCAGGCAGTTGGGCTGAATGACCCCCTCGACCGCCCGCTGCCTGGACTGGCTGATGGCCCCCTTGGCCATGCCCAAGAGCAGTCCTACGAGGAGACCTTCTGACCTGCCCGCTCTCTCTGCACAGGGTGCCCAAAGATCACGAGTGTGGGACTGAAGTGCAACCAGAATTTGAGGAGCAGCCCCTTCAAATATTGGGAGAGGGGCTGCAACCTCACACATTCAATATATCCATGGAACATGGACTCCTCTAGACCACAGAAATTACAGGCAGCCTGTGAGCCCGTGAACCGACTTAAAAACTTATTACACGGGACTGCTCCGTGCAACACCCTCCAGGCCAAGTCCCCAATAAATAAAGGGAGGACTCCCGCGTAGAGAGCACTCAACAGCTTTACAAACCTGTGAGCATAGTTACAGATGCATACAGTACACGCAGTAACATTTGATTTTGACATTGTTGTATTAACAGAGACATGACTCAAACAAGGCTAGGAATGGATTCTTAAAATATTCTTGGTTCCCAAGTACTCAGGAATGATAGAGAAGGAAAAAGAGGAGGGAACATGGCAGTATTGGTTAAGCATGATGTTACAATTCTAAATCGAAAAGATATACTGAATGGTTCAAGGACTGAATCTATTTGGCTTGAATTACCTCAATATAGATTGGCAAAAACATAGTGGTAAGGGTAAGGAAGGAAATAAATGTATGATATGTGTACAGGAGAACATTTTCAATCAATATGTTTCCAGTCCAACAAGGAAGGAAGCAGTGTTGGATCTGGTTCTAGGAAATGAAGCAGGGTAAGTGGGGATTGTTAAGTAGTTAACAGTGACCACAACATAATTTGGTTTAGAATAATTATGGGAAGGGACCAGAAAATATTGAAGGTAAAATGCTCAACTGTGGAAAAGCTAATTTCAGAGATTTAAGGAGGGACCTAGCACGGGTATATTGGAAAAGGCAATTGCAGGGTAAAGCAGTAGCGGAGAAATAGAAGGCATTCAGGGAAGAGATAGTTCAGGTATAAACTAAACATATTCCTTTGAAGGGAAAAGGTAGAGCATCCAAAGTTAATGCGCCATGGATGACAAAGGAAATAAAAGATAAAACAAAACAGAAAAAGGAGACTTTTGACCAATGTTCCCTTTGAGCTGCTCGGCTGCGCAGCGCTCTGCAGTTCCCATGCAGCCGCTTCTTAAATAGGAAATAACGTGCATGCGTTATGGGCCGCGCAGCCCCTTAAAGAGGCCATGCACCCAAAAAAAATTTATAGGGAACATTGCTTATGATAAATGTCAGTTAATAAACAGGAAGATTATGGAAAGTACAGGAGGGAATTGAAAAGTTAATACAGGAAGCAGTGGGTTACGAGAAAAGATTAGCAGGCAACATTAAATTGAACCCTGAAACATTTTGTAAACATACAGGCCCGGATTTTGTGGTAATAATAACGGAGAGACTATCAGTGCTCACTGTTATTATGGGGTAAATCGGACAGCAACTTCTGTCAATCAAACAACAATGCACAGATATGGGTAGTGGTGACTTTTCCGTTTACACATCATGTTTGCAGGGTGCTTTACATACTCTCAAATCACTTGTTGCTACTCAGAAACCAACAGTATTTTGTACCCAAGTCCTGGATGACACCAATCCAGGACCCCAGTATCTGAGGGGGACCTGGAGCTTGACCTCTTTTTCTGCTCCTCAGCTATACTTGCTACTCCTCACTCCTTGCTCGTACCATGTGTTTCAATCAGTTATCCCACTGAAGTTATGAAATAATCACATTTATAATCTTATTAATAAATAGATCAAAGTGTAATTAAACCTAGGACTTTACAGATCAATATGGTTCAGAACCACAGTACTTGATGCATTTAACCACTGGACCATGGAGGAGCTGTGATTTCCAGTCTTATTAAAAAAGACATCTCAATTTTGGTCAATCTTAATTGGTTTAGCGTTAAGCATGATGCATTGACCATACAGATCCGAAGGGTCCCAGCTTTGATCCCTGACCTATCCTAAGAAACTTGATTTCAGCTTTTGCAGCATTTCATTTCTCCGGGTTTTCTCTCCCTCACTCTGTGCCTTTCTCCAATTTGGAGGCTGGCACCTTTCAAGACTGAGATCAATAGATTTTTGTTAGGTAAGAATATCAAGGGATATGGAGCAAAGGTGGGAAAATGGAGCTGAGGGACAGATCAGCCATGATCTAATAGAATGGGAGAGCAGACTCGAAGGGCTGAATGGACTACCTCTATTCCTATGCTTCTATGCTATCCCTTTACAATAATTTGGGATGCCACATGCACATGTTTGTTTACCTTTTTAAACTACAGAAATGTTTAGGTTTAATGTTTCAGAGCAGTCTTATAGATGAGCCACTAGTTCCCTATGTATCGAAGACCGTCCCAATCTCTGTCATTGAACTGTAGCAAGCGGACGATGCTTGTGGCTGCGCACATTCAGAGATGGAACTCCAATCCATAGTCAACATCTTCACTGAGGCGTACAAAAGCATGGGCCTTACACTAAACTTCCGTAAGACAAAGGTCCTCCACCAACCTGACCCCGCCCTACAGCACTTCCCCCCAGTCATCAAGATCCACGGCGCAGCCCTGGACAACGTGGACCATTTTCCATACCTCGGGAGCCTCTTATCAACAAGGGCAGACATCGACGACGAGGTTCAACACCACCTCCAGTGCTCCAGCGCAGCCTTCAGCTGCCTGAGGAAGAGAGTGTTTGAAGATCAGGCCCTCAAATCTGCCACCAAACTCATGGTCTACAGGGCTGTAGTGATACCCACCCTCCTGTTTGGCTCAGAGACGTGGACCATATACAGTAGACATCTCAAATCACTGGAGAAATACCACCAACGATGTCTCCGCAATATCCTGCAAATCCCATGGAAGGACAGACGCACCAACGTTAGCATCCTTGATCAGGCCAGCATCCCCAGCATCGAAGCACTTGACCAGCTCCATTGGGTGGGGCACATTGTTCGCATGCCTGACACAAGACTTCCAAAGCAAGCACTCTACTCGGAACTCCCACATGGCAAGCGAGCCCCAAGTGGGCAGAGGAAAGGTTTCAAGGACACCCTTGATAAAATGCAACATCCCCACCGACAACTAGGAGTCCCTGGCCCAAGACCGCCCGAAGTGGAGGAAGCGCATCCGGGAGGGCGCTCTGTAATTGGCTTTGTTTAAATTTAAGACCCTAGTTTCAGACTAACCACAGCACTCTCAAACTTACTATGAAATTCTATCATATTATGATAATTTCCCCAGAGGATCCTTTACCTCAAGATTACTAATTAATCTGGTCTCATTACACAATACTATATCTAAAATAGCCTGTTCCC
This sequence comes from Pristiophorus japonicus, assembly GCF_044704955.1. Taxonomy (NCBI): domain Eukaryota; kingdom Metazoa; phylum Chordata; class Chondrichthyes; family Pristiophoridae; genus Pristiophorus; species Pristiophorus japonicus. The sequence continues at coordinate 119,795,769 of NC_091989.1, forward strand.
AAGTTGTTTCGTCAACATATTGTTCTGGAAAACTGTCTTGAATGCATTGCATGAATTCATCCTCCAAGCTAATTTTGCCAATTTGGTTTACCCACTCCATATGAAGATTAAAGTCCCCCAGGATTATTGATTTACCCTTGTTACATGCTCCTCTAATTTCCTGATGTATTCTCTGTCCAAAACTATGATTACTATTAGAGGGCTTATAAACTACTCCCACCAGAGTTTTCTGCCCTTTGTTGTTTCTTAGAAAGACTTGCATTTATATAGTGCCTTTCACGACCACCAGGCATCCCAAGGGCACTTTACAGCCAATGAAGTACTTCAAAAAAAAGTTTAGTCACTGTTGTAATGTAGGAAACGCAGCAGCACACAGAAATCTCCCACAAACAGCAATGTGATAATGACCAGATAATCTGTTTTAGTGATGTTGATTGAGGGATAAATATTGGCCATGACACCGGGGTAACGCCCCTACTCTTCTTCAAAATAGTGCCATAGGATCTTTTACGTCCACCTGAGCAAGCAGACAGGAGCAGATTTAATGGCTCTTCCGAAAGACGGCACCTCCGACAGTGCAGCACGAAGTACAAAAACAGATAGCAAGAGTTTCTATTGGTATATAAAAAGGAAAAGAGTGACGAGAGTAAATGTTGGTCCCTTAGAGGACGAGACCGGGGAATTAGTAATGGGGAACATGGAGATGGCAGAAACTCTGAACAAATATTTTGTATCAGTCTTTACGGTAGAGGACACTAACAATATTCCAGCAGTGGATAGTCAAGGGGCTATGGCTGGGGAGGAACTTAACACAATCACAATCACTAAGGAGGTGGTACTCAGTAAGATAATGGGACTAAAGGCGGATAAATCCCCTGGACCTGATGGATTGCATCCTAGGGTCTTAAGAGAAGTAGCGGCAGGGATAGTGGATGTATTGGTTGTAATTTACCAAAGTTCCCTGGATTCTGGGGAAGTCCCAACAGATTGGAAAACTGCAAATGTAACACTGACAAAAAGCAGGAATCTATAGACCAGTTAGTCTAACATCTGTGGTTGGGAAGATGTTGGTGTCCATTTTTAAGAAGCAGTAGCAGGACATTTGGAAAAGCAAAATTCGGTCAGGCAGAGTCAGCAAGGATTTATGAAGGGGAAGTTATGTTTGACAAATTTGCTAGAATTCTTTGAGGATGTAACAAACAGGGTGGATAAAGGGGAACCAGTGGATGTGGTGCATTTGGATTTCTAGAAGGCATTTGACAAGGTGCCACATAAAAGGCTACTGCACAAGATAAAAGTTCACGGGGTTGGGGGTAATATATTAGCATGGATAGAGAATTGGCTAACGAACAGAAAACAGAGAGTAGGAATAAATGGTTCATTCTTGGGTTGGAAATCAGTAACGAGTGGGGTGCCACAGGGATCCCAACTATTTACAATCTATATTAACGACTTGGAAGAAGGGACCGAGTGTAACGCAGCCAAGTTTGCTGACGATACGAAGATGGGAGGAAAAGCAATGTGTGAAGAGGACACAAAAAAACCTGAAAAAGGACATAGACAGGCTAAGTGAGTGGGCAAAAATTTGCAGATGGAGTATAATGTTGGAAAGTGTGAGGTCATGCACTTTGGCAGAAAAATCAAAGAGTAAGTTATTATTTAAATGGAGAAAGATTGCAAAGTGCTGCAGTACAGCAGGACCTGGGGGTACTTGTGCATGAAACACAAAAGGTTAGTATGCAGGTACAGCAAGTGATCAGGAAGGCCAATGGAATCTTGGCCTTTATTCCAAAGGGGATGGAGTTTAAAAGTAGGGAAGTCTTGCTACAGTTGTACAGGGTATCTGGAATACTGCGTGCAGTTTTGGTTTCCATATTTATGAAAGGATATACTTGCTTTGGAGGCAGTTCAGAGAAGGTTCGCAAGGTTGATTCCGGAGATGAGGGGGGTTGACTAATGAGGAAAGGTCGAGTAGGTTGGGCCTCTACTCATTGGAATTCAGAAGAATGAGAGGTGATCTTATCGAAACGTATAAGATTATGAGAGGGTTTGACAGGGTGGATGCAGAGAGGATGTTTCCACTGATAGGGGAGACTAGAATTGGAGGGCACAATCTTAGAATAAGGGGCCGCCCATTTAAAACTAATATGAGGAGAAATTTCTTCTCTCAGAGGGTTGTGGATCTGTGGAATTCGCTGCCTCAGAAAGCCGTGGAAGCTAGAACATTGAATAAATTTAAGACAGAAATAGACAGTTTCTTAAACAATAAGGTAATGGAGAGCAGGCAGGGGAGTGGATGAGTCCATGATCAGATCAGCCATGACCGTATTAAATGGCGGAGCAGGCTCAAGGGGTTGTATGGCCTGCTCCTGCTTCTGATGTTCTTATGTTCTTGTAATGTGCTTGATTTTACCCAAATCGTTACTCTGCTGTGGTTCAGCTAATAATCCAAAGAACCTTTGAGTGGGTTCTGAAATGGTTCTGCTTTTTAATTTGTAACCAAGCTCCTCAAACTCTCAGCAGGTCCTCATTCCTCATTCCACCTATGTCATTGGTTCCTATGTGGACCGGGAGCAGCGTGGAGGCCCCGACCTGCGTGAGAACACCAGCAGCAGGTCGCGGCCATAAAAGGAGCGGAGGTGCGGCGGCTTGGGAGCAGCGTAGAGGCATACTACTTCAGGGAGCAGTGTGAGCTGGTGCAGGAGGGCGACGGCAGCGAAGAGTGACATTATCAAGGTCTAGATTGGTGATTGGAGCATGGGCAGATACAGCAGGAGCGGTGAGAGACTGTGGAGGGATGTGATCGGGGCCCAAGAGAGGCGTGAGTTTGGGGCCAGGGTCCCAGGAGCAGCACGGGCCAGCGCACACTGTGATATGTGTGCGCACTAGGTCCATGCAGCAGAGCAGGTCTCCAGTTGTCTTGGATAACCCTTGCCAGTGGACCAAGACCTAGCTCTGTCAAGTCTGTGTGGTGGCTGGTGTGCAACGGCCAGCACACGTTAAAAAAATCCACTCACAGGCATCTTCCACCCTTCAGGATGTAGTTCAGGACCTGGAATATTAGGTCCTTCATTGAAACACCTGTGAACTCATCCTTTTTTGGCGTGGAAGCAAGTCATCCTCGTTTCGAGGGACTGCCTATAAATGGACCACAACAACTGGATCCTTCCCCCAAGTTCTTCTCCAGCCACAAGGAGATGTCCTTAATCCTGGCACCGAACAGGCAACACAGCCTTTGGGACTCCTGGTCGATGCTGCAGAGAACAATATCTATCCCCCTGACTATACAGTCCTCTACCACTACCACATTCCTTTTCACTCCCCCCACTTGAATGGCCTAATGTACCACAGTGCCATAGTGCATTTTCCCATCCTTCCTCCAGTCTTTGTTCTCATCCTCACCGCTAGCAAGTACATCACACCTGTCAGACAATGGCAAAAGCTGAGGATCCTCCACCACTGCATCAGCAATATCCTTACCTGCCTGAGTCGCAGTCACATCCTGCTGTCCCCAATCACTAACCAAATCTAAACCACAACCTACCTTAAGGAATGTGACTGCCTCCTGGTCAAAATATTCAGGTAACTCTCTCCCTCCCTCATGCATCGGAATGTCTACACCTTGGACTCCAGCTCAAAAACTCTGAATTAAAGTTCCTTGAGTTGCAGACACTGCAGATATGGTTGCCTGGGATCACACTGCTCTTCACAAACTCCCACACACCTCCTGCGCTGCCATCTCTATCTAACCTTGTTTTATATATTTAATTAATAAAAGTTTTATGTAATGAATTCCTTGGATTATTTTTTAGCAATTTTTAAACTAATTAATTTAACTAGTTTAAATTCTCTCTCTCTCTCATTTAATAAAGTATTAGTTATAGGTTCCTAGTTTTAAATACTTAGGGCTGAATTTTCCATGGTGGTAGCAGGCACAATTGGTGGCGGGTTGAGTGGGAAAGTTGTTTTTTTTTGCAGCGGCTCAAGAACCCACTGTCAATTCGCTCCCACGCGCCTTTCCCACAGGTGCATCTGTCAGTGTGGAATCGACCCGACCTGCAATGGTGGGGACCCTATTGAAATCATTATGAGGTACCTTACAGGCACTTAAGAGTCTTTGTCCTCCTACTTTTTAAAATTTCTCTGCATGGTCACGGGATTCACACAGCTCGGGAATCACGTCTGTCAACCTGAGGTGTGAGTTCCATGGCCATTGCTCCAACTGATTACTTGATAGCATGGAAAACAAACCAAAATAAAAACATGTTGATTGCATCCGCTAACAGATTGATGAAGTTTCTGTACTACTTGAAATCTACTGGTAAATATTAATTTTTCACTGGCCATTCTTGACTATTGCCTTCCAACTGAACAGTAATTTTGTTCCACCTGGTCGACCGCTGGTCGACCGCCTCAGAGACTTCCCCTGCAGAATTAACGAACATCTCATGACTTTCCGATTCATCCTAAACTGGAACCAATGCGCCACAGTCATCAGTGGGTACGCCCCAACATTCGATGCAACAGATGAGAACAAAGAGGGTTTTACTTTTTAGCCTCGAAAAATCTCTATCCCTACAGACGACAAACTGATCCTCCTTGGCAACTTCAACTCCAGGGTCGGCAAGGACACAGCCCTTGGGGAGGCGTGGTTGGCAGAGAGGGGTTAAGGAAAACTAATTCCAGCGGTACCCTGCTCCTGACAAAATGCCTAGAGCATGACCTTGTCATCACCAACACCTTCAACACCCTCGCTCCAAACACTGGCACCTGTTCGACTATGTCATTGTCCGAGCCAGGGATCGCAAGGATGTGCGCATCACCCGCACCATGGCAGGAGTTGATGACTGCTGGACGGACCACCGCCTAATCCATTCCATCATTAACATCAACATAGCCCCAAAGCGACGACGGCAGCAGAAGCAGTGCCGCAAAAAAGTCAATGCCGGGGCACTCAGAGACCCAGCTAAGAGAGCCCTACACAGCCAGCACCTCACTGCTAACCTGGCATCCCTTGACCCCGAGACGCAGAATGCCCACAGCGCTTGGTCTGCCCTCCAGGCCTCCATAACCAATGCCAGCGAGGAGACGCTCGGTCACTCAACCAGAAAACACCATGACTGGTTTGATGAGAATGATCAGGAGATCCAAGAACTAATAGATTGCAAGCGCTGAGCATTTCTGAGCCTAAAACAACCACCCAACTCAGGAGCAGCAAAACAGCATTACAGACGGCTCAAGGCTGAGGTCCAACTAAAAACCCGGGACCTAAAGAATAGATGGTGGGTGGAGAAAGCACAGGAGATTCAGCAGTTGGCCGACAGCCATGATGTGTGAGGATTCTTCACCGCAGTCAAGGCCACCTACTGCCCAAACACCCAAGGGCCCACACCCACTGCTGGCCAAGAACGGGGAGACACTCATCAAGGACACCGAAGCAGTCAGGTCCCACTGGAAGGAGCACTTTGAAAATCTCCTTAACCAAGACTCTGCCTTTGACTCAAGTGTCCTCGAATCCATCCCGCAGCATGCTACCCGCCACCATCTCAGCAAAACTCCAGCCCTGCACGAGGTAGAAAAGGCCATCTGCCAGCTTAAGAACAACAAGGCAATGGGAGCGGATGGAATCCCCGCTGAGACACTAAAGTATGGCGGAGAGGCACTATTTGCACGAATGCATGACCTCATCTCTCTCATCTGGAAGGAGGAGAACATGCCGGGCAATTTAAGAGATGCAGTAATCGTGACCATCTTTAAAAAGAGGGACAAGTTCGACTGCGGCAACTACAGAGGAATCTCCCTGTTATCAGTCACTGGGAAAGTCGGCGCTAGAATCCTCCTCAAGCGTCTTCTCCCTGTGGCTAAGGAGCTCCTCCTGGAGTCACTGTGCGGATTTCATCCTCTACCGGGTAAACGGACATGATTTTTACAACGTGACAGCTGCAGAAAAAATGAAGGGAACAGCACTGTCATGTATGTATGCTTGGTTTTACTAGCCACCAGGTGGCGCCACTGTCAGAGGTCACTGGGCTGTGCGCATGTGTGTGCGGCCCAGGTATAAAAGGCCAGCCATTTTGTAATGTGATCACTTTGGGCCCTAATAAAGTAGAGCCAGGCTTATACCTGTTCGGAGTTTACAGTATTCAGTCTATTGAGTTATTGCATACACAACATTTGACGACGAGGTAACAAGAACCTTCGCACGCAAAAATGAGCACAATTGGAATTCTGGAGCAATTCGTGGAGGGAGAAGATTGGGCAGATTTTGTTGCCCATTTGAACCAGTACTTCGTGGCCAACAAAATGGAGAAAGAGGCAGATGCAATTCGACGCCGGGCGGTCCTCCTCACGGTTTGCGGTCCGAAAATCTAAAGACTCATAAAGAATCTCCTCTCGCCCTTAAGTCCAATGGACAAGGACTATGAAACATTGTGTGCTCTGGTACGTGATCATCTCAAACCAAATGAAGGCATCATCATCTCAAGATATCGATTCTATACACACGTTCGTTCTAAGGGCCAGGATGTATTGGATTTTGTTGTCGACCTAAGACGTCTAGCTGGACCGTGTAAGTTCGAAACTGCATTGGTAGGCATGCTGAGGGACTTCTTTGTAATCAGCATCAACCACGAGGTGATCCTGCGTAAGCTACTGGTGGCGGAGACGTTGGATTTGAGCAAGGCCATCACGATTGCCCAATCATGCATGACGACGGACAAAAGCTTAAAGTAGATATCATTGAAAAATCGGAACTCGGCAAGTACTGTAAACAAGATAGTATCGTCGTTTGGCAGAGCTGCATATGGCAGGGCCTACCCGACTGCGTAGACGAAACCTGTGGCTGCTCAAAGTCCGTCAACGGGAATTAATCCGATATCACCATGTTGGTGTTGTGGGGGAAATCATCAGCATCATCAGTGTCAGTTTAAACAGTATATTTGTAAAGGCTGTTCGAGAGCGGGGCATCTCCAGCGCATGTGTCCGCAGCTGAGCAAGCGTGCTGCGATAGCCCATATGGAGGATGATGACCAGTCTAGCACGGATCCGGATATGCAATCCGAGATACAGAGGAGGAAGTGTATGGACTGTATTCGTTCCTAACAAAGAGCCAACCAATAATGATTAATGTAAAACTGAATGGTGTGCCGGTATCGATGGAATTGGACATGGGTGCGAGTCAATCAATAATGAGCCAGAGGACATCCAACAGGCTGTGAGGCCTAAGCTGAATCCAGTCAATGCCAAGTTGCTTATGTACACTAAAGAACTCATAACAGTGATTGGCAGTGCAGTAATCAAGGTGTCGTATGATGGTGCGGTTCACGATTTACCGTTATGGATTGTTCCAGGCAACAGTCCAACGCTGTTCGGCAGGAACTGGTTAGAAAAAATCAAAGAACTGGAACGAGATCAAAGCATTGTCATCGGAGGAGGATACTCCATGTGCTCAAGTGCATAGCAAGTTCCCCTCGCTGTTTGAACCAGGCATCGGCAATTTCACGGGAGCCAAGGTGCAGATCCACGTGGACTCGGATGCAAGACCCATTCATCATAAAGCTCGGGCAGTTCCGTACATGATGAGGGAGAAGGTCGAAATCGAACTGGACAGACTCCAGCATGAAGGGATCATATCACCGGTCGAATTTATCAAATGGGTCAGCCCCATTGTTCCCGTATTGAAAAGTGATGGCACTGTCAGGATTTGTGGAGCCTACAAGGTTACGATCAACCGAGTTTTGAAACAGAACCAATACCCATAACCGAAGGCTGATGACCTGTTTGCAACGCTAGCCAGGGGGGAAGTCGTTCACAAAACTGGATCTGACGTCGGCCTACATGACACAGGAGCTGGTCGACATGTTGAAGAAACTTACGTGCATCAACACTCATAAAGGACTGTTTATCTACAACAGGTGCCTTTTTGGAATTCACTCGCTGTAGCCATATTTCAGAGGAACTTGGAGAGTCTACTGAAGTCCATCCCCAGAACTGTTGTGGTCACAGGTTGTGACTCCGCCGAACATCTGAACAACCTGGAAGAGGTTCTACATTGTCTGGACAAAGTGGGACTCAGACTGAAACACTCAAAGTGCGTCTTCATGGCACTGGAAGTCGAATTCCTGGGGAGGAAAATTGCTGCTGACGGTATCAGGCCTACGGACTCAAAAACCAAGGCCATCAAAAATGCACCCAAGCCTCAGGATGTGACGGAGCTGCGTTCATTCCTTGGTCTACTCAACTACTTTGGTAATTTCTTACCTAGATTGAGCACCTTATTAGAGCCACTGCACATGCTGCTCAGAAAAGGCAACAACTGGGTTTTGGGTGCGTCTCAAGATAGAGCTTTTGAGAAAGCTACTAATCTGCTTTGCTCTAACAAGCTGCTGGTACATTATGATCCGTGTAAGCATCAAGTATTGGCCTGTGATGCTTCATCATATGGAGTTGGTTGCGTGCTCCAACAAGCTAATGAGTCGGGCAAATTACTACCTGTTGCATATGCTTCACAAAGTTTGTCAAAGGCGGAAAGAGCCTACAGCATGGTAGAGAAAGAAGCACTAGCCTGTGTGTATGGGGTTAAAAAGATGCATCAGTACCTATTTGGTCTTCGGTTTGAACTGGAAACAAAGCCACTCATTTCATTGTTTTCGAAAAACAAAGGTATCAATACTAATGCATCGTTCCACATCCAGAGGTGGGCGCTGACATTATCTGCCTATGATTATGTCATTTGCCATAGACCTGGCACTGAGAATTGTGCCGATGCATTGAACTGTCTGCTGTTGCCCATACCGGAGGTAGAAATGCCACAACCGGCAGACCTACTGTTAGTCATGGAAGCTTTTGAAAATGAAGGAACCCCTGTCACGGTTAAGACCTGGATCAGCCAGGACCTGATATTATCGGTTGTGAAACGTTGTATCCTTAGTGGTGATTGGTCTGCCATACTCAAGCAAATGTGTGAGGAGACCAAACCTTACATCCGTCACAAAGACGAACTATCCATTCAATCAGATTGTGTACTGTGGGATAATCGTGCTGTTATGTCCAAGAAAGGCAGACAGAAATTTGTGCATGATCCCGGTATTGTCATGATGGAAGCCATTGCCAGGTCTCATGTATGGTGGCCTGGAATTGACTCTGATCTGGAATCATGTGTGCATCAGTGCAACACTTGCATGCAGCTTAGTAAAGCACCAGTGGAATCGCTGCTGAGTCTGTGATCATGGCCATCTAAACCATGGTCCAGGATCCACATCGACTTTGCAGGTCCCTTCCTGGGAAAGATGTTCTTAGTTGTGATGGATGCTTATGCCAAGTGGATAGAGTGTACAATCATGTCATCCAGCACATCCACAACTACCATTGAGAGCCTTCGTGTTTGCGACGCATGGACTGCCTGACATCATTGTAAGCGACAACGGATCTTGCTTCACCAGTTTGGAGTTTCAAGAGTTCATGAAACTCAATGGTATCAAACATGTGAGGTCAGCACCATTCAAACCTGTATCCAATGGACAAGCAGAGCGTGCGGTCCAAACCATCAAGCAGAGTATGAAACGTGTAACTCAAGGTTCACTGCAAACTCGCTTGTCACGTACATTGCTTAGTTACAGGACAAGACCCCATACGCTTACCGGGGTCTCTCCTGCTGAATTATTGATGAAGAGAGGTCTCAAGACCAGGCTTTCTCTAGTCCACCCTGACTTGAATAATCGTGTTGAATGCAGACATCAAAGTCAGCCAGGGTATCATGATCACGCTACTGTGTCACGCGACATTTCTATCAATGATCCTGTATATGTACTGAATTATGGTCAAGGTCCCAAATGGATCGACAGTACTGTTACGGCTGAGGAGGGTAACAGAGTGTTTAACGTTAAGCTCAAGAATGGGCAGACATGTAGGAAACATGTCGATCAGATAAAGCTGCGGCACACGGATGAACCAGAACAATCTGAGGAAGACACAATCAGTGACCAACCAACCTATCCTCAGTCATCAGAGGACTCCGCTGTCATCAATGAATCTGGACTTTCAGTCACTGACATGGTCATTGCCACTCCCATCAGATTGGCTAACCAGCCCCCAGTCATAACAGACTCAGAACGCTCACCCAAGGCTGGAGTTGAACTGAGACGTTTAACTCTGGAGCGGAAAGCCCCGGACCATCTCAATTTGTAAAAAGACTGCTACTAATATCTTAAAGAGGGATATTGTCATGTATGTATGCTTGGGTTTACTAGCCACCAGGTGGCGCAACTGTCGAAGGTCATTGGGCTGTGCGCACGTGTGTGCGGTCCAGGTATAAAAGGCCAGCCATCTTGTAATGTGATCACTTTAGGCCCTAATAAAGTAGAACCAGGTTTGTACCTGTTCGGAGTTTACAGTATTCAGTCTGTTGAGTTACTGCATACACAACAAGCACCAATCCATTTACATGGCCTTCTTTGACCTTAGAAAGGCCTTTGTCACTGTCAACCGAGAGGGGCAATAGAGCGTCCTCCTCCGTTTCGACTGCCGCAAAAGTTCGTCACCATCCTCCACCTGCTCCACGACGACATGCAGGCCGTGATCCTGACCAACGGATCCATTACAGACCCAATCCACATCTGGACCGGGGTCAAGCAAGGCTGTGTCATCGCGCCAACCCCCTTCTCAATCTTCCTCGCTGCTCCACCTCACACTCAACAAGCTCCCCTCTGGAGTTGAACTAAACTACAGAATCAGTGGGAACCTATTCAACCTTCCTTGCCTCCAGACCAGATCCAAGACCGTCCCAACCTCTGACATCGAACTACAGTATGCAGATGGCGCATGCGTCTGCGCACATACAGAGTCTGAACTCCAAGTCATCGTCAACATCTTCACTGAGGCGTACGAAAGCATGGGCCTTACACTAAACATCCGTAAGACAAAGGTCCACGACCAGTCTGATCCCACCACACAGCACTAGCCCCCAGTAATCAAGATCCACGGCGCAATCCTGGACAATGTGGACCATTTTCCATACCTCGGGAGCCTATTATCAACAAGGGCAGACATCGACGACGAGTTTCAAACACTGCCTCCAGTGCGCCAGCGCAGCCTTCGGCCGCCTGAGTAGAAGAGTGTTCGAAGATCAGGCCCTCAAATCTGCCACCAAGCTTATGGTCTACAGGGTTGTAGTGATACCTGCCCACCTGTATGGCTCAGAGATGTGGACCATATACAGTAGACACCTCAAATTGCTGGAGAAATACCACCAACGATGGCTCTGCAAGATCCTGCAAATCTCCTGGGAGGACAGACGCACCAACGTTAGCGTTCTCGATCAGGCCAACATTCCCCAGCATCGAAGCACTGACCACACTCGACCAACTCCGCTGGGTGGGCCACATTGTTCGCATGCTTGACACAAGACTCCTAAAGCAAGCGCTCGACTCGGAACTTCTGCACAGCAAGCGAGTCCCAGGTGGGCAGAGGAAACGTTTCAAGGACACCCTCAAAGCCTCCCTGATAAAATGCAACATCTCCACCGACACCTTGGAGTCCCTGGCCAAAGACCGCCCTAAGTGGAGGGAGTACATCCGGGAGGGCGCTGAGCACCTCGCGTCTCATCGTTGAGAGCATGCAGAAACCAAGCGCAGGCAGCAGAAGGAGCGTGCGGTAAACCAGTTCCCACCCACCCTTTCCTTCAATGACTGTATGTCCCACCTGTGACAGAGACTGTAATTCCCATATTGGACTGTTCAGTCACCTAAGAACTCATTTTTAGAGTAAAAGAAAGTCTTCCTCAATTTCGAGGGACTGCATATGATGATAATAAATTGAAGTGAATTGATCTGCACTATAAAAAATGCCATACCATTTAAATAAATTTTTATGTTGTTTCTGGTCAGGTTTTTCTCACAGTATACTGTGATTGTCCAGTTACACATTAAATCAAGTCATCAACCGTAATAATTTCATTCTCATCACTCATTCCACTGGTTCAATTTGCTTTCAAATCCGCTGAACTTACATAAGTTGGAAATCCACCCCTTTACAATTACATTCAAAATTTGCTTAATTTTAATGTTACTGATACAAAAGTCTATGGCCGGAATTTTCCTTACCTTGGCAGGTTCGGTACAGCAGGCCCCAACCACGCTGCTGGCTCCATTCGCTATACAGAATGAACTTACCTTAAAAGGGCCTATTAAGCCCACCCAGCAAATTACCCAGCCCAATTAGATGGAGCGGATCTGGTGACATTATTCATGACACGTTTTCGGCCGGGATCCTTAAAGAGACCCTGGCCATATTACATGCTAAGTTTAATCTAACATCGTGGCTTTTGAAACTTTACTGTAATATAATTAAAGTTATATATGAGTGACAAATAAATTTTTTAATAAAATTATCATTAAGTAATATGACTCCATCTACAGATACAATCAAGAACATAATTTAAAAAGTACATTAATTGTGAAGTTATTGGTGCTTTAGTTTCAAATCAATAGGGCTAGACTTTCGGCACATCATCGCCCATTTAGCGCCCATATAAGCGCTGAGATTCAGGCTATCATCCATATTTGATGAAAAATGTAAACTGGCACCCGATTATAGCCCATTTATCGCTGTCGCAACTTTCAGCATACAGGAATGAGCTGAATCTCCCAGCCTACTTTAAAAAAAAATATGAAGTCATCCTCATGCAAGGCCCAGAATACTGCTTATAATGAAAACTAGCGCCTGATTATCACCCAGATTATCACCGAGCGTTACTTTTGGCATTTCGCCCATACTCAACTAAATGATCGCTCACCCAAAGACGCTCATGAAAAGCTGCACTCATAGAAACATAGAAACATAGAAAATAGGTGCAGGAGCAGGCCATTCAGCCCTTCTAGCCTGCACCGCCATTCAATGAGTTCATGGCTGAACATGCAACTTCAGTACCCCCTTCCTGTTTTCACGCCATACCCCTTGATCCCCCGAGTAGTAAGGACTTCATCTAACTCCCTTTTGAATATATTTAGTGAATTGGCCTCAACTACTTTCTGTGGTAGAGAATTCCACAGGTTCACCACTCTCTGGGTGAAGAAGTTTCTCCTCATCTCGGTCCTAAATGGCTTCCCCCTTATCCTTAGACTGTGACCTCTGGTTCTGGACTTCCCCAACATTGGGAACATTCTTCCTGCATCCAACCTGTCCAAACCCGTCAGAATTTTAAACGTTTCTATGAGGTCCCCTCTCACTCTTCTGAACTCCAGTGAATACAAGCCCAGTTGATCCAGTCTTTCTTGATAGGTCAGTCCCACCATCCCGGGAATCAGTCTGGTGAATCTTCGCTGCACTCCCTCAATAGCAAGAATGTCCTTCCTCAAGTTAGGAGACCAAAACTGTACACAATACTCCAGGTGTGGCCTCACCAAGGCCCTGTACAACTGTAGCAACACCTCCCTGCCCCTGTACTCAAATCCCCTCGCTATGAAGGCCAACATGCCATTTGCTTTCTTAACCGCCTGCTGTACCTGCATGCCAACCTTCAATGACTGATGTACCATGACACCCAGGTCTCGTTGCACCTTCCCTTTTCCTAATCTGTCACCATTCAGATAATAGTCTGTCTCTCTGTTTTTACCACCAAAGTGGATAACCTCACATTTATCCACATTATACTTCATCTGCCACGCATTTGCCCACTCACCTAACCTATCCAAGTCACTCTGCAGCCTCATAGCATCCTCCTCGCAGCTCACACTGCCACCCAACTTAGTGTCATCCGCAAATTTGGAGATACTACATTTAATCCCCTCGTCTAAATCATTAATGTACAATGTAAACAGCTGGGGCCCCAGCACAGAACCCTGCGGTACCCCACTAGTCACTGCCTGCCATTCTGAAAAGTACCCATTTACTCCTACTCTTTGCTTCCTGTCTGACAACCAGTTCTCAATCCACGTCAGCACACTACCCCCAATCCCATGTGCTTTAACTTTGCACATTAATCTCCTGTGTGGGACCTTGTCGAAAGCCTTCTGAAAGTCCAAATATACCACATCAACTGGTACTCCTTTGTCCACTTTATTGGAAACATCCTCAAAAAATTCCAGAAGATTTGTCAAGCATGATCTCCCTTTCACAAATCCATGCTGACTTGGACCTATCATGTCACCATTTTCCAAATGCGCTGCTATGACATCCTTAATAATTGATTCCATCATTTTACCCACTACTGAGGTCAGGCTGCCCGGTCTATAATTCCCTGCTTTCTCTCTCCCTCCTTTTTTAAAAAGTGGGGTTACATTGGCTACCCTCCACTCGATAGGAACTGATCCAGAGTCAATGGAATGTTGGAAAATGACTGTCAATGCATCCGCTATTTCCAAGGCCACCTCCTTAAGTACTCTGGGATGCAGTCCATCAGGCCCTGGGGATTTAACGGCCTTCAATCCCATCAATTTCCCCAACACAATTTCCCGACTAATAAAGATTTCCCTCAGTTCCTCCTCCTTACTAGACCCTCTGACCCCTTTTATATCCGGAAGGTTGTTTGTGTCCTCCTTAGTGAATACTGAACCAAAGTACTTGTTCAGTTGGTCTGCCATTTCTTTGTTCCCCGTTATGACTTCCCCTGATTCTGACTGCAGGGGACCTACGTTTGTCTTTACTAACCTTTTTCTCTTTACATATCTATAGAAACTTTTGCAATCCGCCTTAATGTTCCCTGCAAGCTTCTTCTCGTACTCCATTTTCCCTGCCCTAATCAAACCCTTTGTCCTCCTCTGCTGAGTTCTAAATTTCCCCCAGTCCCCAGGTTCGCTGCTATTTCTGGCCAATTTGTATGCCATTTCCTTGGCTTTAATACTATCCCTGATTTCCCTAGATAGCCACGGTTGAGCCACCTTCCCTTTTTTATTTTTACGCCAGACAGGAATCTACAATTGTTGTAATTCATCCATGCGGTCTCTAAATGTCTGCCAACTAGGCATTATGGACGCCACGGAGGATCTTTAATAAAAGGCTGCTTGAAGTGGTAGGAGGAGAAGTAATTTGTGAGTGATGTTAAGGGCGTTTTTGAATCATGCCAATCATCTAATCACTGTATTTGTTGAGGACAATTTAAGACGACAGATTAGGGCATTTATAGTGATTTATAGTGACGGGACCTGTAATTTCTCAACCAGTATTGATGACTACTCACATGCTGCAGAATAGAGATGGGAGAAGATTCATTGAAGAGCATTATATGCCCAATCAAAGAGGTGACAGACTGCTGAGGAGGAGGAGACGTTACACCGAACGCATTTACGGGGATAAGCGATCATACCTGGACTTGTCCAATAACGCGTTCGTTGGAAGCCTGCGATTCCGAAAGGAAGCCATCAATGAGATATTCCAGCTCATTAAGGAAGATCTGCAGCCTACCAGCACCATCAGGACCGCACTGCCCATTGAGGCTAAGGTTACTGCGGCACTTTCCTTCTACGCATCGGACTCCTTTCAGCCATTTGCAGTATCTCTCAGCGCGCCACACATTGCTGCATTCGACAGGTGACTGAAGCCCTTTACGCACACAGGGTGGACTTTATAAACTTCCCTATGACCAGGGAGGCACAGAGAGAGAGCACACCACAATGAACTCAGCGACGTGCTTAGGGTGGTATTGTAGATTGCCTCCTGAGTGGTCCAGGCATCTGAAGCTGCTTCAGATGTCGTCTTTTCGACGATATTGCATATGGCTATATGGCTTTCGTTGTCGTGCTTTGGAGTTCTCCAGAATAACAAACTTCCCCAAGGTGCAGGGAGCAATAGACGGTACGCACATCGCCCAGTGAGCACCTTTACAGGATGCGAAGGTGTTTCAAAACTGAAAGGGATTCATCTCCCTGAATGTGCAGCTCGTTGTCGACCACAAGCAAATAATCATGGCAGGAAATGCAAATTTTCCATGGGAGCATCCATGATGCGCACATCTTACATGAGAGCATTGTCTTTGACCAGTCATAAAGTCACGGTTGGATGCTGGGGGATAAAGGATATGACCTTGCCAGTTGGCTCATGACCCCTCTGTGTAAGCCCCAGACAAAAGCCAAGAAGCGCTACAATGAAAGCCATATAGCCACATGCAATATCGTCAAAAAGACGAGTTCTGAAGCAGCGCTTCAGATGCCTGGACCACTCAGGAGGCAGCCTACAATACCACCCTTAGCAGGTCGGTGAGTTCATTGTGGTGTGTTGCATGTTGCATAACCTAGCTCTCAGGAGAGGACAACAATTGCCAGATAGTACTGCCGGTCCATCTCAGGAGAGAGGGGAGGCAGAAGAGGAGGACGAGGAGGAGGACAAGGACCTCAGGGAGGACAATCCGCCTGGCATTGAACCCATGCCTCCACACCCTCCCACACCACTGGAAAAGCCCCAGGTAGTTACGCAGCTGCAAAACTGTTGCGTCAGCAACTCATAAATGAACACTTCGTGTGAAGTTATGTTGGTGACAGTTACAGTTGCGTTACGTTCCATCCTTGCCTGGCCTCTCCTGGCTTGGCCATGGCTATCATTTGTATTGATATTTTACTTTACGTTATTAGAAGACACTTCAGAACAATTGTAAAGTTAAATAAAAAATTTTAATATGTTAACAACCGCTTTAACATTATTTTTAACAAACTATATATAACACCCCCCCACTAACCCCCAACAGTGAACAACATTTTTTCAACAATATAACGAGAACACCCTCCCACCATCCCCAACAGTCAACAATCAACAATTTTTAAATTATTATTAACTTGACCCTCCAACTTGACCCCCCCTCATTGTAACTCCCAGTTTCCCACGTAATGCCCTAGTAACGGGACCAAGACATCTTGCAGCAGAGCATCTCAAGGGTTGCTGTTGTTGGGGGGGTGACATCAGCAGAATGACCTCAGTGGATCGAGTAGAAGACGTTTGCGAAGAAACGTCTTCCGAGTCAGAAGGAAGTTCTTCCTCCTGTCTTGCATCTGTCGTGCTGGTTGGTGGTACGCCACCTTGGGGTGCAGTGCCGTATCCCGAAACTATTGCGTGCTGCAAGGCATCGACAGAGTCGGTCGTTTGCCGCATTGCCGCAACCATCTGCCCCATGCCCTCCGATATTCTGGCAGACAGTGTGACAATGTTGCCAGTCAACCCGCCTGGAGGAGCTCTTAACCTAAGGAAAATCATAAGATGTTCTATAAATATATTAAGAATAAGAGGGTAACTAAAGAAAGGGTAGGGCCTATTAGAGACCATGAGGGTAATCTTTGTGTGGAGGCGGAAGATGTTGGTAGGGTTCTTAACGAATACATTGTATCTGTTTTCACAAAGAAAAGGGGCAATGCAGATACTGCTATCAAGGAGAGGTGTGATATTCTGGATGAAATAAATATAGTGAGAGAGGAAGTATTAAGGGGTTTAGCAGCCTTGAAAGTAGATAAGTCCCCAAGCCCGGATGAAATGCATCCCAGGCGAAGTAAAAGAGGAAATAGCAGAGGCCTTGACCATCATTTTCCAGTCCTCTTTGGATCTGGGCATGGTGCCGGAGGATTGGAGGACTGCTAATGTAGTGCCCTAGTTTAAGAAGGGAGAAAGGGATAGGCTGAGTAATTACAGGCCTGTCAGCCTAACTTCAGTCGTAGGAAAATTATTGGAAAAAATCCTGAAAGACAGGATAAATCTGCATTTAGAAAGGCAAGGATTAATTAGGGACAGTCAGCCCGGATTTGATAAGGGAAGATCGTGTTTGACTAACCTGATTGAATTTTTTGAGGAGGTAACCAAGAGGATCGATGATGGTAGTGCGTACGATGTAGTATATATGGACTTTAGCAAGGCTTTTGATAAGGTCCCACATGAAGGTTAAAGCCCATGGGATACAGGGCAAAGTGGCAAGTTGGATCCAAAATTGGCTTGGAGGTAGGAAGCAAAGGGTAATGATTGATGGATGTTTTTGTGACTGGAAGGATGTTTCCAGTGGGGTTCCGCAGGGCTCAGTACTGGGTCCCTTGCTTTTTGTGGTATATATCGATTTAGATTTGAATATAAGGAGTATGATTAAGAAGTTTGCAGACGACACTAAAATTGGCTGTGTGGTTGATAATGAAAAGGAAAGCCAGGGGCTGTAGGAGGATATCAATCTACTGGTCAGGTGGGCAGAGCAGTGGCAAATGGAATTTAATTCAGAGAAGTGTGAGGTGATGCACTTTGGGAGGGCTAAAAAGGAAAGGGTATACACATTAAGCGGCAGGCCACTTAACAATGTAGGTGAATAAAAGGACCTTGGATTACTTGTCCACAGATCCCTGAAAGTAACAGGCCAGGTGGATAAGATAGTTAAGAAGGCTTACAGAATGCTTGCCTTTATTGGCCGAGGCATAGAATACAAGAGCAGGGAGGTCATGCTTAAATTGTATAATACTTTGGTTAGGCCAGTGCTGGAGTACTGCGTGCAGTTTTGGTCGCCATATTATAGGAAGGATATGATTGCACAAGAGAGGGTGCAAAGGAGATTTACGAAGATGTTGCCTGGAATGGATAATCTTAGTTATGAGGACAGATTGGATAGGCTGGGTTTGTTCTCATTGGAACAGAGGAGGTTGAGAGGAGACCTCATTGAGGTGTATAAAATATTGAAGGGCCTGGACATAGTGGATAGTGAGGGTCTATTTCCATTGGTGGAGCGGTCTTTTAAGAGGGGGCATAGTTTTAAGGTGGTTGGTGGAAGGTTTAGAGGGGATTTGAGGGGGTCTTCTTTACGCAAAGGTTGTGGGGATCTGGAACTCACTGCCTGGAAGAGTGGTGGATGCAGAAACCCTCACCACTTTTAAGGGATGGTTGGATGGGCACTTAAAGTGCAGTAACCTACAGGGTTACAGACCTAGAGCTGGTAATTGTGATTAGACTGGATGACGTTTTGTTGGACGGTGCAGATATAATGGTAAGTACTGCAGTGAATGGAGTACAGCCTGGACTCGTTTCGATCGCCTGGATGGGTCGAAGAGGAATTTTCCAGATTTTTTCTCCCTAAATTGGCCTGGGTTTTAATCTGGTTTTTGCCTCTCCCAGGAGATCACATGGCTCCGGTGGGGGTGGAATGTAGAATGTTTCAGTATAAGGGGTGTCGCAGTTGTGTGAGGCAGTCTGGTTTGGCTGTGTCATGGAACTGTAACCTTCATGTAACAACACTGCATACTATATACACCAAAGAAATGCACACTTTGACCACAGGGGGGTGAACTTGTGGGAGACACTCCTAGCCTGGTCTTTCAGGTATAAAAGGGGAAGCTCCACCCACCTTCATCACTTCTTGGTCCTGTGAATAAAGGTTAGGTCACAGCGTGACTTTGTCTGCAGAATGTGCCTCGTGTGAATTTATAGTAGTGTGTAAGGGCACAACATTTGGCGACGAGAAACAGGAATCAACGACCCACGAGAATGGCCACCAGTAGCACAGAGGAACGGTACTGTGTTGGTGAGGACTGGGATGATTTCGTTGAAAGGCTCCAGCAGAGCTTTGTCACGAAGGACTGGCTGGGAGAGGCAGCGGCTGACAAGCGAAGGGGGCATCCACTGACCAGCTATGGACCTAAGACATACGCGCTGATGAAAGACTTGCTCGTACCCGAGAAGCTGGCGGACAAAACCTTTGAGGAGCTCAGCAAACTGATCAGTGAGCACCTCAAACCGGCGAACAATATACACATGGCCCGACATGGATTCTATACACACCGATGTCGGGAAGGACAGAGCATACCGGACTTTGTTGCGGATCTTCGCCGCTTGGCCAGCCTCTGTAAGTTCACAGACGCCTGCAGGGGGGAGATGTTACGGGATTTCTTCATTGAGGGCATTGGGCATGCCGGGATTTTCAGAAAGCTAATTGAGACCAAGGACTTGACCTTGGAAGCAGCGGTGTTGATGGCTCAGACCTTCATGGCAGGGGAGGAGGAAACCAAGTTAATATATGCGCGCAACTCTGCTCCCAACATGGTGATGGAGCAGGGAGTTAACATTGTAAACGCGACTCAGAACCCCGCAGGCAGGCAAGGGCAATTCGACACCACCCAGGCAGTAACAGACTCTAGAGTGGGTCATCAACAGAGACAATGGCAGGTTGAAGGACATTTACATCATCACAAGGTACAATACGTCCCGGGATGGGGCCATTGACACCCAGTGGCCGAGTGCTCAAGAGTAATCAAAGAGACAATCAGAGAGGAATGCCTGGTAACAGCCCTTTTGTTGACAACAATCTCTGCTCATGCTGGAGGTTCCAACAATTTATCTGTAGAATTTGTAACTTCAGTGGACATTTAGCCAGAATTTGCAGGAAGCCCGCAGTGAGGCTAATTTACGAGGTAGATGAACCACAAGAGGGGTCTGCAAGGCAGGGTGATGCTTGGGACACAGCAATGGACACTGAAGTTCAGCCGGTTCAGGTGGCAAACATCCACAGCTCATATACAAAAACGGCACCTATGATGAAAGTTCTATTAAACGGCATCCCGGTACGCATGGAGCTGGACACAGAGGCCAGCCAGTCACTTCTGAGTGTCCAACAATTCGAGAAACTATGGCCACTCAGAGCTAGCAGACCCAAACTAGAATGCATTGACACGCAATTACGGACGTACACCAAAGAGATCATCCCAGTGCTAGGCAGTGCAATGTTGGTGGTCACACATAATGGATTAGAGAACCGGCTG
The DNA here is from genome assembly GCF_044704955.1 of Pristiophorus japonicus. Classification (NCBI taxonomy): domain Eukaryota; kingdom Metazoa; phylum Chordata; class Chondrichthyes; family Pristiophoridae; genus Pristiophorus; species Pristiophorus japonicus. The sequence continues at coordinate 119,816,465 of NC_091989.1, forward strand.
CCACTCTGGATTGTCCCGGGAAATGGTCCCGTGTTTTTGGGGAGTAGCTGGCTAGCCGAGAAAAACTGGAAATGGGGGGATGTGCACGCCATTTCATCTGTGGAGCGAAGTTCATGCTCATAGGTCCTACAGAAATTTAAGTCACTATTTCAACCTGGTGTCGGAACTTTCAAAGGTATCAAAGTTGTGATACGCATCACCCCGGGCACCATAAAGCCAGAGCTGTGCCGTATGTGATGCGGGAGAAAATTGAGAGTGAGTTGGACAGGTTGCTAAGAGAGGGCATAATTTCGCCCGTTTAATTCAGCGACTGGGCAAGCTCCATCGTCCCTGTCCTAAAAACGGATGGCTCGGTCAGGATCTGTGGCGACTACAAAGCCACTATCAACCGAGTGTCACTACAAGACCAATACCCGCTTCCGAGAGCGGAGGGTCTTTTTGCCACGCTGGCAGGCGGCAAACTGCTCACCAAGTTGGACCTCACTTCAGCCTACATGACCCAGGAACTGGCCGAAGAATCCAAGCTACTGACCACGATCACCACGCACAAGGGGCTGTTTGTCTACAACAGGTGTCCATTTGGCATTCGTTCAGCAGCCGCTATCTTTCAAAGAAACATGGAAAGCCTGCTCAAATCCATCCCTGGAACAATCGTATTTCAGGACGACATCCTTATCATGGGTTAAGATACCGAGGAACACCTCCACAACCTGGAGTAGGTGCTACACCGACTGGACCGGGTAGGCCTGCGACTAAAGAAGTCCAAGTGTGTGTTTTTGGCCCCAGAGGTCGATTTTTGGGCAGGAGAGTAGCCGCAGACGGGATCCGGCCTACCGAATCCAAAACGGAGGTGATTCGTCGTGCGCCCAGGACCGGCAACACATCAGAGTTCCGTTCATTTCTGGGACTCTTGAACTATTTCAGGAACTTTCTGCCGAACTTAAGCACATTGGTGGAGCCACTACATGTGCTCCTGCATAAGGGTTGCGATTGGTTTTGGGGGGAATGTCAGGAACGGGCGTTCAATCGGGCGCGGAACCTACTTTGTTCTAATAAGCTATTGACCCTGTACAACCCCTGTAAGAAATTGGTTTTGACATGTGATGCATCATCCTTTGGGGTTGGGTGCGTGTTGCAGCAGAGTAATGATGAGGGCCAACTCCAACCTGTGGCTTATGCCTCCAGGTCGCTCTCCCAAGCAGAAAGGGGATATGGGATGGTTGAAAAGGAAGCATGTGTCTATGGGGTGAAAAAGATGCACCAGTACCTTTTTGGCAGAAAGTTCGAGTTAGAAACGGACCACAAGCCGTTAACATCCCTGTTGTCAGACAGCAAAGCTGTCAATGCCAATGCGTCAGCTCGCATACAGCGATGGGCTCTCATGCTGGCTGCGTATGACTACACCATACGGCACCGGCCAGGCACCCAAAATTGTGCTGACGCGCTCAGCAGGCTTCCACTGGCCACCACTGAGGGGGCAGCGGAGCAAAGCGCTGAGATGGTCATGGCTGGCGATGCTTTTTACAGCGCAGGCTCCCCCATCACAGCCCGCCAGATCAAAATCTGGACCGACAGAGATCTCCTCCTATCCTTGATTAAGAAATGTGTCCTGACTGGGGATTGGGCGCCCCCACACGGAGCATGCCCTGAGGAGGTCAGACCGTTTCACAGACGGATGGATGAGCTCTCCATCCAAACCAAGTGTCTACTATGGGGCAGCCGGGTCGTCATGCCCCGGAAGGCAAGGGAAGCATTCATCAGGGAACTCCACAGCAAGCACCCGGACATCGTGCTGATGTTTGGTGGCCGGGAATTGACTCAGACCTGGAACACTGTGGTTGCAGGTGCTCGACGTGTGCCCAGCTGGGCAATGCCCCCAGGGAGGCCCCACTCAGCCCTTGGCCCTGGCCCACCAGGCCATGGTTACGTATTGACGTAGACTAAGTTCATGGGAAAAATGTTCCTCATTGTTGTTGATGCGTACTCGAAATGGATCGAGTGCATCATATTGAATTCCTGCACGACATCCACCACTGTGGAGAGTCTGCGTGTGGTCTTTGCAACCCACGGCTTGCCAGACATCCTGGTTAGCGACAACGGCCCGTGTTTCACTAGCTATGAATTCCGGGAGTTCATGCCGGGTAATGGCATCAAACATGTCGGAACAGCACCGTTCAAGCCGGCTTCCAATAGCCAGGCGGAACGTGCGGTCCAAATCATAAAACAAGGCATGCTCTGGATTCAAGGACCCTCCCTTCAATGCCGCCTAGCGCGCCTCCTGCTGGCCTATAGGTCCCGACCGCATTCGCTCACGGGAGTCCCGCCCGCGGAACTACTCATGAAACGTACTCTAAAAACTCGGCTGTCCCTCATTCATCCAGTCCCGTCAGACATTGTTGAGGGCAAGCGCCAGTCCCAAAATGAGTGCCATGACCGTAACTCAAAGGGGAGATGTATAGAAATCAATGACCCTGTATTTGTTCTTAATCACGCTTTGGGGCCCAAGTGGCTTGAGAGTATTTAATTGTCAAAGAGGGGAATAGGGTCATAGTGGTCAGACTTAACAATGGACAGATATGCCGCAAGCTTCTGGACCAAGTTAAAAAAAGGTTCAGCATGGACACTGAGGAACCTGAGGAAGATCATGAGATGATGCCCACACCACCGTCAGTGTATGAGCAACAAGAACTTTCAGCAGCATGCACAGTCCCTGCGGCCAGCCCGGACAAGCCAGAATCACCACAGAGGACAGAGACGAATGCCAAGGCTCAACAACCAGAGCCCCAACTGCGGCGCTGCACGAGAGAGCGTCGACCGCCCGAAAGACTTAATCTTTGACCCCACAAGATGTGGGAGGGGAGGTGATGTCATGTATGTAACCTTTATGTAACTGTAACCTTCATGTAACAACACTGCATACTATAGACATCTAAGAAATGCACACCTTGACCATAGGGGGTGAACTTGTGGGAGACACTCCTAGCCTGGTCTTTCAGGTATAAAAGGGGAAGCTCCACCCACCTTCATCACTTCTTGGTCCTGTGACTAAAGGTGCGGTCACAGAGTGACTTTGTCTGCAGAATGTGCCTCGTGTGAATTTATAGTAGTATGTAAGGACACAACAGGCTGGGTGCTCTTTGCCTTTCCATCTTGTTCATAGGTTTATATGTAATCTTTAGGGCTGCTGACCAAGGGCCGTGCGGCTCTCTGTCGGCCGGCGTGGACACGATGGGCTGAAATGGCCTCCTTCTGCGCTGTAAATTTCTATGTTTCTATGTTTCTATGTCGAAGCTCGCCCTTGACATTGACACCGTGTCCTCGTTGACATCTGCCCGTCGCAGCTCGTGCCTACCTCGCCGACTCAACCTCCGTGGGGTCGACATAGACACTGGACGACTCGGAGTGCCCTGCTGCAAGCTGCTTGGCCCCGCTACTTCATCGGTTGAGGATGACGTGGCCACACGTACCACAGATGAGATTTCTGGCTGATCATCCTCCTCCTCGGTTGTATGTTCTTCTTCACATGTGGTGAGCACGACCTGCAGCGGTAGTGGTGATGCTGCAGGGGCCTTCCGTTTAGCCTGGGGTCTGGAAAATATAATTGAGGTTAGTAGAAGAGAAGTGGAGAAATGAGAATGCTTGCGCTGCGCAGGCATATATACAAGGAACAACATTACTGCAATAGATGTGAATGAGAGACGTTATATATGATTAACATGAGAGTACAGAAGAGTACAGAAGCTGCATGCATTACATCATTCATATATTATAATCAAATGGCATTAAATTACTTTAAATTACCACTGGTTTACCACTGCTTTACACATTACTCATGTGGCACAATAACGGGATCTGTACCACCACGGATGACAGAACGATTATGCCTGCCCATTAAGGCTGCGGCACGCTCCTCGAGATCAGTCAGAGGATGCAGGTCAGCAGGCCTTGCTCCGGTCCGCCACTGCTCTGCCTGATTCTTAGATATCTTCCCCTGCAAACGTGACAAGAGCATGGCATCAGCCAACTGACCAGGTACTATTACGGAAACACAACAAATATTGTAATCCACAATTAGTCACCCCACATGCTATTCATCATTAACGTTAACATTATATGCTAATATGGTTTGTATCCAATGGATGCATGGTTATAACATCTACGTTCAGAGAAAATATTTAATAAGATTGTGTTTAGGAACTAATGCTTGACACCAAACATTTTGCGTACAATCTCCAGGAAAGGCCCCATCCACGGGCCGTGCCATTCGCCGCCTGTGGGGAGGGAGGTACGCGGGGGGAGGGGCGGGGTGGCGGAATCAGGACCGCTGGTGAGCTCGGCAATGACAGGACCATAATAGGAGGGGGCACCGTGTCCCTGGGTTGTGCTCGGAGACCTCCATGTGGCCGGATGTCCCAAAGTGTCCCAGGGCAGACAGTGAGCCAGGGCTGCTCTCCCCCAGTCCAGGCTGGTCACTGTGTGATTGACAGCAGCCGGAGAGACTCACACAGTCTGGGCAAATCTGAGCGGCCCCCTCAGTACTCAGTCGTGTCCCATCCACCAACCTAACCAAAAAGGAAACGGTGCCCAAGTTAAAGAGTTGCTCACAGCACAGAAGTAGCGATATAATTTAATAATTCTCCTTCTAAACTAAAGTGGTTGAAATGCCGAGTGTTTGCGGTCTGTCTGTTTCCAGTCATTCCTTTGGCCCCAATTTTCAATCAAAGCATTTAAGTAATAATTAATACTGTCGATTAAGTTTAAGGCATCTCAGCAAAATTAGAGTTAAAGGGCGCAGGTTCTGACCTCAGTCCAAATCTTCGCAGGGAAGCTACCCAAGATTACCCAGCTTAATTACAATCCAGCAGATTTACATTCTAATTAATGAGTCAGTGCATCATTACAATTTTAAATTTAATAATTTAATACTTACTCTTGCCGATGAAACAAGTCTGTTCCAGCGCTTGCGGCACTGGTCTGCCTCACGCCTATCGTGAGCCACAGATGAGACAACAGTGGCGATATCTGCCCATATTCTTTGGTAAATCAGGGGTGGAGGTTTTTCTTGCCCACCCCGAGTTAATTGGCCCCACCAAGTCTCGACCTCATGCACTAAGGGCTCGTTTGCTTCTTCTGAAAAAGCTTTCTCCCACCTTCTCCCTGCAACCACCTCCAGACTCTCTCCCGACTCCTCGTGGGACATCTCTATCTTAGATTTTTCAAAAAATAACTCCTCAAAAAGCTTCCTTCTCTCTCCCTCTCTTTGCCTTCTGAGCACGTGCAGATGACCCCTGACCTCCAGAATCACGGGAAAAGTTCTTTGCCTGAAAAAAAAACTGAGCATGCGCAGAACTGCTGTTGCTATGGACGGCAGCCTTGCACGAATGAATACATCGCTACCACCCATTTCACATCGCTAAGGCTATCGCCCAAATTAAAAAGGCAAAACTTGCAGTTTTTAAAATGGGCGCTATTCCAGCGATCCTGAAAAATAAAAAAAGCATTAAGGCCGGAAATATCACCCATTTTTGGGCGATAGCGATCATAGTGGAAAGTCTATCCCCAAGAGTGATTTAATTGAAGTTTCAAGATATTAAGGGGAACAGATAGGGTAGACAGATAGAAACTAATTCCGCTGGCTGGGGAATCTAGGACTAGGGGACATAGCCTAAAAATTTGAGCTAGGCCTTTCAGGAGTGAAGATTGGAAACACTACTACACGCAAAGGGTTGTAGAAGTTTGGGATTCTCTTCCACAAATGGCAGTTGATGCTGGGTCAATTGTTCATTTTAAATCTGGGATTATAGATTTGTGTTAACCAAAGGTATTAAGGGATATGGGGCAATGGCGGGCATATGGAATTGGGTAACAGATCAGCCATGATCTCCTTGATGGGCAGTGCAGGCTTGAGGGGCTAAATGGCCTATTCCTATATTTCTGTAAGTGTTCAAGGAAAAAGGAACACTTCTTTCCCCCTCTGCACCAAATTTTCAACTGCCCACTCTGTTTACGATGCAATCCATTCACATTAGTATCTGTGCCTTCTTTTATTACACCCTCTGAGCCACACCCAAGTTACAACTGCGCAATCAGCTGCCAGCTCACAGTAATTACCTCCTATTCAGGCAATCACTTACAGCTGTTAACTTCTAAATGTTAAGACGAAATTAAAATTTGACCTACTCACGGACTTTGCAGAGAACCCCACTCTCATCAAATTCACCAGTCAATTTAACAGGTCTCTTTGTTAATCTGTCCCAACTCCAAGCAGACTCTCTTCTCTGCAGCTGCAGCAAACATCAATTTATAATGTTATAAGAACATAAGAAATAGGAGCAGGAGTAGGCCATACGGCCTCTCAAGCCTGTTCCGCCATTTAATACAATCATGGTTGATCGGATCATGGACTCAGGTCCACTTCCCTGCCCGCTCCCCATAACCCCTTATTCCATATCGGTTAAGAAACTGTCTATCTCTGCCTTAAATCTACTCAATGACCCAGCTTCCACAGCTCTCTGAGGCAGCAAGTTCCACAGATTCACAACCCTCTGAGAGAAGAAATTCCTCCTCATCTCAGTTTTAAATCGGTGTTCCCTTATTCTAAGATTATGCCCTCCAGTTCTAGTCTCCCCTATCAGTGGAAACATCCTCTCTGCATTCACCTTGTCAAGCCCCATCATAATCTTATACGTTTCAATAAGATCACCTCTCATTCTTCTGAATTCCAATGAGTAGAGGCCCAACCTACTCAACCTTTCTTCATAAGTCAACTCCCTCATCTCCAGAATCAACCTAGTGAACCTTCTCTGAACTGCCTCCAAAGCAAGTATATCCTTTCTTAAATATGGAAATCAGCAGCATTCCAGATATAGCCTCACCAATACCCTGTATAACTGTAGTAAGACTTTCTTGCTTTTATACTCTATCCCCATTGCAATAAAGGCCAAGATTCCATTGGCCTTCCTAATCACTTGCTGTACCTGCATACTAACCTTTTGTGTTTCATGCATAAGTACCCCCAGGTCCCGCTGTACTGCAGCACTTTGCAATTTTTCTCCATTTAAATAATAACTTGCACTTTGATTTTTTTTCTGCCAAAGTGCATAACCTCACACTTTCCAACATTATACTCCTTCTGCCAAATGTTTGCCCACTCACTTAGCCTGTCTATGTCCTTTTGCAGATTTTTTGTGTCCTCCTCACACATTGCTTTGCCTCCCATCTTTGTATCGTCAGCAAACTTGGCTACATTACACTCAGTCCCTTCTTCCAAGTCGTTAATATAGATTGTAAATAGTTGGGGTCCCAGCATTGATCCCTGCGACACTCCACTAGTTACTGATAGCCAACCCGACAATGAACTATTTATCCTGACTCTCTGTTTTCTGTTAGTTAGCCGATCCTCTATCAATGCTAATATATTACCCCCAATCCTGTGAATTTTTATCTTGTGCAGTAACCTTTTATGTGGCACCTTGTCAAATGCCTTCTAGAAGTTCAAATACGCGACATCCATTGGTTCCCCTTTATCCACCCTTTTCGTTACATTCTCAAAGAATTCCAGCAAATTTGTCAAACATAATTTCCCTTTCATAAATCCCTTTCATAAATCTGCCTGACTGAATAATGTTTTTCCAATTGTCTGCTGCTTCTTTAATAATGGACTCCAACATTTTCCCAACCACAGATGTTAGGCTAACTGGTCTATAGTTTCCTGCTTTTTGTCTGCCTCCTTTTTTAAATAGGGGCATTACATTTGCAGTTTTGCAATCTGCTGGGATCTCCCCAGAATCCAGGGAATGTTGTTAAATTATAACCAATGCATCCACTATCCCTGCTGCTACTTCTCTTAAGACCCTAGGATGCAAGCCATCAGGTCCAGGGGATTTATCCGCCTTTAGTCCCATTATCTTACTGAGTACCACCTCCTTAGTGATTGTGATTGTGTTAAGTTCCTCCCCCCCATAGCCTCTTGACTATCCACTGTCGGAATATTGTTAGTGTCCTCTACCGTAACGACTGATACAAAATATTTGTTCAGAGTTTCTGCCATCTCCATGTCCGCCATTATTAATTCCTGGCCTCGGCCTCTAAGGGACCAATATTTACTTTAGCCACTCTTCCTTTTTCTATACCTATAGAAACATAGAAAATAGGTGCAGGAGTAGGCCATTCGGCCCTTCGAGCCTGCACCGCCATTCAATATGATCATGGCTGATCATTCAACCTCAGTACCCCACTCCAGCCTTCTCTCCATACCCCTTGATCCCTTTAGCAGTAAGGGCCACATCTAACTCCCTTTTGAATATGTACAATGAACTGAACTCAACAACTTTCTGCGGCAGAGAATTCCACGGGTTCACAACTCTCTGGGTGAAAAAGTTTCTCCTCATCTCGGTTCTATATGGCTTACCCCTTATCCTTAGACTGTGTCCCCTGGTTCTGGACTTTCCCATAATCGGGAACATTCTTCCTGCATCTTAACTGTCCAGTCCCTTCAGAATTTTATATGTTTCTATGAGATCCCCTCTCATTCTTCTAAATTCCAGTGAGTATAAGCCTAGCCGATCCAGTTTTTCCTCATATGTCAGTCCTGCCATCCCGGGAATCAGTCTGGTGAATCTTCGGCTACACTCCCTCAATAGCAAACACGTTACTTCTTCAGATTAGGAGACCAAAACTGCACACAATACTCAAGGTGTGGTCTCACCAAAGCCCTGTATAACTGCAGTAAGACCTCCCTGCTCCTATACTCAAAACCCCTCGCTTTGAAGGCCAGCATGCCTCCTGTTGCTATCTGTTTTTATATTTTGTGCTAGTTTACTTTCATAGTCTATCTTCCCTTTCTTAATCATTTTTTTAGTCATTCTTTGCTGGCTTTTAAAATCTTCCCAATCTTCTGTCCTCCCACTAGTTTTGGCCACTTTGTATGCCCTTGTTTTTAATTGGATACCATCCTTTATTTATCGAGTTTGCTACGGATGGCTATCTTTTCTTTTACACCCTTTCCTCCTCACAGGAATATATTTTTCTTGAGAGTTGTGAAATATCTCCTTAACTGTACGCCACTGTTCATCAACTGTCCTACACTTTAATCTATTTTCCCAGACCACTTTAGCCAACTCTGCCCTCATACCTTTGCAATCTCCTTTATTTAAGCTTAATATGCTGGTTTGAGATCCTACTTTCTCACCCTCCATCTGAATTTGAAATTCAACCATGCTATAATCATTCATTCCAAGGGAATCATTTACTAGGAGATTGTTTATTAATCCTGTCTCATTACACAGGACCAGATCTAAGATAGCCTGCCCCCTAGTTGGTTCCATTACATACTGCTCAATGTTGGTGGAGAAATGACGGGAACCACTGAAGACCTCACAAAGAAGTTAGACTCATCTGTGATCAGACAAGAGCCACTCAGAGAGCTAACCGAGCGATTAGACACAGTGAGGCATTCGCTTTACAAATTAAGTTGTAAGGCAAAATTGACAAGTCAAGGCTCACAGGCAATTCTGCGCCATGGGAACTTCAGAGGAAAAGTTCAGGCATGTTGTGTTGGGGCAGAAGTAGCACTATTCTGCATCTAACCTGCACTATACCCAAGAGTGCCACATAGTCCTTCATTGGACAACTAGCATGTACAGTAGACACCTCAAGTCGCTGGAGAAATACCACCAACGATATCTCCGCAAGATCCTACAAATCCTCTGGGAGGACAGGCGCACCAACATTAGCATCCTCCTCCCCAGCATTGAAGCACTGACCACACTTGATCAGCTCCGCTGGGCAGGCCACATAGTTCGCATGCCAGACATGAGACTCCCAAAGCAAGTGCTCTACTTGGAACTCGTCCACGGCAAACGAGCCAAAGGTGGGCAGCAGAAACTTTACAAGGAACTTACCCTCAAAGCCTCCCTGATAAAGTGCGACATCCCCACTGACACCTGGGGGTCCCTGGCCAAAGACTGCCCTAAGTGGATGAAGTGCATCCAGGAGGGCGCTGAGCTCCTCGAGTCTCGTCGCTGAGAGCATGCAGAAATCAAGCGCAGGCAGCGGAAGGAGCGTACGGCAAACCAGACTCCCCACCCACCCTTTCCTTCAACCACTGTCTGTCCCACCTGTGACAGAGACTGTAGTTCTCGTATTGGACTCTACAGCCACCTAAGAACTCATGCTAAGAGTGGAAGCAAGTCTTCCTCAATTCCGAGGGACTGCCTATGATGATGATGATGATGAACATAAAAACACAGTTCCAAAGGCCACCAAAAGCAAAGCTTACTCCTGATAGTTTAACCATTAGGGAATAACAATAACATAAAAAGCAAAATACTGTGGATGCTGAAAATCTGAAAATACTGGAAATACTCAACAGATCAGGCAGCATCTGTGGAAAAAGAAACAGAATTAATGTTTCAGATCGATGACCCTTCATCAGAACTTTAAAATGTTAGAGATGAACAGTTTTTAAACACTTGCAGAGCCAAGGTAATGAGGGACCATATGAAAGAAAAGGGAGAGTTCTGTGAAAGGTTGGAGGGCAGGAGTGGTTAAATGACAAAAGAGATGATGGTGCAAGGCATAAGAGGTGATAATGGTCCAAATAAATAAACAAAAGATTGGTCCAGAGGAGTTACAGGAGAATAGCAGAGGGGCAGGGAAATCTGGAGAGGGATGCTGTGGTCTGGTAATGTCATCATTCATTCATTCATAGGCAGTCCCTCGAAATCCAGGGAGACTTGCTTCCACTCTAAGAGTGAGTTCTTAGGTGACTGAACAGTCCAATATGGGAATTAGTCTATTCTGTTCAGAATAACTCCACAAGACTGTATGCTGTAAGCTCAAACTGATGCAACCTTAGTCTCTTTAATCAAACTCCAGAGTGAAGAAACAGCATGACAGACAACCTTTTATACTTGTTTGCATGAGGTGTGCAGGTGATCCTTGGGTATCCAACAGGTACGCCCCCTGGTGGCAAGTCTTACACTATTATAAAGTTTCCATATATAACATCACTCCCCTCAAAGTCTTGGATACAAGTTATTTAAAAGTTGAGGTGATCCGGGGCTCTTCGTTCCTGGGTTTATCGCCTGAGTTGAAGTCCTGGCATGGGTGAGTTGGTCGGATCACTGCTGCACTGCAGTGTAGCTGGTCTGATCGGACTGTCGGGCATGGTGGGTTCATCCTCGTGATTGACAGCAAGGTCGATTGCTGGTTTGGTGTGTGTTGGTGGATCAATGATGGTAATGTCCTCTTCAAACTGTTCTTGGTTGTCAGGGAATCGCAGTTTGGTCTGATCCAAATGTTTTCTGCACGTTTGTCCATTCAGAAGTTTGACAACAAACACTCTGTTCCCCTCCTTGGCTAAAACAGTGCCAGAAACCCATTTGGGACCTTGACCGTAATTAGGAAGAAATACAGGGTCATGCCTCAATGACCTCAATGTCATGCGATACAGCCGCGCGATCGTGGTACATATTATGCTGGTGACACCGGGTTTCTACATGATCATTGAGATCCAGGTGGACGAAGGAGAGCCTGGTTTTGAGTGCTCTCTGCATGTACAATTCTGCCGGGGGGACCCCGGTAAGCAAGTGGGGTCACATCCGGTAGCTGAGCAGAACCTGAGATAACCGGGTCTGCAGGGAATCGTCAGTCACGTGTTTCAAGCTCTGCTTGATAGTTTGGACTGACCATTCCGCTTGACCATTGGATGCGGGCTTAAACGGGGCAGACCTGACATGTTTGATGCCATTGCAGGTCATGACCTCGTTGAATTCCAAGCTGGTGAAACATGGTCCATTGTCACTAACAAGGACGTTGGGCAAACCATGGGTGGCGAACATGCCCCGGAGGCTTTCAATGGTGGCAGTGGACGTACATGATATTATTACACATTCAATCCATTTAGAGTAAGCGTCCACTGCTCCGAGGAACATCTTTCCTAGAAAGGGGCCTAGAAAGCGAAATCTACGTGGACCCTGGACCACGGTTTGGAGGGCCATGACCACAGACTCAGTGGAGCCTCCCTTGGTGCATTGCTCAACTGTGAGCAAGTGTTACATTGGTGTACGCATGACTCCAATTCTGAGTCAATGCCGGGCCACCAAACATGCGACCTGGCAATAGCCTTCATCATGATTATGCCTGGGTGGGTACTTGTAGGTCACGTATAAACGTTTCCCTGCCTTTTTTTGGCAAAACCAGGCGATTCCCCCATAGGAGACAATTCGATTGGATGGACATTTCATCCTTCCGTCGGTAAATGGCTTAATTTCATCTTGCATTTCCCCGGGAACAGCCGACCAGCTCCCATTAAGGATGCAGTTTTTTACTAGTGATAGCACAGGGACCTGGCTAGGTCCTGATCTGGCGAGCCATGACGGGTGACCCCTCGCTCTTAAAAAAATCCATTACAAAAAGCAAGTCTGCGGGTTGTGCCATTTCCACCCCAGTGGTAGGCAATGGTAGCCAACTGAGGACATCAGCACAGTTCTCAGTGCCTGGTCTGTGGCGGATTACATAGTCATATGCAGATAATGTTAGTGCCCATCTTTGGATGCGGGACAACGCATTGATGTTAATACATTTTCTTTCTGAAAACAGCGAAGTGAGTGGTTTGTGGTCGGTTTCGAGCTCGAACTGGAGTCCAAATAGGTATTGGTGCATTTTCTTAATCCCGTATATGCATGCTAATGCTTCTTTCTCAATCATACAGTAGGCTCTTTCAGCCTTAGATAAAATTCTGGACGCATATGCAACCAGTTGCCTGACACGTTGGCTTGCTGTAACACACAACCGACCCCGTACGAAGATGCATCACAAGCTAGAACTAAACGTTTACACGGGTCATACAATACAAGCAACTTGTTAGAACATAGCAGGTTTCTGGCCTTATCAAAGGCTGTCTCTTGAGATTTACCCCAAACTCAGTCGTCACCCTTATGTAGCAATAAATGCAAAGGTTCCAGCAAAGTGCTCAACCTGGGTAGAAAGTTACCAAAATAGTTGAGGAGTCCCAGGAACGAATGCAGCTCCATCACATTCTATGGTCTGGGTGCATTCTTGATGGCCTCCGTCTTGGAGTCCGTGGGTTTGATGCCGTCTGCTGCAATCTTTCTCCCCAGAAATTTGACCTCTGGCGCCAGGAAAACACACTTGGAGCATTTCAGCCTGAGTCCCACTCTGTCCAGTCGCTTTAGATCCTCTTCCAAGTTGTGCAAGTGTTCGGTGGTGTTGCCATCAGTGATCAAGATGTCATCTTGGAACACCACTGAGCATTGAACCAATTTCAGCAGACTCTCCATGTTCCTCTGGAAGATGGCCACCACCGAGCAAATCCCAAAGGGGCATCTGTGATACACGAACAGTTCTTTGACGGTTCAGCCAGCTCCTGTGTCATGTAAGCGGAGGTTAGGTCTTGCTTGGTGAATGACTTTCCCCCTGCTAGCGTTGCGAATAAGTCCTCCGCTTTGGGTAATGGGTACTGGTCCTGTAACGAGACTCGGTTGATTGTCACCTTGTAGTCCCTGCAGATTCTGACCATCCCATCGCTCTTTAGTACCAGCTCGATTGGACTGGCCCACTCATTGAACTCGACTGGCGATATGATTACCTCTCGTTGAAGTCTCTCCAGCTCGATTTCGACTTTCTCTCGCATCATATATGGGAATGCTCGGGCCTTGTGATGAACAGGCCATGCCCGAGGAACAAGATGGATCTGCACTTTGGCACCTGTGAAGTTGCCGATGCCTGGCTCAAATAACGGCAGGAATTTGTTTTGCACGGGGCATCATCCGCCGAGTATAGTGCTTTGATGTCGTTCCAGTCCCATTGGATCTTGCCTATCCAGCTCCTGCCGAACAGCGTTGGGCCATTGCCTGGTACAATCCATAATGGTAAATCATGCACTCTTCCTTCATACGATACTTTCACTGCCGCACTGCCGATAACAGGTATGAGTTCTTTGGTGTAAGTGCACAGCGTAATGTGAATCGGGCTCAGTTTTGGCCTCTGTGCCTTGTTACTCCACAGTTTCTCAAAAGCCTTCTGGCTCATAATCGATTGACACCCCCATGTCCAATTCCATGGAGACTGGAATGCCGTTAAGTTTGACTTTTAACATTATCGAGGGCTTTTGGTGGTGAAGGTGTGTACCCCATACACTTCCTTCTCATCTTCTGGTTGAGTTGCCTCTCCTGCTCGTTCAGCATGATCCGCGCTGGATCGGTCGCTCTCTGCTGACTTTGCCACGTGGTGTGTCCGAGGTCGCTTGCACATTCGCTGGAGGTGCTCCATTGTTCCACAGCCCTTGCACACGTAGTGCTTGAATCGACATTGATGGGCTCTGTGACTGCCCCTGCAGCGCCAGCATGGTGTTAATGGATTCACATTAGCACTCCCCAGCGGCCTCGGAGTCACCCTGGACCTGGCCTCTGCGGTCGTGTGAGCCCTGCCATGTACAGTCCTGCCTGCTGAAGATATTATTTTAAGCACAGTGCTTGCCGGTGAGCTTCGATTCTGTGAAGATATCTGTTTCGTGTTGTCACTCGTGGATGTGAAGGCTTGGGCTATCGCGATGGCCCTGCTCAGATCCAGGGATTCGGTAGACAGCAGTTTGCGAAGGATGACCTCGTGGCCAATCCCAAGCCCGAAAATGTCCCGCAATATTTCCCCCAAGGATCCTGCAAAGTCGCACTGCCCCGCAAGGCGCCTTAGGTCGGCAACAAAACTCGCCACGTTCTGGCCCTCAGAACGACGGTGCACCTAATAATGGTAGCTGGCCATCAGGATGCTCACCTTTGTCTTGAGGTGTTCCTTAGCCAGCGTACACAGCTCTGCATAAGATTTGTCCATTAGTTTGAGGAGGCCATATTTAAGGAGGCCATATACCGATGACTCACATTCTTGGTGTCCCTGTGAAGGTAGGGGTGGGGAGTGTTGGGCAGGGGATAAAGGGCGCAGGGGTGGTGGGAGCGCGGGGGCGTCGATGGACTAGAGCAAATATGAGGAAAATCGCCCTGCGCTTGATCTCTGTTTCAGCCATGTCCAATTCGTTGGCCACAAAGTCCTGGTCGAGGCGGTTAAACAAAGGCTTCCCAATCATCACCATCAAAATATCTCTCAAGAATATCAACAGCAGCATAACCGCGTGAAAGTTCGTGATCTGTTACTCGTCGCCAATTATTATGTTCAGAATAACTCCACAAGACTGTATGCTGTAAGCTCAAACTGATGCGACCTTAGTCTCTTTAATCAAACTCCAGAGTGTAGAAGCAGCATGTCAGGCAACCTTTTCTACTTGCTTGCACGAGGTATGCAGGTGACCCTTGGGTCTCTAACAGGTGCACCCCCTGGTGGCATGTCTTACACTATTATAAAGTCTCTGTCACAGGTGGGACAGACAGTCATTGAAGGAAAGGGTGGGTGGGACTGGTTTGCCGCTCCTTCCGCTGCCTGCGCTTGGTTTCTGCATGCTCTCGGCGATGAGACTCGAGGTGCTCAGCGCCCTCCCAGATGCACTTCCTCTACTTAGGGCGATCTTTGGTCAGGGACTCCCAGGTATCAGTGGGGATGTTGCATTTTATCAAGGAGGCTTTGAGGATGTCCTTGAAACGTTTCCTCTGCCCATCTTGGGCTCGCTTGCCATGTAGGAGTTCCGAGTAGAGCGCTTGCTTTGGGAGTCTTGTGTCAGGCATGCGAACAATGTGGCCCACCCAGCGGAGTTGGTCGAGTGTGGACAGTGCTTCGATGCTGGGGATGTTGGCCTGATCGAGGACGCTAACATTGGTGCATCTGTCCTCCCAGGGGATTTGCAGGATCTTGCGGAGACATCGTTGGCGGTATTTCTCCAGCGATTTGAGGTGTCTACTGTATATGGTCCACATCTCTGAGCCATACAGGAGGGCGGGTATCACTACAGCCCTATAGACCATGAGCTTGGTGGCAGATTTGAGGGCCTGATCTTCGAACACTCTTTTCCTCAGGCGGCTGAACACTGTGCTGGCGCACTGGAGAATGTGGAAGATGCAAGGCAGGTAGAGCCCCAGGGTTGCAGACCACCCCACTGGTCAAGTACCGATAGAATATCAGTAGCTATCATCCTCATAAGACAGGGTTTTTTGCAAAAGCTCCAGATCCTCTCTCAATAAGTAGTTAACTGATTACATATTCCTCCAATGACACAGGCATTATGAATAATGCTTTTGGCTTTTTCTCACAATAGCTGACTCACACATGTGTCTGAGGAGGCAATCAAACCATTTGTCCTTTGAGAGGACTGTCTATGAGCAATCAGTATAAACAGAGACAAGACTTTGTTATTATCAAACTCCATTCCAGTCAGTGAGGTGCATATTTGCTCTAGTCCATCCACGGCCCCGCGCTCCCACCGCCCCTGCGCCCTTTATCCCCTGCCCAACACTCCCCACCCCTACCTTCACAGGAACACCAAGAATGTGATCTGCAGACTTAAGTGAAGCAGGAATGAAATATTTGTGGATGTTGTTAATGATTGTTTTCGTATTCAGCATGTTAGCAAAAATGCTACGGTAAATCATTTTCTAGATTTAGTCTTAGCAGTGACCCTGTGATGATCTCCAATGTGGGGTCCATCTGGGAAATAGTGATCAATTATCAGATTATCAGATTCTCAGATTTCAGTTGATTAGGCTCTGTTGCAGATAATTTAATGATAGTAATAGATTTTAAAGAGAGCTAAATTTTCAAGAGTGAGGAAGAATTTGGGAAATGTTATTTGTAAGATGCTGCTAGGTAGGAATAACTGTATTGCAAAAAAAAAGGCGTTCTTTTCACTCATGCTCATGCACGAGGAAACCGTATATGTGTGTCAGATTAAATGGAAGGGTTTTGGTAAAGGGCAGCCCACATGGCTGAATAGAGTTGTTTTTTTAGCTGTTGTATCCAGGAATTAATGGCTGGCAAGAATCTTTGGCTTAAGATATGAATTCAGTTTCAGGATTTTTAAGGATTAATTCTCAACGTGCGAAGCAGATGAATGTCATTGAGACAAACAATTGGTACATTGATGAGCTCACCCAGGAGTTAATGAGCCAGCACTGAAACTGTAAAATGAAAAGGAAAAGCTGCAAATGCTGGAAATCTGAAATGAAAACCAGAAATGCTAGAAATACACAGCATTTGAATCATCATCTGTAGAGAAAAGACAGGTTATGATGTTTTGGGTGTGTATCCTTCAACGGATTGATTGTGAGTCTAATAAAGGGCTCACAAAAACATGTCATGACCTACATACAGGTTAAATTAATATCTTAATTTGGTTTTCCACCCTGCCCCATACCCTCAGCGGTGTGCTAAGTGTGAATTACTTCTATATTTCACCAGGATAAGATTGTGATGAAAATGTTGAACTGGAAAGTTGCAGTCTACATTAAGGGCATGGGTGTGCTAAAGCGTTATTTCATTTTTGGCAGGATTCAAAAATTGGGCCCATAATTCCACTGATCTCCAACGCCATCTTTTTCACTCACATTAGCGACTACAGGAAAATATTCTTTCACGTTGGCCAGATTAGGCTGATTCATAAAACCCAGGAGCAGTTTTTCATCAATTCACATTGAATGTGGGTTTCTTTGAGAATTTACTTCTAGATCTTTTGTTCAATTTGTATCATTATCATGTGTTGTGAGACTTCAATCTCCAAGTTCCTCTGTATCATCTAGTGCAGAGGAAACTATCAGGAATCCATGTCTGAGCTTTCTGTTGTATAGCACATTGGATTACCATATATTATTGTCTCTAAGAACTGTTAGAAATCAGGGATGCCTAAAAATGGATAAAACTGTTACGAATGTATAAAACAGATAGGAATGCTGTGTTTAAATCGTTGTTTTGAACTGGAGACGAATTGTCTATTGAAGATGCTCAGAAATGCCAATGTCTTGGTACCCTGTAGAGATGTTATAGTATTTTGCACTATGACAACCATTAACTGTGGTTTTCAAGTTAAAGCTTCAGTTTGTTTATGCATCTTGAAGACAATTTGAATAGAAAAGGCTTAGAATTGATGGAAATTGTGTTAACATAATCATGTTGCGATGGTGTAAAAGAGATAACGAACAGTTTTCTGGTTTGGCCTCTGGGATCAAAGAGAGGATCAGGAAGAGAGATTTCCACAGGAAGAGATCCTGGGTTAGTGTAAACAGACTGACATATGGCCAAAATCAGAAGACATGTTTAAGGCGGGTTCTTGAAACAAGGATCGAGACAAATAACTGGAAGTCTTATTGGATATTAAGGTTTTAGGCAACCCTCTATAGGTCAAAAGGTCTTGTTAATATTCAAGTTCAGGCCCATCCCTAAAAATCATCCATCATAGGCAGTCCCTCGAAATCAAGGAAGACTTGCTTCCATTCTAAAAGTGAGTTCTCAGGTGACTATACAGTCCAATACAGGAATTACAGCCTCTATCACAGGCAGTCGTTGAAGGAAAGGTGGGTGGGAGTCTGGTTTGCCGCACGCTCCTTCTGCTGTCTGCGCTTGGTTTCTGCATGCTCTCGCCGATGAGGCTCGAAGTGCTCAGCGCCCTACCGGATGCTCTTCCTCCACTTAGGGCAGTCTTGGGCCAGGGATTCCCAGGTGTCAGTGGGGATGTTGCATTTAATCAAGGAGGCTTTGAGGATGTCCTTGAAACGTTTCCTCTGCCCACTTGGGGTTCGCTTGCCTGGTATGATTTCCGAGTAGAGTGCTTGCTTTGGGAGTCTTGTGTCGGGCATGCGAACGATGTGGCCCACCCAACGGAGCTGGTTGAGTGTGGTCAATGCTTCGATGCTGGGGATGTTGGCCTGATCGAGAACACTGATTTTGGTGCATCTATCCTCCAAGTGCATTTACAGGATCTTGCAGAGGCAGCGCTGGTGGTATTTCTCCAGCGCTTTGAGGTGTGCACTGTATATGGTCCACGTCTTTGAGCCATATAGAAGGGTGGGTATCACTGTTGCCCTGTAGACCATAAGCTTGGTGGCAGATTTGAGGCCCTCGTCTTCAAACATTCTTTTCCTCAGACAACTGAAGGCTGTGCTGGCACACTGGAGGTGGTGTTGAACCTCATCGTCGATGTCTGCCCTTGCTGATAGTAGGCTCCCGAGGTATGGAAAATTGTTCATTTTGTCCAAGGCCGTGCCGTGGATTTTGATGACCGGGGGGGCAGTGCTTGTGGTGGGGTCAGGTTGGTGGAGGACCTTTGTCTTAATCTAAAAGGAGGTTAAAGTGACCTCCTGGAAGCTTGTAGTCAGAGACGGTGTGAGGGGAGAGCGGAACAGGAGTTTAGCTGGTCAAACACTTTTCGAGAGTGATCCCATGCTTTACCGAAGGAAGCTCTAGATGAGAGAAAGAGTTATTAAACCAGAGAACTGCTATGTGCGCCAGCCGTTTGTCTGATCAGAATCGGTATCAACTACCTGTTACGGTTGTATGTTTTTGCTAAATAACTAATGTGTTATATTCCGTCTTAAACTCTTATTAAACACAATGTGCCCCTCAACGCCCGATTGCCTGCTGAGAAGAACCGCTAATGTTTAGAGAGTAACGCTGGCAAGAATTTCCATTTTTATGTTTAAAGTAATTAAAACGAATCGCCCGACGAGAAAATGGGCATTGCACCTTCATTGTCAGCGGTTAAGTGGAAAGTTAGTAACATGGGCGATCCTTACTGGAATGGACGGTAAGTATTTAAAATTTAGTCTGAGGCTGCGATTTGGCCTCGGGAGGAGGGGAAAACTTTTTTTTAAAACTTCAATTAAAAAAAAATAAAAACATAAAAAGCATTCCCAAGACACTTTTATACCTAATCGCCATTTTAAAATATAAAAAAAAACAAAGAACCTTTAACTTACCTTTCTTTGCAGAGTACTCACCTACTGCCCTGTTTAAGCAGCTTTTACAGAGTGATTCTCTTAGCGATCTGGACGTCGGCGGTTGAGGCCTGTCATGTATGTAACCTCTATGTAACACTACTGCAATACTGTATATACTTAAACAATGCACACCTTGACCACAGGGGGTGAACTTGTGGGAGACACTCCTTAACTGGTCATCCAGGTATATAAAGGGAGGTCCCACACAGGATCATCACTTCTTGGTCCTGTGAATAAAGGTTCAGGTCACAGAGTGACCTTGTCCATAGAATGTGCCTCGTGTGGATTTTGTGCCATTGAGTAAGGACTTTACAAGGCCAAACTTAAATCCTGGCGGTTTTTCTCGGCATTGCATGTTGGCGGTTGGGTCCCGGCGGGCGCATTCAGATGTAGGCGATACAATGAAAAAAGTTAGGAGGAAACTTTCGTCGGGTGGGAAAAACAGCTGTACCGCCGAGAAAATCGCTGAGAAATGATCGGAAAATCTAGCCCAATATATCCAACAGATTGGTTTTACAATCAATCCTGATTATTAAAGTGAATAGAGATAGCCTTAACCAGGCATATTTCTCACAGAACATATGTATTCCTTGATGAAAAAAGACCGAGGTCCATCTAGTTCGCTTTCTACCATCCTGGAAGTTGCATGATACAATGATAATGGAGTTGTTAACTAATCATTGCAATCAATCTCTATCAATTAGTCTACAAATGACCAGACATGGGGTGAGGAAAACCCCAACAGTGGAGAGCTTTGGGAACTACAGGTCTAAAGTCACCTGTTCCTCCCTAGCATGCTACACTTAACACATGTTATGTCTCAAATTACTCATATACTGTATTCCAAAATAGTATTTTCTGAAATAAATCTATCTAATTTGCAAGATAGACTTTCCGCTAGAAAATAATGAGATGAATAATTAACAAATTGTAGCTACCAAATTAAGAATGGAATGTTACCTTCAAAGGGCTAATTCTGCTGATGGACTATATTAGAATCAGATTTTTCTGTACTTTGTCCTCCTTTGTTCTAGGTTTTATCCTTTAATACTGCTGGTCAAAGGCAACCTAAGAATTGAAATGGTTATGAATGCTTACATTGCCCATAGACTCTCATCCCCATTCACCCTCCTCATCTGTCAGGTGAGCTGCTTCAGGCCTCAAATACTCCATAACTGGCCATTATGAGATATGCGACCATGGGACCTCTTCCTCTGATTTTCCTCCCTCCTGTGAAGTTGTACCTGTTCACGGCGGAATGATTGAGACTGTGATAAACAAATCTGCATTTTAATAGTCCTTGGGATAATACATTGAAACCAGAATGCAGCTCTCATTGTCCCTATTCATGACGGCATTGGCAACAGAACTTCATTCTGTCACTGTGAGATAATTCTGTGCAACCTGTCTGTGCTTGATATTATGGCAATTTAACGAAAATAAATGGCGGGAAATTATACACTTGTGGCGTTCTGGCACATTTTGATTGCACAGCTATGGCAGGGTTTCTGAAGCACCCTGCTGTCATCATCATCATAGGCAGTCCCTCGGAATTGAGGAAGACTTGCTTCCACTCCTGAAGTGAGTTCTTTGGTGGCTGAACAGTCCAATACGAGAGCTACAGACTCTGTCACAGGTGGGACAGATAGTCGTTGAGGGAAGGGGTGGGTGGGACTGGTTTGCCGCACGCTCTTTCCGCTGTCTGCGCTTGATTTCTGCATGCTCTCGGCGTTGAGACTCGAGGTGCTCAAATAACAAATGAATGAATAACAGAGTCAACCTTTACATTTATCTGATTAAAAAATGAAGACAGGTAGATACAGATTTTCAGGTCAAATCTCATTGCTGTTTGGGAGTCCTTGCTGTGCACAAATATCTATCCTTGGCCCCCTCCTATTTTTCAACAACATGCTGCCCCTCGGCAACATCATCCAAAAACACGGCGCCAGTCCACTGGCGACACCCAGCTCTATCTCACCACCACTTCTCTCGACCCATCCACTGTCTCTAAATTGTCAGACTGCATGTCCGACATCCAGTACTGGATGAACAGAAATTTCTTCTAACTAAATTTTGGGAAGACCGAAGTCATTGTTTTTTGTCCCCTCCACAAATTCCGTTCCATAGCCACCAACTCCATCTCTCTCCCTGGCAACTGTCTAAGGCTGAGCCCCAAGATGAGCTTGCGACCACATATCTGCGACATCACTGAGACCGCCTATTTCCACCTCCGAAACATCGCTTGACTCCGCACCTGCCTCAGCTCATCTGCTGCTGAAACCCTTATCCATGCCCTCCCTATCTCTGTAATCTCCTCCACAACCCTCCAATATATCTGTGCTCCTCTATTTCTGTCCTCATGAGCATCCCCGATTTTAATCACTCCACCATTGGCGGCCGTACCTTTAGCTGCCAAGGCCCTAAGCTCTAGAACTCCCTCCCTAAACCTCTCTGCCTTTCTTCCTCTCTTTTCTCCTTTAAGATGCACCTTAAAACCTGCTTCTCTGCCCTAATATCTCCTTATGTGGCTCAGTGTCAAATTTTGTTTGATAACGCTCCTGTGAAATGCCTTGGGACATTTTACCACATTAAAGGCGCTATATAAATGCAAGTCATTTCTGAAAAAATTTGGGATGTCTTGAAATTGTGAAGGGTGCCATATCCACACAGGTTCTTTCTTTCTAAGTTGGTTTTACAAATAGCTCTCTATATACCTTTTTATAGCAGTAAGATATAACACAAATAGACATTTTAAAACACTTATAACTAGTTGCATGAGACAGCATCACAGGCATTTATAGAACAGAGTAATATTCTGTGGTGTGGCATGGAATGTTGGTGCTGGTAATACATTACTTTTTTGGACAATTCCCTACTTGGCAAGTTTGTAAGCTCTCAAAAGTCAATAGGGGGAAATATTAAGCAGAGACCACAGCTTCCCACAAGGATAAAAAATCAAAAGTATAAGTTTCCCTCAGCCACTCTTATACATCTCCTGGAGGGAGCTTGCAGACCTGCATTTGCAGAGATCTGGGAACGGTGCCAGTCCGTCCTGTTATCTGAAAGTTGATGTGTGGCTTGTGGAGGGTGGAGGCTGAAGAGGGAAAGATAAATAAATGTAAAACAAGGTTTTTTTAAAAAAGAGCTAGCTGTCCTGTGCTGCTTTAGCTAGCCTCATCTGCAGCAGCTGCAGGTGCTTTAATTGGTTGCATCGCTTCTAGGGAAGAGAATTTTTGGCAAGGTTCCTGTTTCTGATCCCTATACCAGTGCCCAGCTGTGGACACTGGATAAGGATAGGACCTGGCTTGGCATATCATATCCTCCACAGTCAAATAACTGGCTAGCTCTCATTGTGAGAGCTCATATAATTAATAACCACTTTGAAAAGGCACTTGTGCAATTTGTACCAGTGAGTGAGTGAATGCCTTCACAAGAAAAGGGGTCGGAAAGAAAATCAAAGGAAAGAAAAACAACAACATTCTTTAAGTTTCATTTTTTAAAACTTGTTTTAAGTTTATTTATTTTTCCTTTTTCAGCCTCCACCCTCCACAAGCCACACATCATCCTTCAGATAACGTGATGGACTGGCACCGTTCCCAGGTCTCTGCAAATGCAGTTCTGCAAGCTCTCTCCAGGAGATGTACAAGAGTGGCCGAGTGAGACATATACTTTTGATATTTCCTCCTTGTGGGAAACGATGTTGGGGAGGGTTTAAACTAGCTTGGCAGGAGGATGGGAACGTGAGTGTAGATTCAGAAAGGAGAGAGGCAAAGTTGGAAATGGAAGGCAGTAAATTAGTAAGTGAGTTTTGAATACAGAGGAAACAAAGGCTAGAAAATAGACAACGAAAGGGGTTGGCAGTGCTTAATGGTATATACTTCAATGCAAGGAGTCTAGTAAATAAGGCAGATGAGCTGAGGGCAGAGAGAGACACGTGGAAGTATGATATCATAGTTATTACTGAAACATGGCTGAAAGAAGGGTAGGAATGGCCTCTCAACTTTCCTGGTTACAGGGTTTTCAGACGAGTTGGAGAGCGGCATAAAAAAGGAGGGGGTTGCAATATTGGTTAAAGAAACAGTTACAGCTGTGAGGAGGGACGATGTGTTAGAAGGATTAAATGAAGCCATATGGGTTGAACTGAAGAACAAAACAGGGGCATTCACACTGCTGGGAGTGTACGATATTAGTACAAAAACATCAGGGCACTAATAGTAGGGGATTTCAACTAACTTAATATTAACTGGGATAGCATCAGTGTAAGAGGTATAGAGGGCGCAGAATTCTTAAAATGCATTCAGGAGAACAAAATAGTCAGGGTTCAGAGCAAATATGTTCCCACTAAGAAAAAGGATGGGACTCCCAAATCTAGAGCCCCCTGGATGTCAAGAGGCATACAGGGTAGGATAAGGCAAAAAAAGGGAAGCTTATATCAGTTACCGAGAGCTAAATACTGCAGAAAGCCGAGAAGAGAATAGAAAGCGCAGGGGTGAAATTAAAAAGGAAATTAGGAAAGCAAAGAGAGGGCATGAAAAAATATCAGAGTGATTATCTGCAAGAGCATTTTTGTGTCCTTCTGCGCATGCTTGCGGTCGACCCCGCCCCTTATGCGCATGCGCGATGTCACCGAGGTCCAGCTGCTCATGCGCAGTACCCCACAGTTGCAGCTGCAGTGTGCCAGGCTTTCCTCAGCTCTGCGGGAGAAGGCCCCTCAGTGGATCTATGGCGAGAACAGAGGATTGAAAGGGAGATCGGAGAGAGAGAGGGAGACCAGGGAGAGAGAGAGGGGGAGGTTGGTGAGAGAGAGAGAGAGGGGGTTGTTGGAGAGAGAGACATAGAGGTCGGAGTGAGAGAGGGGGGTCAGAGTGAGAGAGAGAGGGGGGGGGTCGGAGAGAGGAGGGGGTCACAGAGAGAGTGGAGGGGGGATAGTGAGAAAGTGAGAGGGAGGGGGTCGGAGAGAGGGGAGAGAGAGAGAGCAATCGGAGAGAGAGAGAGTGGGGGGGTTGGAGAGAGAGAGAGAGAGAGAGAGAGAGAAAGACAGGTGTCGGAGAGGGACAGGCGGATCAGAGAGAGAGAGGGAGTTCGGAGAGAGAAAGAGAGAGACATGGGTCAGAGAGAGAGAGGGAGGGGGGTTCAGAGAGAGAAAGAGAGAGGGGGTCAAAGAGAGGAGAGAGGGGGGGTTCAGAGAGAGAGGGGTGTCGGAGAGAGAGAAGAGTGGATAGAGAGAGAAAGAGAGAGAGACAGGGGTCGGAGAGAGAGAGAGAGGGGTTGGAGAGAGGGAGAGGGGGGGATACGGAGAGAGAAGGGGGGAGTCGGGGGGAGATAGAAAGAGGGGGATCAGAGAGAGAGACAGAGATTGGAGAGAGAAAGAGGGAGCGGGGTCAGAGAGAGAGAGAGGGGGAGTCGGAGAGAGAGAGTGGGGTTGGAGAGAGGGGGATAGAGAGCTCTATGGTGGGGGGGCAGAAGGTCAGGAACTTGTTGGGGGGGTGAAAGTCATGAATCTGTGGGGGAAGAACTAGGGCAGGGGGAGAAGGTTAGGGACTTGGATGGGGGCAGTGGGGGAAGAAGGTCAGGAACTTGGGTGGTGAGGGATGATTAGGTCAGGAACTTGGGCTGGGGCGGGGGGAATAGATCAGGAACTTGGGCTGGGGGGCGAGGAATCAGGTCAGGAACTTGGGCTGGGGAGGCATTACTAGGTCAGAAACTTGGGCTGAGGGGATGTTAGGTCAGGAACTTGGGCTGGGGGGATTACTAGGTCAGAAACTTAGGCTGGGGGGTTTAGGTCAGGAACTTGGGTTGGGGGGATGAGGGATTAGATCATGAATTTGGGTGAGGGGGGTGGGGCAGGAACTTGTTTGAGGGGTGGGAGAACGTCTTAACCTGTGAGAGTGAGCTCTATTCTGTCTGGAGTCCGCAGTCAGAATGGCTCGAATTACACTTTGCAAAGTCACTGATTACCGTAGGCAGGGCGGTTCTAATTATACATTCCAGAGAAACTGTTGGGGGGTGCCAGGACCGCCCTCCGGGAGCTGCCTGTCTTTTACAGGGAACTCATCAGGGTCTGGAACAAAGTCTCCACCAAGCGCAGCTCTCCGCCGGCTGGAGTGGCGGCCGTCCTGCAGGAACCGCTGCTCGGGAATCCGTACCTCCACGGCCGAGGCTTTATGTGGCGGTCGGAAGAGAGGGCTGTGGCTGGTGAGGTGACCAGGGTCAGGGACCTGCTCGATGGCGGAGGAGCGGGCTGGATGGCGCCAGACACGCTGGCGCGGCGCCTAAATTCTGCCAACGTCCGCCACGCGGCCGATGCCATCGAGTCGCTAAAAACAGCTCTGGGCCCTGACTCTGTTAGGTGCATCGAGGAGGCTCAAGCACGTGGGGAGATCCCGTCCGAACTGACCCCCGTCCGGACGGAATTCCTCATCGGCGCCAAACCCCGGAACCTCCCTCGGGGGCCGGCGCCTCACAACTTGAGCCGCCTCCGGGAAATCCCCTCCGTGCCTTTCAGTTCTGCGCGGAGGGGTTTCCTGTACGGGCTGCTCCTGCACACCCTCAACTTTGCCATCCTCGCCGGCCGTCCGGACACGCCATGGCGTACCATCTTGCCGTCCGGAGGAGGCGGGGGTCCCCGATGGAGGGCACTCTACGCAGGGGTCCTCCCACTATTCATCGGGGACTTGGCCTGGAGGGTGGTGCACGGAGCAGTGCCGTGCAACAAATTTTTAAGCCGGTTCACGGACTCCCAGGCCGCCTGCAATTTCTGCGGTCTGGAGGAGTCCGTGTTCCATGTTTTTATTGAATGCACGAGGTTGCAGCCCCTGTTCCACTATTTGAAGGGGCTGCTCCTGAAATTCTGGCTGCACTTCAGTCCCACTCTCCTGATCTTTGGGCACCCTGTGCGGAGGGGAGCGGGTAGGTCCGAAGGCCTCCTCGTAGGACTGCTCCTGGGCACGGCCAAGGGTGCCATCAGCCGGTCCAGGCAGCGGGCGGTCGAGGGGGTCGTTCAACCTGACTGCCTGCCTCTCTTCCGCTCTTACATCCGGTCCAGGGTGTCCTTGGAGATGGAGCACGCGGTGTCCACCGGTACGCTCGCGGCCTTCCGCGAGAGGTGGGCACCGGAGGGACTGGAGTGCATCATCACGCCCGGCAACCAAATTTTAATTTGATTTTACGTTTTAAAGTTTAATTTGTTTTAATTGCCGGTGCTTTTAGTGTCCCCCTCTCCTTTTATAGGGGGCACTGGAAAAAGGAAAAATTTGATTTTAGTGCCCCAAAAAAAAAACCACAAAAAAAATAAATAAAAAAGGGGCCTTGTAAATGTCTTGTGTGTGTCATCCAGGTCGGGTGGCACGGATACATGTTTTATGTTTTTGCAGTTTAACTCAAAAGAGTTTCCAGAGAAACTGCTGGGTGTATCTTATCCTCCAAGGGGATGAAGCAGCAATCAATCATGTGATCAAGAGGACCCAATCAGAGCGTTAGATGTTACAAATAAGCGTGTCCAAAAAATATTGGCAAGTAAAATCTAGGAAAACCCAAAGATGTTTTATAAATACATAAAGAGCAGGAGGATAACTAAAGAAATAGTAGAGCCTATTAGAGATCAAAAAGGAATGGAAGGCATAGGTATGGTTCTTAATGATAACTAAAGAGAGGGATGATACAGATATTGCAGTTAAGGAGGAGGAGTGTGAAATAATTGATGAGATAAACATAGTGAGAAAGGACGTACTAAGGGGTTTAGCACCTTTGAAAGTAGATCACCAAGCCCAGATGAAATGTATCCCAGGCTGTTAAGAGAAGCAAGGGAGGAAATAGCAGAGGCTCTGACCATCATTTTCCAATCCTCTCTGGCTACTGGTGTAGTACTGGAGGACTGCTAATGTTGTACTGTTGTTTAAAAAGGGAGATAGGGATAGGCCGAGTAATTACAGGCCATTCAGACTAATCTCGGTGGTAGGCAAATTATTGGAACAAATTCTGAAGGACAGTATTAATCGTCATTTAGAAAGGCACAGATTACTCAAGGACAGTCAGAATGGATTTGTTTAGGGAAGGCCATGTCTGACTTCCTTGATTGAATTTTTGAAGATATAACAAGGAGGGTTGATGATGGTAGCATGTCTGATGTAGTCCAAATGGATTTTTAGCATGGCTTCTAACATGGCAGACTGGTCAGAAAAATAAAAGCCCCTGGGATCCAAGTGAAAGTGGCAAGTAGGATCCAAAATTGGCTCAGTGGCAAGAAGCAATGGGTGTTTTTTGTGACTTAAAAGCTGTTTCCAGTGGGGTTAGCAGGGCTCAGTACTAAGTCCCTTGCTTTATGTGGTATATATCAATGATTTAGGCTTCAATATAGGGAGCATGATTAATAAATTTACAGATGATACAAAAATTGGCCGTGTGATTGATAGTAAGAAAGAAATTTGTAGACGGCAGGAAAATTTCAATGGACTGGTCAGGTGGGCAGAAAAGTGACAAATGGAATTCAATCTGGAGAAGTGTGAGGTAATGCATTTGGGGAGGGCTAACAAGGCAAGGGAATACACAATAAATGGTAGGATACTGAGATGTGTAGATGAACAATGGGACCTTGGAATGCATGTCCACAGATCCCTGAAGGTAGTAGGACTGGTAGATAAGGTGATTAAGAAGGCATATGGTATCCTTTCCTTTATT
Source organism: Pristiophorus japonicus (assembly GCF_044704955.1). NCBI lineage: Eukaryota > Metazoa > Chordata > Chondrichthyes > Pristiophoridae > Pristiophorus > Pristiophorus japonicus. The sequence continues at coordinate 119,845,033 of NC_091989.1, forward strand.
AGCTGAGGCATAGAATTTAAGAGCAGGGAGGTTATGCTTGAACTACATAAAACACTAGTTAGGCCACAGCTACTGCACACAGTTCTGGTCAGCACATTACAGGAACGATGTGATTGCACTGGCGAGGATACAGAGGAGATTTATGAGGCTGTTGCCAGGACTGGAGAATTTTAGCTATGAGGAAAGATTGGATAGGCTGGGGTCGTTTGCTTTGTAACAGAGGAGGCTGAAAGGAGACTTGATTGAGGTGTATAAAATTATGGGGGGCCTAGATAGAGTGGATAGGAAGGTCCTATTTCCCCTAGCAGAGAGATCAATAACCAGGGGGCATAGATTTAAAGTAATTAGTAAAAGGATTAGAGGGGATTTGAGGAGAACTTTTTTTTACCTAGATGGTGGTGAGGGTCTGGAACTCATTGCCTGAAAGTGTGGTAAAGGCAGAAACCCTCATCGCATTTAAAACATACTTGGCTATGCACTTGAAGTGCTGTAATCTACTAGCCAGGGCAATTATTTGGTCTGGAGGGCCACTTAACAAATTTTGGTGTGCTGTTGAGGGCCACACACCAATCGCGAAGTCCCATGTAGGTCAGTCACCAGCTCCCGCCGCTGGAAGAGATTTTTACTTTCCCAAATTATTTGCAGAATCTTTGACTCCTACTTTGAAGTCTAGCAGCAATATCAAGCAGTTACCAAATGGCAAATCTATATTTGTCTGGAGTACATGATCCCATTTAAATTTTACTTGAACATTTTTTTTTAGATTCCTGTTATCATTTCAAAATATGTAATGTTTTGGTTTACAATTTCTCAGAGCAGAAAGTTAAAAAAAAATTCTCTCCTTTTTGCAATTTTTCTCTGTCTTTGCATGAGCTGACTTTATCAAGGGCCCCTTCCTCACTCTGCTATAACAAAACTCCAGTAACTAGGCTATGGACCAAGAACTGGAACGTGGGATCAGGTTGGATAGCTCTTTTTTGGCTGGCATGGACGTGATGGACTGAATGTGCTGTAAATTTCTATGATTCTATGATTCTAAATCTGAGATATTTCATAATTGTGTATAAATTTAATAGAAAAGGAATTAACACCCAAAATTTCTCATTTGATGAAATGTTAAGTTACTGGGATAATTGGAGCTTTCAAGACTGAGTTAGATTTTCTATTAGATAAGAGAATCAAGGATTATACAGCTAATGTGGGTAAATGGAGTTGAGATCAGTCATGATCTAAATTGACTGATGGAACAGGCCAGAGGGAATGGTATGGGGCTTGTGGAGGGTGGAGATTGAAGAGGGAAAGACAAATACATTTAAAATGAAATTTTAATTAGCTATCCTGTGCTGCTTTAGCTAACCTTGTCTGCAGCAGTTAGCAGAGGTGCCATAATTGGTTGCATCGCTTGTAGGGCAGAGAATTTTGTAGTCCTGTTCCTATGTTCTTCTATTACTAGCTTGCTTAGAATTATGATTTCAACACACATTAAAAACACTGCATTCTCACGGTAGATAGTGCAAGAACAATTGAATGGGGGCGGGGGAGGGGGAAGACCAGTAAAAAGAAACAAGTCACTTCTAAACAATGCATGTAATAGTGGTGACACAAGAGCGGTGTGTTGGAAAGCTACTTTTGGTTGTTCGAACTGCTGGAAATATGTAGAGGTATGAACAACAGGGTATAATTCATTGTTGGATTATGTCATAACGAACATTTCAATAAGTTATATTTTCTCTTTTCTTGGCTATTTCCTGCTCTGTCCACAATTATGATGCAGCGTTTTTAATGTATGATAAAGCATGTAATCACTTGCATTTAAAATTGGAATGTTATAGCTCCCTCCCCTCTCACCCATCCTATATGTATTTATGCCACATTTCTTCGAAAGAAAATATTTTTTCAGGTTGCTAATCAAAGACACTTTACTCAGCTGATGTCTGAGTGATTCTTAACTAGGTCACTGGTCGCAGAATGGTATCTGTTTGGAGCAGCATGGAGGCCCTGGGAGCAGCGTGGAGGTCCTGGGAGCAGCGTGGAGGCATACTACTTCAGGGAGCAGCGCGAGCTGGTGCAGGAGGGTGATGACAGCGAAGAGTGACGTCATCAAGGTCCAGGTCGGTGATTGGAGCATGGGCAGGTACAGCAGGAGCAGCGAGATCGGGGCGAAGGAGTGGCGAGAGACTATAGTGGGTTGTGATCGGGATCCAGGGGAGGCATGAGTTCGGGGCCAGGGGCCCAGGGGCAGCACGGGCCAGCCCATACTGCGATATATGTGCTCACTAGGTCCGTGCAGCAGAGCTGGTTTCCAGTCAACTTGGGTAATCCTTGTCACTGGAGCATGACCTAGCCCTGTCGAGCCCGTGTGGTGGCTGGTGTGCAACGGCCACCACACGTAAAAAAAAATCCATGCACAGGCATCTTCCACTCTTCAGTATGTAGTTCGGGTCCTTCATTGAAACACCTGTGAACTCATCCTTTTTTGGCGTGGAAGCAAGTTATCCTCGTTTCGAGGGACTGCCTATGATGATGAGGTATCTGTTTAATGCGATACTCAGTGACAGACCTGAGTTACACCGCTGGCTGAGTGACAGAGGAGCTCTACACTTGCATGTGCAGAGTCCCCTTTCCAGTGACTATTTAAAATATTTATATATTATGAGCATGGGCAGAAGCATCGGCTTTCTCCCTGAGGCACTTTTAAATGCAACTTCACGCCAGTTTACAGCTATACTGTCGTCACTGTGAATCCCAAACAATCTGAGCCTACCTACAGGAGGTAACATCGTATTTTTCATTAAAGTGCATTTGGAAGTTAGGTCATTGACCTGATTCTTATTTATGCATTGATGCACACCATAAGCTGTATCATACCAATCTGAAAGTAGCATTATAATTGCAGTCTGTGGTGTCACAACGGAAATTGTTAGATTATATGATCTCCATTAAATTTGTGTATTTGATCAAACACTTTGGAATTAGCCCCAGTTTACTAACATTTGGGAAGTTCTACATGTATCCACTGTCGACACTGTGTGACGATTTCTAAAACTGAATTTCGCGAAGTTTACTCATTTGCTGAGGTTCTGACATATTGTAAGTTACTTTATACTTGCAGATACGTATTGAGGGTCCTATTTAGGTGTGTATATTTTGGCAGCATTAGGTGTTGAGGGCTGACAGAAGTATGGTATTTTCATGGAAGGGAGAGGGGTATAAGAATGTGCACAACAGGTGCGTCGGGGAATTCACTGGATGTGAGGTTTGCGTAGGGTACAGTCTCTGTGGGTGTTGAGATAGGCAGGAGTCACCCACTGCCTACATCAATAATCAGACACTCCGGCCTAGAAATTCTTGTCGTTTGTGCCTCCCGTTTGGGGCTCTAATGGAGCACAATCGACTCTTTGTCCAGGCGCAGCATCACTAATAACTCCTGCTAAATATCGCGGGAGTTTAGTGGCAGCAGTAACCCATAACGCCTCGCTCCGCTGGCGATGATGAAGTCATCACCATGCGCAGCGTCCTGTTATCACCCTGGAACAAAAATTGGGTATCACCACCTGAATCTGTCGCTGGCAACTCCCAGCGCAGCTTCAGGGGATGATATCCAATTTTTGATGCCAGTGACAGATTCAGGGGATGTGAACTGGGTTACAGGGCGCTCACGGGTGATACTTAAAGGGGAGGTTTCGGCAAATTTTAAAAAACTCTGCCAACTTTCTTCTGCTTGGATCACAGGGTCCGTGCCGTGATTGGTTGTCCTGGCACTCTGCTTGAGTTGGCATGGCACCCCCTCGCCCCGGTGGTCTAGGGAGGCCTGTTTCTTTACTACAGAGTTTGCAACTTGGGCCCGTCCCTTTAATGAAGGGAAAAGCCCCTCTTACATAGCAGCGCTACGCGGTCCAGTGCACAGCGCTGCGCCACGCTCCTGACCCATCCGCCGCACTACCGCCCCAGAAAGGAAGTGGAGCTCGTTATTTTGCGTTTTACTTCCTTTCAGGGGTGGCAACCCAAATTTTCGAGCCGGGGGGGTGGGCGGGGCGGAGGACGGACTTCTGCGCCTGCCACAAATGTCCTGCCTCCCGGTTGTTACCGCCCCCAAATGGGTTGCAACGGAATTTCACCCCCTACGGGTCTAAAGATGATTCCAGAGATCCTTCAACTGTGAAGACGGTTATATTGCCTAACAGTTTTATTGTTCAAATTGTCAGATTGAGTTTTGAAACAAGACCTGACAAACAGAATGAGCTGGCTAAAATGAATGTCCTTTTTGCAATTGTACATTGACTCTTTGATAATGATAATACCACTTTATAATATATTGAATTAACCTTTGAAAGAAATGGATACATGAATGATTACAGTAATCTGATCGTTATGATGAAATAATAAGACACGAGAGGCTTGAGTAATTTACATTGGCCACCTGAACCCTGAATTAGTTTCACAAATCATTCTTTCAGTAATAACTACTGTAAATTGTATGCACTGACCATATCAAATTGTGGACCATTTTAATGCTGACAACAAGTCTTTAAAACCACAGAAACAAATAGTGAAGGTTAATCCAAACACCACCTGTTCATTGTGACCACATCAAGTGCGGAAGTGAACCTTGAAAAAGATATAAAGACAGAAAATGTTGGAAATACTCAGCAGGTCAGACACATCTGTGGAGAGAGAAGCAGAGATAACGTTTCAGGTTGATGACCCTTCATCAGGACTAGAAAAAGTTAGAGATGTAACAGATATTTAAGCAAATGTAGAGGCAGGGAAAGGGGGAAAGGGAGGAAAGAACAAAAGGGAAGGTCTGTAATAGGGTGGAAGGCAGAAGAGATTAAGAGACAAAAAGGATGATCTTGCAAGGCAAAATGAAATAGTAATGGGACAAGTTAAGAAATAAAAGATGAGTCTAGATCGGGTGTAAGTGGCAGAATCATCAACAGCTTCTGTGGGAAAGAGAAAAAAACAGAAACAAAGAAAAAAAATAGGGGCAGAGGTTATGGCTTCAAATTGTTGAACTCAATGTTGAGTCCAGAAGGCTATAAAGTGCCTAAACAAAATATGGGGTGCTGTTGCTCGAGCTTGCATTGAGCTTCATTGCAACAGTGTAAGAAGCCGAGGATGGAGAGATCAGAGTGGGAGTGGAGTGGAGAATTAAAGTGACAGGTGACCGGAAGCTCAGGGTTATGCTTACGGACTGAATGGAGATGTTCTACAAAACGGTCACCCAATCTGTGTTTGGTCTCTCCAATGTAGAGGAGATCACATCGTGAGCAACTAATATAATTTCTTAACTGATAACGGATTAAGGGGAGCGGGCAAGGAAGTGGACCCGAGTCCATGATCGGATCAGCCATGATCGTATTAAATGGTGGAGCAGGCTCAAGGGGCCGTATGGCCTACTCCTGCTCCTATTTCTTATGTAGTATACTAAATTGAAAGAAGTACAACTATCCAGTGCCCCAAATACTTCTTCCAAGTAAATCACTGTTTCACCTGGAAGGAGTGTTTGGGGCCCTGGACAGTAGGAAGGAAGGAGCAAAATGGGCAGGTGTTGCACCTCCTGCGCTTGCACGGGAAGGGGATTGGGTGCTAGGGGTGATTGAGGAGTGGACCAGGGTGTCGCGGAGGGAGTGGTCTCTTTGGAATGCTGAAAGGGGAGCAGAGGGGAAGATGTGTTTGGTCGTGGGATCAAGCTGGAGGTGGCGGAAATAGCAGCGGTCTGGGAGGGAAGGGATGGAGTGAGAGCAGAAGTGCGGGAAATAGAACGGACACAGTTGAGGGCCATATCAACCATGGTAGAAAGGAATCCTCGGTTGAGGAAAACATATCGGAAGCACTAGTATGGAAGTTGGCATCATCATAACAGATGCGACAGAGACAGAGAAACTGGGAGAATGGAATTGAGTCCTTACAGGAAGCGGGGTGGAAGTGGGAGTCAGTGGGCTGATAGTGAATGTTTATCATGAGTATTTCCAACATTAGTTTTGTTTTGTCATCATCACATGGTATTAATATCCTTTTGCAAATGTTATCAGCACATAATAAATGCTGTTAATTGTCACCAGCAAAATATGAATCCAAAGTGGAATAAGAACCTACAAAACAACACTATGTATTATATACAGGATCAAAGAGAGATGACAGTGAATTAACAGACTTTATTTCATTTCAACGTCACTTAGTTACAGCAAATCTTGAGTGGTTTATTAACATTAGAGGCACTGTCAGTTTGAATTAAACTCACTGGCAGCAATTGGTTATTTTTAAATTATATATATTTAATTTATTGCTGTTGCTGGCATGGTAGAAATAACTTCCATTTATGTAGCACCTTATCATGTGCTTAGCCCATCCCAAAGCAGTTTGCAACCAATGATGAGCACATGGGGAATTAAGAGGCAGTACGTGTGGATAAACGGATAATAAAGCTGATTGTTATGGTTATATTGAAGGTATATGGCACTGTGTGAAACATACAATTCCCAAGTAATCAATTACAGATTATTTCACAGTAAACCTACAGTAATTATGTCACAACCATTAATCCTTCAGTGTGAGCATTATCATGTAACAATTACTGCCATCAACACTGTAAATCATTGAAATAAAAACATACAATGCTAGTAATGCACAGCAGGTCAGACTACATCTGTAAAGAGAAAAGGCAGGTTCCGACACTTCAGGTGGATGCCTTTTTTCTGAACAGCAATAACGCTATCACAAATAAGAGAGTTAGCAATGAAGGTCAACAGGATGAAAGAGACCAACAAAATTCACCAGAGAAGAACAGGACTTCTTCAAAACTGACATTCCTGAAAGAAGTGTCAATAATTTCCAGCATTTGCATTTAATTTTAAAAAATTGTACTTAAAGCTATAGTTGGCATAAATCGAACCATGAAACTCATAATTTAAAAAATACTTCTCCCTCTATCTCTCCCTCACTATTCCATATATAATATAATTAAAGGGACCAGAAGATGGTTATAAACTGTTTGAACTTTGTTTCAGGTATGTTACCTGAATTATTGATAAGAATGTTTTGTGGACACCAACAGGTATCTATTATTCTACATACATCATAGGGCGATTGAGATCATTGTTTACAATTTTCAAATGCAAATAACTCTTTAATTGTACCCTACAAGGTGCTCACAATACAGATTAAGTAATGCACTATTACAATATTTGGGAACCATGAGATCCAGACAGCGCCACATAAATATTTTAATTATTGTGGGTTCCAGAAAATGTTCTGATGCTCATCTTAACGTATCAGATGGGCATTTATATAATGGTGGCAATTCTTAACCTCTATTTTAATAAAATTGGTACATTCTTGTGAATTCCATGATAGCTTTCTGTCGTGAATCCATTATAAATGGATCTTCCAGTTTTCAATCAAAATTCAAATATTTTAACTACAGGTATTAGCATTGTGCTTTAGCGAAATTGTTGTGTACATTAAATAAATGACAGATGATGTTTCATGTTTTGTGAAATAATGTGCAGATCTAAATTAAAGAATAGAGCTGTAACTCAGAAAAATGTCCCAAGGCGCTTTTCAAAGATGTAAAATGGACGCAGAGCCAAGGGAGATATTAGAAGGGGTGACCAAAACCTTTGTCAGGGGTGGGTTTTAAGGAGAGTCTTAAATGAGGAAAGACAGGTGGAGAGGTTTAGGGAGGGAATATCGACACCAGTCTAACCTAGCTGATATTTTTGAATATTTAAGTATTGTTTTATCTTTTTGCTCATTCATGTTTATATTTTTATAATCCTATTAAAAAACACTAAAAATTCAAAAAAGTAAAAATCTTATTAAACCAATTTACAAAGTGTAACCATGAGAGGATTTATTGGATTTGTATGGTTATTGTTGTACAGTAACTTCATGGGGAGGGCAATATACAAAATTATGTGGAGCTACTAAATTTATAGCATCATTATAATGAAACAAAAACATTGATTCATAACATATATATTCAATAGGAAATGATCGCGTCATTGTTGTAATATACTTGGTTTCCTTATGTGAGGTCGTATGAGATAGATACTCGTGTCGAAAATGAATTCTTTTCGGTATCCTGTTGCTTCACTACTAATGTTAATTTTATTGTAACTGCAACATGCAGAATGCACCTCAAGTCCGTTCTGTCTTGTGAAACAATCAACCACGGATGCCGTTCATCTGGGACGTACACACAAATTAAGCAAGTGGTGTCACTATTATATATATTTATAAAAAAATGCGTAACATCACATCTCAAATGTCACACGAAAAAAAGTCATAACATCCCGCGCAAACACGGGACATGATCCTTTTTATTTTGTTTGTCTGTTTTTCCTCCCACCCCCCTCCCGCGGGTCGGGGTGGCTGCAAAGTGTCAGTGTAAAAACAGTCACATGCCGTGTTTCTTCCTGATGACCGACATGGACAGTAACTTCTCCTTGTTCCTCAGTTCCTCCCGCAGGATCGCCTCGCTGACTTTCAGCTGCCGGATGGTGCCTTTCATCTCCTTGATCTTCACCTCCATCAGGGCGATAATGTCCTTCTGCTCGTTGAGCTTCCTCAGCAGCTCCTCGGAGGTGGTGGTGGAGGAGAGCGAGTAGGAGTGATCCAGGCACTCGGGAGCCTCGGGGCGAGCGGCGGCGGTGGCGGCGGCACCACCTCCGGCGGCGGCGGCGGCGGCAGCAGCAGCAGCGGCCGGGAGAGATGGCGAGGAGGAGGAGGAGGAAGAGGAGAAGAAGAAAGGTCCGGACAGGTCGATGGGCTTGACGTCCTCGGAGCCGGCGACCGGCAGCTTCTTGCGGGACCTCCGGATCTTGCGCTCGTTGACCCCTCTCAGCGGGAAGATGGTGGGCACGTTGATGGAGTAGGTCTTCCTGCCGCCCGGGAAGTGCGCGCTGCACACCCGGTGGCCGGTGGTGGGGTAGAAGGTGCTGAAGCAACCCGTTACCCCGGTGCGGGAGATGTTCTGCAGCCACACCCGGCGCTGCTCCTCGTCCTTGGGGAAAGTGTAGAAGCGCAGGTCGCGGTCCCGGTGCGAGTTGTTGTAGCAGCCGGGCACGCAGCAGGTGAAACCCGGCATCTTCCCGCCGCGATCCCCGGGGCCGCCACTGCCGCCTCACTCGCCGCCCCAGTGGGGTCTTTCCCCCCCGCCCCTTGCACTTTCTCCACTCCCCTGTTTGGCGATGGGTTTTTTCTCCCCCCACCCCCCCCCCCACTTTTCAATTTATTTATTTTTACCCCAAACGCCGAGTTCGGTGCAAAGCCCAGGCCGCGCGGCGGAACTACATCCCCCACAGTGCCGCGCGCTCCCCACTGCCACTTCCGCTCAAACCTTTGCAGAAAAAGTTCTGATGATTTTTATTAAAATAAACGTAAATGCACCATTTTCAACCTCCTCACAGTTGTACAAAATTTCGCATGGATTATTACTTTCTGCACTTATTTGTGTTGTTACACGCACATTGTGTTTGCAAGACACGCACAAATTAAGTATTAGTTCAGCAGTTTTACTGTTACAACATTCGTGTATTTGTGTAGCTCATTCGCTGAGAATACGGTGAGAGCTTGCTGCAAAGCAAGGTCCACAGAAATAATTAAAAAATGAAAAACCTATTTCTTGTGACTATTTACAGCATATTCATGATGCGATAATAGTTTCAAAATAGATCACTAAAATAGTTTTACAAAATTATGATCTTTCGGTGACTTCAATAAAAAGTTACCAATAAAGTTACAAAAATAAAATGCCTCTAACAGCAGTTACTAAAAACAATATCATAAATAAAGACTTTCATTTACATCATGCCTTTTATGACCATCAGATATCTCAAAGCGCTTTAGTACTAAAAAGCCAATGAAGTACTTTTGGAGTGTAGTCACTGTTGTAATGTGGGAAATGCAGCAGCGAGCAAGCTCCCACAAACAGCAATGTGATAATAACCAGATAATCTGTTTTTTTTCTGTTATCTTGACTGAGGGATAAATATTGGCCTGGACACCAGGGATAACTCCCCTTCGAAAAAGTGCAATGGGATCTTTTACGTCCATTTGAGAGAGCAGACGGGGCCTCGGTTCAACACCTCATCCGAAAGATGGCACCTCTGACAGTGCACTGGAATGCCAGCTTGGAACTTTTTGTGCTCAAGTCCCTGGAGTGGGACTTGAACCCACAACCTTCTGATTCAGAGGCGAGAGTGTTGCCCACTGAGCCACTTTTAATAGAAGATTTTCAATACAATAAAAAGGAAAACAAAAATGAAGAATAATCACTGAGGATAATTATGTGACCTAAAATCAAATCTTTGACTAAAACGGTTTGAAATCTTACATAAAACACAAACAATCTGCCAACATATTATATCGTACTTCATTCTTATTCTAATAGAACAGCGCTCTTCCTTGTCCATTATTTGCAATTCAGTTGAGTTGAGCAAACACTAGTTGTGCATTCTCACCGACTTGCAGTCTTACACTGTTTTACAAGATGCCAAGACAAATTAAATAGATTCACTGCAGCTGATGTGAAGGGAAGTTGTACTAATTTGGTTTGAAAATTATTTGAAAAGGGATGAGGATGCCCTCAGTATAATTTTAGAAAGCCATCAGTTCCTTTAACATCAAAGCATATCATTGAACCAGAATGTGGTGTACAAATAGTTATGGTAGCCAAGTGGGTATGGTACTGGACTAACATTTGCAGAGTTTTGTGATTTTAAATCCCTTCATAGCACATTGGGAAATTAAATTCAGTTAACCTGGTCATTTGTGGGCTGGCACCAGGTGACCATGAAAACTGCTGGATTGTTGTAAAAACCCAAATGTTCCACGTACTTAATGCTTTCAGGGCAACTATGAATGGATAAAAAATTTGGCTTTGCCAACATTGCCCCATATCCTGAGAACAAATATATATACAGGTATAATAAAAATGTTGGTTTGTCAACCTTTAAAAGAGGAAAGATTGTTGCAATTATTAAGGGGATGTTTGCACTATAAATGGGCTACCATGCCATGGATTAAGAGTTTTACCACAATATTTTGCACCTGAGGTTGCATGGGCAGCTCAACATGAACTTGAAAAAACACATTCTTAAGGGGAAGAAAGAACAAAAGGGAATGTCTTTCTTCCCCCACCGCCCCCCACCCCTTTTCACTGCTTAAGAATGTGTTCTTTTCGAACACTCACCAGTTCTGATGAAGGGTCATCGACCTGAAACGTTAACTGCTTTTCTCGCCACAGATGCAGCCTGACCCACTGAGATTTCCAGCATTTTCTGTTTTTATTTCAGATTCCAGCATCTGCAGTATTTTGCTTTTGTATGAACTCCATATTGTCAGGATAATCAGTAATACAATTTTGACACGCAATACTTTAAACTGTCCTGTGATAATAAAAAAATGAAACTCAGTCCTTTTTAGAATCTTTTAACTGAGATGTCAATGAACATAACGGAATTCTTCTCCACACCACAGAATTCTGTCTCCCTGCCACAACATGGAAACAAATGGTTGAGGGAGCTGCAGAATAGGGATACCCCAGAGCACTTATACTGCTCCAAGGCTTCTTTTGAAACCTCAGAACAGAGCAGTCCTTTCACACTAGGCATGTATTTTGCAGTTGACCAAGATTCTTTGTCAACAAGAAGGTAGCTAAATATTAATTATTTCTATCACTTGAAGAGATGGGAAGTGAACAGTAGTACCTTTCCTGTCTGTTGTTTGGTGGGACAAAGCCTGTTACAATTTTTATCGAGTGACACTAGATACAAATGTTTGTAATTTTCACAGTAAACAAATTCTGTTTACCTCCATAGTCACAAACTTATATACATTGTTAATTGAACAAGCTAAGGTACTCATCAAGCAAACTCAATATGATTAAATCCTGATAACAAACAGCTCATTAACTGAGGTGGGCTCCCGCTCCTTGAAATCAATAGTTATCACCAGATAATATTTGTGTATTTGTCTAATTTCTCCAACATAAAGACAAAATAATTCTTTCCAGCAAACCAACATAATGGCGACACATAACTCCACCTCTCCATCACCTCTCTCGATCCCTGCACTGCTTCTGTTGTAATAAGCTGCAATTTATTTCAGTTAAACATTGGGAAGACCACTGTGCACATAGATGAGTGCTCAGAATAATATTCCACTTGAGTGACAGTAGCTCCCAGAATGCAGCATTCCCGCATCAGCCTCGATTACATGCTCACGTTCCCTCGATTTCTGTCAGTAATATGCCCTCCCCAAAACATGCGGGCACTCTACTACATTATCTCTTATCCTGCTACATTCCACATAGTGAAGTCTAGGCCACAGCTGAAAACTTGAAGTGACTGTGACCTGAAGTTAAAGATGTTTTTCTGAAACTGAGACCATGGTAAAACTAGAGATGCATTTGTAAACTAGCTTTCCCAGTGCCAATGTGAAAAAAAAGATCAGTTGGCACTGAACCAACTTTGCCCTTGCACTTCTTGGCATGGCGTGTTGCAGCTGGAGTGCAGTATACCATTCTGCTGCTTGGAAAATAACTTTTTAATTCGACCATGCCAAGTTCTGGATTGATGGCCCTGAGATCAGGGTTACTTGATTAGAGGAAGAAGAAGCAAGTATTTTGACTTGTACCAGTTTACGGGGTTAATGAACTTGGCTAAATTAAAATTGAACCATACTGTTCCTTTTTACAAGCTCAATTATTTATCCTTAACTAAATGCAATTATTTCGGGTTGCCAACCGTTGAGGATTATTCTGGAGTTTCCAGGAATTGAAGATTAATCTCGACATTGCTACAAGCAACACGGGGCATTAAAAATTGTATGTTCTTTTCATTTTCTTTGAGCAGTTTCATTTATTAGTTATAAAAATATTGGATAAAAGGCTGTTTGACAGAGCGGGGAGTTGGAGGTCATGTGATGAATCACCTGGGAATACGTCCCACCGGAGTTGGCAATCGTCGTCTTGTGTAGTTTTGAGAAGTTAGGGCTTTTTTAATCGGACCGTAGAAGGTTAAGGAGTGACCTTATAGAAGTTTTTTTTTATTATGAAAAAGTAATCACAGAGCATAGTTAGAATGTGTTCTTTGTCACAGGCAGTTGTTGAAACGGAGTATATAAATCATTTTTAATTGATTTAGATAGTTGCTTGAATATTAAAGAGTATAGGCAGCAAGCAGGAGAGCATGGCTTAAGTCGGCGGCTCATATGGAGGTAAAACACTGATGCTGACTTGATGGAGCAGTCAAGTTGTAATATTCTAAATAGAGCTTCACCCCAGAATATTCTGACAGAGTTCTAACACCTAAGCTAACTTGGCACTCACTCGTTTGTAAAATACATATATAGTTGTAGACCTTTATTAAAACCGAATATAGCTCTGTATTTTTAAATTGGGTTTCCAATTTGTGTCACTCCTGACATTCCCCTCTAAGTATTTATAGCAGTCTCAAACAATGTCTTTAACAAAGGCCTGAGAAGATTGTTCTTTCAGCCTTTTGATAAGGGTGTGCTGCTGATATACCTATAGAAGAGAAAAGGGGGCTGAAAGCTAAAATAAAATGTTTAATGAACAAAAATAAGTAAAAGTGGGTCCTGAGAATAGGAAAACCCATTAAATTCACCGAACTGTCCTCAGCAAACACGAATACGCCACAGGAAATAAACTACACCTCCCAGAGTCCATTGCGAGACAGACGAGTTCACGAACCACGCTTCCGGCGCCAGATTCTCGCGAGAACTAGTTGAATTACGAAGCGGGGGAAGCGCAGTTGGTGGCGAAGTTTCCGGAGGTTTGGACTGTGAGATTGTGGACAGATTGCCCGCTTCAGCGGCGCAGTGGAGTGGAGGCATCTCAAAAATACACGTTTTAGAGTTTGTGCCGAGGAGAAGGTGAATTAACCGTAAATTGAAAGACATGTGACGGGCGCGGGTTTGGAGCCCAACCGACGCGCAACCCTGGGACCCGGGCTGCGGCCCGGCGACTGGGCACCGACCCAGGGACCAGACCTTGTAACCCAGGACCCAGGGGTCCGACCGCATATTTTGGACAGCGACCCAGGAACTGATCCTCCAACCTAAGTACCAACCCACCGAACCTAACCCCGCACCCTCTCTCAAACCCACATACTGACTTTCAAGAACAGATTTGTGTAACTTGGGCCCCAATCCGTGGTGTCTTAAACCCCACTTAAATTCACAGGTTTCGATTGATTATTTTACAAGATAGTTCTATGTTTTCATTGTGCTGTCTATAATAGCTGAGTACACTTAATGTGCCAAATGAAACCTAAACGAGGTGTGTTCAGTGCTAATCGGACAATGTTGACCTTTCTTAATTATAATTGGTGACTTCATTGTTGCAGGATAAAGGGTCAATGATGCAGATCCAACCGCATCTGATAAATGAGTAACAATGTTTACAAACGCATTTAAAGTTTTGGGCATGTTTGGTTTTTAAAAAGAGTAAAATACATCCAAATGAGCTAAAAGTTTCTTCTCTGAAGATGTTGTCCTGTGTTAGGATATGGCTTTATGACTGCCAGGGGCTCAAGGGCAGCACGGACCAGCCCACACTGCGATATGTGCGTGCACTAGGTCCGTGCAGCAGAGCAGGTCTCCAGTCGTCTTGGATGACCCTTGCCATTGGACCAAGCTCTGTCAAGCCTGTGTGATGGCTGGTGTGCAATGGCCACCACACGTAAAAAAAAAAATCCATGCACAGGTATCTTCCACCCTTCAGGATGTAGTTTGGGACCTGGAATATTAGGTCCTTCATTGAAACACCTGTGAACTCATCCTTTTTTGGCGTGGAAGCAAGTCATCCTCATTTCGAGGGACTGCCTATGATGATGATTTGTGTATGTTGGCATGTGGTTCATTAGTGGAAGGCATTGAAACCAAACCTGATCCTGTTCCCACCTGTCATCCATACAGATGCATTTGGGAGTACTGAATAGTGCTGAGATCTAGTAGTACTGGCACCAAGTTGAGAAGAATTAACTCAAAACAAATATGTTGAGGAACCAACTGGAGAACAGGCTATTTTAGATCTAGTATTGTGCAATCAGAAAGGGATAATTAATAACCTTGCAGTAAAGGGGCCTTTAGGGAAGAGTGACCACAATATGATTGCATTTTATATAGAGTTTGAAAGTGATTTAATTAAATCTGAAACTAGGGTCTTAAATCTAAACAAAGCAAACTACTTAGGTATGAGATGGAGAGTTGGCTCAGGTAGATTGGGAAATGACATTAAAAGGTATGTCAGTAGACCAGCAATGGCTAGCATTTAAAGAATTAATACATAATTTACAACAAATATGCATTCCTTTAAGTCACAAAAACCCCACAGGAAAAGTGGTCCAATCGTGGCTAATAAGAGAAGTTAAAGATAGTATTAGATCAAAGGAAGAGGCTTATAATGTCGCCAAAAAGAGCAGTAAGCCTGAGGATTGGGAGGATTTTAAAATTTAGTAAAAGAGGACCAAGAAATTGACGAAGAAAGGGAAAATAGAAAATGAGAGTAAACTAATGAGAGACATGAAAACAGACTGTAAAAGCCTCTATAGGTATGTAAAAAGGAAAAGATTAGCAAAATGAGATTATAATGGGGGATAAGGAAATGGCAGAGAAATTTTGTATCAGTCTTCGGAAGAAGACACAAAAAAACCTCCCGGATATAATGGAGAACCAAGGGTCTAGTGAGAATCAGGAACTGAAAGAAATTAGTATTTGTAAAAAAAATGATACTTGAGAAATTAATGGGACTGAAAGCTGATAAATCCCCTGGACCTGATGACCTATATCCCAGAGTTTTGAAAGAGGTGGCTATAGAGATAGTGGATGCATTGATTGTCATCTTTGAACATTTCATTAATTCTAGAACGGTTCCTGCAAATTGGAAGGTAGCTAATGTAACCCTGCTATTTAAGAAAGGAGAGAGAGAGAGAGAGAGAGAGAGAGAGAGAAAACAGGAAACTACAGACCAGTTAGCCTGACATCAGTAGTAGGGAAAATGCTAGAATCTGTTATTAAGGATGTAGTAACTGGATTTTCAGAAGGCATTTGATTAGTTGCCACTCAAGAGGTTATTAAACAAAAATAGGGCTCTTGGGATTGGGGGTTATATACTGGCATGGATTGAGGATTGGTTAACAGACAGAAAACAGAGTAGGAATAAATGGGTAATGTTTAGGTTGGCAGGCTGCAACTAGAGGGGTCAATGCAAGGTTCAATGCTTGGGGTCCCAGCTAGTCACAATCTATATCAATGATTTGGATGAAGGGGGCCAAATGTAATATATCCATATTGAGGAGCTGATGATGCAAAGCTAGGTGGGAAACATAGAAAATAGGAGCAGTAGTAGGCCATTCGGTCCTTGCACCATCATTCAATATGATCATGGCTGATCCTCTATTTCAACACAATATGCCCACTTTTTCCCCATACGCCTTGATGCCTTTTGTGTCTAGAAATTATCTTTTATCTCCTTAAACATATTCAATGACTTGGCCTCCACAGCCTTCTGTGATAGAGAATTCCACAGATTCACTACCTTCTGAGTGAAAAAATTTCTCCTCATCTTGGTCCTAAATTTCCGACCCCATATCTTGAGACTGTGACCCCTTGTTCTGGACTTCCCAGCCTGGGGAAACATCCTCCCCACATCTTGTCTGTTCAACCCTGTCAGAATATTGTACGTTTCAATGAGATCCCCTCTCATTCTTCTAAACTCTAGTGAATACAGGCCTAGTCGACCCAATCTCTCCTCAAACGACAGTCCTGCCATCTCAGGAATCAGTCTGGTGAACTTTCGTTGCACTCCCTCTTTGGCAAGTATATCCTTTCATAGAAACATAGAAAATAGGTGCAGGAGCAGGCCATTCAGCCCTTCTAGCCTGCACCGCCATTCAATGAGTTCATGGCTGAACATGAAACTTCAGTACCCCCTTCCTGCTTTCTCGCCATACCCCTTGATCCCCCGAGTAGTAAGGACTTCATCGAACTCCCTTTTGAATATATTTAGTGAATTGGCCTCAACTACTTTCTGTGGTAGAGAATTCCACAGGTTTACCACTCTCTGGGTGAAGAAGTTTCTCCTCATCTTGGTCCTAAATGGCTTACCCCTTATCCTTAGACTGTGACCCCTGGTTCTGGACTTCCCCAACATTGGGAACATTCTTCCTGCATCCAACCTGTCCAAACCCGTCAGAATTTTAAACGTTTCTATGAGGTCCCCTCTCACTCTTCTGAACTCCAGTGAATACAAGCCCAGTTGATCCAGTCTATCTTGATAGGTCAGTCCCACCATCCCGGGAATCAGTCTGGTGAATCTTCGCTGCACTCCCTCAATAGCAAGAATGTCCTTCCTCAAGTTAGGAGACCAAAACTGTACACAATACTCCAGGTGTGGCTTCACCAAGGCCCTATACAACTGTAGCAACACCTCCCTGCCCCTGTACTCAAATCCCCTCGCTATGAAGGCCAACATGCCATTTGCTTTCTTAACCGCCTGCTGTACCTACATGCCAACCTTCAATGACTGATGTACCATGACACCCAGGTCTCGCTGCACCTTCCCCCTTCCTAATCTGTCACCATTCAGATAATAGTCTGTCTCTCTGTTTTTACCACCAAAGTGGATAACCTCACATTTATCCACATTATACTTCATCTGCCACGCATTTGCCCACTCACCTAACCTATCCAAGTCACTCTGTAGCCTCATAGCATCCTCCTCGTAGCTCACACTGCCACCCAACTTCGTGTCATCCGCAAATTTGGAGATACTACATTTAATCCCCTCGTCTAAATCATTAATGTACAATGTAAACAGCTGGGGCCCCAGCACAGAACCTTGCGGTACCCCACTAGTCACTGCCTGCCATTCTGAAAAGTACCCATTTACTCCTACTCTTTGCTTCCTGTCTGACAACCAGTTCTCAATCCACGTCAGCACACTACCCCCAATCCCATGTGCTTTAACTTTGCACATTAATCTCCTGTGTGGGACCTTGTCGAAAGCCTTCTGAAAGTCCAAATATACCACATCAACTGGTTCTCCTTTGTCCACTTTACTCGAAACATCCTCAAAAAATTCCAGAAGATTTGTCAAGCATGATCTCCCTTTCACAAATCCATGCTGACTTGGACCTATCATGTCACCATTTTCCAAATGCGCTGCTATGACATCCTTAATAATTGATTCCATCATTTTACCCACAACTGAGGTCAGGCTGACCGGTCTATAATTCCCTGCTTTCTCTCTCCCTCCTTTTTTAAAAAGTGGGGTTACATTGGCTACCCTCCACTCGATAGGAACTGATCCAGAGTCAATGGAATGTTGGAAAATGACTGTCAATGCATCCGCTATTTCCAAGGCCACCTCCTTAAGTATTCTGGGATGCAGTCCATCAGGCCCTGGGGATTTATCGGGCTTCAGTCCCATCAATTTCCCCAACACAATTTCCCGACTAATAAAGATTTCCCTCAGTTCCTCCTCCTTACTAGACCCTCTGACTCCTTTTATATCCGGAAGGTTGTTTGTGTCCTCCTTAGTGAATACTGAACCAAAGTACTTGTTCAGTTGGTCTGCCATTTCTTTGTTCCCCGTTATGACTTCCCCTGATTCTGACTGCAGGGGACCTACGTTTGTCTTTACTAACCTTTTTCTCTTTACATACCTATAGAAACTTTTGCAATCCGCCTTACTGTTCCCTGCAAGCTTCTTCTCGTACTCTCTTTTCCCTGCCCTAATCAAACCCTTTGTCCTCCTCTGCTGAGTTCTAAATTTCTCCCAGTCCCCAGGTTCGCTGCTATTTCTGGCCAATTTGTATGCCACTTCCTTGGCTTTAATACTATCCCTGATTTCCCTAGATAGCCACGGTTGAGCCACCTTCCCTTTTTTATTTTTACGCCAGACAGGAATGTACAATTGTTGTAATTCATCCATGCGGTCTCTAAATGTCTGCCATTGCCCATCCACTGTCAACCCCTTAAGTATCATTTGCCAATCTATCTTAGCCAATTCACGCCTCATACCTTCAAAGTTACCCTTCTTTAAGTTCTGGACCATGGTCTCTGAATTAACTGTTTCATTCTCCATCCTAATGCAAAATTCCACCATATTATGGTCACTCTTCCCCAAGGGGCCTCGCACAATGAGATTGTTAATTAATCCTCTCTCATTACACAACACCCAGTCTAAGATGGCCTCCTCCCTAGTTGGTTCCTCGACATATTGGTCTAGAAAACCATCCCTTATGCACTCCAGGAAATCCTCCTCCACCGTATTGCTTCCAGTTTGGCTAGCCCAATCTATGTGCATATTAAAGTCACCCATTATAACTGCTGCACCTTTATTGCATGCACTCCTAATTTCCTGTTTGATGCCCTCCCCAACATCACTACTACTGTTTGGAGGTCTGTACACAACTCCCACTAACGTTTTTTGCCCTTTAGTGTTCTGCAGCTCTACCCATATAGATTCCACATCATCCAAGCTAATGTCTTTCCTAACTATTGCATTAATCTCCTCTTTAACCAGCAATGCTACCCCACCTCCTTTTCCTTTTATTCTATCCTTCCTGAATGTTGAATACCCCTGGATGTTGAGTTCCCAGCCCTGATCATCCTGGAGCCACGTCCCCGTAATCCCAATCACATCATATTTGTTAACATCTATTTGCACACTTAATTCATCCACCTTATTGCGGATACTCCTTGCATTAAGACACAAAGCCTTCAGGCTTGCTTTTTTAACACCCTTTGTCCTTTTAGAATTTTGCTGTACAGTGGCCCTTTTTGTTCTTTGCCTTGGGTTTCTCTGCCCTCCACTTTTCCTCATCTCCTTTCTGTCTTTTGCTTTTGCCTCATTTTTGTCTCCCTCTGTCTCCCTGCATAGGTTCCCATCCCCCTGCAATATTAGTTTAACTCCTCCCCAACAGCACTAGCAAACACTCCCCCTAGGACATTGGTTCCGGTCCTGGCCAGGTGCAGACTGTCCGGTTTGTACTGGTCCCACCTCCCCCAGAACCGGTTCCAATGCCCCAGGAATTTGAATCCCTCCCTGCTGCACCACTGCTCAAGCCACGTATTCATCTGCGCTATCCTGCGATTCCTACTCTGACTAGCACATGGCACTGGTAGCAATCCCGAGATTACTACTTTTGAGGTCCTACTTTTTAATTTAGCTCCTAGCTCCTTAAATTCTTTTCGTAGGACCTCATCCCTTTTTATACCTATGTCGTTGGTACCAATGTGCACCACGACAACTGGCTGTTCTCCCTCCCATTTCAGAATGTCCTGCACCCGCTCCGAGACATCCTTGACCCTTGCACCAGGGAGGCAACATACCATCCTGGAGTCTCGGTTGCGGCCGCAGAAACGCCTATCTATTCCCCTCACCATCGAATCCCCTATCACTATCGCGCTCCCAATCTTTTTCCTGCCCTTCTGTGCAGCAGAGCCAGCCACAGTGCCATGAACTTGGCTGCTGCTGCCCTCCCCTGATGAGTCATCCCCCCCAACAGTACTCAAAGCAGTGTATCTGTTTTGCAGGGGGATAACCACAGGGGACCCCTGCATTATCTTTCTTGCACTACTCTTCCTGCTGGTCTTCCATTCCCTATCTGGCTGTGGACCCTTCTCCTGCAGTAAGACCAACTCACTTTCTTAGGTAAGGAGACCAAAACTGCACCCAGTACTCCAGGTGTGGTCTCACCAAGGTCCTGTATAACTAGTAAGACATCCTTGCTCTTGTACTCAAATCCTCTTGCAATGAAAGCCAACATACCATTTGCTTTCTTAACTGCTTGCTGCACCTGCATGTTTGCTTTCAATGACTGGTATACAAGGACACCCAGGTCCCTTTGTTCATTGAGATTTCCCAAGCTATCACCATTTAAATAATACTTTACCTTTGTTTTTCCTACCAAAGTGGATAACTTCACATTATCCACGTTATACTGCATCCGCCATGTGTTTGCCCACTCACTCAACCTATCTAAATTGCCTTGCAGCCTCTTTGCATCCTCCTCACAACCCCACCTAGTTTTGTGTCATCAGCAAACTTGGAAATATTACATTTGATTCCCTCATCCAAATCATTTATTTTTGTATATAGGGCCCAAGCACTGATCCCTATATACCCCACTAGTCACTGCTCGCCACCCCGACAAAGACCCGTTTATTCCCACTCTCTGTTTCCTGTCAGTTAACCAATTTTCAATCCAGTACATTACCCCCAATCCTATGTGCTTAAATTTTGCACACTAACCTCTTATGTGGGACATCATCAAAGGCCTTCTGAAAATCCAAATACACTACATCCACTGGTTCTCCCTTATCTATTCTATCAGTTACATCCTCAAAAAACTGCAGTAGGTTTGTCAAACATGATTTTCCTTTCATAAATCCATGTTGACTTTGTCGAATTCTGTTGATATATAAGTGTGCCGTTACCACATTTATAATAGACTCTTAGCATTTTCCCTACTACTGATGTTAGGCTAACCGGTCTGTAGTTCCCTGTTTTCTCTCTCCCTCCTTTTTTAAATAGTGGGGTTACATTTGCCACCCTCCAGTCTGCAGATACTGTTCCAAAATTCTATAGATTATGGAAGATGACAACCAATGCATCCACTATTTCCATGGCTACCTCTTTTAGTACTCTGGGATGCAGATCATCAGGCCCTGGGGATTTATTGGCCTTCAGTCCCATTAGTTTCTCCAGCACTATTTTCTTACTAATAATCATTTCCTTTAATTCCTCTTGCTCACGAGACCCTTCGTTGCCTAGCATTTCTGGGACGTTATTTGTGTCCTCTTCCGTGAAGACAGAACTGAAATATTTATTTAATTGTTCTGCCATTTCCTTGTTCCCCATTATAAATTCTTCCGTTTATCTGTAAAGGACCTACATTTGTCTTCATTAATCTTTTTCTTTTTACGTACTTGTAGAAACTTTTGCAGTCAGTTTTTATGTTCCTTGCAAGTTTACTCTCGTACTCTATTTTTTCCCTCTTAATCAATCTCTTGGTCCTTTTTTGCTGAATTCTAAACTGCTCCCAATCCTCAGGCTTACTACTTTTTCTGGCAACTTTGTATAACTCCTCTTTGGATCTAATACTATCCTTAATTTCTTTTGTTAGCCATGGTTGGGCAACTTTTCCTTTTGTGTTTTTACGCCAGAAAGGAATGTATAACTGTTGCAATTCATGCATTCGTTCCTTAAATATTAGCCATTGCCTATCCACCATCATACCTTTTAATGAATCTTCCCAATCTATCTTGGCCAATTCATTCTTCGTAGTTTCCTTTGTTTAGATTTAGGACCCTAGTTTCGGATTGGACTACTTCACTTTCCATCTTAATAAAGAATTCAGTCATGTTATGGTCACTCTTCCCTAAAGGACCCCGCACAACAAGACTGTTAATTAACCCCTTCCCATTACACAATACCCAATCTAGGATAGCCTATTCCCGAGTAGGCTCCTCAACATACTGGTCTAAAAAACCATCTCGTACACACTCCAGGAATTCATTTTCCACAGTATTATTACTAATTTGGTTTGGCCAATCTATATGTAAATTAAAGTCAAATACGATTACTGTAGTACCCTTGTTACATGCATCTCTAATTTCCTGTTTGATGACATCCCCTACACTACCACTACTATTTGGAGGTCTATAGACAATTCCCACCAATGTTTTCTGTCCATTGGTGCTCCTTAGCTCCACCCAGGCTGATTCTACATCTCGATTTTCTGAGCCAATATCCTTTCTCTCTATTGCTCTGATTTCATCCTTTACTAACAACGCCACACCACCCACTTTTCCTTTTTGCCTCTCCTTCCTAAATATCGAAAATCCTTGGATATTCAGTTCCCAACCCTGGTCATCCTGCAACCATGTTTCAGTAATTGCAACTATATCGTATCCATTTACATCTATTTGCGCTGTTAATTTGTCTACCTTATTACAGGTGCTTCGTGCATTCAGATACAATGCTTTTAGATTTATCTTTTTAACATTATTAGACATCTTAACATTATTTTGTACGATAGCCTTATTTGTCTTATCGCTATTTTTTTCTTACCTGGACCCTATTTGTTAGTGCACTCTTTTGTTTGTATGGTCTGTCCCTTCCTGACATAATCTGGTTATCCTTACCACAATCACTTTCCTGCTTCCTTTTCTTTTTTCTTTAGCATTCTAGATTTCTCTCCACTGCGACCGTCCTCTCTTTCCCCCCCCACCCCCATTTAGTTTAAAGCCCTGTCTATTTCCCTAGTTATTCGGTTCGCTAAAACTCTGGTCCCCGCATAGTTCAGGTGTAGTCCGTCCCCATGGAATAGCTCTCTCTTTCCCGAGTATTGGTGCCAGTGCCCCACGAATCAAAACCCACTTCTCCCACACCAACCTTTGAGCCACGCATTCATCTCCCGATTCTATTGACCCTATGCCAATTTGCTCATGGCTCAGGTAAGAATGCTTTTCAATTTAGTCCCTAGCTGTTCAAACTCTCTCAGCAGAACCTCTTTTAGTCCTACCTATGTCATTGGTACCTACGTGTACCATGACAACTAGATCCTCCCCCTCCCACTCCAAGTTCTTCTCCAGCCTGGAGGAGATGTCCTTTATCCTGACACCGGGTAGGCAACACAGCCTTCAGGATGCATGCTCTCGGCTGCAGAGAACCCTACTATCCCCCTAACTATACTGTCCCCTACTACAACCATCTGCCTCTTTAATCCCCCCATTTGAATGGCTTTCTGCACCACGGTGCCTTGGTCAGTTTGCTCGTCCACCCCGCAGTCTTCACACTTGTTCACAAGGGTTGCAAGAACCTCAAATCTATTGGACTGAGGCTCCTGCAATACCACCTTCTGGATCCCCTTACCTGCTTCACTCGCAGTCACACCCTTCTGTCCCTGACCACGTGTCAGTTCTAAAGTATTTAATCTAGAGGGTGTGGCTGCCTCCTGGAGCAAAAGGTCCAGGTAGCTTTCTCCCTCCCTGATGTCTCGCAATGTCTGCAGCTCAAACTCCAGCTCCTCAACTAGGAGCCGGTTCATCGAGCCGCAGACACTTACCGCAGATGTAGTCGCCCTGGAACAAAAGGTCCAGAAGCTCCCACATATTGCAGCAGCAACACATCTCCAGTTTTCCCATCATTTTATTTGATTAATTAGTTTATCGTTAATCATGTATTTACCCTATATAGTTTATTAAATTAATTAAACAAATAAAAGTTAGTTTTTAGAATTTAGTTATATGCTATATGTTAATTTAAAAGAAAAACATAGCCCACAATCATGACCAATCACTTACCTGCCTTACCTGTGATGTCACAGGTTCTCCCCACCTGGAGCCGTGCGATCTCCTGGGAGAGCAAAAAAACCAGATAAAAACCCAGGCTAATTGGGGAAAAAAATCTGGGAAAATTCCTTTCCGACCCAACCAGGCGATTGAAACTAGTCCAGGAGATCACACTGGCCGTGTGCTGTGGCTTTTATCCCCACTTTTGCGCCGCCGCTCTGCGGAAAAAGTTAGGAAAACCAAGGCAAAGCAACATTTCACCGAACTCTCCCACTTACCAAGCTCTGTTTTGCCACTCGGAGCTGCTGCACTCCACAATGTAAGTTGTGAGGAGGATGCAAAGAGGCTTTAAGGGGATATAGACAGGCTAAGTGAGTGGGCAAGAAAATGGCAAATGGAATATAATGTGGAGAAATGTGAAGTTATCCACTTTGGTAGGAAAAGTAGAAAAGCAGAGTATTTTTTAAATGGTGAGCGATTGGGAAATTTTGGTGTTCAGAGGAACCTGGGTATCATTGTACAAGAATCACTGAAAGTTAACATGCAGGTACAGCAAGCAATTAAGAAAGCTAAGGATATGTTGGCCTTTATTACAAAGAGGATTTGAGTATAAGAGTAAAGATGTCTTATTGCAATTATATAGGGTCCTGATGAGAACACACATGGAGTATTGTGTACAGTTTTGATCTCCTTACCGAAGGAAGGATATACTTGCCATAGAGGGAGTGCAAATAAGGTTCACCAGACTGATCCCTGGGATGGGAGGATTGCCATATGATGAGAGATTGAGTAGACTAGGCCTATAATTCTCTAGAGTTCAGAAGAATGAGACATACAAAATTCTCACATGGCTTGACAGAGTAGACGCAGGGAGGATGTTTCCCCTGGCTGGGGAGTCTAGAACCCAGGGTCACAGTCTCAGAATAAGGAGTTGGCCATTTAGGACTGAGATGAGGAGAAACTTCTTCACTCAGAGGGTGGTGAATTCTCTACTCCAGAGGACTGTAGAGGCTCAGTCGTTGAGTATAGTCAAGACAGAGATCGATAGATTTTTGGATATTAAGGGAATCAAGGGATATGGGGATAATGCAGGAAAGTAAAGTTGAGGTAGAAGATTAGCCATGATCTTATTGAATGGCAGAGCAGGCTCGAGGGGCCGAATGGCCTTCTCCTACTCCTAATTCTTATGTTCTTAGACCAGAAATGGAACCTGGGATTTCTTTCGACTATGGTTCAACTTCACACTCACTTTTTGTTAACTGATGCATTGGAGAAACTATATTAAATCTATATCCTGGCTAACATTTATACCTCTACCAACACTGCCAAAACAGAATAAATTGGTCTTTCAAATTGCTGTTGTGTGGGATCTTGCTTTGAGCAAATTGACTTCAACATTTACCATCATAACTAGCTGCACCTCAAAAGTAATTGTGAAGAAATTGCAAATGTTTTTCCAATAAGACATTCGATGAATGGAAATCTTTTCTTTTAAACCACAGTGACACTTGCCAGTCCTCCTAACCCTGTCAAAAATTACATGAAAGTAGCTTTGTATCCATTGGCCAGTATTGCATTCAAAGTCAGATCAATTATTATTGAAAATTTTGAAGGCAATATCACACAGGGAAAATTAATTTCAATGTAAAGTAATTCTTAAATATTCAATTAAAGCTGTAATATTTGAATACAGTTCTTAAGTTGTTTTTTAAGGTAGATATAACTATTCCTTTACTCAGTATATTTACAGTTTATTTTTGTTAAAATATTTTGCTTCGTACCTCCGCCCCCCCCCCCCCCCGCCAAACCCACATTGTTTCCTCTCCTAACAAGCGACTTGTAATGAGATGCATTTTTATGAGTGCTACTATTTCTCCTGCACTTCATCCAACTGCTGCCTTCATATCTGAATGGGAACAGAGAGCGATGGTGGATATTCAACTCTAGTGGCATCACAGCTGAACTGTTTTAACCTAATAGCACTTTTAGCAGAAGTTGCTGGATCATGATGAGCTTGGGAGGCACCAGCTGTTTTTTTTTCCACCCTCAACTAATTTAGATTTATGTATCTCTACTGTTATTTATGTCATTTCATACTTTTGTGCAGCATAAAGTTATCAGACAAACCAGATATTTTTGAGTGGAGAGTCAAGGCACTTTAATTTTATTTTGGAGGGTGTCTGACAAGACAATCTGAAGAATAAGCAAAATGCAGCCATGAAAGAGCAGTACATACGTGGATTACATTTTGTTTGTGTTTGTTACTTTGTACAGTCCAGACAATTTACTTGTCTGTGAGCACAGTAAGGACAGGATTGAAAATGGGATATTTCCAGATCAGCAAATTAAACAAGTGACCTGACAAACACGGTGTTGATGCACAGCTTTTAGTGAAAGTCCAATATGCTTCTAAATTCTAGCAAAATATGAAAAATTTGAAGCTGTTCCAGATTTTCTGGTTAGCAATAGATAATTGGGAAAAGTACTTGTACTAAGTGTTTTTTTTGCAGATTTTTCTAATCAAAAAGATGGATCCTTTACCTGAAGATGTGACGATGCGAACCTTAATTAAGGGGATGATTGCTGAAGAGGCTCCACAGAGTATAGTTCGTCCAGAAACACGCAGGTAAGAATCTCGGCTCCCCCAATTTGTTATTTCTCTAGCACACTCAATCCCCATTCCCAGGATAATATTTTTTGAGACACACACACAGGGACTGAGCATTCTAAGGCACTTGATACAGGTTCCAGTCTCTGCGAGTGCATCATTTTGAATCTCACTGTTGCCAAAATTTTTCAGCTGCAACGGTTGAGAGATTAAGGCATTGGTCTTGAAATCCAGTGGGGTTCAAATGCTGCTCACAGCGCTACAGAATTCTCAAATCTGTGAACTGGAGCTATCTCGCTTAGACCCTGAGAGATAGGTGCTTTTAACTGGGAGCCCAAAGTGCACCT
Source organism: Pristiophorus japonicus (assembly GCF_044704955.1). NCBI lineage: Eukaryota > Metazoa > Chordata > Chondrichthyes > Pristiophoridae > Pristiophorus > Pristiophorus japonicus. Next base: position 119,872,321 of record NC_091989.1, read on the forward strand.
GCAAGATTTCAACACATGAGAAGGAATCTCCCTCACACTGCACCTTAAATGTTAACCTTTACTGCTCAGTCGCTGAATTTGGTGTAGTTGCCCATGTGCAAAGTGCTTGAGTTTCATGAGATTCAGAGCAATGCTACGCCCAGTTTAAGGCTGAAGGAAACTGATGTTTTTGTGGTGAACTGTCAGAACTACTGGTGTCAATTGTGCGTGGATATCTTAAGCTGCTTTTATGTTAATGTTGCCACACTAGGAGAGTGGTGTTCAGATCTCAAGCACCATTTTCCCAGCAATGTGGCAAGAGGTGCCAATTGGAGAGCCAATACGAATGAACGTAACATTTTGTGCTGGCAGCTCTTGGGACACGGGGACAGTCAAGCCCTGGATGCTGTATATGTTGATAATTTAGCATTGTCCATTGGAAAACCATGTGGGCTAGAAATTCGGCAGATTTACTGCCGTTTTACCGCCATGGTGGAGCGGAAAAAGTAATTTTTTGGGGCGCTAAAAGAACGTTGCGCCATTTTGTAAAATTCGGCAGCGGTTTTGCGGCGGCAATGTCGCGCAATGCTCCGCTATCACTGGCATTGGAAAATTCGCCTTTATCACCCGCCTAAAAACCCGCCCAAAAAAATCAGGGCCTACCAGGTCGGACTCGTGTCACACCCAGCGCTAACGCAACATCTTGAAAAACGGAGCAAGAGTTCAGTGCATAAAAGGATTTGGAGGGAAGGCTGTGTTTTAAACATTGAGATTTTTGTGAGTTTATACTTCGTTTTTAAGAATATTTAAGGACATTTAAAAGAATTGGGGCTATAGTATCTCTGCCATTATTGCTGGCTGCTTTTTCTATGCAGCATATTGCTGGAAGAAGGCTTATTCAAGAGCATTTTGAGCGTAATCAAAGAGCTCGCAGCAGTATGAGGAGGAGGCCTTACCCCCACGAGTTTACAGGGAACAGCGCTCATACCTGCACCTATTTGAGGCACAGTGCATCAGAAGGCTGCGCTTCCGAAAAGAGGTGGTGACAGATATGCCAGCTCATAAAGGCAGACCTCCAGCGGGAACAGGACTGCACTGCCCGTCGAGGTGAAGATGACTGCGACACTTGCCTTCTATGCCTCCGGCTCCTTTCAGGCATCAGCAGGGGACATGTGGTCCATCTCGCAGTCTGCTATACATCGCTGCATTCGCCAGGTGCCTACTGCACTGTACGCACGCAGGATGGACTTCATAAAGTTCCCAATGACCAGGGAGGTACAGAATGAGAGGGCTATAGATTTTGCACGAATTGCTGACTTCTCCAAGGTACAGGCTTTCATTGACTGAATCATATCGCCCTGCGAGCACCTTTAGAGGATCCAGAGGTTTACCGAAAACGAAAGGGATCCCACTCCCTGAACATACAGATCATCTGCGACCATACTCAGCGCATCATGGCAGTAAATGCCCAATTTTGAGGGAGCATCCATAATGCTTTCATCTTGCGTGAGAGCAGTGTCTCATACCTATTTGAGTGTCAGCCACAAGGCCAGAGTATGATGCTGGAGGACAAAGTTTATGGCCTCGCCACCTGGCTCATGACCCTCAGATAGAAGCTGAGCATCGCTACAATGACAGCTATATAGCCACACACAACATCGTCGAAAAAACAATTGGAGAGCTCAAGCAGCGCTTCCGATACCTGGACCACCCTGGAGGCTCCCTGCAATACTCCCCTCAGCAGGTCTATGAGCACATTGTGGTGTGCTGCATGCTACACAACTTGGCCATCATGAGGGGGACAGGACTTGCTACTGGGGATTGCAGGACCACCTCAGGAGAGAGGGGAGGATGACGATCAACCCATGCCGTCGCCACCACCACCACCACAGGGAAGGCCTTGTGAAGCTCTTGCTGCTGCAAAAGCCTTGCATCAGCAGCTCATAATTCAACACTTTGCATGAAGGCTGAGCGGCATGTTTCACCATTGACTGCCCACTCTAGCCCACCATGTTGACTATTCCCCCTCTTACTCTGCAAATGAGACACTGCACAAGAATGGTTAAGGTGGAAAAAAAAAACAATTTATAAAACATTACATTTATGAAACATTTTTAGATTTATGAAACTTTGTAAACTTTAATTTGGGAACTTCAATAACATTTTAACTTAAACAGCAATGGTAAAACTTGTACAAAATAACACCAAAACAACAGCAAAAGAACAACTCCTGCACCAAACATCTTTTAACCTCTTTTCCTACCGCCCCCCCCTCCCAACCCACCCTTCCGATTGTTGCCCTTACCCCTGCCCCTATCCAGGTTGGGCCCAAGACGTTTTGCAGCAGTGCACGCAGGGTGCCGCTGTTGTTGGGGGAGAGACGTAGGAGACATCCTGGAGCAGCTCGGGCTATGGAAGGCCCGGCTTTTGAGTGGAGAGCCTGTTGCTCAGCTTCCCCATTCACTGGTGCTGTTGGTCTGGGTGGCATGACACTGGTTACTAGAGTGCAAAAAGTTGAGACCATCAATTGCCATGTGGCATTGACCGCCTCGGTGTTCTCCTTTGTTGCAGCTACAATCGACAACATGTCTGCAGATAGTGCGGCAACGTTGGGGGAGATCACACCCATGACGTCAAGGAGCTGTTGGCTGAGCTGGATGCTCTCCCGAGACAGTCCCACAAAATCCAGGTGTGGGTCTGCTTGTCTTTCAGCAGATCGGCTTTCCTGCCTCTGCAGAGACGGCATAAGGGTTCAACCCTGGGTGTGCGTTGTTGCAACCTACTTGGACCGGGAAAGCCCGAGAATACTCTGTCTTCCTCAGAAGAACGAGTGGCTGCAGCTAAGAGTTGGTGTCTGCGTGCCCCCCCACCCCCTGCCAATTGGTAGTTCCTCTTCGTCGTCCTCCCCCGTGGAGGTTCCTCGGCATGGCTCACATCTGTCTCGTTTCCCCGCCCCCCCCCGTAGGATCGGCCGAGGTGGGGTCTTCAGAATCCTCATCTGCACAATAGAAAACAACAGAAGACTAGTTAGCAGCAGGGGAAGAGGCAGGGTGACATGAGTAAGGTCACATAGTGCAGGCTAATTTAAAGGACCACCACTACTGCATTATATGTCGTCGACAGGCAGTGCATTACATTGCCCGAGCCCTAGCCCACAGACAGTACATCACATTGCCCGAGCCCTAGCCCACAGACAGTACATTACATTGCCTGAGCCCTCGCCCACAGACAGTACATTACATTGCCTGAGCCCTCGCCCACAGACAGTACATTACATTGCCTGAGCCCTCGCCCACAGACAGTACATTACATTGCCTGAACCCTCGCCCACAGACAGTACATTACATTGCCTGAGCCCTCGCCCACAGACAGTACATTACATTGCCTGAACCCTCGCCCACAGACAGTACATTACATTGCCTGAACCCTCGCCCACAGACAGTACATTACATTGCCTGAACCCTCGCCCACAGACAGTACATTACATTGCCTGAGCCCTCGCCCACAGACAGTACATTACATTGCCTGAACCCTCGCCCACAGACAGTACATTACATTGCCTGAGCCCTCGCCCACAGACAGTACATTACATTGCCTGAACCCTAGCCCACAGACAGTACTTTACATTGCCTGAACCCTCACCCACAGACAGTACATTACATTGCCTGAACCCTAGCCCACAGACAGTACATCACATTGCCCGAGCCCTAGCCCACAGACACTACATTACATTGCTTGAACCCAGGCCGTAGATTTTGCAGGACTTACCCTCGCTCTCAAATGTGGGTAGTTGACCTTCCTGAGGCACGAACGAGATCTGCCACCCACTCCTCTAGGCCCGTGAGTGGGATTGTTCGGGGCAGACTGCCACCTGTGCGCTGCTGCTCTCGGTGGTTCTCTGACAACTTTCCCTGCAAAGATGACAATACAAATGGTTACCAGAGGGACCTTCTGCTCTTGTGGCACACACAGATAGTCATCAAAGCACTTATACCATACTCTGCATTTAATACAGTCCTCTGTTTAAAAGTTCTGGTAGTTGCATGTGGTTCATGAGGAAGACATCGAAGTGCAGAAACATCTTTTAAGATGTCAAAAAGCAGTCTTAATAATGTGTGATGATCATTCTTGGCAAATAAGGTGCAACACTAAGCCTACCAATACCAACATGTGTCACATTTGCAGTTTAAGTAATGGGAGTGCATCAATAAAAATATTACTTACTCTGACAACCCTGCAGTAGTCATTCTACCTTTTTCTACATTGCTGTTGTCCCTCTTTATTGAATCGACCGAGGAGACCTCCTCGGCCACTCTTCCAGAGTCGTCTTACAGTGGCTGGGGAGAGTTTAGATCTACCCTTCTTATTAAACTCCTCCATCTGCTTTCTATTGCAGTAATGAGGGCTTCATTGGCCTCTGCAGTAAACTTTCTGGCCCACTTCCTGCTGAACTCGCCTTGCATTTTCGATTCTCCTCCATCTTGTTTTTAAAATGCTCTTTGAAAAATGGTTGAAACTGTGCATGCGCGGGCGTACCCTGACGACTGACCAGGATCGCAGGGAAAAAAGCTGAAGAAAAAATTGGAGGGGGTGGGAAATCTGCGCACGCGCAGAAGGTCAGTTTTTCTTTAAGATCAGTAGATTTGGCTCAGGCACACAAAATCAGTTGTGCAATACCAGAATTTATCGCTTTGCCGTTCACTGTTTGGCGAATTTTGCGACCGATAGTGGTATTCCGGCACTAAAGAAAATGCCGCCGTGATTAGTGCCAAAAACGGCCATAGTGTTAATTGTTGAATTTCTAGCTGTGTCTTCTATCAGTGGCGCACTATTAATGTAAGAACTCATCTAGTGCAGCAGCAGCATACTCGACAGCTGGGTAACCTGTTCTTGAGCCTCTGCCATTGCCGCTATATACATAGGTATCCAAGTTGGCTTGCCATTTTCCATCAGAGTGCTGAACTCAGTGATGAGTTGTTGATGTACAAATGTGTTGCTATCATTGTTTAGAGGGCTATTTGACAATTATATCTAATGCTGCACGAACACTCGTCAAGTGACTCAGTGAGAAACGGTTGTTTCAACAAAGCTTAGCAAATATTTTAACCAGATACAACTTGATTGTGTTAATGAGATGTGACATGCCAATTTTGTAGATCTTGATTCTTTTTCTCTTTAAACAGTAGGTCACAGAAAAGAACAAGTACTCCCAAGAAGCTCACTGACATCTCTGTGCAGCAATCTCCAAGTATGCTTCTTCGCAGCCAAATGAGAACAAAAGTCAGACATTCTCTGACAAAAGAAACTGCAGTATGTAACAAACCACTTTTCTCCTATTTCATCATAACTGACATAAATGTATATATCAATCTACTGTTGTGAAGGGTTTGGATACTTAATCATTGGAAAAGCATTTTGTAAAAGTTTTAGTGAAGTGTCTCCCCATGGAATATATCGTGTCATAGTGTGTTGATGCTCCAGTATACTGAACTGTCAGTTTAGCTCAGTCGCTTCTAAGTCAGAAGGTCATGAGCAGGTAATCTGACAGCCACGAGTGCAGGAGAGCTGCATTTTTTTGAGACATTAAACCAAGGCCTATCATCTACCTAGTCAACTGGAGACGAAATATCCTATGGCACTAACTGATGAGAAGATTTGTGTCTCGCATCTATTAGTTGATGCATTTGGATTTATGGGGCTCAATTTTCCCCAGTGATTTGTGCTGTTTTTTTTTGGAGCAGGCTGCTCTTTTTGGCCTAAGTTGAAAAACCAGAGTTTCCCCAATCAGTTTGCACCAGTGTAACTCAGTTAGTTATGATTTTTTTAGATCAGATTCTTTTTCAGCCAAAGGGGGTGTAACCAGCCACCTACGCCAATTGCGGCCATTTAGGAAAGTTTGCTCAGCTGAGAGTTACTCCAGTTGTGCTTAGGCCAGTGTATGTGGCCTCTGCAGAAAAACTTTCCGGAGAGTTAAGGAAAGGAAATCGGCGCAGCAGATGCCCGGACACACTAAAAGAATTGAAAAACACATAGCAGCAACTTAGCTCCAACCCCGCCCAAAGGGCTTACCGGTCCGGTCCCCATTCTCGGTCCCCATTCTCCCAGTCCAGAGTGAGGGAAACCGGACTGGTAAGCACTTCGGGCGGGGTTGGAGGTAAGTTGCTGCTATGTGTTTTTCATTTCTTTTAATGTGTTGGGAACTGGCTGTATGCTTCACTTTGCAGCTTCAGCTCGCATTGTGTCCCTGGTTACCATGGCAGCCAGATCTTTTTGGCGCAGATCAAGGCTCCACCCCCAAGACTAAAGGTCAGGTTAGGCCACAACAAAATGAAGAAATCCAACGGGGAAACTTAGAATTTATTTTTGGCATACTTAGGCCCCCAAAAATTGGGCGTAACTCTTCAAGTGCGCCAAAAAAATGCTTTGGGGAAAATTGAGGAGCCCATGGTGTTTGGGGGGATGGGGGGGGTGCGCGAGTGTGAAAATGTGTATTTCAAGATAGTTGTGTTCAAATGTGTAAGTTTGCGGGTTATCTTTTGGCCTTCTGAGAGCAGTGGAGGTAAGCATGATTATAATCCTAAAGGGAACCGCTACTTTTCAGTTTATCCTGTTCCACTACTGTAGCCTATATAGAGGTGAAAGTGTAAAGACTTTGAGAGTAGAATAGAACATTGTGTACAAGTTTATGTTCAAGACACTGGTCCAGATTTAATAAGTGAAGGGTTGCATCTGTATTATTTTTGTATTTTGGGGAGGTGTGAGTTAAACGTTCTGTGATCAAGTGAAACCTACTGTATTGACCCTTTATCACTTTTAATTTTACTTTTTGGTGTCAGCCTTGGCTCAATGAATGGTAGCAAACTCGCCTCTTGAGTCAGGAGGTTGTGGGTTTAATTCCCACTCCAGATACTTGAGCATATAAACTAGGCTGATACTTCAGTACCATACCAAAGGAGTGCTCAGTTAAACCAAAGCTATATTTCCTGTTCAGATAGATGTAAAAAATCCCATGGAGCTATTCATAGAAGAGCAGGGGAGTTCTGCTGGTGGCCTAGCTAAGATCTATCCCTCAACCAACATTACTAAAACAGATTATCTGGTCATTTATCTCATAGCTATTTGCGGAACCTTGCTGTGTGCAAATTGGCTGCCACATTTTCCAACATTACAACAGTAACTACACTTGAAAAGTACTTCATTGGCTGTAAAGTGCTTTGGGGTGTCCTGAAGTAATGAAATGCGCTATATAAAAGGTTTTTTTAAATAATCATGATTCATAATTTATAACCTAAGTGGCATGGCCTGGTGGTGCTTATTCTCCCACTATGTTTAGGTGAGGAAAGTGCAAGCGAGTTGTGTCAATTCCAGTGACTAATCACAGTAATACGGTTTCTGTTCAACCCTATACATTGCCACATGCATGTAAGGCTGCATTTGGTTCATAAGGAGCGAGGGGTTATTTATGGGAGTGGTCATTAATACTGAGTATGAGAGCAATATCTGGTGAAGCCTGAAGATCGTAATAAAGTCATGTGTGTAGGTCCAATACTAGTGCTACAATATGCTCATTAATAAGGAAAACTTTTTCTTGGATAAAGGGAACTGCAGCATCATCGAAAAAACATTCAACCAGAAAGAAATCTACAGCACCAATGAAAGCAAAGACTGCAGTTTTCCCTCTGGAGGCTCTAGATGATTACACACCAAGAAGACTGCTGAAGAAATTCATACAGATTGGTGAGTAGAAACCACATCTTTTTACAATTTTTATAGTTAGCATTTTTAATAAGCTGTTCAATGCAGGGATGTCGCTCTGAAATATGTAAAGTGGAAAAAGAATAATGTAAATATCTAGTAATCTTATCAGAATGGATAGGGAAGTAATTGTGCAGTTCCATGGGCACCAATCAGCCTTCAGTACCTTGCCCAAGTGGCAATTAGTGTGCGAGCTGAAAATGTGAGTGTTGGCAAGCTATTCAACTATTGGTGGGATATCATAACTGAGTATCATCTGCTCCCGACTTCATATCCACAGATAAGCCCTTTCCAGGAAAGGCCACTGGATAGAATTAGGAGCAGGAAGTCTTGCTGATTTTCTGAATCCAGTGACTGAGGCCAATTATAATTCTGGGATCAGCTAACTCTGTACAGATCAGGAAATGCAACCTGCGATGATCTGGTCTTTCTGGCTCAGTTGCATACTGATTATATCAAATGAACCATCGGGGAAGGGACCAGACCACCCATAACATTACCTGCTCACGGATTTTGCGTTATGGTAGTAGGATTAAGATTATAAATTCTTCAACAAACTATCTGCTTTCTTAACAGAGCTGGAATCCTCCTTGATTAAGGTTGCGAAACCGGAAATGGAAAAGTCTGTGCAAAAGAAATCTCAACCCAAGACAAAATTGTCATCTGGCAGGTATATAAATTAATGAACGATTCAAAAAAAAAAATAGAATTAACTTCTGACATTAATTATTGGTAAGAGAAATCATGCTGCCTCTTTAATGCTCCAGTCTTCAAGGCACAGAATAATGGTTTTAAAGGCATATGTGTCGCTTAAGTGGTCTTCATTCATATAGGATCCTTGGCAGTGAGTGTTGGCAAGCTATTTAACTGTGTGAAGCATCACAGGCAAGCCTGATCCTGCTTTCACCTCCCACCTGCATGTGCACACTTTCAAATAAAGGTTACTGGATAGGGATAAGGAATGAAAACACTTGATAATACTTTTACATCTCTAGACTAGAAGCAGGGAGGAGAATCGTAGCCCCCTTCAAACCACCCAGGATGAGTAGAGACTGAGGTTCATGATGCCTTCCTGTTCTGGGTGGCTCACTAGGTGTTCCACTGTCAAACTGAGCCATTGAGGATGCTTCCAACCAATTGCAATCAGAATTTTAAATGTCATTCTGCAGGAAGATTATAAATGTGTGTACAATAGGCTGTCAGAACATATTGCTTTTAAATTATTCTTGTTGTCTTCAGTAACAACAGCTTCGGTTTAAGTTTGCCAGTAGAAGATACCACAGAGCAGAATTTGCCCAAAGACCTTAACGTTCGGAAACTGAAGAAAGTCAGTGTTTCAGAGTTTGAAAGGCTAACACAACAGAGACTCCATCAAGCAGCAGGTAAAGACGAACTTATCCAGATGTGATCAAATATTCGAGAAATTGTTCAGACAAGGATTTTTTTCTCTCAAGTCTGTTAAGATCCCTAGCCCATGTTGAAGATCTTCCAGTTTACAGTATACTCAGATTTCACAACTAACCAAAAAGCCGACAAAAATTGTTGCCTGAACTTGAATTATCAAATTCCTTTTGCTTTGAAAGCTTATGCCATTTCTCTAACATTTTAGCGAATGTAGATGAAATAGTATCATTAAAGGTGAACTTTCTGGTTAGATGGTCAACAAGCGCTATTTCCAAACTTCAGTTCCCCTGTCCCCTTTTATTAAAAAAAACAATTGCAGATCAACGTTTCCTTTCAAGGGACCCCACGCAGCCGGTTTTTCAATGTAAAAACCGGGCATGCGTGGTATTTTGAAGATGTCGCATAGTGGCAAAAGATTTAGAGCGAACTTTGTTGCAGATTAGCCAAGCAATGAACATAAGAATTGCGAGACGAAAAAAGACCAATATCCATTTAGTTTGCCTTCGACCATTCTGGTCGTCCCATGATGCAATGATAATGGAGTCATTGACTAAGCTGAGCAATCAATCTCTATCAATTAGCCTACAACAGACCCAGACATAAGGTGAGGAAAACCCCAGTGGTGGAAAGCTTTGAGAACCATAGGTTCAAAGTCAACAGTTCTTCCATTTCCTCCCCGCCCTCCCCCCCCCCCACCTCCTCCAGCATGCTGCACTTACCATATGCAATGTCTCAAGTTGCTTGTACTGTATCTCATAATAATATTTCTGAAATTTGAACAAATCAACACTATCTGCTTCCACCGCCTCTCTTGGGCTGCTGCTCCATAGATTTACCACTTGCTCACTGAAATAATGTTCCTGCAGGTTTGTTTTGAATATACCCCCTTCAAGCCCAGGTTGGGTTCTCTGATTTTACTACAATGGACAAGGTGAAATAGCTTGTCATTGTCTACGTCATCTAGTCCCTTTTAGAATGCTAAAAACAACATCTTTCAACCTCTCTTCCAGTGAGAATATGCCTGTAATTGCTTATCATAATCAAACTCCTCCATTCGCATAATCATCTGGTTGCCCTCTTCTATATCCTCCCACTAGCTGCAATATGCGTTTTGTACTGTGGCAACCAGAGCGATACACTGCTTTGTAAGTGCAGCAGCACTACTGCTTTATAGGATATAGGATGATCTCCCTATTTTGGCTCAATGTTGACCTTTTAATACAATATCTGATTTGCTTTACTCGCTGCTCAGTATTGTTGTGATCACTTCAATTTATTGTAAGTCAGGACCCCCAGATCTTTCATTTTCCATGCACCTTAGTTTCTTTCCATTTAAGTGATGACATTTCAGTGATAAGTGGACCAGGTTTTTAAAGGTCATTCATTCATTTCCCTCTTTCCATTTTTCCATCATCTTGTCCTTCTTGACTTGTCTGCCGCCTTTGACACGGTTGACCACTCTCCTCCAATGCCTCTCCACCGTCGTCCAGCTGGATGGGACGGCACTTGCCTGGTTCCATTCTTATCTATCCAATCGTAGCCAGAGAATCACCTGCAACGGCTTCTCTTCTCACCCCTGCATCGTGTGCCCCCAAGGATCTAGCCTTGACCCTCTCCTATTTCTCATCTACATGTTGCCCCTTGGTGACGTCATCCAAAAACACAGCATCAGTTTCCAGATGTACGCAGATGACACCCACCTCTACCTCACTACCACTTCTCTCGACCCCTTCACGGTCACTAAATTGTCAGATTGCTTGTGCGACATCCAGTTCTGGATGAGCTGAAATTTTCTCCAATTGAATATTGGGGTGACTGAAGCCATTGTTTTTGGTCCTGCCACAAATTCCATTCCCTAGCCACTGAATCATCCCTCTCCCCAACTTCTGTCCCCTGAGGCTGAACCAGACGGTTCACAATCTTGGTGTCCTATTGGACCCTGAAATGAGCTTTCGACCACGCATCCGCAGCGTAACTAAGACCACCTATTTCCACCTCTGTAACATCGTCCGTCTCCTCCCTCGCCTCAGCTCATCCGCTGCTGAAGCCCTCATCCATGCCTTTGTTACCTCGAGACTTGACTGTTCCAACGCACTTCTGGCTGGCCTCCCACATTCTACCCTGCCTAAACTAGAGGTGATCCAAAACTTGGCTGCCCATGTCCTAACTTGCACTAAGTCCCGCTCACCCATCACCCCTGTGTTCGCTGACCTACATTGCCTTCCAGTTAAGCAACGCCTCGATTGCAAAATTCTCATCCTTATTTTCAAATCCTTCCATGGCCTTGCCCCTCCCTATCTCTGTAATCTCCTCCAGCCCCACAAACGCGCCCCTCCCCCTGCCGAGATGTCTGCGCTCCTCTAATTCTGCCCACTTGAGCAGCCCTGATTATAATCGCTCAACCATTGGTGGCCGTGTCTTCTGTTGCCTCGGCCCTAACCTCCGGAACTCCCTGCCTAAACCTTTCCAACTCTCTACCTCACTTTCCTCCTTCAAGACACTCTTTAAAACATACCTCGTCACCTGCGCTAATTTCTACTTCAAATTTGTATCTCATAATACTCCTGTGAAGTGCCTTGGGACGTTTCACTTTGTTAAAGGCGCTATATAAATACAAGTTGTTAGTTAAAGATAGAGTTTGATTTTCCCCTCATTATGCATTTATTTATGATGACCTTGAAATCCCGGTTCCTCCTTCCCGCGGGCGTTTGAATCAGTTCTAGAGAAAAGATGCGCACTTATCTTTTGCTATTGTGCCCACCAGAGATCCCGGTCCTGAGGCTTCCTTTCCCTGTGCATCGGAGCGCGTGCACGTCTGGACGGACGTAGAGCTGGAGGTGGAGTCACGTGGCACTGGGCAGCCAATCAAGCTAAAGTATTTTCTCATTCATAATAATGGGAACTCCGTAAGTAGGAGTTCTCATTATTATGAATGAGAAACCGCCCCCCAACACCAAAACACCAATAAAAAAATGGGGTGGAAAAAAATCGCATATTTAACATTAATTTAAATTAAAGTTAATAAATGTCTTGGGGGGGGGGGGGGGAAATATATATATTCTGTTTTTAAAAAAAAAAAAATTTTAAATTATGGTTTAAAATAAACTTACCTTAGTGGGCAGGGTTTTTAACATTAAAACATGTTTTTTAAATTTTATTTTTATATGTTTTAAAACTCTTACACTTGTAAAAGTAGGCTATCTGCCTGCTTTTACCAGGCGCAAGAATTTTAAGGACATTCGCAGGGCAAGAGATGGGCAAATACCACAATCTTGCCCATGCGAATGTCCTGGCAGCCGAGATGTGTGCGATCTGTCAAGCCAGAAACTTGACAGATAAGAAAAGCTGGTTTTTGGCGCATTGCGTGCTAAAAACCGGCTTTTGCCTTGCCTTCCCAGGTCTGTACACACTCCGTACAGACCTGGGGAGGTCAGGATTTCAGGGCCGTTATTTAGAAGAGCAATGATTCGCCTTTCTGTGCCATTAGTAATTAAAGTAACATCCCTCCTGTTAGTAATGAGGCACATTCTGTACTGGGAGTGATGGCTGGCTTTAAAATTCTCATCCTCTTGTTCAAATCCCTCCTTATCTCTGTGACCTCTTCCTGCCTTGCAACTCTCTCAACAAAGATAAACTTTTTCCAATGTCCGAAGGGTTGGTAACCAGAGGACACAGATTTAAGGTAATTGGCAAAAGAACCAGAGGTAAGATGAGAGAAAAGAAATACTCAGTAGGTTATGATCTGGAATGCACTGCCTGAAAAGGTGGTGGAAGCATATTCAATAATAATTTTCAAAAGGGAATTGGATAAATACTTGAAGAGAAGTACTTGACAGGGAAACGATTGGCTATGGGGAGTAGGACTAGTTGGGTAGCTCTTTGAAAGAGCCAGTCCAGGCACGCTGGGCTGAATGGCCGCCTATGCTGTATCATTCTACAAAAGACCAAATTGGTAATTTGAGTTCTGAAGTCATAGTGGTGATGGGGAAGTTCAGCAATTTGACTGGGAAATGTAGCAAAGTTAAGATGATGGATACCAATGTCAAACATCTTGGAAGAATAGTTGAAAATGTCGACTTTGTAGATCTGTTTAAGCAACTGATTTTCACAATCTTTTAAATCAACAATCCTCAACTTCACAACAGCTAAGATTAGATCAGTATAAGCACGTCTTAACAATGTGACACGGGTGATAAATGTAGAAATAGTACCAAGAATGTATTTCAGTGATGTGACTAGAGCTTCCCCAATGTCTTAGCCGGTTTCTCCAGTGAGTAACTGAGCCATACAGGCTACGAAGATATCAGCTTCCAACCCTGTTGCTGAATTACCTGATGTGAGCACATGTTCAGAGTTGGCTATGCTACTACCCCCTTCTCGCAGTTGAATAGCTGTGATTCCCCTCCTTTGATTTGAATAGCCTATCTATAATTAATTTTGAGGCTCACGCATCAATAATGGTGACTTGTGTAAGGTCCCAAAGGGAAACTGACTTGAAACTACTTCAGCAAGGTGACACTGCCTTCAGGAGAATAAGAGAAAAAAGTGATGTAAATGAAAATAGTCAAGTCGTGTTTTATGTGCTAAAATGCCTGTTTTGATTCCTAGAACCTCAAGAAAGTGAACAAGTGGAACTAAACGAAAAGAGCACAAGACTTCCAGATGTCTCAACAATTGTTGGGTAATAACCATACAGTCAGATCAAATGAATGTGGATTTTACTTGAAGTTATTTTAAGGGATTTTGCTGTATTCACCATATAAATATTGAAAAGTTACCTGCACAGGAGTCTTGCATTGACTTAGGAATTCCACCATTTGGCTCACTTTTTGAGAATGGTAGGGGAAGTTAATAGAATATATCAGTTTAAAAAAAAAAAATCCAATGACCAGATGAAAAAGGAGTAAAACCTCTCGCTTTGGTGTTGCTGTCATCATAGGCAGTCCCTTGAAATCGAGGAAGACTTGATTCCACTCTAAAAGTGAGTTCTCAGGTGCCTGTACAGTCCAATATGGGAATTACAGTCTCTGTCACAGGTGGGACAGACAGTGGTTGAAGGAAAGGGTGGGTGGGGAGTCTGGTTTGCCGCATGTTCCTTCAGCTGACTGCGCTTGATTTCTGCATGCTCTTCCGACGAGACTCGAGGTGCTCAGCGCCCTCCTGGATGCTCTTCCTCCACTTAGGGCAGTCTTGGGCTAGGGATTCCCAGGTGCTGGTGAGGATGTTGAACTTAATCAAGGAGGCTTTGAGGGTGTCCTTGAAGCATTTCCTCTGCCCACCTAGGGCTCGCTTGCCGTGTAGGAGTGGAGCACTTGCTTTGAGAGTCTCGTGTCAGGCATGCGGGCAGTGTGGCCCGCCCAACGGAGCTGGTCTAGTGTGATCAGTGCTTCGATGCTGGAGACGTTGGCTTGAGCGAGAACACTGACGTTGGTGCGTCTCTCCTCCTAGTGGATTTGCAGGATCTTGCAGAGGCAGCATTGGTAGTACTTCTACTGCGCTTTGAGGTGTCTACTGTATATGGTCCACGTCTCTGAGCCATATAGGAGGGCGGGTATCACTGCCCTGTCGACCATAAGCTTGGTGTCAGATTTGAGGTCTTGGTCTTCAAACACACTCTTCCTCAGGCGACCGAAGACTGCGCTGGCACACTGGAGGCAGCGTTGGACCTTGTCATCGATGTCGGCCCTTGCTGATAGTTGCTGTATCCATTTTCTGGCCCATAATACCATGTTTGTGTAACTGCATTTTTCTGCTGTGTGTGTTGTGGCACCATCCAGTCTTGATGTAGTAGCAAATATTAGAACTGAGCCTTAAAATAGTGTTACAGCAGAACCCAATTATTGAATTAACAGATTTTAATCTAGCTTCTAACTATACTATCAGGTAAGGATATGTTTGTTTCTCTAAAAAAACAATAATGTACTAACTAATTGGGTTTTTATGACAATCGACAGCTTTATGGCAATGTTCCCTCCAAGCTGCATGGCCACATTGCTTTCTGCCGGTCCCACGCAGCCTGGGACCGACTTTTCCAATGTGAAATTTTGCAACATGTGCAAAACTTTGAATGGGGCACGCAGCCCATAAAAGGGACTGCATACCCAAATTTAAAATTAGGGGGAACATTGCTTCATGGTTACTTTTACTCATATCAGCTTTTTATTTCCAGATTTTTAAAACTGCATTCAAATTCTCAAACTGCCATGGTGGGATTTGGACTGACCGTCAATGGATTATTAGTCCAGCAACATAGGCACTACACATTGTTTTAATTTGAGATAATGTGTACTGTTGGATAAATGTGCTGAGAATATAATTAGTTGGGTAAATTCCAGAATGATGCTTGGAGTAGCTAGCTCTCGAATGGAAATTTTTGTTGTGCTGTTTCGACAGTTGAGTTTACTGGTACACTGAATATAAATATTTACTGTGGAAGTCTGGAATTCTAGTTGTACTCAACGTTCCTGCTAAGCCATGCAGCTGTCTGGAGGTTCCGCACAGGCCGCTCACCGGCTTTTAAATGGAAGAAACCGCGCATGTGTGAAAATTGAATGCGGTATGCAGCCAGTTAAAGGGCCTGCGCATGAAAAGAATACACTGGTTGTAGTCCCCTTTTTACACACATTCAGGAAACTCCCAAAGAATAAATCCTTCTCTTTTTTTTTTCTAAATTGTGTTTTACCAGTTCAAAAATCAAGATGATATTTAAAATATTACTTTTGCTACTGAAGTGCTTATATGTAGTATGTAAATATACCAACAAATTGGCAAGCATTTATAAATATAGCTGCATAGGCATGTGAAACTAGGATGAATAGGAATTTGTGGCTTTGGGTAAAGGAAATTTGGCTGAAGTACTAAATGTAGTTGGCTTAAAGTTGCTTGTTATTTTCGATTTTGAGCCCATTCTAATTCTTTAGGATAGCAGGACAGTAGAAGCTAGTGGTGCGTGGAATTTTCTTAATATAGAAGTTTCAAGAGAAGTGTAAAGGCTCTAGAGCAGAGTTTTGGGTAAAAATAAGCAGAGTGGATCAGGATGGGAGAGTAACAAAGGTAATAAAGGCATCAGTGACTAAAGTGACATCAGGGAAAAATAGAAAAAAGTCAAAGCTAAAGGCACTATATCTGAATGTACAAAGCATTCACAACAAAATAGATGAATTAATAATGCAGATAGAAATTAATAGGTTTGGTCTAATAGCCATAACGGAGACGTGGTTCCAAAGTGACCAAGTTTGGGAACTAAATATTGCAGAATACCGAACTGTTAGAAGAGATATGGAAAAGGAGGAGGGGTAGCCCTGATAAAGGATGGGATAAAAACAATAGAGAGAAAGGATCTTGGATTGGAAAATCAAGAAGGAGAATCAGTTTGGGTGGAGCAAAGAAACAGTAAGGGGCAGAAAACATTGGTGGGAGTTGTTTATAGATCCCCAAACAGTAATGGTAATGTAGGGCACAGTATAAATCAAGAAATTAGAGGTGCATGTAACGAGGGTAATACAGTAATCATGGGGGACTTTAATCTACACACACAATGGGCAAACCAAATCTGGGCAAAACAAGATTAGTATGTTGAGGAATCAACAAGGCAACAGGCTATTTTAGATCTAGTATTGTGCAATGAGAAAGGATTAATTAATAACCTTGTAGTAAAGAAGCCTTTAGAGAAAAGTGACCATAATATGATAGAATTTTATATTGAGTTTGAAAGTGATTTAATTAAATCCGAAACCAGGGTCTTAAACCAAAAGAAAACACACCATGTAGGTATGAGAGGTGAGTTGGCTGAGGTCGATAGGGAAACTACATTAAATGCTAGCCATTGCTTGTCTTTTAAAGAATTAATACATAATTTACAACAAACATACATTCCTTTTTAAAGCACAAAAACCCCACAGGAAAAGTGGTCCAACCGTGGCTAACAAGAGAAGTTAAAGATAGTATTAGACCAAAGAAAGAGGCTTATAATGAGGATTGGGATGATTTTAGAATTCAGCAAAGGAGGACCAAGAAATTGATCAAGATAGGGATAATAGAATATGAGAGTAAACTAGCGAGAGACATAAAAACAGACTGTAAAAACTTCTATAGTTATGTAAAAAGGAAAAGATTAGCGAAAAGTAAATATGGGTCC
Source organism: Pristiophorus japonicus (assembly GCF_044704955.1). Classification (NCBI taxonomy): domain Eukaryota; kingdom Metazoa; phylum Chordata; class Chondrichthyes; family Pristiophoridae; genus Pristiophorus; species Pristiophorus japonicus. Next base: position 119,889,596 of record NC_091989.1, read on the forward strand.
CTTACAGGCTGTGACAGGAGAAATTATAATGGGGAATAAGGAAATGGCAGAGAAATTAAACACATACTTTGTGCATTCTTCACGGAAGAGGCCACTGGACCAAGACCTTGCTGTCAAGCCTGTGTGGTAGCTGGTGTGCAATGGCCACCCCACATTAAAAGAATTCATGCACAGGCATCTTCCACACTTTAAGATGAAGTTCAGGATCTGGAATGTCAGGACCTTCATGGACACCCCCAACAGCAACAGACCGGAACGCCGCACCGCGATTGTTGGATGGGAACTCGAGCACTTTGACATCGATATCGCTGTCCTGGAAGGCCAGCTCAAAGAACAAGGTGATGGCTATACCACATCCTGGAAAGGCAGACCTGAAGTAGGATGGCGCCTCCATGGGGTAGGCTTCGCCGTTAAAAAAAAAAACAAACTAATGGGCCGTCTCAGAGACTCCCATTGCGGGATAAACGAATGCCTCATGACTCTTCGGCTCACCCTATCCCGAAACCAGTGCGTCACTTCAGCATGTACACCCCAACACTGGAAGCTACAAACGAGACCAAAGAGGAATGCTACTCCAGCCTCGAACACTCCCTGTCCCGAGTCTCAACAGGCATTAAGCTGATCCTCCTTGGCGACGGCAAAGCCAGAGTTGGAAAGGACACTGACCTCTGAGGAGGTGTGATCGGCAAGGGAAAGCCAACTCCAACGGCACTCTCCTCATGACGAAATGCTTCGAACGCGGCCTCGTCCTAACCAATACTCTGTTCTGTCAGAAGGCCAAATATAAAGCATCATGGCAATGCCCTTGCTCCAAGCACTGGCATCTGCTAGACTACATCATCGTCCGAGCGAGGAACCGCAAAGACATGTGCATCACCCGCGCCATAACTGGAGCTGCTGACTGCTGGACTGACCACCGCCTAGTTTGCTCTATCATCACCATCAACATTGCCCCAAAACGAAGACAGCAACAGAAACAATGCCGCAGGAAAATCAACGTCACAGCACTCATAAAGATCCCACTGAGTAAACCCTATTCAGCCAGCGCCTTGCTACCAACCTGACTGCTCCCAGTGACCCAGAGACGCAGAGTGTCCACCGTGCCTGGTCTGCCTGCAAGGCTTCCATATTTAGCACCTGCGAAGAGACGCTCAGGTCACCCAACCAGGAAACACCAAGACTGGTTTGATGAGAACGACCAGGAGCTAATATGCTGCAAGCGCAAGGCATTTTTGGACTGGAAGCAGCAACACAACTCGAGGGTAAGAAAGCAGCTCTACAGATGTCAAACAGGGTGGAGAAAGCTCAAGAAATCCAGCAGCTAGCTGACAATACGACGTGCGAGGATTCTTCAGTGTAGTCAAGACGACCTACGGCCCAAGACCCTACCCCACTGCTGGCCAAGAACGAAGAGGTGCTCATCAAGGACATAGGCAGTCGGTGCCCGCTGGAAGGAGCATTTCGAGGATCTCCTTAACCGAGACTCTGTCTTCGACATGTGTCCTTGACTCCATCCCACAGCATACCACCCGCCACCATCTCGGCACAACCCCAGCCCGGCACGAGGTTGAAAAGGCCATCTGACAACTGAAGAACAAGTCATCCGGAGCAGATGGAATCCCTGCTGAAGCACTAAAACATGGCAGAGAAGCATTACTGGCGTGAATCCATGACCTCATTTCTCTTATCTGGACGAAGGAAATCATGCCAGGAGATCTCTGAGACGCGGTAATCTTGACCATCTTCAAGAAAGGTTACAAGTCCAACTGCGGTAACTACAGAGGAATCTCCCTGCTGTCGATCATCAGGAAAGTCATTGCAAGAATCCTCCTCAATCGCCTTCTCCTCGTGGCTGAAGAGCTCCTCCCAGAATCACAATGCGGATTCTGCCCACGAAGGGGTACAATGGACATGATCTTCACCGCGCGGCAGATGCAAGAGAAATGCAGGGAACCCTTGTACATGGCCGCCTTTGACCTCACAAAAGCCTTCGATACTGTCAACCGTGGGGGATTATGGAGCGTCTTCCTCAGATTCGGCTGCCCTCAAAGGTTTGTCACTATCCTGTGCCTGCTCCATGATGACATGCAAGCCGTGATCCTGACAAACGGATCCATGACAGACCTTTTTCCTGCGTCATCGCACCAACACTATTCTCGATCTTCCTTGCTACAATGCTCCACCTTGCCCTCAGCAAGCTTCCCACTGGAGTGGAGCTAAATTACAGGACAAACTGGAATCTGTCCAACCTCCGCCGCTTCCAGGCCAGGTCCAAGGTTGTCCCATCCTCCGTCATCGAATTACAGTATGCAGACGATGCTTGCGTCTGCGCACACTCTGAGGCACTGACTCCGCTGGATGGGCCACATCATTCGCATACCTGACACGAGACTCTCAAAACAAATGCTTTACTCAGCTCCAACACGGGAAGCGAGCCCCAGGTGGGTAGAAGAAACAGTTCAAGGGCATCCTTGAAGCCAAGCGTAGACAGCGGAAGGAGCGCAAGGCAACCCATGTCCCCCACCCACCCTTTCCTTCAACCACTATCTGCCCCATCTATGACAGATAGTAGGTCCCGCATTGGACTGTTCAGTCACCCGAGAACTCATTTTTAGTGTGGAAGCAAGTCATCCTCTACTCCGAGGGACTGCCGATGATTGCAGCTGCACCAGGAAGACCTGAATGGACAAATGCATCCAGGGTGAGGGATGCAAGCAAAGGTATGTGAGCAGCCGAAAGTCGTGGTTTATACAGGTTCGACCTCCAAAATCCGGAGTTTTGGAATTCGGACACCGGGCCGATCCGTGGCGGGGTCGTCCGGAAACCGGAAAACGTTCCAATATTCGTACCCTACCCCCCCGCCTCGGCGAACCGACTTCGTGCGGCCCGACTTCGCCCCGGCCCCCCTCCCTCCCCTTTATCTCGGCGGCAGGGCCCGCCCGATCAGATCCTCGGCGGCTTGGCCCCGCCCGACGACCTCATCGACGGGGCCGGCGACCCGAACAGTTCCTCGGCGAGCACCGCCCCCCTCCTCCCCTCTGGTGTTCTGAAATCCGGAAATACCCGAACCTGGCTTCGGGTGTTTCCGGTTTCGTGATGTCAGAAAGCCGTTTCGGAGTCCAGAAAAACACGAAAACCGGCTCGGCCTTGGTTCCGAGGTTGCCGGATTCGGGAGGTCGAACCTGTATTACGAATATACGGACAAGAAAAGTCCCTCTGGTCCATCTAGCCTGTCTCTCGGGTATCACATTATATACACTCTCCATCCCACCTAAAAACTGTGATTTGAAATAATTGTGTTGGTAAAAGTAGAATAGCGTCTTTCAGGGGAGTTTGAGCAGTTGGCTATTATAATTCAAAAGTAGGATTGTAAGGGTAGTAATCTAGTGCTACAGCCTAGGCCAGTTAGCAAGCTATACCGTTTTGGTGCTGTTGGGGGAAAGGCAGCAGCAGCCAAGTTCATGGCACTGTGGGTGGCTCTGCTGCAGAGGAGGGTAGGAAAAAGAATGGGAGAGCTATAATGGGAGGGGATTCTCTAGTAAGGGGAGTAGATAGGCGTTTCTGCGGTCGCAACCGATACTCCAGGATGGTATGTTGCCTCCCTGGTGCAAGGGTCAAGGATGTCTCTGAGCGGCTGTAGGGCATTCTGGAGGGGGAGGGTGAACAGCCAGTTGTCATGGTGCATATAGGTACCAATGATATAGGCAAAAATTGGATGAGTTCCTGCAAGCTGAATTTAGGGGGCTAGGAGTTAAATTAAAAAGTAGGACCTCAAGGGTAGTAATCTCCGGATTGCTGCCAGTGCCACGTGCTTGTCAGAGTAGGAATTTCAGGATAGCTCAGATGAATACGTGGCTTGAGGAGTGGTGCAGGAGGGAGGGATTCAAATTCGTGGGACATTGGAACCGGTTCTGGGAGAGGTGGGACCAGTACAAACCGGACGGTCTGCACCTGGGCAGGACCGGAACCAATGTCCTAGGGGGAAGTGTTTGCTAGTGCTGTTGGGGAGGGGTTAAACTAGTGTGGCAAGGGGATGGGAACCTATGCAGGGAGACAGAGGGAAGTAGAATGGGGGCAGAAGCAAAAGGTAGAAAAGAAAAGTAAAAGTGGAGGACAGAGAAACCCAAGGCAAAAATCCAAAAGGGTCACATTACAGCCAAATTCTAAAAGGACAAACTGTGTTAAAAAGACAAGCCTGAAGGCTCTGTGCATCAGTGCAAGGAGTAGTCGTAATAAGGTGGACGAATTAACTGCGCAGGCAGATATTAATGAATATGATATAATTGGGATTCCGGAGACATGGCTCCAGGTTGACCAAGGCTGGGAACTCAACATCCAGGGGTATTCAACATTCAGGAAGGATAGACAGAAAGGAAAAGGAGGTGGGGTAGCGTTGCTGGTTAAAGAGGAAATTAATGCAATAGTAAGGAAGGACATTAGCTTGGATGATGTGGAATCTGTATGGGTAGAATTGCGGAATACCAAAGGGCAGAAAACGCGAGTGGGAGTTGTGTACAGACCACCAAACAGTAGTAGTAAGGTTGGGGATAGCATCAAACAAGAAATTAGGGATGCGTGCAATAAAGGTACAGCAGTTATGGGTGACTTTAATCTACATATAGATTGGGCTAACCAAACTGGAAGCAATACGGTGGAGGAGGATTTCCTGGAGTGTATTAGGGATGGTTTTCTAGACCAAAATGTCGAGGAACCAACTAGAGGGCTGGACATCCTCGACTGGGTGATGTATAATGAGAAAGGACTCATTAGCAACCTTGTTGTGCGAGATCACTTGGGGAAGAGTGACCATAATATGGTAGAATTCTTTATTAAGATGGAGACTGACACAGTTAATTCAGAGACTAGGGTCCTGAACTTAAGGAAAGGTAACTTCGATGGTATGAGACATGAATTGGCTAGAATAGACTGGCGAATGATACTTAAAGGTTTGATGGTGGATAGGCAATGGCAGACATTTAAAGATCACATGGATGAACTTCAACAATTGTACATCCCTGTCTGGAGTAAAAATAAAACGGGGAAGGTGGCTCAACCGTGGCTAACAAGGGAAATTAGGGATAGTGTTAAATCTAAGCAAGAGGCATATAAATGGGCCAGAAAAAACAGCAAACCTGAGGACTGGGAGAAATTTAGAATTCAGCAGAGGAGGACAAAGGGTTTAATTAGGAGGGGGAAAATAGAGTATGAGAGGAAGCTTGCTGGAAACATAAAAACTGACTGCAAAAGCTTCTATAGATATGTGAAGAGAAAAAGATTAGTGAAGACAAACATATGTCCCTTGCAGTCAGAATCAGGTCAATTTATAATGGGGAACAAAGAAATGGCAGACCAATTGAACAAATACTTTAGTTCTGTCTTCACGAAGGAAGATACAAATAACTTTCCGGAAATACTAGGGGACCGAGGGGCTAGTCAGAAGGAGGAACTAAAGGAAATCCTTATTAATCAGGAAATTGTGTTGGGGAAATTGATGGGATTGAAGGCTGATAAATCCCCAGGGCCTGATGGTCTGCATGCCAGAGTACGTAAGGAAGTGGCCCTAGAAATAGTTGATGCATTGGCGATCATTTTCCAAAAGTCTTATCGACTCTGGATTAGTTCCTATGGACTGGAGGGTAGCTAATGTAACACCACTTTTTAAAAAAAAGGAGAGAGAGAGAAAACGGGGAATTATAGACCAGTTAGCCTGACATCAGTAGTGGGGAAAATGTTGGAATCAATTATTAAAGATGAAATAGCAGTGGATTTGGAAAGCAGTGACAGGATCGGTCCCAGTCAGCATGGATTTATGAAAGGGAAATCATGTTTGACAAATCTTCTGGAATTTTTTGAGGATGTAACTAGCAGAGTGGACAAGGGAGAACTAGTGGATGTGGTGTATTTGGACTTTCAAAAGGCTTTTGACAAGGTCCCACAAGAGATTAGTGTGCAAAATTACAGCACATGGTATTGGGGGTAATGTATTGACGTGGATAGAGAATTGGTTCGCAGACAGGAAGCAGAGAGTCGAGATAAATGGGTCCTTTTCAGAATGGCAGGCAGTGACTAGTGGGGTGCCGCAGGGTTCATTGCTGGGACCACAGCTATTTACAATATACATCAATGATTTAGATGAAGGAATTGAGTGTAATATCTCCAAGTTTGCAGATGACACTAAGCTGGGTGGCAGTGTGAGCTGTGAGGAGGATGCTAAGAGGCTGCAGGGTGACTTGCACAGGTTAGGTGAGTGGGAAAATGCTTGGCAGTTGCAGTATAATGTGGATAAATGTGAGGTCATCCACTTTGGTGGCAAAAACAGGAAGACAGAATATTATCTGAATGGCGACAGATGAGGAAAAGGGGAGATGCAACAAGACCTGGGTGTCATGGTACATCAGTCATTGAAAGTTGGCATGCAGGTACAGCAGGCGGCAAAGACGGCAAATGGCATGTTGGCCTTCATAGCTCGGGGATTTTGAGTATAGGAGCCGGGAGGTCTTACTGCAGTTGTACAGGGCCTTGGTGAGGCCTCACCTGGAATATTGTGTTCAGTTTTGGTCTCCTAATCTGAGGAAGGACATTCTTGCTATTGAGGGAATGGACAAAGAGGTTAGGGTTAGTGCAAGTGAAGTTGAAAAGCAATTTACAACAATAAGCTTAAGAGGTTGGATACAAAGAGACATATTCGATATGTGCAATGATGAGAAGGATACTCAAAGAAAAAATAATAAAAAGAACACTACTCTCCTTTTTTACTGAGGTGTATGATGGGCCAGGGTTGCAGTGCTTTATGCATATGTACAGAGTATTAGAAATAAAGTAAATTTAGCTGGGAGCTAAATAGTTTCAACTAATTTTTAGAAGTAGTAAAGAAGGGGGGCGGGCGGGCGGGCGGCGCAGGGGCTGGGGGGGTGGTGCCGGGGGTAAGGGAGTCCCGGATAAGGGAGGTTCAACCTGGAATAGTATTTCAAACAGAGAATGACTATAAAATAATCCATATGGTTGTATATTTGTTGCAGTTTAATTAATCCTGACTTTGAAGAGTCCAAAACAAAACCAGTTCTTTCGAGAAAACCTCTAAAACGCAAAGCCATAAATGAGGATGACTTTGAAGAGGGAGTGCACAACTATATGGAACAAGAAAAAGGTATAAACTTATTTACATTTTTGTTGAGCTTTATATCGTTTTTTAACCACTATCACTTTACAGCTGCTTTAAACCATTAATGGCCTGTCGTGACTTGCCACCCAGTTTTGGTTTTGCCTCTCCACATTTAAGAAATGAATAGCCATCAACATGTAAGGTACAATTAATTGGAAAGGCATACAGTTTAATCTGAGCAATAACAGCTTTCCGTTTTACATCGGTGTGTAAAATGTAAATAAGTGAACATAGTCTTTAATTATAAACTATATAAGGACAACAAATATTTGGTATTAATATTGGTTTAAATTGGCTTTAATCACAGATCAAACTTAGAAAATTGGGAAAAGCTGCATCGGCTATCTTTGGAAATGGCTGGTTTCTGCCATGTACTACATTGAGTATGGGAGTGAGAATTGTGTTACTTCTGCACCTATTCTGCTTTACTTTGCAGTGATTTCAGTGGTGATATGTTAGTACGTTAAATTACTTGTCAATTCTTCTCATTATATTGATATTTAACATTTGGCTTGACCCAATTAAAATTTTGCATGGCATACCTGGAAAGGTCTTATCAATATAAAGGAGCAGTAGTAAAGAAAGACTTGGATTTATAAATCACCTTTCCGACCACCGGACGTCTCAAAGCACTTTACAGCGAATTAACTACTTTTGGAGTGTAGTCACTGTTCCAATGTAGGAAATGCAGCAGCCAATTTGCGCACAGGCAAGCTCCCACAAACAGCAATGCGATAATGACCAGATAATCTGTTTTTTGTTATGTTGATTGAGGGATAAATATATTGGGCAGGGCACCGGGGATAACTTCCTTGCTCTTCGAAATAGTGCTGCGGGATTTTTTACGTCCGCTTGAGAGGGCAGACGGGGCCTCGGTTTAATGTGTCATCCGAAAGACGGCACCTCCAACAGTGTAGTGCTCCCTCAGCACAGCACTTGAGTGTCAGCCTGGATTTTTGTGCTCAAATCCCTGGAGTGGGACTTGAACCCACAACCTTATGACTCAGGCAACAGTGGTACCCACTGAGCCACTGGCTGACACCACCAGTAGGCTATTGAGCTCCTCTAGCCTATCCAGCCATTCAATTATAGAATGGCTAATCTGTATCTTAACTCCATCTACTCGCCTTGGTTCTGTAACCCTTCATAGCCTCACCCAACAGCATGTTGAAAATGTTTGTGAGCTCACCCAGTGACTTAATTGGTGACAGTACCACTAGGTGCAGAACAGAGCCTTTCAATCAGGAAGATCCCAGGTTCAGTGTCTGATCTGTGCCGAGTGAGTTCATTTTAACTGAGGTAAAGGTAAGGGCAATTGGCCGCAACATCTTTTAGCCAGGAAGTGGGAAGTCAGCTAATGCTCTTGGCTCACCTGCTAGAAGGTGCATGTTGTCAGATGGGGTTCAGATGAGATCTCCTTCTGGTGAAATAACCTGCTTGCATTTGTGAAGAATGGATGAGATGCCAGAGGTCAGCTGTTCATCCTGTTTTCACTCGTAACCCACATGCATGTATTTCGAGAAGGGGGTCACTGGATGATGATGAGCAGGAGTTCTGCTTGTTTTTTCTTTCCTGGCACAGAGATGTTGATGGTTATTGTCGTCTCCCCAAAGCTGTTCTGGGTACGTTCATTCAGCTTAGCACTGACCAGACATCACTCATGGGTCTTTCCTGGTTTGTATTGCTCAACACCACATAAAATTACATTTGCCCAAAGATGGTCGATCATATGGCATGTTTGAAATATATCTGACTAGTTCATTACTAAAATGAACGGTATCTGTAAGCACTTGGGGAATAGAAATGGTAGATGCACATCACGTTGGCTTCTAAATATGTTGACCTTGTTTCTCTGCTGAAGTGCTTGTTTTTATTTAGAACCTGAAGAAATGGAAAGATCTGGGCCATTTGAAAAGACTGCAGGACTGACGGACATTTCGGGAATAGTTGGGTAATAACTGATTGACAAATGATCAGAACTGTTGATTTTAATGATTGAATAAGTCAAATTCAGTTTTATTGCATGGTTTATGGTACATTTACGAATGATTTGGAGATCAGATGCCATGATTGTATCCATTTTTATGTGAAAACCATAAATCATTGGCATTGTTAATGCATAAATGCAAAGATAGCTTGACGTCAGTAAATGTTACCATTTATGGAATTCTCAGACTGTTTGATTACTAATGTTCGAGAATCATCTTCAAGTCTGTTAATCTCATGTCAGAACTGCAAGTTTCCTTTATTATTTTGGGGGAAGGGGGCATTTAAGTTCATGGGGTAAATGCGAGTACTATACCGATATTGTGCGGAGTTTAATTGTAATTTTCTTGTGTGCATCTGATCGTAGACAATTAGCACTTTTTTAGCTCCACATGGCTGAGCTAAGAACAAAAAAATTAGGCATCGTTCTCTAATCTCTCTCTGCCTGCCATCATTTTTCTTTCCCTTCTTCCCCTTCTGAAAGCAGCGATTCATACAGGGTACAGTTGCTCACCAAAGTGGCCATCCTTCATGTCTAAGACTAGATAGTGTGCTCGAAGTTATTTGTTGTTAGGGACATCTCAGCTGAGCCCAATCCTGCCCTCAATGTGCACAAATGTATACTAATTGCTGTATATAACATTCGGTAGAGAGAACTCGCCCTTCTTAACCCAGTTGCCATTTCATCAACCCATGTCGGTGAGACAGTAAAGAAAACCCCAAGCCGAGACAAATTTCTGAAGTGGTGGGGTTCCCAAATGACTAGGTTGATAAATAGACTTCCCATTATGGAACTAAGCCATACAAACCAGAAAGGTGCCTGTTATACTCCTGGTCTGTACCAAGGTGATGACAATTGGAGTGTTATAATGAATCTCCATGCCTTTGGGCCAGAAAAAGTAAAGAATCAGCTGCAAGTTCCTGCACCTGCTTGCTATTCATTGCTGCTGGCAATTGCCTACATGTGGATGATGGGTGAGGACAGGGTCGGGGTCAGCTATGGCATCTCCGCTATGAGAACAAGTTACAAATTGATTTGTTAGACCACTCCTCAATGGGAGAACAAGTCATGATGCAATTGAGTACACTATATTTTGATGCAGTCCATTGGCTCCAGAATAAGGTAAATTGGGTTCTTGTGAGCACTTTCTCGGCCTGTTCTGCACCATACAATTGAGAGCCCAGTGTCTTGGCAACTTACAGCTTTGCGTCTTAATTAATGCTTTTATAGATCCTTGATTTAAAAAAAAATTATTAGTCCCATCTGAGGAGTTGTGGGAAGATCATTTAGTCCTGTACATTTGTGCAGTCTGATGCAGAGCCTAGCCCAAACCTGGTGGGAAGAAGAAGATAGGTTGTTAAAACAGAAGACCACATAGAAAGTCACCTGCTCTGAACCCTTGATCAATCGTGACCATTGTTTATACGGTTTTAAAATGCTGCTGTTTTTGCATTGAATTACATAGATTTTACAGCAAAAAAACAAGCCATTTGGCCCAACTGGTCTGTTCCTATGTTTATGCTCTTCATGAATCTTCTCCCACTCCTTTTATCTAACTATCAGCATAACCTTCTATTAATTTCTCCCTCGGGTATTTATCTAGCCTCTCCTTAAATGCATCTATGCTATTCACTCGTAGCGAATTCCACCTTCTTGTCACATTCTTGGGGGTAAAGTAGTTTCTCCTGAATTCCTTATTGTATTTAGTGGTGATCTTGTATTTGTGGCCCCAGTTTTGGTCTCCTCCATAAGTGGAAACATTTTCTCTACATCGGTTATCAAATCCCTTCATAATTTTAAAGACCTCTATTTGTTCACCTCTCAACCTTTTCTCAAAAAAGAGCCCCATGTTATTCAGCCTTTCCTGATATCCTTTTAGTTCTGGTATCATCCTTGTGAATCTTTTCTGCTCCTTCTCCAGTCCCTCTATATCCTTTTTTATAATAATGATTAATTCATATTTTAATGTAGAATATATTGGGTCGCTGTGATATTAATAGTCTATAGCCTGGCAGTTCTTGCAACCTTCTAAAGTTCAAGTTGGTCAATTTTACTGGTTTGCAACGGGTCCTCCAGATGATGTGCTCTGGATTTCAGCCAAGGTGAAAAGAGCTGATGAGACATGCCCAGCCTCACGGAAATGTATTTCTGGATAGTAGAATGTCAAAGGCCATTTATGGCACCTGTGGAGAATGTATTACTAGTATTTTGTCTGTTGCAGATCAGTTAATTTTGATACTGAAGAGTCTGTGTCAAAACCAATTCTGAGCAGAAGACCGAGAAGAGACAACCTCATCAGTGAAGATGATTTTGAAGAAGGAGTACTTTACTACTTGCAGCAAATAAAAGGTGTAGTAAATGTTTTATTAAAGCTTTTTCTTCCTGCTTTGAAGTTTTATCTGGGCTCTGCAATTCCCTTGTCTTAAATGTATGCATAGGCAGCCTGGTTCTTCAGTGTCAGCTGCTCTTGTAGCTTGATGCCAGAAAGCAAGTGACAGCTGCTTGGGGTGGCTCACCCTGTTTTCTTTTTCCACTTCTCTTTGGTAAAGTGGGTCACTTCTGCTCAGTGTATACTCCAACTACCTATTCAGGTACCTGCAACTGCATGACATGGTTCTTTGAGAAGTCCCAGCAAATTGCAAGTTGTGTGAAATGTAGCTGAATTTAATGTGAACAAGTACAATGGTGTGTAAAATGTAGAATATAATCACCACCATTTCTAAATGTGTACTGTATTAACTATTAGTGCATTGAAGGTGCATGTCCCACAGAGTGATAGAATATGGATCTGTGGCTCAATGCTCCATGGAACTAAAGCAAAACTATACTAATGGCATGCATGTGCATGTGTGCAACTGGGGTTGGACAACCCCTTGAGTAGGCCTTGTGCTGTGATTGTGCTATCTGTTTTTACAGTTAGGCTGAGGTGTTATCACAGGTTGCTTGCATTGATGGTGTGCAAAGTTCCCATAGGATTTGATTATGATCATGAACATAGCTTCCCTACCACATATTTTGCATGGTCTGTCCAGAAATCAATGTGATCATTGAAGGCCAGGATAATGCACATTTTTAAACTTGCTTCCTGGCCTTTGAGAGTGAGTTTCTTCAAGATGTTTAGCTGATTTGTGAGTGAGTATGGGCTAGTAGAGTACTATTTTTGGCTTTTTGGATTGCTTTTGTTGCACTTAGTTTGGTGAATTTTCTACATTATTGACTTAATTTTTATATTTTAGTTTCTTTGTCTGCCATTTGAAGGGTGTAAAGACTCCAGTAGAGTTACTTGGACATCTCCAAGAAGATCTGCCTTCCATGCCTACACTTCACCAGGGAGATAGTCTCTACTGCAGGATCCTGCAGTATTAGGATGGCTCTGCCTGTTGCAATTAAAGGCACATCTGCATCAAACTTCTATGCAGTTGGCTTCTTTCAAACTGCCTCGGTTAATACCTGTCACATCAGACAGTCTGGTGAAATGCTGCATTTGAGGTCAATGATGCCTTGTTTACCAGGGATAATTCATTTATCACTTTTTCATGGAAAGGTTTCCACTTTTTCAGAGTAGCCGGGTTCTTGAGTGCAAGGTCTTATCGATGGAACCCATGAGACCAGTTAGGCTCCTTTCACTAATGTTCGGGATTTTATAAATAGGACAGGATTTCACTAAATTAACATGCAGCTTGTAACCATCACAACACATTGTAAAGGTGGATGCCAGGTAACCTGAAAACTATCATGACACATTTATCCTTTAGCAATTAACAGTTCCATGGTTATTTTATGGTCTTTTGATTCATGATACCAATATAAAATCTGTGAAACACATCTGAAGGAAAATATAATGAGGCATATGCCTCCACAACAATACAAATAACATACCACAAGCATGCTGAAGGTAAGATTCTGTTGTTTGAATAGATCTGAGGGTGTCCTGTTGTACAGTGTTGCAATTACACTCTCGAGGAAAAGTTACCGTGGAGTAGGTAGAAGATGCATGTCTGGTGGGCCTGAAACATAGAAACATAGAAAATAGGTGCAGGAGTAGGCCATTCGGCCCTTCGAGCCTGCACCACCATTCAATATGTTCATGGCTGATCATGCAACTTCAGTACCCCATTCCTGCTTTCTCTCCATACCCCTTGATTCCTTTAACCATAAGGGCCACATCTAATTCCCTTTTGAATATATCTAACGAACTGGCTTCAACAACTTTCTGTGGTAGAGAATTCCCCAGGTTCACCACTCTCTGGGTGAAGAAGTTTCTCCTCATCTCGGTCCTAAATGGCTTACCCCGTATCCTTAGACTGTGACCCCTGGTTCTGGACTTCCCCAACATTGGGAACATTCTTCCTGCATCTAACCTGTCCAATCCCGTCAGAATTTTATATGTTCCTATGAGATCTCCGAGATGAGGAGAAACTTCTTCACCCAGAGAGTGGTGAACCTGTGGAATTCTCTACCACAGAAAGTTGTTGAAGCCAGTTCGTTCCCTCTCATTCTTCTAAATTCCAGTGAATATAAGCCTAGTCGATCCAGTCTTTCTTCATATGTCAGTCCTGTCATCCTGGGAATCAGTCTGGTGAACCTTCGCTGCACTCCCTCAATAGCAAGAATGTCCTTCCTCAGATTATGAGACCAAAACTACAAAATATTCAAGGTTTGGCCTCACCAAGGCCCTGTACAACTGCAGTAAAACCTCTTTGCTCCTATACTCAAATCCTCTCGCTTTTAAGGTCAACATGCCATTTGCTGCCTTCACCGCCTCTTGTACCTGCATGCCAACTTTCAATGACTGATATACCATGACACCTAGGTCTCGGTGCACTTCCCCTTTTCCTAAGCTGTCACCATTCAGATAATATTTTGTCTTCCTGTTTTTGCCACCAAAGTGGATAACCTCACATTTATCCACATTATACTGCATCTGCCATGCATTTGCCCACTCACCTAACCTGTCCAAGTCACCCTGCAGCCTCTTGGCATCCTCCTCACAGCTCACACTGCCACCCAGCTTAGTGTCATCTGCAGACTTGGAGATATTATATTCAATTCCTTCGTCCAAATCATTAATGTATATTGTAAATAGCTGGGGTCCCAGCACTGAACCTTGCGGTACCCCACTAGTCACTGCCTGCCATTCTGAAAAGGACCCGTTTATTCCTCCTCTTTGCTTCCTGTCTGCCAACCAGTTCTCTATCCACATCAATACATTACCCCCACTACCATGTGCTTTAATTTTGTACACTAATCTCTTCTGTGGGACCTTGTCAAAAGCCTTTTGAAAGTCTAAATATACCACATCCACTGGTTCTCCCTTGAATACTATACTAGTTACATCCTCAAAAAATTCTAAATGATTTGTCAAGCATGATTTCCCTTTCATAAATCCATGCTGACTTGGACCAATTCTGTTACTGCTTTCCAAATGCGCTGCTATTACATCTTTAATAATTGATTCCAACATTTTCCCCACCACCGATGTCAGGCTAACCGGTCTATAATTCCCTGTTTTCTCTCTTCCCTCCTTTTTTAAGAAGTGGGGTTACATTAGCTACCCTCCAATCTATAGGAACTGATCCAGAGTCTATAGAATGTTGGAAAATGACCACCAATGCATCCATTATTTCTAAGGCCACTTCCTTAAGTACTCTGGGTTGCAGACAATCAGGTCCTGGGGATTTATCGACCCATCAATTTCCCTAACACCATTTCCTGACTAATGAGGATTTCCTTCAGTTCCTCCTCCTCGGTCCCCTAGTATTTCCGGAAGGTTATGTGTGTCTTCCTTAGTGAAGACAGAACCGAAGTATTTGTTCAATTGGTCTGCCATTTCTTTGTTCCCCATTATAAATTCACCTGATTCCTGAAGAGGACAGTGAGTCTGGGGATGAAGAATTACAGCGATAAAATGCCAATGTTTAATAGAGAACAATTTGAATTTAAAAATACAGCACTGTGTACATGTTACCAATAAACCAGCCGACGAAACCCAGTGCGCACTATTATCCTTTACTTAACCTTAGCTACCATGCACGCTTATCCATTCATTATTTGTAAATGTTTTCCCACCCCCCCCTCTTGTGTGTGTTTCCTGCTACCTAACCAAGTGCTACTTTTAGATGCTACCTCAGTGGAAGAAGAAAGTGAGGTGGCTTCCTGATAAATATCTCTTGAGTAGCTCCTGGAATGGAGGTGGTTCTTTACTCTTTGTGCTGGGTTTTAAGATGCTGATGCTGTGGTAGCTGCTTAAGTCTGTCCTCTTTCTGGCTCAGCATGAACCATTTGAGTGGAGTAGCTAGCTGGTCTGCAATCATGCTTTTGAAGCCCTGCATCAGGGTACTTTTCAGATGATTCCCAGCATGGTGAATCCAGACAGGACAGTCGTGGACACTGGAGTCTAAAGTCTCTAACATCAAGTTAGTACATTTCCCAAGAAAGTCCAGAGCTGCGATTTGGACTTCTGCTAAGCAGGGGAGTGGGGTATGGTGGGAGTGCTGCACTGCAGATGATCCTGAAGGTGTCATGCAAGTGAAACAGCACTGCGTAAATGTGCTTGGTGAACTCCTTCATATGATAGGATCTTGTCGGGTGTTTTGCACACTCAAATGACCATGAATTGATGGTGCTCCGAAAACAGCATTATTTTGTATTCGGGGCTTAAATGGCACCAATCCTAGAACTTAGTAGCTGACGGTGGCCTTGAGTTAGATCTCAGGCCAACTTGTTAGAATCATAGAAAATTACAGCACTGAAGGAAGCCATTCAGACCATTGAGTCTGCAGCGGTTCTTTCGAAGACCAATCCAGTTAATCCCACTGCCTGGCTATTTCCCCGGATCCCTGCAATTTTTTCTCCTCCGGGTATTTATCCAACTCCCTTTTGAAAGCTACTATTGAATCTGTTTCCACCATCTGATCAGAACATAAGGAGTAGGCCATTCAGACCTTTGAGCCTGCTCTGCCATTCAGTAAGATCATGGCTGATCTTCTAACTCAACACCACCTTCCCACACTATTTCCATATCCCTTGGTTCCCTTAGTATCCAAAAATCTATTGATCTCTCTTGAATATACTCAATGAGCATCCTCAGCCCCCTCGGGTAGAGAATTCCAAAGATTCACAACCGTTTGAGTGAAGTAATTTCTCCTCCTCAGTCCTAAATAGCTGAACCCTTACCCGGAGACTATGCCCCCTCATTCTCGACTCTCCAGCCAGGGGAAACAACCTTTCAGCATCGACCCTGTCAATCCCCCTCAGATTCTTGTATGCTTCAATGAGATCACCTCTCAGTCTTCTAAACTCCAAAGAGTATAGGCCCAATCTACTTAATCTCATCGGACAACCCTCTCCTCCCTGAAAAACACAGCTAGGTTAATATTTCTGGTAGAGACCCTTTATTCGAACTTGAACAGAATTCTGTTGAAAATTGATCACTTGAAATGTTGAGCTATCTTTTTTCTCTTTTCAGATGCTGATGAGCTTGCTGTATATTTTTTATTATTTTTGTTTCTATTCCAGATTTCCAGCATTTACACATTTTCTTTCCATCTCAAAAATCATCTGAAGCTGATTGTAAATTGCATACTGAAATATTATGGAAGGCCATTCTCTGTCTTAATCTACTAGGAAAGACATATAAAATCAGAAATCAGAGATCAGAACTATGTTACAATATTTATTTACAAATTATGACCAATGAAGCACAAGAAAGTTAGTAATTTGTCTCGTGTACAGAGCAAAAAATCATTAATGTTTGTGTTTGCAGAAATAGCAATGGGCCTGCAGCCGCAGAACATAAACATGTCTTTTGTTGGTTTAAAAAAATACATCCCAACACATGCTTCTCCAGCAATATCTTTTTGGTTCTTTAGGTCTACTGTCACTGTACCTAACCCCAGCTTACATTGCAGAATTCCTTTGTCTGACTGCTCGGAATTTAGAAAGGACAGAGGATCTCTACTAGCCCAGCGTCCAGTATTAATTAAATAAACATCCAAACAAATTTTACTGCCGTTATCCACAGCCGGCGCAAAGGTCACATTCAAGCTAATTTGTCCAATGGTTTACTAGATGAAGCTTTATACAACATGCAAAATTCAGACATCTAACCTGATGGTATACTTTAAAAAAATATATACAATTGTGTGGAAAAAATGACCAGTGAAAAGGGCCCAATACCTACCTACAGCAGTAAAACATACTGGTTTGTTGAAAGAGAAACATGTCACCATACTGACGTTCAACTCGCACAGCTATCTTCATTAGCGTTTCAAATCAAATTAATTTAATTAAATACAAGAACAAAGTCCCTAGCAAGTTTACCATCTGAAAATAAAAAAGTACAGCACAGAATCACTTTTAACTCTAGTAACAACAGAATGTACCTAAGCCTAGCATTGGCATAAATTTCTGTTTCCAAGAATGTTTAGAGGAAGTGTTAGCACGGGGGGAATCACATCAAAGATCATTCCTCTTCTTGCTTAATGTCCAATAGATGATGATGAATTGTGGAGACCTTAATTCTATCTTGCCAAGGAAGATTGAAGCAATTGTAGCAGCCTTACTATCATTGTCCTAGGATCAGTTAACAGACCAGGATTTGAATCTGGAACCTTCCCTGGTCTCATCATCATCATAGGCAGTCCCACGAAATCGAGGAAGACATGCTTCCACTCTCAAAATGAGTTCTTAGGTGACTGAACAGTCCAATACGGGAATTACAGTATCTGTCACAGGTGGGACAGACAGTCGTTGAAGGAAAGGGAGGGTGGGACTAGTTTGCCGCACGCTCCTTCCGCTGTCTGCGCTTGGTTCCTGCATGCTCTTGGCGATGAGACTCGAGGTGCTCAGCGCCCTCCTGGATGCACTTCCTCCACAGGGCGGTCTTTGGCTAGGGACTCCCAGGTGTCAGTGGGGATGTTGCATTTTATCAAGCAGGCTTTCAGGGTGTCCTTGAAATGTTTCCTCTGCCCACCTTGGGCTTGCTTGCCGTGTAGGAGTTCCGAGAAAAGCACTTGTTTTGGGAGGTTTGTGTCAGGCATACGAACAATGTGGCCCACCCAGCAGAGCTGGTCGAGTGTGGTCAGTGTTTCGATGTTGGCCTGGTCGAGGACGCTAACGTTGGTGCGCCTGTCCTCCCAGTGTATTTGCAGGATCTTGCGGAGACATTGTTGGTGGTATTTCTCCAGCGATTTGAGGTGTCTACTGTATATGGTCCATGTCTCTGAGCCATACAGGAGGGCAGGTATCACAACAGCCGTGTAGACCATGAGCTTGGTGGCAGGCACGCTCTTCCTCAGGTGGCCGAAGGCTGCGCTGGCGCACTGGAGGCGGCGTTCAATCTCGTCGTCTATGTCTACCCTTGTTGATAATAGGCTCCCGAAGTATGGAAAGTGATCCACATTGTCCAGGTCCGCGCGTGGATCTTGATGACTGCGGGGGGGTAGTGCTGTGTGGCGGGCTCACACAGCACTATCTCCCAGGAGGATCTTTGACTTAAGGTTGTTTAGTGTAAGGCCCATGCTTTCGATGCCAGTGAAGGTGTTGACTATGACTTGAAGTTCAGACTCTAAATGTGTGAAGACGCATGCATCGTCCACGTACTGCAGTTCGAAGACAGAGGTTGGGACGGTCTTGGATCTGGCCTGGAGGCGATGTAGGTTGAACAGGTTCTGTAGTTCAGTTCCACTCCTGCAGGGAGCTTGTTGAGTGTGAGGTGGAGCATTGCAGCGAGGAAGATTGAGAAGAGGGTTGGCGCGATGACGTAGCCCTGCTTGACCCCAGTCAGGACGTGGATTGGGTCTGTAATGGATCCATTGGTCAGGATCATGGCTTGCATGTCGTTGTGGAGCAGGTGGAAAATGGTGACGAACTTTTGAGGGCAGCCGAAACGGAGGAGAACGCTCTAGTGCCCCTCTCGGTTGACCGTGTCAAAGGCTTTTATAAGGCCACCTCCTCCAACGGCGACCAGGTGCCGCCGCCTCCAGCACGCGGTGAGCACAATGGCTGTGACCACTCTGAACACCCTGACCTCTCCTCCCACTCTGAACACCCTGACCATCCCACAAAATGGACCTCTGACCTTCCCAATGCCTGCCCCCAGCCCTGGACTATAATTCAGCTACACACTGCCCATTCCAACTGAGCCATCAGGGATGCCAACCAATTGCACTCTTAAGTTGAATAAAGGTTTTACAAAAGAATAGCCTGGGTTGACTTATCTTCTATTTTATTCTTTCCACTCTGGAAAATTGCTTTGATTTTGCCTTGGATTGACCAGTGGCAATACTGCTGGAACCAGGAACTCACTCTGGTGAAAATGTTGGCATGAATTAATAACTTGCCATTGGATTGCTGCAAGATGTACCCAGATAATAACACATTAGCTTCAGTTCGCGATGACAATTTCTGATAAATATAATAAGCTTGGCTGCAATTTAGTTTTAAATACATTTTGACCAACAAAGTGGAATTTATATTGTTTTTTCTTAACTTGTTTAATTAGTAGAATACTTTACAAGCAATGAGATAATGAGAAAACATTTTCTTAATCTAGAGAAACTGCCCCCTGAAGTACAAGAAACATCAAGTGACAGCACTGGGAAAGAAAAATCAATTGCAAACACACAGCAGGACGAACTTGCTGCTACTGAACTGTACACTTCACCTCGGCCAATGAAAAGTAATGGGATGGAGGCTCCATCAGTTGGGACTGAAGAGATGAAAAATGAATTTGGCCTGAACTCCGGGCTTGACCTGGAAAAACAAAGGGAATTATCCGTACCAGCTGAAGAAGAATTTGTAAAGACGGCCTACGCAGGAAGAGCCAGCTCTCAGCGCCTCATTAAAGAAAAGGACTTGACCAATATAGACCACCAGATGGAGTATAGCTCAGAGAAACTCACTGAGGATCTTCATGTGGCTGAAGAGTCTATGGATCATGGTATTTCATTTCAGTCATACAGTTGTATTG
The DNA here is from genome assembly GCF_044704955.1 of Pristiophorus japonicus. NCBI lineage: Eukaryota > Metazoa > Chordata > Chondrichthyes > Pristiophoridae > Pristiophorus > Pristiophorus japonicus. Next base: position 119,909,717 of record NC_091989.1, read on the forward strand.
TAATTGTTGCACTCGAATCCACTAGATTATGTTGCTGAATCCACTAGGTTCACTAGATGAATGTGTTTTGCATTATTGAAGGGGTTATCAGGGCAAATTTCTTGAACTGAAAAATGTGCAGAATTATTTAGTTCAATGGCCCCAAGTTTCCACATGATTTGCTCCTGATTTTTAGGAGCAACTGGTGGAGAACGGAGTATCTTAGAAATCGCAATTCTCCACATTTAAGTTTTCTGCAGTTCTAGTCATGTAGAACAGTTTCACTTTAGAACAGAATTTTTTTTTCAAAAGGGGGTGTGTCCAGCCACTGACGCCTGATTTGAAAGTTTCCACAGTGAAAACGTACTCCAAACTAACTTAGAATGGAGCAAGTGAAGATTTTTGTAGGCCTGAAAAAACCTTGTCTACACATTAAAAAATCAGGCGCAGGTTACAAATTAGGCGTCCGGAGCGAGGTGGGTGGGGGGTGGTGGGGGGGGAGTAGGGAAGTCATTACATTCTACAATAAATCCTTAGTTATACTTATACAAATATTATACAAATAATTCCAACCTGAATAAAAATTTATAAGCAAAGAAAAGATTAAATAAACCATGTTCCTACCTGTGTGAAAGTGCTTCAGGCAGGGAGAAGGCTGCAGGAAGCCTCAAGTTGAGGCAGCCGTTCCCGACGGTAGGGGGGGGGGGAGGCAGTGAGGGCCCGACCGACGGCAGCGGGGGGGAGGCAGGGAGGAGGCAGCCGTTCCCGACGGCAGGGGGGGGGGGAGGCAGGGAGAAGGCTGCAGGAAGCCTCAGAGGTTGAGGCAGCCATTCCCGACGGCGGGGGGAGGGGGAGGCCCCCCTGCCGTCGGTCGAGCCCGTCGGGAAACGGCTGCCTCAACTTCTGAGGCTTCCTGCAGCCTTTTCACTGCTGCAAGAAGCCTCAGTGCTGATCATGGAAGGGCAATGTGGTTTTATTAAAAAATTTTAAAAATTGAACAGCTACGAAGAACTACAAAAATGGCCGAGTGCCAATGTTTCCTTCACACTGCGCGTGCGCGAACGCTCCAACGCGCATGCGCAGGGTTGCCGGCACGAAAAAAACTCATTTAAATGATACCCGCCCCCTCCTACTTACAAAATCGGCGCGAGTGGTAGGCTCCACCCCCTGGGCGCCGCGCCAAGCTGACATCGAGCTGCAAAGCGCTCGAAAATAGCGCGTTTTTTTTTCAGGCGCTGTTTTCGGCGCGAAAAACGGGCGCCCAGCTCAGAGGGGCGCCTGTTTTGCCGCGTGTGGAAACTTGGGGCCAATATTACTACACCATTTGTTCCGTATAGTTTGCAAACCAGTTGTTATTGGTACTTGTAGACATTCTCCCTGTGAAGATTCAACTGTTTTCTTTGCAGCGCTTCCATATAAATATCTATTTTTCTGTTCCCTTTTTATATTTTTTCTCATCTTCAAAGAAATTATTGGAATTTTACTTTCTGATTTACTCTGGTATTTAATGCAGAATTCTGAATATCAAAAATTCTGAACATAAATGAAAGTTGTAACTAATCTTCCCTTATAAAAATGTAACCACTAAATACTGCATTTCACACCTTCATAAAAGTGGGGACTATGCAGAAGTTGAGATACTCATTCATAACTGGACATTATTCGGATGGAAATGGTAAATTAAGCCCATACCACATTCTTCTTATAGTGCAAGGTAACCTCATGTCATTACAAATTACAACAACTTCCATTCGCATTGTGCTTTCTGGATTTGAATTCACTGTGGCTAGTTAGGATAAGTCTCCTCTCTCTAACTGTAAAGTTATAAGTGAGCTGAGTTTGGTTCGTGCCAATGCAATGCCAATCCATAGCACGCACGCATCTCTAAATTATATTAAAATGGCAGTTTCACTCGGGTCACAGGACAGCTAAGTTGGGCAAAATTGACACTACAGTCTACTTTTGATTCAAAACTGCTTCATTCAAATTGCACAAAGTTCCCACTTTCCTGTGTTATTAACATTGTTTAATTCAAGTTAGAGGATAATTAGATTTTTTTATTTCAGCACAAAAAGACTGAATTATCAACGGTAGACTAATTTATATCAAATTGGTAGTTATTTAGGTCACAACATTTGCCTATGCAAGTCACTGAGTTTGAAAAATGAATTTCTATGAATTGTTTTGATTCTCAGACATGATAAGGAATTAAAAATTCAAATCTTTGTTTACAGTTAATCAGTAAAGGTAATGCAAACTAAATTTGAAGGGAAACAAGAAAATGGTGTAAGAACAGTATGATTATTTCAATAGGGTGATTGCTGTTGGTTTCCCCTTGTGGCTTAATGAATAGATGTAGCATTTGGTGTGGAGCTGAGTCATTGAGACCAGGAGGTTCCCTCTTTCCTGATCTGTGCAGATTTGGCTGCTCTCAGCCATGCAGCAGTGGGACTTTACAATCAATTTGTATCTACACTCGGGAAAAATTAACCAGGGTCCCAGTTCTTGATTTGCTATCTAGTAACCCATGCTGGAGAGTACCCGCAGAGACCGGGTGATGGCAGTAATTGGATTTGGCTGTGATGCCCCTCACGCTTCAATAGCCTGCCAGCATTCGTTATCTCGACTCACCCATGAAAAGTGGTCCTTTTAGGTAAGGTACTGGAGGATAGCTATGGCCTGACAAGACCTTCAGAAGACATTGAAAAAAGTAAAAAGAACTTGTTTCTAGTGCCTTATAACATCCTTAGAATACCCCAAAGTGCTTTCTAACCACTGAATTACTTTTGCAGTAGAGTCACTGCTATGTAGGTAAATGTAGCAGCCAATTTGTACACACAGGTTTGATAAGCAGCAAGTGACGAATGACCAGATAATTTATTTTTTTGGTTGTGTTGGCTGAGGGAGGAATGTTGGTCAGGACACCAGGAGAACCCCCTAAATCTTCCAAAAAATACCGTAGGAGGTGAGCTGGCAGACAGGGCTTCTGTTTAATGTCTCATCTGAAAGACAGTATATCCAATAATGGGACTTGAACCCCACAACCTCTGATTTTAAGGTAAAAGTACAACCAACTGAGCCAAGCCGACACTGAAGGGGCAAAATGCCATCAGTTCCTTTTAAGTGAATACATTGATGGGAAATCTGGGAAAAGTCACGGTACAAAATTTGGGAGAACAATTTTTTTTTAAACCATCAGTCATAATGCAAGACCTTGTGAACAATAAACAATATCACACTGTTCTTTTGAATTTTAATCAGTAGAAATAATAGAAAAAAATGCAATAGCTATCTGCTTTCTCTTCTGGCTATATTTCTCAACATTCTGTAGTCTTTTTTAAATTGTTCTGCTGTGTTATCAGGGCATTGAAAGCACGGTATCTTGCTAATTCTCTCTGATTAATTTTTAAGCCTCTCTATGTTGATTCAAATCCACTCCACTTATTTCATACCTGTGTCCCACATTTTTTTCAACCTATGTGTAATAGTTTCATAGGTAACCATTGGCTGTATTTAATTGAGAATCTGAGTTCATCTCTTTGCTATTTGTGGGATTTGCTGTGCACTTATTGGTTTCTGCATTTGCCTAAGTGACGGTGACCATACTTCAAAATAATTCATTTTCAGTAAAATGCTTTGGGACATCCTGAGGATATGAAAGCTGCTGTAGTTAGTGTGTTAGTTCCTTTCCTTTTCAGTAAAATACAGTTGTTCTCATTTTCTCGCAGTTTCTTTGTTTTTATAAAATTTACAGGCATTGAAGTTGTGCTTTCAGATGTTAGATGTACAATGCATTTATGTGACATTTCTTTGTTTGCTTTGTTAATGGTAGTATTCATTCAAGCGGATTTAATGTCTATTAAAACAGTGGACAGCTTTTGTACATTAATATTTGACAGTCATTTCAAGGCCTTTTAATATTGGAAATTCAGAACAATAGCTCGAAAATTTATTAAAACCAAGCTCTTAAATTGGTCCCTCGAAGACAATATTTTGATTTTTTTTGTGTTTTTTTTCCCTTCAGGTGCCGAGACACAACGGGGTGTCAGGGAACACCAGTCTGAGCGTGGAGGATCGGATTCAGTCGCTGTCACTCAGCATTCTGAAAGAACCAAACCAGATGAAGGAAAAGAAACAGAAAATGATGATGAATATCAAACTAATTATGAAGGTGAGAGTGGAGACTTAAGATGAAAACAGAAAATTCCTAACACGATAGTTTAAAAAAAATTGAATCTTGAGCAAAAACTGATGTGGGAAAATAAACACGTTATAGTTTTTTTGTTTTATTATTTTTGGCTGGTGCTGTACTGCACTGTGAAGAAGGAGATTAACAGATGATTTTAAAGCTCCTCCAAATACACAGTGTGGATTTTGACATGTATTTTATTTGTTTGCTTTGTCAGTCACCTTGGACACTGACCCAAAACTCAAAATGACTTGTTTACAAGGTGGGCGGAGAGCCCAGCCCAGACAGCTCTTTATGGCAAAACAAAACAAAACAGTTTATCAAGAGACAGCAACATGTTACCGGACTGCACACTGCATATAGCAGAACAAAGCTGAACTCAAGTACAATAAAGAAATATCCACTGGGGAAGCTTCCTTGATGGCTCAAAATTAAGGAAGCCTCTTGATTGTCCCAACTCAGAGGGAGAAATGCCGTCTTTAATCAGTGATCTCTGTCAATTGAGAATCAGATCAGCTGTAACTGTGATGCTCTCCATAGTCAATAGCCCACCAACATTCACAGTTGAAAATTAAAAATGCAAGGTACCAAAAATCACCTAATGCCAGTAGAGGTGCACTTGAGAAAGAAATTAGCCAGAGGAAGGGAGCAGGTAAAACTGGTAAGAAAAATATTTTAACATCTGAGAGTTTGGTCCACAAAGTGGCTTCATATTTTCTCCTGGGAACTATGGCTCCCAGGCTTAATAATCATTCCATCAGCAAGGACTCCATGATTGCTTTTTGTGAACAAAACACTTGGTCATTGGGCCGGATTTTCGGCAGGTTTGCGACCGGGTTTTCACCGTGATTTGACCCTCCGCAGCGAAAAACCGGTGCAAAGCCCTGGCAGGATCTTTAGGTACCTATTTGCAGCGGCGCTTTCAAGTACCGCTGGGGAGAGGTGTGTCAATGTGGAACGACTCGGATTGCGTTTGCGTCCGAGTTTCGGCACTCTCCCGACCTGTACGCTGCGCCCAGAATAGCAACAGGTCAAACCTGTCGGTGCAGCCCTGCCAGCAGCAGTATGAAAACCTGCAAAAAAGATAAGTTAAAGTTTTTATTATTTTTTTTTGCTATGATTACATAGTTACGGGTCTTGTAAATGTTTTTGGGAATTCTTCCCCGCCCCCCCCCCCCCCACCCCTCCAAAGGCCAGCAGCACTTCTGGGCCCGGACTAAAGTTGCCAAAATTCAAGTTTGCACCACGAATGCTTGTGCCTCCCTTACCGATGCATAAAGGCTGAAAGTTTGGGCTATAAACTGTAGCGCAGTGAAAACGGTAAGTTTCACGTAACGCTACCGTTTTCGCCGAAAAACCTGAAAATCTGGCCCAAGTCTTATTTAATGTCCTTGTGTTTGAAATACTTGTTGGCCATTTTGAAAGTCTTTGCTTCTTTCAACTTAACATTTACTACACATAGTATTGTGGAGTCTTGCATATCTTAAATTCTTAGCTTTTCTAAATTATCAAGACCACTATAGTTGTGTCTTTGATCAGAGCTGGGCTGTGTGAAGGAGACCCTGCACAAGGAACTCTTGCACAAGGAGAAAGTACATATGTTCCAGCAACCAGTGACAGAAACATAGAAAATAGGTGCAGGAGTAAGCCATTCGGCCCTTTGAGCCTGCACCACCATTCAATAAGATCATGGCTGATCGTTCCTTCAGTACCCCTTTCCTGCTTTCTCTCCATACCCCTTGATCCCTTTAGCCGTAAGGGCCATATCTAACTCCCTCTTGAATATATCCAATGAACTGGCATCAACAACTCTCTGCGGCAGGGAATTCCACAGGTTAACAACTCTCTGAGTGAAGATGTTTCTCCTCATCTCAGTCCTAAATGGTCTGCCCCTTATCCTAAGACTGTGTCCCCTGGTTCTGGACTTCCCCAACATCGGGAACATTCTTCCCGCATCTAACTTGTCCAGTCCCGTCAGAATCTTATCTTTCTATGAGATCCCCTCTCATCCTTCTAAACTCCAGTGTATAAAGGCCCAGTTGATCCAGTCTCTCCTCATATGACAGCCCAGCCATCCCTGGAATCAGTCTGGTGAACCTTCGCTGCATTCCCTCAATAGCAAGAACGTCCTTCCTCAGATTAGGAGACCAAAACTAACACAATATTCCAGATGGGGCCTCACCAAGGCCCTGTACAAATGCAGTAAGACTTCCCTGCTCCTATACTGAAATCCCCTTGCTATGAAGGCCAACATACCATTTGCCTTCTTCACCGCCTGCTGCACCTGCATGACAACTTTCAAGGACTAATGAACCATGACACTCAGGTCCCGCTGCACCTCCCCTTTTCCTAACCTGCCGCCATTCAGATAATATTCTGCCTTCATGTTTTTGCCCCCAAAGTGGATAACCCCAAATTTATCCACATTATACTGCATCTGCCATGTATTTGCCCATTCGCTTAACCTGTCCAAGTCACCCTGCAGCCTCTTAGCGTCCTCCTCGCAGCTCACACCGCCACCCAGTTTAATGTCATCTGCAAACTTGGAGATATTCACTCAATTCCATCATCTAAATCATTAATATATATTGTAAAGAGCTGGGGTCCCAGCACCGAGCCCTGCGGCACTCCACTAGTCACTGCCTGCCATTCTGAAAAGGACCCGTTTATCCCGACTCTCTGCTTCCTGTCTGCCAGCCAGTTCTCTATCCACGTCAGTACATTACTCCCAATACCATGTGCTTTGATTTTGCACGCCAATCTCCTGTGTGGGACATTGTCAAAAGCCTTTTGAAAGTCCAAATACATCACATCCCACTGGTTCTCCCTTGTCCACTCTACTAGCTACATCCTCAAAAAATTCCAGAAGATTTGTCAAGCATGATTTCCCTTTCATAAATCCATGCTGACTTAGACCAATCCTATCACTGCTTTCCAAATGTGCTGCTATTTCATTCTTAATGATTGATTCCAACATTTTCCCCACTACTGATGTCAGGCTAACCGGTCTATAATTACCCGTTTTCTCTCTCCCTCCTTTTTTAAAAAGTGGTGTTACATTAGATACCCTCCAGTCCATGGGAACTGATCCAGAGTCAATAGACGGCTGGAAAATTATCACCAATGCATCCACTATTTCTAGGGTCACTTCCTTAAATACCCTGGGATGTAGACTATCAGGCCCTGGGGATTTATCGGCCTTCAATCCCGTCAATTTCCCTAACACAATTTCCCGCCTAATAAGGATATCCTTCAGTTCCTCCTTCTCACCACACCCTCGGCCCCCGAGTACATCTGGAAGGTTATTTGTGTCTTCCTTTGTGAAGACAGAACCAAAGAACTTGTTCAATTGGTCTGCCATTTTTTTGTTCCCCATTATAAATTCACCCAAATCCGACTGCAAGGGACCTACGTTTGTCTTCACTAATCTTTTTCTCTTCACATATCTATAAAAGCTTTTGCAGTCAGTTTTTATGTTTCCGGCAAGCTTCCTCTCGTACTCTATTTTCCCCCTCTTAATTAAACTCTTTGTCCTCCTCCGCTGAATCCTAAATTTCTCCCAGTCCTCCGGTTTGCTGCTTTTTCTGGCTAATATGTAGCCTCTTCCTTGAATTTAACACTATCCTTAATTTCCTTTGTTAGCCACGGTAGAGCCACATTTCCTGTTTTATTTTTACTCCAGACAAGGATGTACAATTGTTGAAGTTCGTCCATATGATCTTTAAAGGTTTGCCATTGCCTATCCACCGTCAACCCTTTAAGTATCATTTGCCAGTCTAATTTAGCCAATTGGCACCTCATACCATCAAAGTTACCTTTCCTTAAGTTCAGGACCCTGGTTTCTGTATTAACTTTGTCACTCTCCATCTTAATAAAGAATTCTACCACAATATGGTCACTCTTCCCCAAGGGGCCTCACACAACAAGATTGCTAATTAATCCCTTCTCATTACACATCACCCAGTCTAGGATGGCCCGCACTCTGGTTGGTTCCACAACATATTGGTCTAGAAAACCATCCCTAATACACTCCAGGAAATCCTCCTCCACTGCATTGCTACCAGTTAGGTTACCCCAATCAATGTGTAGATTAAAGTCGCCCATCATTACTGCTGTACCTCTATTGCACACATCCCTTATTTTTTGTTTGATGCTGTCCCCAACCTCATTACTACTATTTGGTGGCCTGTACACAACTCCCACTAGCGTTTTCTGCCCTTTGGTATTCCGTAGCTCCACCCATACCGATTCCACATCATTCAAGCTAATGTCTTTCCTTACAATTGCATTAATTTCCTCTTTAACCAGCAACGCCACCCTGCCTCCTTTTCCTTTCTGTCTATCCTTCCTAAATGTTGAATACCCTTGGATGTTGAGTTCCCAGCCTTGGTCACCCTGGAGCCATGTCTCCGTGATGCCAATCATATTGTATCTGTTAACTGCTATCTGCACAGTTAATTCGTCCACCTTACACCTTACTCGTCGCATTGAGGCACAGAGCCTTCAGGCTTGCCTTTTTAACACACTTTGCCCCTTTAGAATTTTGCTGTAAAGTTGCCCTTTTTATTTTTTGCCTTGGGTTTCTCTGCCTTCCACTTTTACTCTTCTCCTTTCTATCTTTTGCTTCTGTCTCCATTTTGTTTCCCTCTGTCTCCTTGCATTGGTTCCCATCCCCCTGCCATATTAGTTTAACTCCTCCCAAACAGCACTAGCAAACACTCCCCCTAGAACATTGGTTCCGGTCCTGCCCCGGTGCAGACCGTCCGGTTTGTACTGGTCCCACCTCCCCCAGAACCGGTTCCAATGCCCCAGGAATTTGAATCCCTCCCTGCTGCACCACTGCTCAAGCCACGTATTCATCTGAGCTATTCTGCGATTCCTACTCTGACTAGCACGTGGCACTGGTAGCAATCCTGAGATTACTACTTTTGAGGTCCTACTTTTTAATTTAACTCCTAACTCCCTAAATTCGTCTCGTAGGCCCTCATCCCGTTTTTTTTACCTATATCGTTGGTACCTATTGTACCACGACAACTGGCTGTTCACCCTCCCTTTTTAGAATGTCCTGCACCCGCTCTGAGACATCCTTGACCCTTGCACCAGGGAGGCAACATACCATCCTGAAGTCTCAGTTGCGGCCGCAGAAACGTCAATCTATTGCCCTTACAGTTGAATCCCCTATCACGATCGCTCTCCCACTCTTTTTCCTGCCCCCTTGTACAGCAGAGCCACCCACGGTGCCATGGACTTGGCTGCTGCTGCTCTCCCCTGATGAGTCATCCCCCTCAACAGTACCCAAAGCGGTGACAGAGCAATATTGGCATCATCTGTGCTCTCAAATGACCTTGGGATAAAATGTGCCCCGAGAATTATATTTTTTTTAATAATATGGAGGTAATTAGCAAGGGAATTATTTACTTGTCTCAAAACCTCAAAATCCATTCATGGGCAATTCAGTTTCGGCATTGATCTGGTAATTTATTATAACAATAGAATGGAGTGCCGATGTCTTTGGTGGAGTTCAAAGGAATTCATTGCAGTGATGGTCTTCTTCATCTGCAGAATTGGAGATGCTCAAGGATACTGAACAGAACTTATCAACGCAAGGTGGACAGGTGTCAGCTGCAGCACAGCACTTTGAAGGAGTGGGCGTTGATGGAGTGTTAGTTGCAATGGGTGGTAAAAGAGTGGAAGTTGATGAAGTGAATGAAGCAGGAGTGAAAGTTGATGATGGAGGAACGGAAGTTGATGAAGTGGATGATGGAGGAACGGAAGTTGATGAAGTGGATGATGGAGGAACGGAAGTTGATGAAGTGGATGATGGAGGAACGGAAGTTGATGAAGTGGATGATGGAGGAACGGAAGTTGATGAAGTGGATGATGGAGGAACGGAAGTTGATGAAGTGGATGATGGAGGAACGGAAGTTGATGAAGTGGATGATGGAGGAACGGAAGTTGATGAAGTGGATGATGGAGGAACGGAAGTTGATGAAGTGGATGATGGAGGAACGGAAGTTGATGAAGTGGATGATGGAGGAACGGAAGTTGATGAAGTGGATGATGGAGGAACGGAAGTTGATGAAGTGGATGATGGAGGAACGGAAGTTGAAATGGATGATGGAGGAACGGAAGTTGATGAAGTGGATGATGGAGTATTAGTTGATGAAGTGAGTGAAGCAGCAGTGGAAGGTGATGATGTTGATGATGAAAGAATGGAAAGCGATGAATTGGATGATGGAGAAATGGAAGGCGATGAAGAGGATGATGAAATAGTGGAAGCTGATGGAGCAGAAGATGAAGTAGTAGAACCCGATGAAGTGGGCAAAACAGAAGAGTTCATAGATGGCAGTGAAGATGAGGAAGACGACCATAAAGGTAAAAGTCAAAGATGCAGGTAGTCGCTAAAATCATGATGCAATCTTGACTGAATCTGAGAAAATTGTGCAATACAAGTGAATCCTTTAAAGTCTTTCAGTTTTTGATTGTCTTCAACTAATACACAAAATTGGTTATTTAAGCCCTGGCAGAGACCTTGAACAAATATTTTGTATCGGTCTTCATGGTAGAAGACACTAAAAACATCCCAATAGTGGATAATCAAGGGGCTGTACCGAGGGAGGAACTTAATACTATCATTGAAGAAGTAGTACTCAGTAAAATAATGGGACTAAAGGTGGACAAGTCTCCTGGACCTGATGGCTTACATCCTAGGATCTTAAAAGAAGTGGCTGCAGAGATAGTGGATGCATTGGCTATAATCTACCAAAATTCCCTGGATTCTGGGGAGGTCTCAGTGGATTGGAAAACCGCAAATGTAACACCCCTATTTAAAAAAAAAAGGAGGCAGACAGAAAGCAGGAAACTATAGACCAGTTAGCCTAACATCTGTCGTTGGGAAAATGCTGGAGTCCATTATTAAGGAAACAGTAGCAGGACATTTGAAAAAGCATGATTCAATCAAGCAGAGTCAGCATGGTTTTATGAAAGGGAAATCATGTTTGCCAAATTTGCTGGAGTTCTTTGAGAATGTAATGAGTAGGGTAGATAAGGGGGAACAAGTGGATGTGGTGCATTTGGATTTCCAGAAGGCATTCGATAAGGTGCCACATAAGGTTACTGCACAAGATAAAAGCTCACAGGGTTGGGGGTAATATATTAGCATGGATAGAGGATTGGCTAAGTAACAGAAAACAGAGAATCAGGATAAATGGGTTATTTTCCCATTTTGGCAAACAGTAACTAGTGGGGTGCCACAGGGATCGGTGCTGGGGCCTCAACTATTTACAATCTATATTAATGACTTGGATGAAGGGACCGAGTGTAATGTAGCCAAGTTTGCTGATGATAAAAGGTAGGTGGGAAAGCAAATTGTGAGGAGGGCACAAAAAAATCTGCAAAGGGATAGAGACAGGCTAAGTGAGTGGGCAAAAATTTGGCAAATGGAGTATATTGTGAGGTTATCCACTTTGGCAGAAAAAATAGAAAAGCAAATTATAATTTAAATGGAGAAAAATTGCAAAGTGCTACAGTACAGAGGGACGTGGGTGTCCTGGTGCATGAAACACAAAAAGTTAGTATGCAGGTACAGCAAGTAATCAGGAAGGCAAATGGAATGTTGGCCTTTATTGCAAGGGGGATAGAGTATAAAAGCAGAGAAGTCCTGCTACAACTGTACAGATTATTGGTGAGGCCACACCTAAAGTACTGCGTGCAGTTTTGGTCTCCGTATTTAAGGAAGGATATACTTGCATTGGAGGCGATTCAGAGGAGGTTCACTTGGTTGATTCCGGAGATGAGGGGGTTGACTTATGAGGATAGGTTGGGCCTAAATACATTGGAGTTCAGAAGAATGAGAGGTGACCTTATCGAAACATATAAGATAATGAGTGGGCTCGACAAGGTGGATGCAGAGAGGATATTTTCACTCATAGGGGAAACTAAAACTAGGGGACATAGTCTCAGAATAACGAGCCGCCCATTTAAAACTGAGATGAGGAAGAATTTCTTCACTGAGGGTTGTAAATCTGTGGAATTCTCTGCCCCAGAGAGCTGTGGTGGCTGGGTCATTGAATATATTTAAGGCAGAGATAGACAGATTTTTGAGCGATAAGGGAATAAAGGGTTATGGGGAGTGGGTAGGGAACTGGAGCTGAGTCCATGATCAGATCAGCCATGATCGTATTGAATGGCGGAGCAGGCTTGAGGGGCTGATTGGCCTACTCTTGCTCCTATTTCTTATGTTCTTATGTGTGTGTTAAAGGTTATTTGTATAGTCTAATCCATACATTTTTCTTCCTTTTCTGAATATATAAATCTGATCTGGAAACTCGCATTGTTATAAAAGTGAGACCAACCTTCCAGCAGATTGGCAAAGTATTCAGATCCTCTCCATTACTGACCACGCCGCACTTTCTCAAGATACTGAGTAGAAAGTAAGTAACACAAGCAATACTTCATCCAATATTTCATCCACATATGACATATAGATACAGTATTGCTAAGAAATGTTTCTAACATGGCGCCATCTTTTAATTACAGGGCTGCGCTATTTATCTTCACATCTTGGGAACCGGATCTGCTTAAATATATAATTCAAATAATTGTTAATTTAAATGTTGGGCTTCATTAAACAATATTTATCAGTTCAAAAACTGATGCTATTGTTTATGCTTCGTGGGGAGTCCAGCAGGATTGACTAACCAGTCTGTTTAGATCGGGAGTGTTAATATGAATGGATTTCCTCTGTAATGGCAGTGGGTGGGGGAAGAGAAGAGGAATGGTCATTAGCAATTCAGTGCTGACCTCCCATCAGAAGACCAAGTCTGAGTCAAAAGGCCACCTATCACTCAGATTTGCTTGCTTTTGTTGTTGGTTTTCATAGTTCTCATTCCACTGGAGCAGTGAGGGATTCCCTTCTTGGGAATAGAAAACTAGAAAAATGCAGCTTGGCCTATCATAACACTGAGCCATAATAGTGGAGGCAGCTGTGGCCCAGACTATCCTTATCTTTATCAACGACCCCCCCGCCCCACCACCTTTATATTTTAAATGTAAGCAGAAACTGCTCAAACATGGAAAAAATAACATTTGCTGAAAAAGCTTAAGTGAGTTTGTACGTTTAAGGCATTTCAAATTAGATGGGCTGAATTACTTTTTAACCTATCAAATTGGCCCAATTGTTTAGATCCTCCTTCAGACCATTATCACCTCAATCTCATCCTGGTGCTAAGTGTGGATCACTCTATTTCATCAGGATACGATTGTAATGAAAATGTCGAATTGGGAAGTTGTCTATTTGTTTTTTAAATGTTGAATTTCTTTTGCCGTTGTCTGCTCTGAGTCTGTGGAGTCAGAAAATTTTCTGGTGGACTGGAGTCAGCTGCAACCCAGAGCTCCAAAGGAGCAGACATTGATGAAATAGGTGGTTTAAAAACTGTTTGATTCTGTCCTGGAACTTCTGTAGGTCCTTATTATACTCGCTAGTTTTATGAACAAAATATCTCTACTCCCACCCACATTTGGGTCCCTTTATTAAAACTTGGTTATATTTTCTTCAATCCCCTACTTCTCCCCTCCACTCCCCCCACCCCCGAATAAGAATACATTGATAGCTCCTCTGATAGCTTAGTTAAATGTAATATCTAGTGTTATATTGAGCCGTGCAGAGCAGGAATATTCCAGTTCAATCCTTGGTCTTTGCTAAATTGGTTGATCTCAACCAGGATTGTGCCTGAGACACTACATTTGGCATCAGTGCTACTGAAGGCATGAAAGAAAAATCAATCAGGGCTTCTGTTTCTAACGGAAATGTTACCTGGAGGCGAGACGAGGTTCTATTTTGAATGTAAGAAAAGGTTTGTTGAGTCAAATTATAAAAGTAAAAAAAAACTACCGTAGTGAAAATTGGAATATTTATTAAATGGTCTTGTCACAAAGTATTTTATTTTAAGTAGGTGCCTTTTGTGGTGATTGGGTTCTCATGACAATTTGTACTCGTGCTCATTGCAAGTCACAGGCTAGCATGAGCTTCCTATGAATGAAAACTTGACTTTGTATACAAATTTAGGACGACAGACCTCTGGGGAAACAACAAACCGTTTTATCATGGTATAAAGATATTTATATAGCTCCTATCATTACCTCAAAATGTCTGAAAGTGCTTATTAATGAGATAATGATCAGATAATCTGTTTTAGTGATGTTGGTTGAAGGATGAATAATGGCCAGGACACCAATAATAATAATATGCATTGGAAATAATATGGGATACCATCATAAACTCTAGATCTCTCTGAATAATGGGAAAACACCATGTTGACAGACTATTAGTTTAAAATACCTGGTAACAGCTCCCCTCTCTACTGTGCTTACATCAATAAAGTCATCTGAGCATATTGGCCCAGATTTTGCGGTCAGTGGCGAAGTGATGGCACCTGCCACTGACCTCGAAGAAAGCTGCCCACAACGATCTAGAGATCTCTGGTGTCTATTTCACTTCTCCCGATGTTAATTTAAATCGACGCCTGCTCTGGAGGATCTCTAGCGTCCAGTAACAGTGATGTCCTCAAGCTGGCTAAGCAGCCAATCATATTGAAGAATTGTCACAGACAGCATACCAAGAAGTAAAATGCATTGATTTTCCATCACTCTTTAATAATTTTACAGAGAGCAAAATAAAAATTGGGACATTAGAAACTGAAATATAAACAAACTTGAAAAATATTTTTTTCCTATTGTATTAGAAACCATGGAACTTTTATCATAATGGAAAAATTTATCATTCCACAAATATAAAATTAGTTTTTCAGGGCCCGAAGGATTATTCAGCAGTAACTCTACACCATTAAAAACCCAGTTACTACCCATTCAACAATACTTAACTTTTTTTGTGGTCTTTAACAGCGACATTCCAGGGTAAAAAGGGGATGTTTTCATCAGTTCAGTCATTTCAATTAATTGCCAGCTCTGGGGATTTCAGCAGCATGCCTTGTGGAGGAGCAGGGAATAACTGCCAGCAACTTCTGGATTTCCACGTTTAACTGTGCATCTGATTACTCCAGAAATTGCTATCCAATTCACAGTTGTAATGATGGCAAATGCTGACTGTTTCACCATCATTACAACTGCAAATTCTGGGCCATTATTTGTGAATATTTACTGTTGTTGTAATCAATCGCCATTGGCTCAAGCTGATATGGCAAGCAGGAAACACCACTTGAGCCAGTTCATGCTGTGGATTTAACCCTTTGTGAGCTAAATATAACTTAATAGCAACATCTTAATATAAAGTACCAAAAGTTCATTCTAGGGCAAATAGTCAAAATCTTGAAACATGACGGAGGAACTTTGGATTAATTTATATGATGATAGTGCTATGAAGGTAAATTTAGATCACAAGGGATTAAGTCGACACCGATTTGCTTCTGTGAATAGGGATTAGATCCAGATGAAGCAGCTGGAGAACTGATATTTCTTGTGTACCTCATCAATTTGAGACACAGGGGTTCATTAAGGCATTCGAGTAACATTCACACCTAATGGGCCCAAGTTTCCACATGATTTGCGCCTGATTTTTAGGAGCAACTGGTGGAGAACGGACTATCTTAGAAATCGCAATTCTCCACATTTTATTTTCTGCAGTTCTAGTCAGGTAGAACAGTTCCACTTTGGAACAGAATTTTTTCTTCAAAAGGGGGCGTGTCCGGCCACTGACGCCTGATTTCAAAGTTTCCACAGTGAAAACGTACTCCAAATTAACTTAGAATGGAGCAAGTGAAGATTTTTGTAGAACTGAAAAAACCTGTTCTACACATTAAAAAATCAGGCGCAGGTTACAAATTAGGCGTCCAGAACGAGGTGGGGGGGAAGGGAAGTCATTAAATTCTATAATAAATCCTTATTTATACTTATACAAATATTATACAAATAAATCCAACCTGAATAAACATTTCTAAGCAAAGAAAAGATTAAATAAACCATTTTCCTACCTGTGTGAAAGTGCTTCAGGCAGGCCTTTCGGGACCGAAGGCTGAACGGGCCGGCCTGAGACTTCGGGCAGGGCCCGTCCCCAGCACCAGATTTACAGGTAGGTGGCGTTGCGTCGGGTCGGTTCGATTCGTTTTGGGTCGGGGGTGGGGAGGGAGAGAGAGAGAGAGAGAGAGAGAGAGAGAGAGAGGAGGTCAGGTCGGATCCAGTCTGGGGGCGGGGGGAGCGGGAGTCGGGTCGGGTCCAGTCCGGGGGGGGCGGTGGGAGCAGGAGCGCAGGTCGGGTCGGGTCCAGTCGGGGGGGGCGGGGGTCGGGTCCGGTCAGTGGGGGGGGGGGAGCAGGAGCTGGACGTGGGAGGAGCCTTATTCACGAAGCCCCAGTGAGGCCATTCGGCCAGGGCTAGGGGCTGCATGCTTCGGGTCCCTCCCACACAGTTTCAGGCACCTGGAGTTACTGCACTTGCGTGCCCACTGTAGCGCGCATGTGCAGAGGTCCCGGCACTGTTTTCAGCGCAGGGACCTGGCTCCGCCCCCTACAGCTCCTGCTGCGCTGCGCCGAGGGCCAGAGGACCTGCAGGGAGGTGGAGAATACGGAGGATTTTTTTAGGCGCACTTTGTGGCGCGAAAAACGGGCGTCCAGGTCGGGACTGCGCCGTTCTAGGCGCGTGTGGAAACTTGGGCCCAATGCGTTGGAATGATTTACTTCATATGAGCCTGAGGGGGGGAGGGGGCGCTTCTGGTAGCTATCAGGGAAGCTCACAGCTTTACTGACAGCTTAACTGGCCAATCCTTGAACAGAGAGTAAAAATTCAATTCTTTGTCTTTCTATCTAGCGAAGAAAAGTGATAGTTTATAGAAGCTTAGTTTTGAGACTTACACAGAAGGAGAAAACTCTCAAATTTAATGCTGAATAGCTTCAGAAATGTTCTGGTCAGTAAACTGAATTTATTCCTCGAACAGGGATAGTCTGGTATGCTTTCTTATTTGCTATGTTAAGAGATTAAAACTCACTGTAATCTTTATTCTGTCTGTTATTTGTAAAAGTAAACCAGCTTATTGGTTCACTAGAGTTTGACTTCTGGAAGATAGGAGAAATGCACGTGGGGTAACTTGAGATTACCCAACGAGGGGTTTCAGTGTTGGGTACCCCCCCAGGGTTATAGCTATCCTATGACTGGATATTGGGCAGTAAAAGTAAACTGGACACAATCTGCTTACAAATGTAACCAGTGACTCTGAACCCAACTGACAAATCTGGTGCAGATCTGAAACACACTTTGTTGATTTTGAAATCTGGTTTCCAAGTACCAGATGGTTATAAATCTGTTATAAAATGAAATCACGGAACCACCTGCTTATACCAACATTAAATATTGTACCCATTTTCAACAGGGCACAAAAACCACTTGCGAAGGTAAATCAAAATCCGAAAAAGCCGACACAAACACGAAAGAAAACACTTTTGCCAAGCAGCTTTGTAAAGTCTGTGTTTACCCACTATGCCAAGATGAGGGTGAAGAAGGAAGCATTTACAGCAGTTGAACAATGGTAAGTGGCAGTTTCATAATATGAATTAATGCAAATCATTTTGTAATACAAATGTTTCAAACATTAATTCTAAAAACAATTTTCATTATTGGGGTATAGGCAAATAAGGTATTGCTTCAATATCTGTTGTGGATATTACACATGTTATTGACCTTTTTTGCAGCTTGGAGTTGTATTTCAAACAACTTTGTGATGATGTGGATGTTTACAGCAAACATGCTAAAAGAAAGACCATTGAAAAAGAAGACTTGGAACTTCTAATGAAAAGGTGAGGGTTTGAATGCAGTCTCAAACAGCAAGTCCACAAATCTTTGGATGTATACAAAACACTTTTAATCAGCAGTTGGCTCCATTATTTTTCATTGAGTATGTT
This sequence comes from Pristiophorus japonicus, assembly GCF_044704955.1. Taxonomy (NCBI): domain Eukaryota; kingdom Metazoa; phylum Chordata; class Chondrichthyes; family Pristiophoridae; genus Pristiophorus; species Pristiophorus japonicus. Next base: position 119,927,790 of record NC_091989.1, read on the forward strand.
CTGGTCTTGTCGGGATTATTAAGGATTAGAGAAGAGGTCATATCATTGTTTGCAAAGTCAATTAATCTGCTGGGGTTAGCAATATCCATTCTTTTAAGAGGCAATGTCAAGACTGTTAACCATTTTCTCCAAATTGGCAATCTGTGACACCAACAGCCCTAATATGTGAGTCAGCTTTCTGCCACAAGTAGAAAGCAATTTTAGACTAAACTGCATTTTCAGCCATTGGATGATGTCTGGTTTCAGACTTTGCATTGGGCAAATCATATCAATCATGCCTGATTTATATGGCATGCAGACCTCAATAACTATGCAGCTGTTTGACAGTAAACTTGCTGTTCAGAATCTCTCTGACTTTTAAATGTAACATGGATGGTTTGTGGCCTTCTATCTATGCACACTCAAGTGCACACAATATTCAAAGTACTTCATTGGCTGTAAGGTGCTTTGGGGTGTCCTGAGGTTGTAAATGGTGCTATATAAATGCAAGTCTTTTTTACATACGCACACGCACCCCTGCCAGGACATTGCATACATGTTTTATAAAGTCCTAACTATAAAATTAACAGTAAATTCAATAAATGTGTGTTTCTTCTGTTAAGAAACTATGGTATTTTTCAAGTGGAAGAAAGGCAGAGTTCTAAACTGATCTGGTAGAATATAATTGTGACCCATATGTTGAATTTGTTGTTGAAGTATTGTTTCTTTTCTGCTCCTTAGACAGGGTTTTGTGACTGCCAAGACACCCTTGAATGTACTCATTGAACACCATCTATCTATGGAATGCAGAGAAAAACTAATTCCAATGGCTGTCAGTGGGAGTAAGATAATTCCTAAAAAATAACTATCACGTATATATAAAAGTGATGGTGTCTCCTCAAATCTATTGCTTTTAGTTGCCAAGTTAGAAATTACAATTCGACATAAGCAAGTGGAAATGTTTCGGCTTTGGTGCAGACTTAATGTACAGGTCGATAGCCATTTTATCGGCCTTACAGACTTTCACGAGCTGTGTGAATCGTCGGATCCCTCCATTGAGGAAAAAGTGGTAGTGTAGCATCACATTTCATCCACGGATCCCATTGACTTGAAAACTGCGTTTCCTAATCACGACCATTTTTAATTTTATAATCTCTCCCTCCTAACTTATAAGAAGTCAATGTACATATTTTTACTGAATCAATTTTTTAAGACTTTCATTTTGTTGTCTTAACTAGAAAGTTCCAGATGTAAAAGGTCATGGTTCAGATGGAAACCCTGCCAAGAGATTCCAAACAACTTTTATTAAAAACATTTTTTTTTAAATGTACTCCCCAAGATGATGGATGCCGGTACTAAGCACTTTTGGCACAAACTGTCAACATCGGGTACTCCCAGGTTAGGTGTAGCACAGCCATTTGCAGAGTAATCTTTCTACTCAGCCCAATAATGCCCAACTCCCTACTCTACCAGTGCGAATTTTTCCCCTTCCAGCTCTGAGTGAGACTGCCAATTTTGTATAAAACTGTGCACAATTACTTGGTGGGCCTGTATTCAGTAGGAACTAGGTTGAGACTGACCAAAGACATTTCCAACAAAAAGAGAGCTAGATTCAAACATGGGTCTTGAGATGAAAAGAAATACATATTTTACTCCAAGTGTAGATCTTAAAGTAAAAGTAACTTGCAGCACAAGCATTTTTTTCTTGCCAAAGCTTTTTGCAATCTTGAAAAGATTTTGTTTTGGAAATAAAAATGCCACTTTCTTAAAATAGATGATATGAAGGTACTGTTGGTACCTCTTTTTTTTAAAAAAGGATTATTTCCTACACCTAGTTTTGGGTTTTGCATTCCTGACTTGGGAATCATTTCCATGACCAATGTTTGGGAACACTACAGTGTCATACGTTTTATGTAAAAATTTTGTACAAATATTTAAGGAGAGCCTGTATCTGGTTCAGCAAAGTTTTACCACAATTGAGATGGCCCTTCCATTTGAGTAATTTTTGCGCTCCAATACACATGTCCCAATAACTATTCCGATATCCTAGTAGTTCTCTTGTAATTTAAATTACTTCATGTTTTATTGTTTTACGAAGTAAATAACAATGTTGATTTGACTTTTAAAAGTATAGAAATACTGGGAAGTTATGAATCAGGACTTTGTCATTCATGAATCATTAAGTTATCCCATTCCTGCAAATGTCTGTTGTAATTCATTGACATGTCTATTGTATTTCATGATTCTGAGTATGTATTCAAATAACCTGTATTTCTAATTAAATGGATGATAATGTTTGGCATGCTATAAAATATTTCACAGCCTGTTTATCAACTGTGCAATGTTAATAATTCTGTAGAATAAACAATAAAGGCAACAACTTATTTGTACAGTTGAATCTCAAACTAACTTTCTTTGCATAAAGTTCCATTATCAGTTGTGGAACCCCCACACTTAGAGTAACTTACTTATTTCTTTTCACCTCCAGAACTGTTACTTTCTATTAATACTTTATTAACCCCTATGGAGTTGTAATATAGCTGTTTCATCTTAATTTGTTCCAACCAAGGGTCAGAATTTCCTGTTTCCAGGTTTTTGTTCTCTGTCCACGTGTTGGGACTTTACAAGATGTTTTGTACCACTTTTTTTTAAATTGGAGACAAACCCAAGACTCCTCCAATAACTAGATAAATGTACCATATAGTGTTACTGAACCAGAATAGTCCCAGTTCAGCTTCTGGTCTATGCTGAGTTAGCCAATCTCAGCCAGTGAGGATATGGGTTCCTGGGCTAGGAAAGAGAACATCAGCCTGAAAGCTCTGATTACAATCTTTGCTGGAAAGGGCAAGTCAGATAAACATAGGAGCAAGCTATGCATTTTTACTGCCACAGTTCAGCACACTGCTAATCCTCACCATTCATACTCATGCATGAAGAATGGTCACCTAGATGAATTAGCAGAGAACTGCAACGCCCTTGGAGCCATACTGCATAATAAGTTACAGCCTTCAGGTGGAAAAAAATGGCACAGTCACCTGAGCAGATAAATCTCTGCCAACAGTCAGATAGTTTTAATATCTGGGCTGCTCATTTTAACAATGTGTGAGTTCACTACTGCAAGTAGGAATTGCCATTTTAAAACTTATGTATTGAAGACTAGGCTCAGCATATCTCTTCAGTTTTAGAGGCAACTTTTCTAAAATAGGTTTTATAATGTATGGCAATAATTGAGTAGTGTCTAGTACTAAATTGAAAGGTTGTTAATTTTAGCACTTTATTTGTATATTCATTTATAGAAAAGCGTATTTGGAGCTGTAAAAATAAAAACATAACTGTCATCTCATTTTATCATTTATTTTCTGAATACAGAAAAGGAACAGGCTCAGTTCAAAAACACTGTACAGCAGGAAGTAGGGTGGGTCATCCTGACCAAATATGGCTCCTGTTAAAGGGATAAGTGTCCCACTGTTGCTCATTAGGATGTTGAACAATTCATTTTATGTGGGAGTTGAGCTACATTGAAAACATGAGGAGGAAATGTACCGAAATCAGATGATCTTGCATGGCCCAAGTCATTTTTTGAAATTACATTATAAAGAGACAATTGTGGAAAGAATTCATAGTTTTATACCTAAGATGGGTGTCAGTGTATATAATGCACACTGTATGGGCATCCTTAAAGTTGCATTGATGTGCTTCTATTTAAGCACTTAATTACTACAGTACAGTATAACAGTTTGAATTTGTAGTAAAAACGAATCTGTAATTATACCATCAATATGCCTCACACCTTCTCTCAGCCAGTTTTCGTGCTTGGAGCATCACTTAACTTCTGGCTTCCAATGGATGTCATTCAGGAGCTGGCAGCAATCACTATTTTAAACAGACTGGATATATTCAGTTTCAGAAAAAAAAGTGTACTTTTATTTGGGCCCTTATTCTATTTCTACATTGAAAATCAACTGTATAATGTAATGTGATTTTTAAAACCTCAGCATTAAATAAGGCTGTATCATAACTGTATTTAAAAAAAAAAAGACTGAACTGAATTGAAATATCCGTTTGTACTACTTGCGAGGTCCACTTCTTTTTACATCACTTGCTTGTAGTCGGTCCAAAACCGTGTCGGTGTCCACAGCACCAGTCTGATCAAGCTGTTCTTTTGTTGTTTGGAAACCTTGAGTTAAGTATGTGGCCAGGATTTGTGGATCAATAGAAGGGTCAATTTTGAGAAAAGCCTTTTTTAGGTCAGCTACAGTCAGATCCCTGTAAATAAAGGATAGGTAAGAGAATAAAATCGGTATTTTTATGGTTCTGTGGATGGAAAAATAATCTGCTTTGTTGGTGTTTCAACGATTATGCACAAGGTTGACTGCAATGAGAGTGCTTTTAACTTATCTATGTTCTCCCAGGACAATGTACCCAGCAGGCTCAGTTGTAATTAACATTTAAATAAGGAGTGCAGAGAATACAAGAGAGAATACTAGGTTGAAGTTCTGAAGCTTGCCAGTGTTGGGGAACAGAAATTTAAAAAATGAACTGGACCTGAAGCGCTCTGGGTTTTCTCTATAGATGTTTATTTCATTCTGGCTTGGGCTGTCTAGCTCAGTATGTCAGAATATGTCATCAGCACTCCCTGTTTAAACGATTGGATTAAACAACATTTTCTTGTAAATATGGAAAGATCGGGGGCTAGACTTTCCCCTAGGTGGCTAAGGCCCAAAGAAATGGGCCTTGTTCCAGCGATGTGGGACATCTCGGCCTTGCTGATCGCCGGCACAAGGCCCATTTTTTTTTTTTTGCGATTTTATACTCCACCTTACCCCGGCGATGTGATTTTTCGGCGATCTCATGATCACCCACCAAAAACGGAAGTTTAAAAAAAAAAGCTTCCCTCGCAACGCTATTCTGTGCATGTATGGGAATTTTTTTTTTGCGGTTGGGTTTCTTTGCCGCGTTTTGAGAGGTCGGGTCATCACACATGCTCAGAAGCACAGGGAGGGTCAGAGAGAGAGAAACGAAGGAAGAGGAGATATTTGTGGCTGGTTGCAGTGTATTGAGAATTTGGATTTAAAAATAATTAATCTTATATAACTTATTTTTTGAACTGAAAATAACTATAATTATATTTATTACAATATTGTAATATACTTACAATATAAAATGGAGGTTGATAGCGAGAGGAAGAGGGCTAAACCCTTTAGCGAGGAGGCCAACGAGGCCCTTGTGAATATTGTCAGTGGCAGGTAGGATGACTTGACACAGGGTGGGCATGGGAAACCTCCGCCCCGTGCGTATCGTAAAATATGGGCGGAGATTGCTGATGTCGTTTCATCGGCATCTAATGAAGTATGGGCACCTGACCAGTGCAGGAAAAGGTGGAACAGCTTGTTGGCAGCAGCCAGAGTAAATTGCATGTTATATTTTAAATGTTACATATGTAATATTTTAATGATGCACGCAAATTTTAATTGGAATCTTGAATGTTATTTCTTTCTAGTATTAATTAAATTATGAATTAATTTATGCATTCTAACACTAAGTTCAATTTTATATTATGAAATACTGTTCATATGCAATGCAAATTTCTAATCGAATATTTAAATCTGTCATTCTTAAATGTTTATTACCAAGTCCATTAGCTTATGCCATGCAATGTTATCTTATTTACAGAAGAAGATATCTATCAATCGGGCAGAGCAGAGGAGGACCGGCGGCGGCTCTGCTCTGGTACAGACTCTCTCTCTCAATATGAACAGCTTGCGGTTGCCTTAGTGGGGCTTGACAGTCGTTCGGTCACAACCCGTGGTGTGGCCGAACCCACCCTCGAGTCTCGTGAGTATTGGGAACTCTGCAATGTGTCAAACATTATTAAAGACATCTTAAAAATATATCTTAGTTATGCATGTAATGTCCTGCAATTATAATGCAATATGATATATACTTTTGATGTACTCTTGGTTTACGAATGATATCATGGCAGCCCCGGTGAACCCTTGTGATTATGGGGTATTGAAAAGTATTGTTATGTTATGGGTTATTGAAAGATATTGATATGTATGTTTACTATTAATGAGCACCGTTAATGCCCTAATAAGATGTTTAGAAATGTCATTCGCCTTTTTAAGGTCAACTTGAAAAGGTTGTGTCGTTGGAGTCAGTGGCGCCATCCACTCCTCCTGCATCATCAAATATCTCAGAGGAGGAACAAATGGCAAGAGATATTGTGGAGCAAGAACAGGAGGAAGAGGAGGAAATTATTTTTGTGGGGGGGGAAACAACCTGCGGCCATCTCTATTGAGATGGATGAGGCACCGGGACCAAGCGGTGTGCAGGTGGCAACGTCAAGGTGCGAAATTTTGCAAATGCTGACCCCACGGAGGTCGGGTCAGTGGGGTGAGCAATCGCCTACCTCGAAGGGGCAGATGGTGTGCTTGATATCCCTGTGCAGGGAGACGGTCGCGACCTTATCCAGGGGTTTGCGGGTTTCTCCACAACTGGAGCCAGTTCTCCACGAATTGGAGCCAGTTTCCAACAACCTGGAGCGAGTTCAGCACGAACTTCTCCAACTGGTCTTCCGTGCAAACCCAGATAGCACGGGAGGCATTGGAGGCCATACGTGAGCAGACCACCGCAACCAATGCCCTTCGGCATGCGTTGCTGGCTGCACATGGCGCTGCACCCCAAGGTGTCGTGTCAGCTCGCAGCGAGACCCCGAGCACACAAGCAAGTACGAAGGACACCGTTCCTCCTGACTCGAAGTGGAGCCTCAGGCTTCTACTTCCACTCCTTCACCTCCACCACGGCAGGAAATCTTGCTGTCCCACACTGCACAACGTGTTCGTGTCGGTCAGCATAGACCAAAATGGGCGGGTGGGTGGGACAGGACCTGGAGGGAAACGTGGCCGCAGGTAGGGAGGGGGTGTGTTTTTCATTGTTAAATTGTGTTTTGTTTGAAAATTGTTAACGTTTTGTTCATGGTTGTTTGGAGTTTGAGGGAAAGGTGGCCGGGGGGAGCGGTGGGGTGGGCAGGGAGGGTGTTGTTAAATAATTTTTTTAAATTAATTCATTCGTTGTGTTAATAAAAAAAAATTTTAATTCTTTAGTTCAACAATTGTTGTGCCTTCTCTCTTAGTTACATTAAGGATAACATTTTCATATAACATATTTACAGTTGTTCATCCTTATTTGTTCAGTCTTTTATTATAGCCGTACTTTAGTTAAAGTAAGCCTTAATGCCGATGCCAGGCCAGTGCAGGCAAGACAACAATGAAACCCCACGCAAATGAAACTTTTGATTAACCCTAACTGTAAATGAACATTTGAATATCCACAATGATAGTTCATGCAAAGCGTTCATTAATGAGCTGCTGACGCAACAGCTTCGCAGCCGTGTAACTGCCACTGGCTACTGATCTTCAGGAGAGGGGGTGGTGGTACGGTGCCAGATCGCCAGGCTGATTGCGCTCCTCTAGGTCCTCATCTGTGTCCTCTTCCTCCTCTTCATCCTTGCCGGCTGGCTCTTCTGTCTCCCCTCCTTCTGGAGGTGGACCTGCAGCCCAATCTGGCATTACTTGTCCTCTCCTTATCGCTAGATTATGCAGTATGCAACACACCACAATAAACTCAGTGACCTGATCAGGGTGGTACTGTAGGCTGCCTCCAGAATGATCCGGGCATCTGAAGCGCTGCTTTAGGACTCCAATTGTCTTTTCAACAATGTTGCGTGTCTCTGTGACTTTCATTATAACGCTTCTCTGCTTCTGGGGGCCCAGCAGGCTGAGCGGCCACAGGCCTGCAAGCACAATAGGAGCAGGCCAGGGAGCGGAAGGAGCAGCGTGGTGGCATACTACTCCAGGGAGCAGCACGTGATGGAGCAGGAGGAAAACGGCAGTGAAGAGTGACGTCATCAAGGTCCAGGTTAGTGATTGGAGCGTGGGCAGGTACTGCAGGAGTGGCGAGATCGGGGCGAAGGAGCGGCGAGAGACTGTAGAGTGACGTGACTGGGGCCCAGGAGAGACGCGAGTTCGGGGCCCAGAAGAGGCGAGGGCCCAGGGACAGCACGGGCCAGCCCACACTGCGATATGTGTGCACACGAGGTCCGTGCAGCAGAGCAGGTCTCCAGTCGTCTTGGTTAATCCTTGCTACTGGACCAAGACCTAGCTCTGTCAAGCCCATGTGGTGGCTGGTGTGCAACAGCCGCCACACATTTAAAAAAAATAAATCCAAGCACAGGCATCTTCCACACTTCAAGATTTAGTTCGGACCTGGAATTTTAGGTCCATCATTGAAACACCTATGAACTTTTTGACGTGGAAGCAAGTCATCCTCGGTTCGAGGGACTGCCTATGATGATGATGATGATGATCTCTGCTTCAATGACGGGATTACGCAGAGGGGTCATGAGTCAACTGGCAAGGCCATATCCTTTATCCCCCAGCATCCAACCGTGACCTTCTGACTGGTTGACAAACAGGTCAGGGAGCACTTTCACGTAGGATGTGCGCATCATAGATGCTGCCAGGAAATGTAGCATTTACTGTTATGATTGTTTCATTGTGGTCGACAACAAGCTGCACATTTAGGGAGTGGAACCCCTTTCTGTTACGAAACGCCTCCGCGTTCTTTAAGGGTGCTTTCAGGGCAATGTGCGTGCAGTCTATTGCTCCCTGTATCTTGGGGAAGTGTGATATTCTGTAGAAACCCAAAGCCCTCTCGGTCTGTGCCTCCCTGGTCATTGGGAAGCTTATGAAGTCCATCCTGCGAGCGTAAAGGGCTTCAGTCACCTGTCGAATGCAGCAGTGTGTAGCATGCTGAGAGATATGGCAGATATCGCCAGCTGAAGCCTGAAAAGATCCTGATGCGTAGAAGGCTAGGGCAGCAGTAGCCTTCACCTCAATGGACAGTGCGGTTCTGATGGTGCTGGAAGGCTGCAGATCACCCTTGACGAGTTGGCATATCTCATCGATGACCTCCTTCCGGAATCGCAGCCTCCTAAGACAAGTGTTTTCAGACAAGTTCAGGTAAGGTTGCTTTTCCATGTACCTTCGTTGGCTGTATGGTTGCCTCCTCTGTATGTGTCTCCATCTACACATTACTCTGCCATCTCTTCGATTGATCCTTTCAGTAACCAGTGTGTGAGCAGTTACAAGTAATGGCAGGGAAAGCATAGGCCCCATATCACTATCAATAATTACTTTCACTAAATTAAAATAATCTCTCTACTCGCTACTCTCTCATCACTGTACTCTCTACGCTGCATACCAGTCAGTCTAATAGGCCCGAACAATATCAGTAAATAATTTCACTCTATAAAAGCACTTTTCAAAATAACTATACAATACCTAATATATATATCCTGATCTAATATTCTTGAGTAGAATTATCTTTAAATAACTCTCTAAATAACTCTCAACTATTTAGCTCCTTTTCTGTTGCCTCCACCCTTCCTCCGATCTTCAAAATGGCATCCGTAGTGGCCATTTCCTTCTGTTAAGCCCAGTAAAAGCAGCTATTTTTCTGCGATCTTTTGGGCCTTGCATCAGCCCAGCGAAGTGCATGCTAGGTGCCAAAACTTGGGATGGGCCTTGTGTGGGCGATCATTTCGGCGATGTGAGCCAAAACTTGGGCACTTGTTTTTTCACCGATGTTTTGGACCTAGTTTCCACTTTTTCCTCAAAATGGGCGATGTGAAGTGGAAAGTCTAGCTCCTGGGTTTGCTATATGACTGTCCTTTAACCTCGAGTTCTGTTGACATTGATGCAATGTTGAGTACTGCACTGGTGGTTTATGAAGTCAGTAGAATCCCTTATTTGAATTATAGACCTGTAACTTCTGTTTATATTGGGAAATATATATTTTTGATTTTTTTAAATGCTCACCGTATTAAGGTGCTGAGTGAGAAGGACCAACAAATAAAAAATGATAGGACTTGTAGCAGCAGGTTGCAAAATTATTGCAGTTCTTATCAACGGACTATGTCACAAGACAACTGAAGGTTTTTTTCCCCAAAAGCAAAATGGTTACAATAATAGAACTATGTCCATTCCAGTAAAGATACAATTATTTCTCTTCCCTGTATGGGAATTCATTTTAACTAATTTCATAACTGCTGCATGTAGATGTTCTCGAACATTTCACATACTTACTTTTTTTTTAATCCCTTCAAGGAGCTTTGTTCACCTCATCAAATTGAATGAAATTAGAAACTTGTTTCGATGGTCCACTGGAAATTGGTGTACTTTCAGTTTTCATAACACAAGCTGGTTTGACAGTGAAGCCCCTGTCAAGTTTCTTTTGTAGTGAACTGGAGCAATTTTTTTGCAGATCTACATTGGTAAGTGGTCTGATGTCAAATTGTGAAGGAAATATTTTTAAACTGCTAGCTGGTTTCTCCACACTGGTTTATATTTAACACTCAATGGGCCCAAGTTTCGGCCTCAGTTGCTCCTGATTTTTTGAAGCAACTGATGTTGAACGGAGTATCTTAGAAATTCAAATTCTCGGCATTTAGTTTGCTCCAGATCTAGTCAGTTAGAACAGTTTCACTTTGGAACAGAATTTTTTTTTCAAAAGGGGGCGTGTCCGGCCACTTACGCCTGTTTTCAAAGTTTCGGCAGTGAAAACTTACTCCAAACTAACTTAGAATGGAGTAAGTGAAGAATTTTGTACGCTCTTAAAAAAAAAACCTTGTCTACACTTTTAGAAAATCAGGCGTAGGTTACAAATCAGGCATAGGGAATGAGGGGCGGGGGGTTTAAAGGGAAGTTTACAAACATTAAACACTTCAGTTTTACAAATAAAGAGCCATCATCAATAATAAATGATAAAAACATCAATAAATCAACCAATAAATCAATCAAAAAAATTAATAAGAAATATATTTTTTTAAATCAATAAATAAAACATTTTCTACTTACCGACTGCAGCACTGGGAGCCCTCCAACAGCGTGCTGGGATGCCTCTCTCACTCTCTGTCTGTCAGTGTCTGTGTTTCTGACAGCAAGGGAAGGGAGGGGGGCAGGCAGAGGGAAGGGGGAGGGATGGGGGAGAAGGGGGGCGGAGAGGAGAAGGGGAAGGAGAAAAGAGAGGGTGGGGGGGGGAAAGGAGAGGGGTGGGGGGGAGGCTGAACGGGCCGGGCCTGGCCGGGCCCAAGACTTCGGGCAGGGCCCGTCCCCAGCACCAGATTTACAGGTAGGTGAGGTTGGGTCCGGGGTCGGGAGCGCGGGACCGGTCAGGGTGGAGCACGGAGGGAGGTCGGGTAGGGTCGGGTCCGGTCCGGGGGGCGGTCTGGAGCACGGGTCGGTTCGGGGGGAGGAGGAGGGAGGTCGGGTTGGTTTGGGTACGGAGGGAGCGCGGTTCAGGTCGGCGGGGGGGGTGCAGAGGGAGGTCGGTTCGTGTCGGGGGCAGGGGGAGGGAGGTCGGGTCGGGTCCGGTGCGGGGGGGGGGGGGGGGCGTTGGGAGCGCGAGTCGGGTCGGGGGGGGGGGGTGGTGGGAGGGAGGTCGGGTGGGGGGGAAGGGAGGGAGAGGGAGAGGGAGGTCGGGTGGGGGGGAGAGGGTCCGGTCCAGGGGGGTGGTGGGGGGGGAAGCGGGGGTCGGGTCGGGTCCTGGGGCGGGGTGGGGGAGGTCGGGAGGAAGCAGGAGCTGGGCGTGGGAGGCAGCCTAATGCACGCAGTCCCAGTGAGGCCATTCGGCCAGGGCTAGGGGCTGCGTGCTTCGGGCCCCTCCCACACAGTTTTGGCCGCCTGGAGCTACTGCACATGCGCGCCCACTGTAGCGCGCATGTGCAGAGGTCCCGGCACTGTTTTCAGCGCAGAGACCTAGCTCCGCCCCCTACAGCTTGTGCCGCGCCGAGGGCCAGAGGACCTGCAGGTAGCTGGAGAATCTGTAAGTTTTTTTTAGGCGCACTTTGTGGCGCGAAAAATGGGCGTTCAGGTCGGGACAGCGCCATTCTAGCTGCGGCCCGAAACTTGGGCCCATTGTGATTATTTTCTTCAGGACCATAATGTGATACATTGTGTTTCATTTTTGGTTACCTGCACACGGACTATACTGATCAGTGCTGTGAGACATCTGAGCTGCTTTGTTTTTCAGCCGGGACACTAGATAAGGTTTATATGTGGTTTGGGGGCAGCTGGCTTTATTCATTTAATTTTTTGTTGCCTTTACATTAAAATATTAGACTATGATATCTCCACTCAGCCATCCTTTATCCAATTTGTGTACTATCATGCCAAAGTTCCAAATGCAATTGTATTTTATTGACTGGATATCCTCGTTTTCAATGATGTTTTAAGGAAAAATTAACATTATAAAAATATTAAATCGTGTCCTATAAAATTTCACCTAACAAGAACTTAGTTTCAAATTTAAGCAGAAGTAAAATGACCTAATATCAGTATCTTTAATGTGATAGCTACAAAACATCTGTAGTTCGTTTCCCAGTAATCTACTCACGAAAAACCCAATAATATAATAGCAGTTTCATCAGGCCACATAACAATCATGTGATCTACTACTAAGTTGAAAAGGAATATTATTTAAGAATCAAATATCCCACTATATTAACTACAACTGGCAATGAGTTTAAAGCAATAATGAGATTCATAACTACTTAGAAGACAAGCCTGATTTATGAAATCAGAACTGCTCAATTCAATTCAATTTGTGTAACTTATAGCCAATCATATATAATGCCATGGGTAATACAGATTTGATCTTTCTGCTGGAACAAAATCCATAATAAAGTTTGGCTCTTACTCTTTCTCTGCCACTATATTTCTTAGTTCATTGATGTATTTGTTTTTCTCTGCTGCATACTGGCTTTGCAGCAATGTGATAAAAGCTCCTGCTTTGCCGCCTTCATTCTGTAAAGCAGCAACAGAAGAAAATAATAAAATGAGAAACCAAATTATCAAATGTGATGAGTTTATCTCTGCGGAAGTTCTAATCGAAATCTCCCTTGGGTAGAAAATAAGGGAATTTGTGAGTTGTAGAGTTAGGCATGGACGTAATTGAAATCATGGAATGTACATTTCCTTTGAGAATGGGACTTAATAAAAGAAAAATCACAGACATTCTTTTCCTCATTAAGTGAGTTAGATGCCTCACCCGTAGACGGCGTTATTCTGTATTTAGCTTATGCAAAATACATCATCACTTAGTGGTGAAATTGTCATTTTTACAACTTTCCTGGTATCTTTGTGACTGACTGGCTAGCAATTAAATATTCTTGCTGAGAATAAAGCTAATTGTTTTCAGATTGGGACTTAAATAGTTTGTAGGCATCTTCATAGATCCAGAAGACTGCTTCATAAAAATAAAAATGTACAGAATGCTACTTTACTTAACAATGGGTCAAATTTTGCTGGAGCAGAGCATCTCACAGCGTGCACCTTTAAACTTTTTGCCCTTCGGCTTCAATATAATTTGTGGCGTAACTTGTTGGAAGTGCGAGCTGATAATGGTGCAGTGACGGCAATCCGGGCATCAGGGAACTAAGTGAACGACTGAACCAACAGTGAGTGAAGAATGAGATTTAAGGATTGAGAAAGAAACCAAATGAATTAGTGTCAAATCAGGTACAAAAAGAGAGAAAAGAGACAAAGGAAAAGTAAGAAAATAATTTAAAATTTGAACTTTTTTACAGGAATGAGACTCAACAGTTTAAATTGTTCCCTTTATGGGAGGGGGAGGTTGATTGGCATTGTATTAACAAATTATCACGTTAAAAGGGTGATAATTAAAACTTATGAGCCATAACTTTGTGGTGAGCTTCATGGTGATTAATGTGCAGATCTACCAAGTTTTTTTTTAAATAATAGGAAGGCTGAGGGCAACGTTCCCATTAAGCTGTCCAGCGGTCTGGAGGTCCTTTACAGACTGATTCACTGTCTTTCAAATGGAAAAACCGCACATGCGTGGAATTTTGACTGGGCCACATACCCAAAACAAAATTAGAGGGTTGAGGGTGAGCTGCTGTTTGTGCAAGGTAAACCGACCAGCAAGTTATGGAGATTCACAACTTCAGGGGAATCTCCTCTTCCCCTGAACATGCTGGCCGATTTATGTATTAACAATAACGTGCGTCAGTAACTCGCCATTATATTTCCAGGAAGCTTTAGCCCAATTTATTTTAACAATCAAAAAAGTTCACTTTTGTAGTAATTTGGGTGACCTGCCAAATTGTTGTCCTCCTTGTATGATCGGTCAGTGGTTCCCTAACGCTTCCAATTAGACACTTATCTAGCAATCTGAATGTTTGTGGAAACCATCGCTTGATATGACTGCAGCCGTCTATCTTGCAGTTTAGGTTTCTTTTATTTACTGAAATTTCCATATGATATACTTGAAACTTGTTAAAATGTCAGTGACCCAATCTAGCAGCAGCAACATTAGTTACTGGCAGAGCAGAGGACCCCATAAATCTTCCCCCTCCAGCCCCTAACACCCCTTGGCCAGATTCAAATAAATTGGCTGAACCACTAAATATGCACAAGTGGACCAATTAACCCACTGTATAGTCCTGTACGCATTTTGTGGACTAAACCTATAGTGACTTAACCAAATATAACACTGCATGTAAAATGCTCAAAAGCAATTTCAAAGAAAGTACATCAAAATATAGTTTTATCTCAATGTATTGTAAACCTGTAATTAATGCATTGCACTTTTCAATTGACATTTTAGTTCAGTCACCTCATTCTGAATTGACAACCTACTTTGTCTATAGACATCAGGCTACGAGTTTGTATATTCTTGAAAATTATGTTTGAAAGATAATCATTGTCTGAAAATGCAACCAAGCCACAACTAGATTTTTTATACATTACCTCCTCAAATAAGGCTTTATATTGAATTTTTTTGCCATCTCCAAGCTGGATTGTTGCAGCGCTAATCAGCTCTTGGATGTCATTTTCAATCTTATTATGGAGGGCAGTCTTCAAAGTGTGACTATAAGAAACAAGTTTGAGTTATTTCAAAGCTACATACACCAAGATATAAAGATACCGTAGAAATAGATATACTGTCTATTTGGCTCTGTTGGTAGCTTCTTGTCTGGGTTCTAGCTTCATTCCAGGACTTCAGTATCATATCTAGGCTGATACTTCAGTGCAGTAATGAGGGAGTATTGCATTTGTCAGAGGTGCTGTCTTTTGGATGAGATGTTAAGTGAAGGCACAGTGCTTGGTCAGGTGGATGTAAAAGATTCCAATACATTATTTAAAGAAGAGTAGCGAATTCTTCTGGTGCCCTGACCAACATTCCTCTCAACTGACAGAACCAAAACAGATTAACTGGTCCTTATCTAATTTGTTATTTGTCTACACAGCAAAAGTAATTAATTGGTTATGAAGCTGTTTAGGATACCCAGAAGCATGAAAGATGCTATATAAATGTAAGTTATTTCTTTATAACTACATGGGATTACATTTGTATTTCCAAATGTGTTAAATGAAATGTAAACTCAAACTTTGTGTTGGAAGCTGCAGTCAGAACAGACTACAAAGTGTTGCATTCAGTCATGCCAACGTGCCAAGCTTGAAAAATGTTGAGATATGATGTAAGGTCACAGATTTATTAGCAATGAAGTACTAAACAAACTTAATTTGAAATTCAATTCTCCAGGTTAGAACAGAATTAATTTGAATAAACATTAATGGCTCTCTGCAATTTCCACACTGATGAATTTCAAGCACGAATAATTGGACTCCAAATTACCTGCTAGAAAATGTACATGTGAATGCAAGGTGAGGATATGACCAGGACCAGGAGTAATGACCTCCAAAGTCAAATAGACTGTCAACACTCACTTTAGAAACTCGCACAAGAACAATGATCACTTTGATGAGCTACTCAAGAATAGCCACTGTTGTCCACTGAACTACATACCAGCATGCCGGGGATTGGCCAGGGGTGGGATGAGGAGTGGGAAATAGAAAAAAAAACACAATTTGTAATGGTTAAGTAGCAGGTGATAAAATTGTAATCTCTAATATTAATAATGCATATTGCAAGTGCCGAGTACACAGTGCGTGATGCAGAAGTGAAATTTTGCTTTGAAGATTGAAGGCAGCTAAATGTATTTTTCCCCAAATGTCCAAGTTCTCCATGTTTGCATTTATTACAATAATTAAGTGCAGGCTTTAGAAGGAACTGTACAAAGGCAAGCAGATTTGCATTCAGGGCTGACTGTGATCTCCCACCTCTGTCTGCTGAGATTATATTCTCTGCTCAACTTCCTCTATTCCACTAACTGACTTCGACAGGCTCAATTTCTGCTCCTTTGCTGGAACTTTACAGTATAGCTTGGATGGTTCGTGCTGATTCTCATCCTATTCAAGTAGCTGTTTTCAAGCTGCTATGATCTCTGCTTTGCTGCTGTCCGCTTGCTTTCTCTGCTCTACTCCACTTGTCCCATTATCTTTTGGGTTGGATCAGCTCCTCCTGAACCTTATGTGTTCCTCGCCATCCTAGAGGTGTTCCTCTGACTAGTTCCCTCATCCTGCCGATTTGCCCTTCAATCTCCCATGGCTCCCTACTCTTAATCCTTGGGTTTCATTCCCAATGATCCTAGCTCCTTTACTGGTCCACTGAATCTGTTTGTGTAAACTGTAACACTTGAGGCCACTGCACACCTCTGCCTAAGCCTCATGCTCTTGAATTCCTTCCCTAAACCCCTCTACTCCATCTTCATCTCCTCCTTTAAGACCCTCTTTTACATCCACCTCTTTGACCGCTATTTGGTCATTGCTTCTAATCTCTCCTCCTTTGGCTCTGTCCAATTTTTTTGATTATGCCTTTATGAAGTGCTCTTCTACATTAAAGGTTTCTATATAAATGTAAGTTGTTGTAGTTGTCTTGTCTCAAATAATGGGCAAGCCAGTTCAAAGCCATTACTCCATTGTTTTGTTTATAGTCCTTTACTTTCTTTGCCAGCAGAAAAATAGACACGAGAGTCCAGTAAGAAGTAGAATCTTAGATCCTGATGGTCTAGTGGGACTTGCATCAAATACTGACAGAGATCTTGGAAATATGTTGAAGGACATCAGTTTAGTTTACTATGTCAGTAGAAAGCAAATTCATTAATGGCAGCATTTTGACCATGTTTAAAGTAGAGACTCAATATGTCCTACAAAAAACAAACTATGTTCAAATAGTGTAGATGCTCAGAGGGTTTAAACTTTTTTCTTGTTTTCTTATATTGATGAGTCAGTGTTTTCTTATTTAGGTTTCTCTGCACTGCAAAGTTATATAGCACTTAAAATCAGTAATATACATCTTGTATATTTTGCTAACTTTTTAATGAATAGCACTGTTTACTTGTTAAATTAATTCCCTCTTGTGTGCTTATTGTTACAGCACAGCTGAAACTGCAGGAATCAACTTTATTGGAATTCTACCATATATTACAGCTCAACTAAAACCTCATTCAAATGCCCAGTCTTCATGCGTCAATTGGGACAGAGAGTGCCAGCAAGCTATTTGAGCTTGGACGGCATCACGGCCAAGACTGACCCTGTCCTCACAATAACAACTTACATTTACTTTTAGTCATCTGTCACCCACATATGTGCCCTGTTCAGCAGGAGTCATTAGATAGCAATCAGCATCAGGCCAATGTTCTTCCTAACCCAAGGACACTGAGGAAAATTGTAGCACCATTATTGCCATCCTACCTCAGATCACTCACAAACAAAAAGCAGGAATTGAATCGGAGACCTGTAGGTTTATATGGCTGAATACCATATCTTACGGTGCATTTACCCACAGAGTCATCAGGAATACCTTCAAAAGATCTTTGTTAACTTTATGTTTATTGATCTATTTGAATACGTTTTCGTCTTTAAACTTTAGTTTTTTTTTATTCCCCCTATTTTTCTTTGCCTGGGCTAACACCTGCAGCTGAAAGGGCAGCGTATGGCCACCCTGGCTGTCATCAATGTCCCTTGTAGCTGACTGCAAAGAGGAGCAAGAGATTTCCAGTTATGACTCTTTCCCCCTGCCCCCACACCCCCTCCCAGTTTACAGCTACTGTTGGTAGTGGAGATTGTAGAGTTCCCTCCTCCTGAAAGGAAGTATTCTGCTTTAGCTCTCTACTCCATTGGACTAAACCCATCAACAGGCAGATTTATGTGACCATAACCCTTGAGGCTCAGACTCATGGCTCCTAGTTAGAGGAGTAGATGTTCTTTTGTTCTTCCTATTGTGCTACTCATTTGAAAGCCACTTGATTTCCCCTGGTAATCCAAGTATAAGTTTGAACAACTCCAACCTGAATTCTTGTTTGGAAAGAAAACCTTTTCCGGAGTTGTCACGACTTGTCAGTGCTTTCAGCAGGTGTGAAATAAGTTGAATCTGCCCATGGTATACACTTTCATCAACCTAAGAAAAACATTTTTTAGAACACGAGCATGGTTAGACAGCTATGCTAGAATATCTTAGCTATGTATAATTTTTTCCAATTTATGTCTCAAACCTTGGCCAGTTGTTCACAGCGACTTATTCTCTTATATTTACTCCCATTAGGTAAATATCCAATTTCTACAATGTTCCTTCCTCAAATGACACAGTCACAATGAGGAACTTTTTGGATAGGGCATCACTAAAGAAAACCCAAGTCTGTCCCCTTACAGTGGAGAGCAGTGAAGCACTAACCTGCTGCTTTGCTGTACCATTATTCTTGTGAATATATTGGGCCAAGTTTTGCTGAAAAAAATAACTGCGTGTGAATGACGCACATGTTTATTAATGTGCAAATCAGCCACCAACTTGTGGTGAGGAAGAGATACCCTGTGAATTGGGAATCACCACAGGTTGCTGACCGATTTGCGCCGTTGTGCTGTTAGCGCTGCGAAAATGGCATCTCATCCTTAAGCTCCCTGTGATTTTCATTAAGTGTTGCGTTTACACATTAATTGTCACTAAATTCACCCCAAAAAATTTAGTCCAGTAATTTAATAGCATAAGTACCCTTTTAACGACGTGATATTTGTTAATGACTACCAATCAACCTCTTTGCTCCAGAAAGTGAACAATTATAAATGTGGAGTGTCTTTTGGAGTTCTGAATTGTTGGAAATTTTAAAAATGTAATATAAAAAAAAAAATTACTTTACCTTTTTGTCTATCTCTCTTAATCTAATCTTTCTTTCCTTCTCTTTTTTTTCTCTTTCTGTAACTGATTTATCATTGAATTCATCCACTCTAATTCACCATCCTTCTCAGTGCTTCTGTTTATATTTCAATCCTTAAATCTCATTTGTTAAGGGGATACACTGATTGTCCCATCATTCACCAAGGTCTCAGATGCCCTGTTCCCCTGGTATAGCTCACTCTTCCAGCAACTTTGTGAACAAAAAGTTTAAAAACCTAAATGTGCATGAATAAGTCTCATTAACAGGGCCCTGCGCCAGCAAAATCTGGGCCGTTGTTTTTTGTGGATGTTATCCTTTATATTTTCTTTCTTTTTTCCCTTGTACTTATTACAAATCCAAGATCTGCCTTAGATATTCTCTTGGGTTCAGCAGCACTGGATACACCCATAAATGGACCCCACACCCACACGGTCAGGAGTTTACTATCACTACCCAATTATCTAGGTATACCATAGTGTAATCTCAGGGCTGTAGCAACAGGGCCACCTTGTTATATAAACTGGATATTGTGATCCTCACACGTGCCCTCACATGTACTTCTCCAATCTTCTGAAAGGCAGACTGATTAACACGCTAGTGAGATGAGGCCAGATATTAATTATTAAGCTGCGTTATTTTACAGTCAGTAAGTGAATGAACAGAGTAACCACTTGTATAGCATCTCACTTACTTCAATTTAACCTTAATTTCTCCTCATAGATAAGAAAAAATAAACCATGCTATTCTGATAGTGCGTTAAATATATTTGCTTTTGGTCAATCTTAGCATTGAATCAGACCAAGACTCGCGCTCAGCCAGGACAACTCTAATCTTAAGATAGATTGCCTAGACATTACTTGCCTTCCTCAGCAGATCTCACCAACTAACCTCCAATATATGGGCCTTTGTTCTTTCCCCCTCCCCATGTCCTCAGGAAGTATGACCTCCAACTCTTTCCTTATCAAGGAGTTGGTCAGTAGGGCTGCCAATTAACCTGGTTACCACTCTCCCAAGAGTGGATTCTTACCAGACAGCCTATTCTATGTACATAAGAATAGTACCATCTCTTGTTAATAGCCTGGAAGACTGAAATGAGATAACAAATAAACTTTTGTCCCAGGTCATTATGGATCACATACCAATCTCCCATCGGCCTTAGCATTTCTTTCTATTAACAATAGCCAGGGAGAGACTATATCTAAAATTCCAATCCTGAGTACATAATCAGAAATATGTTGTAGATTAAAATAAGTCAGCCTAACATCGGTAGTGGGGAAGTTATTGGAAACCATTATCAGGAACAAAATAAACTTTCATTTGGAAAGGCATGGGTTAATCAAGAAGAGCCAACATGGATTTTCTGAAGGCAAATCGTGTCTGACTAACTTGACTGAATTATTTGATGAGGTAACAGAGAAGGTTGATCAAGGTAGTGGAGTAGATGTATATATGGACTTTCAGAAGATATTTGACAAAGGGTCACTCATGGGGCTTGTTTAGAAGATGGAAGCCCATGGAATTAAGGGAAAAGTGGTGGTATGGATATGGAATTAATTCAGTGACAAGAAGCAAAGGGTGGTAGTGGATGGATGTGTTTTTCAGACTGGGAAGTGATTTGCAGTGGTGATCCCCAAGGGTCAGTTTTGGGTCCATTACTCATTTCAATTTTTATATTAACAACCTAGACTCGGGTGCAGGGAGCAGTATTATAAAGTTTGCAGATGATTAATTGAAGTAGCAAAGTAATAAATAATGATGAGGATAGTTGCAGATTTCAGGATGATATAGACAGGATGGTGAAATGGGCAGAAGCATGGCAGTTAGAATTCAATGCGGAGAAGTGTAAAGTGGTGCACTTTGGAAAGACTAATATGGAAAGATAGTATACTATAAAAGGTACGATTCTGAAAAGTGTAGATGAGCAGAGAGACCTTGCTGTCCATATACACAAATCCTTGAAGGTGGCAGGGCTAGTTCATAAGATGGTTAAAAAAGCATATGGGTTACTTGGGTTTATAAATAGAGGCATAGAATATAAATGAAGAGGGATCATGCTAGAACTTTATAAATCATTGGTTAGGCCTCAGCTGGAGTAGTGTGGACAATTCTGGGCATCACACTTCAGGAAAGATGTAAAGGCCTTGAAAGGTAAAGAGAAAGATTACCAGAGATGAGGGACTTTAGTTATAAGGAGAGGTTAGAAAAGTTAGGGCTGATTTCCTTGGAACAGAGAAGGTTAAGAGGTTTTCAAGATGGAGAGGTTTTGATAAAGTGGAGAAAAACTATTCCCTCTGGCAAATGGGTCAATAACCAAAGGTCATAGATTAAAATCATTGGCAACAGATCTAGAGTAGAGGAGGAGAAATAATTTCAGTCAGAGAGTTGTCGGGATCTGGAACACTCCACCTGAAAAGATGGAGGCTGATTCCATAAATAATTTTAAAGAGAGTTGAACAGGTACTAGAGGATGAGGAACTTACAGGGTTATGGACAAAAAGCGGGGTATGGGACTAAGCACGACTACTCTTTCAAAGATTCAGCACAGGCACGACGGGCCGAATGGCCTCCTTCTGTGCTGTGTTTATATGATTCTATGAAAAATCCCTCCTTGCTCAATTAGCCAATAATCCTTATACGCAAGTGTTTTTTTGTGTTATTAACGCTAACATTGCTGTCCTCCTCTCATGCTAACACCAATGACATGTTTAGTTGGTTGAAAGAAAGTGGATAGTGCCAACCTTCCTCACAATTTTCCCTCTGGCTGCAAGGAAGCTCCTGGCCTTTGCTCAGCACCTCCAGAGCAGCACAGCTGATATTGGGAATGCAGTGGAGTACAGGAAATCAAACCTACATCTCACCACTGCTGTGGCACAACATACCTAGACCATAATGCAGCCACCAACATACAGCGAAGCGGAAGGTATCCTGTTAATAATGTAGGACTAACAAAAATTCATTTAAGTTTTATATGATTACTATTTGAAATTCTGCTAACTTTGCTGAATAAGGGAATGCAGAAACTCACAATTCCATTGATAATACTGAAAAACAGACCGATGAACTCATCTGTCTGATTGTTCCTGCAGCCATAGTAAAGGTTGTAGGCCCAAAGCAGGGCGGTGTCTCCATATTTCGTCTGGAGGAATTTATGGAAAAACTCAGGAAGGTTGGACCTTGTCCCACTCTATATTTTGGAAGAAAAATACTTAGAATTTTTAAAAAAATGTACAATTATCTTCATTGAAACATCATTTCATACACATAATTATATTATCAGTATCAATGGATGGAAAATAAATTGTGTTCTCTTGTTTCATAAAAGTCTTTTCCATTACACAGCTATTATATGTCTATAGAAAATCAATGAAGATGTTATCTAAGCACAAAATAATCCATAACTTTTTTTAAAAATTCAGCTCGAATTTTCTCATGCTGGGTGCAGGTCCAGGATGCCACGATTCTCTAGTATCTCACTCAGGTGTAAGTCTAGACATTGACTGTTGGCAGTGGGGTATATCACAAATACCTTCAGCCCTGTATTCACTCATCTTCCACTAATGTATACTGCCACTGAATAGAAATCATGAATGTGATCTTTGGCTATATGTTTTTTTCCCTAGCCCGGAAACAATGAGGCCAGTCCCAGTTGCAGCATTTCCACTGCCGTGCTCTCAATGATGGGTTGGGGCAAGACATCACAGCTGAGTCCAGTTGTGTCCACTTCCAGCAATGGTCACTGGAAAACAAACAGAATTTGGAACTCTGGCAAATTTTCCCCTCTTTAACTGAAGGGTGCTGACGGCACCTGTAGTACCACTATCACCATTTTAGCTGAGATCAGCTAATTCAGTACAAACAGCGATTGAGTCTGGACTCCTGTGTGTACATTCAGATAGTCATTAAAACTTGCTGAACTATTGAAAGATATTAAAACGTAAGTTTTTAAGTGAAATAGGTATGCAATCCTTGAGGCTCCAGTATAAATTATGTTCAGAGAGGAGAGGAAGTTCATGACAAAGGGTTATCTAGATTAGTGCTAGTAGAAAAATTGAAGATAGATATAAATTTATGGCACAGAGGAGACTACTTTGTGACACACTGTTTGGAGCTTATACTGGCAGTATACCCGAGCATACTGCAAAACTCCGGCCAGTCTTGTCCATGTATATGACATATAACACAAAACATGCATGCCACATATACATAGTGCCTCCGAAAACAGAGCACCCAGTGTGTGTAGTGACGAGAAGCTGTCCAGCTCAATTGATGTGTTGTTAATACATACTTATATACTGCATTGTTGAAATATCTCCAAATAACACAGAATTATCCCAAGTGTAACTGACTTGCTATCCTTCCAAACAGAACAGTTCACTCTTTTGTGAGATTCTGTATCAATTCCATGAACGTTACTGCTTTGGTACTATTTATTTGTCGCTGGCAAGGCTGGCATTTATTGCCCATCCCTATTTGCTCTTGAGTGGTGAGCCACCTTCTTGAACCGCTGCAGTCCTTGTGGTGAAGGTACTCCCACAGTGCTGACTTTGCCATAACAGTTTTGTATAACTGAGTGGCTTGCTAGGCTATTTCAGAGGGCAGTTAAGAGTTAACCACATTACTGTGGGTCTGGAGTCACATATTGTCCAGACCAGGTAAGGACGGCAGATTTCCATCCCTAAAGGATATTCGTGAACCGAGTTGGGTTTTTCTGACAATCCTGTATTCTCATGGTCACCATTCCTACAAATCCCCTGGGAGGACAGATGCACCAACATTAGTGTCCTCGATCAGGCCAACATCCCGAGCATCAAAGCACTGACCACACTCGACCAGCTCTGATGGGCGCATGCCCGACACACGACTCCCAAAGCAAGCGCTCTACTCGGAACTCCTAGACGGCAAACAAGCCCCAGGTGGGTAGAGGAAACATTTCAAGGACACCCTCAAAGCCTCCTTGATAAAATGCAACATTCCCACTGACACCTGGGAGTCCCTGGCCAAAGACTGCCCTAAGTGGAGGAAGAGCATCGGGGAAGATGCTGAGCACCTCGAGTCTCGTTGCCGAGAGCATGCAGAAGGAGCATGCAACAAACCAGATTCCCCAACCACCCTTTACTTCAACGACTGTCTGTCCCACCTGTGACAGAGACTAATTCCTGTATTGGATTGTTCAGTCACCTAAGAACTCACTTTTAGAGTGGAAGCAAGTCTTCCTCGATTTCGAGGGAATGCCTAGGATGATGATTACTACTAGCCTTTACAAGATTTTATTTAATTAACTGAATTTAAATTCCCTCAGCTGCTGTGATGGGATTTGACCGTACGTCTCTGGATTATTAGTCCAGGCCTCTGGAGTACTAGCCCTGTAACATAACCACTATGCTACCACTATGCCGAGGACCAAATTCACATACTTGGAGATCTGCTGCAATCTTTTCCTTCCAGATCTCCTTCAGCACAGTGGTTATGTTCTCCTTGCCCAAATTCACATTCTTGATTAGACCATCATGACGAAGATATACAATAACATCTTCTCCAGTACCCTACACAAAAAGGCAACCTTGCTTGTAATCCATGCTTTATATTCAGATGAGACATTTAACCAAGGGCGATTGCCCCGTTCAGCTGCACATAAAAGATCTCATGGCACTATTCAAAGAATAGAGCAGTTCTCCTGGTGTCCTGGCCCATATTCATCCATCATCCAACATTACTCAAAAAAAAATTGTTTCTCATTGCTGTTTGTGGGACTTTGCTGTATGTAAATTGGCTGCCCTGTTCGCTACATTACAATGTTCAACACTTCAAAAGCACTCAATTGGCTGTAAAGCACTTTAGGGCATGCTGAGGTCATGAAAGGCACTATACAAATGCAAGTCCTTTCCTGTAATCCATGTTTTATCATGTTTATGTTCTCGCCAACATTTTAGGTCCTTGTGCACCAATGTTCAATTGAGAGGGCAGCTAGGGACCCTGTTTGCTGCCTCGGCCAGTGCTGCGCTCTAGCCATATCCTTGAGCAGGTAGTAACCTGTGGTCTTTCTCCGCAAATGGAACATCTTACACCGTAGTTGAGAACCAATAGCACCTCTTGAACAGCCGTTAAAGCAAGACCATAAATATTTATCCGAGTAGACCATTCATAGTTGTTTTTTAAACTTCTGTTAAGATTATGTATAAAAGCAGAGAAGTCCTGCTACAACTGTACAGGGTATTGATGAGACTACACCTAGAGTACTGCGTAGTTTTGGTCTTTGTATTTAAGGAGGAATATACTTGCATTGGAGGCTGTTCAGAGAAGGTTCACTAGGTTGATTCCGGAGATGAGGAGGTTGACTTATGAAGATAGGTTGAGTAGGTTTGGCCTATACTCATTGGAGTTCAGAAGAATGAGAGGTGATCTTATCAAAACATATAAGATAATGACTAGGTGGATGCAGAGAGGATATTTCCACTCATAGGATAACTAAAACTAGGGGTCATAAGGGGCCGCCCATTTAAAACTGAGATGAGGAAGAATTTCTTCACTGAGGGTTGTAAATCTGTGGAATTCTCTGCCCCAGAGAGCTGTGGAGGCTGGGTCATTGGATATATTTAAGACGGAGACAGACAGATTTTTGAATGAGAAGGGAATAAAGGGTTATGGGGAGCGGGCAGGGAAGTGAAGCTGAATCCATGATCAGATCAGTCATGGTCTTATTAAATGGTGGAGCAGGCTCGAGGGGCCAAATGGCCTACTCCTGCTCCTATTTCTTATGTTCTTATCAGTAACAAATTGGTTAATGTTTTCTGCTGTTGTAACAAAGGCCTAAATGCAGACAAAATTTTCACACAGACATTTATCAAAGAATATTTAGATCCAAATGTTAGCAATTTTAATTCTGAACTGTGCTTAAGAAATCTATATGGAAGCTCTTAACACATTACTATTTCTATCTTATTTGCTGAGGTATGAAAGATTTTTATTGTTAGCTCAACCTAACATCAGTAATTAATACATTTGGACACCGGTCCTAAAACCACTGTTTGCCATCAGAATGCTGATAAGTTGTTTTTCCAGTTAACTTAAAATCCAATAAATTAATTGCAGGAAATTTTAACCCCCAATAGCAGGTGGGTTTGGGTCGGGTGGGAAGTAAAAAATGTAAAAAATCTCAAACCTGAACCCAACCCAACCCACCTTCAACCCACCCACTTCCATTTAACAGAGGCAAGTTGGGGGTGGGCAACCAATCTGCTCCCAAGAGGCAGGTCACTCATTTAAATATTTTAATGACGCTGTGTCCCTCAGATTTTTTTCTCTGTTCCAGCTTTAATGCTGGTCAGGCGGCTGGGTTTCCCAGGCCTTAGGAAGAGCTAAGTGCTTTTCCACCACTGCTTTTGGGCCAGGAGGAGCTGGAATGCGTTCCATGCAAACCTGTTAACCGCCCCAGCATTTGCAGCCCACACCCCTGTGGTCCGATGCCCTCCTGATGTCCTCCATGGCTCACAATCTCCTTCCACGCCCCCCTCCCTCCCCCATGTCCTCCACAGGTCCCCTGCTATCTTCTCCACGTCCCCCAATCTCTCCCGCCCCTTCCAAGATCTCTCTCCTAGCCTCCCCATCAATGATCTCCCCATTGACATGACTGCCCTAATCCCAATCTCTCCGCCACCGCTCTGCCCCCTTGCATCGATGGTGCTTCAACCTCGGATCTCTCCCGCTCTCCTCTCTACTCACCCAGCTGCAGCCTGGTGGTGAAGGCCTACCTGCCTGCAACTAGCTAGACTCTCAATCTGGCTGGCTGCAGCCAGGAAATGAGTCCAAAAATCATAATCCGGTCCTGCCATTAAATTAGGCAGGACCTAACCACCACAAAACTGCCTGCTTCCCCCCGCCACCCCCATCTCCCCATTAATATAGGGGCCATTGTTATCATAGAATGATACAGCACAGGAGGCCATTTGGCCCATCATGCTTGTGCCAGTTCTTTGAAAGAGCTATCCAATTAGTCCCACTTGCATGCTCTTTCCCCATAGCCCAGCTAATTTTTCCTCTTCAAATTTATCCAATTCCCCTGTGAACGTTATTATTGAATCTGCTTCTACCACCCTTTCAGGCAGTGTATTCCAGAAAACCTTTGATGATTAAAACAAATCATCTTTTAAATGGTAAATGATTAAGCTGAAAGCTGAAGGTCTTTAAACAAGTGTATTGTGGGTATTCTGATTTTATTTATAGCCCAATAATAGTAAATAAATTATCAATAAGCTCATACCAGTCCCTCAAAGTAGTCCTCATCCGTTTCAATTGGAATATCTGATATCTGGTTTAAAGACAGATCACCTGTTTAAAGCAAAAACAAACCATCAGTTATGATTCAATAACTTTTTTTTTAATCCTTTTGGGGAAAACATACTGTGACAAAATGAAGAATCTTTGTCTAAGATTTAGCTTGCTATTGGCTTCTTTAATTCTGCCATTGTATATAAGGGGTTGAAAACCAGCTTTAGACAGAGAAATCATATCCCAGTTAAATTTGATATATTGTTTCAATAATTAGTCAATATATCTGAAAACAAGTGTCTAGGGAGGAGTCAAGCCATTCAATTCAAATCAAAATTCTGTGATTTATTCAAATATTCAAGTGTTTAACAGACTGTTATTAAATTCCTGCGGGATACTAGCCTCGGCATCACTTTGAAGGTTATTATCAGCCCGATCTCCAAAGACAGTTAAATAAGTCAGATGACTTCTGTAGTTGCTGAGAAAAGGATTAAAAAAAACTACCAAATAAAAAAAATAATTATTACAGCATGGTTTTGCATAGAATTTGCAAACTACTCTGTTTATAATGAGTTAGCTAAGTTCAACAACTACAATAAAACATCTATGTCGTGTTACTGATATCACATGTTCAATTACTGTTTAATTATTTTGTTTGGCAGATAACATGAGATCTTTTGTAATATGTTATTCTGCCACCTTCTGAAGGTAAAGAGAAGGCATGGGATAGAACCAATAGCCAAGATAATAGGAATAAAAATCTGCATTTCTGTTCATGGTACGTTACAGGGTATGTAAAAACTCTCCCTAGGAAGTCCAGGCTCGCCCACAAGAGCAGTCTGAAACACAGGAACAAAAATATCTCGAGTCAAAAGGGTAAAAGAAATCTAATGGCATAGTACAGATTCGATAGAGCACCAGAATCCTGACACAAGGACCAAGTTTCAAAGAGGTTTATCATTAGTTCTCCCTCACATTCTGTTATTCCCTCCTTTATTTTAGTTTCCATTGCACTACATACTGTTCCCTAGTTGAGAGGGTATGCATGCAATAATTCCCAGCCCTTTGCCAATGTCACTCTGTGATGTCAATAGAAGAAGTGATGGGGGGCTCACACACTCTGCCTGCCTGTGGGGACGTGTCAGTCATTGCTTTCACAACACACTTGCAGCAACTGAAAATTCATTGTGCCAGCCTCTGTCAGATTATCTGGCTGAAAATACTGGCTTTAGCCAGAATTTAAGAGTAAGGACTTCGACTGGAAACCTAACTGATGAGTACTTTCACAATGTGAGAATTCAATTTAAAATAACTTACTTTGGAAGTCACAAGATCCTTGGTTTAATGTCTCATCAGTAGCTCCAACAATACTGTAATCCCTCAGCACTACACTAAAATATCAGCCTAGATTATGGCCCAGATTCTGCTGGATCGGGCCATCTTGTGGCATGCCCTATTAGTTAGACTTGTTTGTTCATTTTTAGTTTTTAACACATTCTGCCCACAAAACTGCTGGAAGTGCAAGCTAATACGTGCAACGAAAGCAACAGGATATCTGGGATCTTGGTGAACAAGCCAAACAGTGCTTCTGTGTAACCAATGAGATTAAAGGATTGAGAAATATAAAGAGGAAGGACTGAGAAGGCGGGTGAAATAGGGTGCGTGAATTCAATGTCAAATCAGGTAGAAAAAGAAATAGAGAGAAAAGAGTCAGAAAAGGAAGAATTTTAAAAAAATTGACGTTTTTAAAATCTCCAACAATTCACAACCTGAAGGAATGATACTCCATACTTAAACTTGTTCACCTTCTGGGCAAGAGCTTGATTGGTAGTCATTAACAATTATCATGTTGTTAAAAGGATAGGTGTGCTGTTAATTACTAGACATAACTTTCTATGGTGAGTTTAATGGGCAAATAATGTGTAAATGCAACAGCTTCATGAAACTCACAGGGAGGTTCAGTGTGACATGCTGTTTTCGTGCAATTAACGGCGGAGCGGCAGAAATCGGCCAACATCTTATGGTGATTCGCAATTCATGGGCTATCTCTTCCTTGCCACAGGTTGCTGGCCGATTTTTACATTAATAACGGCATGCATTATTGAGATGCCATTATTTTTTCAGCAAAATCTGGGCCAATATGCTCCCAGCTTGAATACACAACCATCTGACTCAGAGACAAGAGTGATATAACTGAGCCAAGTTGATACTGTATAACTGTAACAGATCCCATCCAAGTGGCATAATGTATTTCTATACAACACACTATTCCATGGTAAGGTTATAAAGAGAGGACAGACAGAATTTTTTGACAGGTTTTCTGACTTGGCTACAGGTCTATGGGCTAGATTTTACACTTTTGTGCAGATCACCCCAAAATGGGCGGTATTTCTGGCGTGGGCAGTAAAAATGGGATTTCAGATTGCCAGCTTGTCGCCCATTCTCAAAGCCCTTAGTCTCCATTTTTGAAACTGGGCGTTACCGCACGCAATATGAAATGGGCTGTAGCGCTAAATCTCTCTGACCTGCCGTAAAGTGTCGCCGTCCTTAGCAACGGCATGGCAATGCTCGATTCCCGCGATTTAGGAGGTCAGGGTCATCATGACATGCGCAGAAGAGGAGACAGAGAGAGAGGGATCTGAGAAGGACTGAAGGTGGGTGTGGTGTGGCTGCTTTGGGAGGAAGGAGGGAGAGTTTAGAGCTTTAGAGCAAATAGGAAACAAAAATTCACTGTTACCAGCCAGATATTTGCCCGAATTTGGCCTATAATGGAGGGAGAGAAGGAGACATCACAGTACACTGTGGAGGCGGACTCTGGCGAGAGCAGTGAGCTGGGAGAGGAGCACATTGAAGGGCGCAAAAGAGTGAGGAGGTTCTCGGACAAGGCAAATGCCTCCCTCCTGCAGGAGGTCGAGTCACGCAGGTGTGATTTGACCCAGGGAGGGCGTGGAAAGCCCTACCAGAAGATATGGGCCAAGATAGCAGAGGTGGTCTTGTCAGCGACCAACGAGGTGCGTGAGGGCAACCAATGCCGCAAACAATGGAACGACATTGTGGGATCCGCAAGCGTAAGCATTAAATTTATTTACATGTACTTATGCATTTATATAATTTGACTTGTGTTGTAGGTATTAGGCACCCTAGGGCAACGG
Organism: Pristiophorus japonicus; assembly: GCF_044704955.1. Taxonomy (NCBI): domain Eukaryota; kingdom Metazoa; phylum Chordata; class Chondrichthyes; family Pristiophoridae; genus Pristiophorus; species Pristiophorus japonicus. The sequence continues at coordinate 119,958,321 of NC_091989.1, forward strand.
CACCTGTAGGATAAGGTTAGAATTAAATATGTAACTTGTACCATAAAATGGCTACCAGTGAAGCCTCAAGGGATTTATGTTAGCTGAAATAGACCGCATTCCTGGAGACTGATACTTGTTGTTTTCCACACACAGGACCAGCAAGCAAGCTCTGCAGGTGTCTCTAATCAGCTAGGCCTCAGGACCAAATGTTCTAGTAACAATACGGCTCTGTAGCAGGATGGAGATAAGGAGGCTACCCAATGCCAGCATCCAAGGACAGTAAGATAAGAGAGGCCCAGGCTATGTTACAAGACACATGAGTCATCCCTAGCAACACACCCCTTAGCAACACATCTCTTGGCAACACATGAGCCACTTTACGTTTAGAGACTAACGCTATTGGTCTAATGTAACTGTAGTAAACTGTTGTATGTAACTGTAGTAAACTGTTGTAAAACATATAAAGATCCATGAAACCCTTTGTTCAGCGGAGAGAAGCCTGGACTCAGTCTTGTGATTTCCTCCCCGCTGGCGTAAATAAAGGCCGCACTGGCGTAGGAATGAACTCTGAGTGATTCTTCTGACAAACACTAACACTAACAACTTGTAACAGTCATGAGTGACTATCAGCAGATGTGAGGTCTTTCACCTTTACCGGGGATGTTGCAATCAAAGCCTGCAGGCACGGTGTATGTCTTTAGGTAAAGAATGATAATTATCATTACCGACAAATGTAATCATGATTATTATGTGTTGTATCAGTCTCTGTGACAGCACCCACCAATGATATCACGCAATTATCTCATACCATGTCATCCTGTCACCTTTTCAGAATTGCGTGATGTAAAGTCAATCGATGCTATACCACTCATATCTGAACAATCATATATGATAGATGATTTATAAAAATTGTCTCATAAATAATGTTGGCCTAATGAAAGTCATTGCAATGCAGAATGTGTTGATGGTCATGAAATGTTATGTCTGTGATGATTTTGATAGTGGTGGTGCTTTTGTCGATTATATGCTGTGTGTAGCGCTGGAATCACCTTGTGACCCTAGCACCCCCTTCTACTCTAATAATCTCATTTGTGTTTTGCAGCTCAGCCAGCAACGTGGTCCCAGGCAAGACCACAGAGGCCAGAAGGTGGGAGGGCGGGGCCGGACTCGCCGGACGATCTTACATCTGATGCTGAGGAGGTCCGATTCTCACTCGTCAATCTGCTGGGTCTGTTCTCTACGGATGAGAGCGCGGACTTCGAGGAACCTGCATTGCCACGCTCCAGAAGCCATTCCACCCCAAGGTCATCCAGTGTTCCTCTGGTCATTCCCGCCTCCACTTTGGAGGTACCGGCCCCAAGCCCTTCGCCACAGGGCACCCTATTTGTTCCCAGGATGGCGCCGACCCCGCGGATGCCTCGTGGACGCGGCAGGTCTGGTCCACGAGCACCACATGAGAGCGGAGCGATGGTACAGTTGAACAGGAGGACTGTAGACATTGGTAACCAGATCCTCGAAGCATTGGGGGGCATATCCTGACAGTTGGCCACAATGACTGATTACGTTCCGTGGATAGCGGAGGCCCTGAATGCGATAGCCAGGAACACTGCTGACACAGGCCTCCCAGTGGTCCCAGAGCGCAGCACTCCATCCCTAGGTTCCGCACCACCACTGCGAATGACAGATGAGAGGCAGAACCAAGATCCTGCTTCTGGATCAGAGAATGTTGCCCCCTGGGCACCCCCCGCTCCCGTACCCGTCCAACCACTGCCTCTGCCTTCATCCCCCCACAATGAGGCACTGCCTGAGCAGCTCCTCGGCCAGGCGCCGTGGAGTGAGGAGGGGAAGGGGTAGAGGTGGGGAGAAGAAGGGGAGGTGGGAGAAGGAAAGTGAGGTGCATGTCCGTAGGTGATGGCTGTGTTATAGCTCCATCTGGGTGTATGCAATTTATTGTAATGTATGGGGGGGGGGGGGGGGAGCGAGGGGGCCACCTTCCTGCTTTGCATTGGTGTTCTGTGTTGCTGGACATGTTGACCATTTGATTGATGTCAATGGTCGAAAAAGTGGGGTGTGGGCGGGGGTGGTGTTTTTGGCCATGATACTTATGATTTAAGACCAATGTTGGTATACATTTTTTTTAAATTCAACATAACCTTGTTGCGCATTGTCTCAGATAGCTGGACCATTACACACTGGTGATTCCTTAACATGAAAGGATTAAATAAAACTTAACTTCAATCAACGTAAACTTTAACTGGCACCAAGGTGATGCCCACCATTGATGTATGACCTGCACACACAGCAGTGTGTCAGCGTTGTCACTCACAGCAACATTCTTTCAGGCAAATTGTTCAAATATCAGCTTCTGACGTAGGAGTCTTGCAGCTATGTAGCCATTTCCTGCAGTCTAGAGGGGGGCATGGGCATGGTTGCATAGCCAGCCTGATTGTCTGGCCCTAGGTCAGCGTCCTCTTCTTCCTCTCTCCCTTCTGGCAATTCTTGGCCCCTCCTGATAGCCAGGTTGTGCAGCATGGAACACACGAGCACGAATTTAGCTACTTGCTCAGAGTTGTATTGTAGCTCCCCTCTTGAGTGGTCCAGCATCTGAAGCACTGCTTAAGCACAATTATTGTTTTCTGCACTGTTATGTATGTAACCTGTAAATACCATGTCTAACCACCAGAGGGCTTATCCCCTGGAGTCCCAAGGGATCCCACAATCCCTTGGGAGCACCTGTATAAAAGGAGGCCTCACAGGCTGGAGAGGCACTCTGAGATCTGTAATAAAGGACTACGGTCACACCTTACTTTGAGCTTGCAGTATCTAGTCTGATTCTTTATTCAAGACATAACAACTGGCGATGAGATACAGATGACGAACTCCACCGCAACAATACAGAGAACCGTGGGCATCCTGGAGAAATTTTCGGAGGGAGATGATTGGGAAACCTTCAAGAAGCGACTCAACCAATACTTCATGGCCAACGAGCTGGAAGGAGAAGCGAATGCTGCCAAACGAAGGGCGATCCTTCTCACCGTTTCCGGGGCACTAACGTATGGCCTCATGAAATATCTGCTCGCTCCAGCGAAACTCACAGACAAGTCATACGATGAGTTGTGCACACTGGTCTGGGAGCAGCTTAACCCGAAGGAAAGTATTCTAATGGCGAGGTATCGGTTCTACACGTGCAAGAGGTCTGAAGGTCAGGAAGTTGCGAGCCACGTCATCGAGCTAAGGCACCTTGCAGGACATTGCGAATTTGATGGACACTTGGAGCACATGCTCAGGGACTTCTTTGTACTTTGCATTGGCCATGAAGTAATACTTCGCAAACTTTTGACTGTAGAGACCCCAACCTTGACTAAAGCCATAGTGATAGCCCAGGCATTTATCACCACCAGTGACGATACCAAACAAATCTCTCAGCACACTAATGCTGCTGCAAGTACTGTGAACAAAGTAATGTTGTTTTCGAATCGAAATGTACAGGGCAGGACTTGCACGCCTGCAGCTGCATGTCCGCAGATGATTCATAGTCCACCATCAAGGGTGGTGAATACAAGGCCATTAACACCTTGTTGGCGCTGCGGAGGTGATCATCGTTTCCATTCATGCCGCTTCAAAGGATACGTTTGCAAGGGCTGTGGAACAATGGGACATCTCCAACGTAGGTGCAGGCGAGCTGCAAACCCTGTTAATCCTGCAAATCACCATGTTGCAGAGGAGGACAGATCCACAGTGGATCATGACGAACCAGAGCCTCAGACGGAGGAGGCAGAGGTATATGGGGTGCACACATTTATCACAAAGTGTCCCCCGAAAATGCTGAAGGTTGAATTAAATGGACTCCCGGTGTCCATGGAGCTGGACACGGGCGCAAGCCAGTCCATAATGAGCAAAAAGACTTTCGATAAATTGTGGTGCAGCAAGGCCTCAAGGCCAGTCCTGACTCCCATTCGTACTAAACTGAGAACGTACACAAAGGAACTGATTCCCGTAATCGGCAGTGCTACCGTAAAGGTCTCCTACAATGGAGCGGTGCACGAGTTACCACTCTGGATGATACCGGGCGATGGCCCCATGCTGTTCGGCAGGAGCTAGCTGGGAAAGATACACTGGAACTGGGATGACGTCCGAGCACTTTCGTCCGTCGACGACACCTCGTGCCCAGGTCCTAAATAAATTCCCCTCACTGTTCAAACCAGGCATCGGTAAGTTCCAAGGAGCAAAAGTGCAGATCCATTTGATTCCGGGGGCGCGACCCATCCATCACAAGGCAAGAGCGGTACCTTACATGATGAAAGTGTGGAGATCGAGCTGGACAGGCTGCAACGAGAGGGCATCATTTCGCCGATAGAATTCAATGAGTGGGCCAGTCCGATTGTTCCAGTCCTCAAGGGAGACAGCACCGTCAGAATCTGTGGTGATTACAAAGTAACTATCAATCATTTCTCATTGCAGGATCAATACCCGCTACCAAAAGCAGACGACCTATTTGCGACGCTGGTGGGAGGGAAAACATTCACGAAGTTGGACTTGACCTCGGCCTACTTGATGCAGGAGCTGGAGGAATCATCGAAAGGACTCACCTGCATCAACATGCACAAAGGTCTCTTCATTTACAACAGATGCCTGTTTGGGATTCGATCAGCCACGGCGATTTTCCACAGGAACATGGAAAGCTTGCTGAAATCGGTCCCGCGCACCATGGTCTTCCAAGACGACATCTTGGTTACAGGTCGGGACACCGTCAAACTCCTGCAGAACCTGGAGGAGGTTCTTAGTCAGCTTAATCATGTGGGGCTCAGGCTTAAACACTCGAAGTGCATTTTCCTGGCACCTGAAGTGGAGTTCCTGGCGAGAAGAATCACAACGGACGGCATCAGGCCCACCGATTCGAAGACGGAGGCAATCAAGAACGGACCGAGACCACAGAACGTGACGGAGCTGCGGTCGTTTCTAGGACTCCTGAACTATTTTGGTAACTTCTTACCGGGTCTTAGCACATTGTTAGAACCCCTGCACTCTTTACTGTGTAAAGGAGATGAATGGGTATGGGGTAAAAGCCAAGAAAATGCCTTTGAGAAAGCTAGGAAGCTGTTATGTTCAAACAAATTGCTTGTGTTGTATGATCCATGTAAGCGTTTGGTACTAGTATGTGATGCGTCGTCGTACGGGGTCGGATGTATATTGCAACAAGCTAATGAATTTGGGAAATTGCAACCAGTTGCATATGCATCCAGAAGTCTGTTTAAGGCTGAGATGGCCTATTCTGATCGAAAAAGAAGCGTTAGCATGTGTTTATGGGGTAAAGAAAATGCATCAATATCTGTTCGAGCTCAAATTTGAATTGGAAACCGACCATAAGCTGCTTATATCCCTCTCTTCTGAAAGTAACAGGATAAATACGAATACATCGGCCCGCAACCAGAGATGGACGTTCACCTTGTCCGCATACAACTACGCCATCCGCCACAGGCCAGGCACAGAAAACTGTGCCGATGCTCTCGGTAGGCTGCCATTGCCCACCACGGGTAGAGATGGCACAGCCCGCAGATTTAGTTATGGTAATGGAAGCATTCGAGAGTGAACAATCACCTGATACCGCCCGACAAATTAGAACCTGGACAAGCCAGGACCCCTTACTGTCCTTAGTAAAAAGCTGTGTGCTCCACGGGAGTTGGTCTAGTGTCCCGTTAGAGATGCAGGAAGAAATAAAGCCGTACCAGCAGCGCAGAGATGAAATGTCTATACAGGCAGACTCCCTCAAATGGGGTAATCAGGTAGTGGTGCCCAAAAAGGGCAGAGCCACCTTCATTAGTGATCTCCACAGCACCCACCCAGACATCGTAATGATGAAAGCGATAGCCAGATCCCACATGTGGTGGCCCGGTATCGATGCAGACTTAGATTCCTGCATGCACAAATGTAATACATGTTCACAGTTAAGCAATGCACCCAGGGAGGCGCCACTAAGTTTATGGTCCTGGCCTCCAAACCGTGGTTCAGGGTCCATGTCGACTATGCAGGCCCATTCTTGGAAAAAATGTTCTTAATGGTTGTAGATGCATACTCCAAATTTATTGAATGTGTGATGATGTCGACAAGCACGTCCGCTGCCACCATTGAAAGCCTACAGGGCCATGTTTGCCATGCACGGCCTGCTTGATGTCCTTGTATGTCCAATGGGCCGTGCTTTACCAGTGCCAAATTCAAGGAGTTCATGACCCACAATGGGATTAAACATGTCACATCTGCCATGTTTAAACCAGCGTCCAACAGTCAGGCAGAATGAGCAGTTCAAACAATCAAGCAGAGCTTGAAAAGGGTAAATGAAGGCTCACTGCAGACTTGCTTATCCTGGGTCCTGCTTAGTTACCGCACAAGACCCCACTCGCTCACTGGGGTCCCTCCCGCTGAACTCATGAAAAGGGCACTTAAGACAAGGCTCTCGTTAGTCCACCCTGATCTACACGAATAGGTAGAGAGCAGGCGGCTTCACCAGAATACATATCGTGATCGTGCAAATGTGTCACACGAAATTGAGATAAATGATCCTGTATTTGTGTTGAACTATGGACAACATCCCAAGTGGCTTCCTGGCACGGTTTTGGCCAAAGAGGGTGTTATGTATGGAGAAAGACTCAGACTGAACACTGTGTGCTCAAAGTAAAGTGTGACCGTAGTCTTTTATTGCAGGTCTCCAGAGTGCCTCTCCAACCTGTGAGGCCTCCTTAAAATCTGTGCTCCCAAGGGATTATGGGATCGCTTGGGACTCCAGGGGGTGAGCATTCTGGTGGCTGTGCAGAGCATAAACAAGTTTACATATATAACAACACTCCCTGCCAAAGTCAATAGTATAACTATTTACAATGTGAGTCGATCTGGGGCCCTTCTTGCCCTGGTTGATCATCTCTGTGTGAAAGCTGGTATTGGTGAGTCAATTGTTGGGCCCTCGCTGGGCTGCTGTGCAGCTGGCCTTGCTGGGCTGCCTAGTGTGGTGGGTCCTGCTTGGGCTGCTGTGGATGATGGGTTCTGCTTCATGGCCAACCGTGGTGCCGGTTGCCACTCGTGTGTGTGTGTGTGTGTGTGTGTGTGTGTGTGTGTTGGGGGGGTCCAAGAAGGTAGCGTCCACAGTGGGTTGCTCAGGATAGTCCGTGAATCTGAGTTTGATTTGGTCCAAGTGTTTCTGGTGAATGAGTCCGTTTGAAAGTTTGACCCGAAACACCCTGCTCCCCTCTTTGGCCACGACAGTGCCAGGAAGCCACTTGGGACCTTGTCCATAATTCCACAGTCCTTGCAAACGTACCCTTTGAAGTGGCAGGAATAGAAACTATGATCACCCTCGCAGCGCCAACAAGCTGTTAATGGCCTTGCATTCATCACCCTTGATGGTGGACTCTGAGACATCTGTGGACGTGCAGCTGCAGGCATGTGTGATCTGCACTGTACGTTGCAATTTGGAAACAACACCGTACTTGTAGCAGCACTTGTGTGCTGAGAGATTTGCTTAGTATTGTCACTGGTGGCAATAAACGCCTGAGCTATCACTATGGCCTTACTCAAGGTTGGGGTCTCTACAGTCAGAAGTTTGCAAAGTATGGTTTCGTGGCCAATGCCAAGTACGAAAAAGTTTCTGAGCAAGTGCTCCAAATGTCCTTCAAATTCGCAATGTCCTGCAAGGCGTCTTAGCTCGGCGACATAACTCGCCACTTCCTGGCCTTCAGACCTCTTGTAGGTGTAGAACTGGTATCTCGCCATCAGAACGCTTTCCTTCGGATTCAAATGCTCCCGGACAAGTGTACACAAATCATCGTACGATTTCTCCGTGGGTTTCGCTGGAGTAAGCAGATTTTTCATGGGGCCATACGTTGGTGCCCCACAGACGGTGAGGAGGATCGCCCTTTGTTTGGCAGCTTTCACTTCTCCATCTTGTTGGCTACGAAGTATTGGTCGAGTCACTCCACAAAGGTTTCCCAATCATCTCCCTCCGAGAATTTTTCCAGGATGCCTACTGTTCTCTGCATCTTTGGGTTTGTTATCTGCATTTTGTCGCCAGTTGTTATGTATGGAGAAAGAGTCAGACTGAACACTGAGCTGAAAGTAAAGTGTGACCGTAGTCTTTTGTTACAGGTCTCCAGAGTGCCTCTCCAATCTGTGAGGCCTCCTTAAATACCTGTGCTCCCAAGGGATTATGGGATCCCTTGGGACTCCTTGGGACTCCAGGGGGTGAGCCCTCTGGTGGTTGTATAGAGTATATACAAGTTTACATATATAACAGAGGGGAGTAGGATATTTGTGGTCAAACTCTCAAATGGACTCACCTGCAGGAAACACTTGGACCAAACCAAACTCAGAATTACGGACTATCCAGATCAACCCACAATAGACTCTATCTTTTTCGAGCCTCCAACACTCGAAACAGAACCTATCACCCCCAGCAAGGCCAGCTGTGCAACAGCCCAGCGAGGGCCCAACAAACGACTCACCATAACCAGCATTTGCACCGAGAGATCAACCAGGGAAAGGAAGACCCCAGATCTACTCACATTGTAAATAGTTACACTATTGACTTTGGGGGGTGGGGGGCGGGAGTGTTGTTATGTATGTAAACCTGTAAATACCATGTCTAACCACCAGAGGGTTTATCCCTTGGAGTCCCCAGGGGATCCCACAATCCCTTGGGAGCACCTGTATATAAGGAGGCTTCACAGGCTGGAGAGCTACTCTCAGATCTATAATAAAGGACTACGGTCACACCTTATTTTAAGCTTGCGGTATCTGGTCTGACTCTTTATTCAAGACATAACATTGGCCACATTGCATGTGTCTCTGTGGCTTTCGTTATATCACTTCTCGGCCTCGGTGTGGGTGTCACGCAGGGGGGTCATCAGCCAGGTGGCTAGGCCATATCGGTTGTCACCAAGCATCCAGCATTGTCCTTGTGGCTGATTCTTTAACAGCGCTCTCACAGAATGTGAGCCTCATCGAAGCTGGCTGGACATTTGGCATTCACTGCCATTATGATCTGGTTGTGGTCGACAACTAGTTGGACCTTCAGGGAGTGAAATCCTTTTTTGTTATGAAAAAGCTCTGGGTCCTGAGAAGGTGCCCGCATGCCGATGTGAGTGCACTGTTATTGCTCCCTGCACCCTGGGGAACTTAGCAATGCGGTAGAATGCTCCAGCCCTGTCAGTCTGAGCCTCCGTGGTCATGGGGAAGCTGATAAAGTCCATCCTTCGCACGTACAGGGCCTCTGTGACCTGTCTAATGCAGCGATGGGTGGCATGGTGAGACAGAGGGGAAATCTCAACCGCGGAGGCCCGAAAGGAACCGGACGCGTAGAAAGACAGTGCCGCGGTGACGTGACCGTGACCGTGACCTCGACCAACACTCATGTCCTGATGAGCTCACATATTTCATTGATCACCATCTTGTGGAAGCGCAGTCTCCGAAGGCAGGTGTGCTCGGACACGTCGAGGTAAGACCTCTTTTCCCTGTAAATGCGGGGTGTGTATGGTCTGGACCTCCTCCTCATTCTGGCACGTCTTAAATTGGGCACATGATGATATGCATCAGACATTGAGCCATTTGCATTCTGCAGCATCTGCGTATTAATCGATGCAGGCTGAGAAATGATTGGCCCCATTGCAATGAAAGTATAATAGCGATTGATCAGAAGCAATAATTTCCTCACTATAATACACCTAGAGTAAACCACCAATAGTCCAGGGTCCGAAAATATGTCTGTTGAGATGGTCACTTCACCTGAGAAGAACTCCAGAGTCAATCCAAACTGCCTCGAATTTGAAGCAGCCTTTTCAATGAAGCGACCTGCGATCTTAAAAATGGCGCCCACACCGCTGTGATTCGTTCAGAACAGTTCCACTTTTTCTGAGCGGTGTTTTGGACAAACGATTTTGTGGGCGAGATGTGTGCGAGGTGGTGAAAGTGACGCTAGGCGATCTCCTGGGCGTTAGTTTCGGCAAATGTGATCTTTACAATAAAAAAAAGTGGGCGGTCGGTATTATTAAATCTCACTGTTAATTACGTGTGGAAAGTAATGCTGGGCGATATTATGGACATTGGTTTCGCCCATTTTGATGATTCCGCCCCAAAAAAGTGGGCGGGCGGTATTATTTTTTCGCGGCGTTATGCACATGGGGAAAGTAACGCTCTCCGAAAAATGTGCATCAGTTTCCATTTTGTGGCTAAATGGGCAATATCTGGGTGTTATACGTCATTTCAGTGTTAAAATGGACGTTAAGTGGGCATTATGCATGCAAAGAAAGTGTAAAATATAGCCCCATGTGTTTTATGGCTCTCCCAGGAGGTGGGATAAGAAAGGGTGGAAACACACTGATACAGTAAGTAGTGGGATGAGTACATATGGACTTGATGGACCTGTCCTGAGTAACACAGCACAACATAATATAACATATGTGAGTTCCCTCACTAAAGTATATAGGCAGAGGTACACATCCCTGCATTTGACCAAGCAGCAGTGCCTATAAAGACATTACTTTCCAAAGAAAGCTGGCATAGGGTTATGTCATATGCTATAAACGAACCTATAGCCCACTTCAACCATTGGCACTGCTCTTGCTGTGGTTGTTACCCTTAACTTCTATGCGAAGAGTAATTCGATGCTACTACAGGGGACATTAGTAACATTACAACAACAACAACAACTTGCATTTATATAGTGTTTTTCATGTTCTGAAACATCCCAAGGTGCTTCACAGGGGTATTATGAGATAAAAAATGTGACACTAAGCCCCATAAGTAGAAATTAGCGCAAGTGACCAAAAGCTTGGTCAAAGAGGTATGTTTTAAGGAGCGTCTTGAAGGAGGAAAGTGAGGTAGAGAGTTTTAGGCAGAGAGTTCCAGAGCTTGGGGCCTAGGCAACAGAAGCCACAGTCACCAATGGTTGAGTGATTATAATCAGGGATGTTAAAGGGGGCAGAATTAGAGGAGCGCAGACATGTTGGTGGGGGTGGGGGTGGGGCTGGAGGAGATTAGAGATAGGGAGGGGGTGAGGCCATGGAGGGTTTTGGAAAATAAGGATGAGAATTTTGAAATCAAGGCATTGCTTAACCGGTAGCCAATGTAGGTCAGCGAGGACAGGGGTTATGGGTAAGCGGGACTTGGTGCAAGTTAGGACATGGGCAGCCAAGTTTTGGATCACATCTAGTCGACATAGGGTAGAATGTGGCAGGGCAGTGAGGAGTGCATTGGAATAGTCAAGACTAGAGGCAACAAAGGCATGGATTCGGCCATTGATATGGAGGTGGGTATACTCGGTCTTAGTTATGCTGCGGATATATGGTCGAAAGTTTATTTCAGGGTCAAATATGACACCAAGATTGCGAACAGTCTAATTCAGCCTCAACAGAAGTTGGGAAGAGGGATGGAGTTTGTGGCGGGGACTGAAAACAATGGCTTCGGTCTTCCCAATATTCAATTGGAGAAAATTTCTGTTCATCCATGTCAGACAGCAGTCTGATAATTTAGAGACTGTGGAGGGGTCGAGAGAAGTGATAGTGAGGTAGAGATGGGTGTCATCAGCGTACATGTGGAAACTGATGCTGTGTTTTCGGATGATGTCGCCAAGGGGCAACATGTCGATGAGAAATCGGAGGAGGCCAAGGATAGATCCTAGAGGTAATGATATAGGGGCGGGAAGAGAAGCCATTGCAGGTGATTCTCTGGCTATGATTAGATAAGAATGGAACCAAGCAAGTGCAGTCCCACTCAGCTGGATGACGGTGGAGAGGCATTGGAGAAGGATAAATTGGTCAACCGTGACAAAGACTGCAGACAAGTCAAGAAGGACAAGGAGGGATAGTTTGCCTTTGGCACAGTAACAAAGGATGTCATTTGTGACTTTGATGAGAGCCGTTTCGGTACTGTGGCAGGCCCGGGAACCTGATTGGAGGGATTCAAACATGGAATTGCGGGAAAGATGGGCACGGATTTGGGAGGCGACAACACGTACAAGGACTTTGGAGAGGAAAGGGAGGTTGGAGATGGGGCGGTAGTTTGCAAGGACGGAGGGGGTCAATGGTTATTTTTTTGAGGCGGGGGTGACAGCAGATTTGAGGGAGGGGGACAGTAACTGAGGAGAGAGAACCATTAACAATGTCAGCTAACATGGGAGCCAGAAAAGGAAGTTGGATGGTCAGCAAACAATATTAGCCAAACAATTGTGCACAGACAAATGAAGTAAGTCAGAAATAAATTGTCTGATAGAGCAAATAATTAAACCCTCTTCCTCTTGGACAGTTGGTGAGATCATGACAGGGTATTTTGATTTTAAAGAGTGGCAGAAGTCATAGATTGGACCCACATAGCCATCTGTGCTCTCTTGCTCAATGACACCACCTATGTTAGAAAGTTACATTGAATACAAAGGGAAGGATTCCACTCTCTTAATGTATTGCTCATATGTGACCAGCAGAACTGCACAGTGCAAATGAACACTCGCTTACCCTGCAGTCTTCCATGTGAGCACTCTTTGACCCAGAAAGACAGGTGTCTGGATGGTTTCTGAGAGATCAGAGCTACCCTCTGTAGTTATGGCTGATGATACCTGTATGGTTTTCCAGGTCATGAACTGAACACCAGCAATTAGGTCTATTTCTGCCTCCTTACACAGGCTACAGAGTATGAAGGCCTCCTTGAAGACAATGGGATTATAGCAAGAGGAGCAGTAGCAACAGATCAAAGACAAGAATTCATTGCCGACTGCAAGACGCATGTGTGTCGGTCTGAAATGGAAGATCATCTTTTGACTGCTACTTATGGCCGCTGTATTAATAGTTCTGTCTACATCTTCTCCCATAATTTATAGACTTTCTCTGTGCATCACATCAGCATAGTTCCTATTCATGCCACCTGATGAAAATAATTTCCAAACCTTGTCATCAAAAATATTTGCATGCACACTAGCTTTAGTGTAATCATTTTAATGTAAATGCATACTGTGTGTGTGCACCTAGTGATTCTTCCCACCATGATTCCCCATTGGTGCAGGTGTCTGGTGTGTGAACTTTTAAGCCTTGGTTTCTCTGAAGTGCTACCTAAATCGAAACAAAACTTTGCTTGACTACAAATCCCTTTTTGTGAATGCCTGTACTTTAAGTTGGGGCAGGCCTTTAAATCTTGCAGAGTTCCCAACCCCAATGGCTGAGCTGTGAATCGGAAGATTTCTTGATGGCTGAGGTTTGCCCCAAATATTTTAATTAAGGTGACCCTGGAAATCATAGTGAAGTCAGCCAACTTCACATTGAGCAGGCCTGAATTGCATTCCATCCCACTTCTGTTGGGATTTTGCCCCCAGCTAAAATTTCTTGACGGGATATAAAAAAAAGTAAAATGATGGAACTAGTGATACAGTATGTTAAAACAATGTTTCTTCACCCCTGGAACCTGGGTTTGAATCCAGTCCAGACTGATGGGAGGAGTTGGTGTTGTGTACGATTTACCTGCCATTTTAGTTTTGAGCAGTTCAACTTCTGCATTCAGTTTGTCTCGCTGAAGAGTAATAAGCTTGTTAACTTCTAACAGAGTGCTGTGCTCCTGTTTCATCTGATAAAATTGCTTCAGGAGAATGTCATTCTAAAAAAATAAATACATTTGTAAATAAAGAGCTGATGAGACAAACATCCCTGAATTTCATGCTCTTATATACTAAGAAAGCAGAAAAATTGTCTTTTTTTGTCCAAGAGTGGCATATTCGTCCAATGCATAGTGTCTTAACATACCTTAGACTTCTGAATGCTTGCTGCCAAAAAGGCTCTTTTCAAAGCATACGTGAAGCTATTGATTTAGAAATGTAATTCCTAATAACGATTCCATGCATTGAAGAATACAGCTAGACAGTTCATTGTATTTTCTCAGTTTTCATCTCCAACAGTGCCACTTGATATCATGCAAGTTTTTTTTGTAAGCACTGTAAATAAAAATTTCACCTTAAGCTTGCAGTGTATAGGGATTCATTCATTCTCTCTAATACTGTAAAATAGATTCCAATCAACCATACACTCACTCTTCATCTATTGAATGCTCTGTTGCAATTTTCAACATGTTTAGGTTTTCCCTCACTAGGTTCTGCATTAGAAGGTTTTCTATCAAAAGGTTTGTGTTCTCTATCCACATAGCATCTATCAAATGTTCTTCCACAGTTGTACTGTGTGGTTTTAATTTACCATTCTCTCCACTGGGTTTGAGGAGTGGGATGTGTGAAACATTATCATGAAGCCTCAGACCTCCAGGTATGGGAGAGGAAGAGGTAGAATTACACAGAATTTACAGCACAGGAACAGACCATTCGGCTTAACTGGTTCATACCGGTGTTTATGCTCCACACAAGCTTCCTTCCACTCCGTTTTATCTCACACTATCAGCATATACTTCTATTTCTTTTTTTCCTGATGTATTTATCTAGCTTTGCTTTAAATGCATCTATACTATTCATCTTAACTACACCTTGTGGTAATGCGTTTCCACATTCTAACTAATTTCTGGGTAAAGAGGTTCCTCCTGAATTTCCTGTTGGATTTATTGGTGACTATCTTAGATTTATGGACTCCCAGTAAGTGGAAACATTTTCTCTAGATCTACCCTATCAACCCCTTTAATAAGTAAAACAAAGACCAAATTAATAAACTGGAAAAAAGCTTATTTTAAGGGGATAAGAATGGAACTAGATTTGATTCCTGGGATGAGTGGGTTGTCCTAGGAGAGATATTGAGTAGATTGGCCTATACGCTCTGGAGTTTAGAAGAATAAGAGATGATCTCATTGAAACATATAAGATTATGAGGGAGATTGACAGGGTCGGAGCTGAGAGGTTATTTCCCCTGGCTGGAGAGCCTAGAACGAGAGGGGCATAGTCTCAGAATAAAGGGTCAGCCATTTAAGACTGAGATGAGGAGAAATTTATTTGCTTCGAGGGTTGTGAGTCTTTGGAATTCTCCAACCCAAAGGACTAACCCAAAAGGCTGCTGAATCATTGAGCATATTCAAGGCTGAGATAGATAGATTTTTGTACTCTAGAGGAAATCAAGGGATATGATCGGGCAGGAAAGTGGAGTTGAGGTTGAAGATTAGCCATGATCTTATTGAATGGCAGAGCAGGCTCGAGGGGCCGTACGGCCTACTCCTGCTGCTAATTCTTATGTTCTTAACTACGGAAAGTAAACTGGAAAAAATTCCTGACACACAGAAATAGAACAGCAGTGGGAAACATTTAAAACAGTGATCAAGAGAGTCCAGGAGAAATATATCCCACTAAAAAGCAAGAACAAATTAGCCAGTAATGACACACCATGGATGAATAAATAAATAAGGTTAAAAAGCAGTAAGGTCAAAATTGAAACTAAAGAAAAAGGCATACACTAAGTACATAGACAACAAAGGAGAGGGTGACAAATAGAAATATGAAAAGGTTTGGAAAGAAGTCAAAAAAAATTAGGACAGCAAAGAGAAACTATAAAATTAAATGATCAAGGAATATAAAAAAAGAAATAGTAAGGTATTCTGCAGACACATAAATAACAAAAAGAAAAAAATAGAATAGGGATAGGGCCACTAAGCGATACAAAAGCAAAATACTGCAGCTGCTGGACGTCTGAAATAAAAACAGAAAATACTGGAAACACTCAGCAGGTCAGGCAGCATCTGTTGAGAGGGAAACAGGTTTAACGTTTCAGGTCTGTGACACATGACAAACTTACAACAGGTAATACGTAATGGCAGAAATATTAAATAATTAATTTGCCTTGGTATTTACCAGGAAGTCTAACTTGGTGGACATGACATTAGAAGAAGAGATCAAAAAAGATATAAAGAATTTAAGATAGAAAGGGGGAGCTAATTGATCAACTAATCAAACTTAGAGTGGAAGAAACGCTTGGTCCGGATGGATTGCATCAGTGTTAGGGAAGAGATAGCAAAGGCACTATTACACTATAAGTTCATTAGAAAGGGGAATAATGCTAGAGGACTAGCAGTCAGCTAATGTGATTCCTATATATAAAAAGGAGGTAGAACAAGTCCAAGGAACTATAGACCAATTAGCTTAACGTGGCGGTAGGAAAGGTAATGGAATCTTTACTCAAAGATGTAATAGAAAAAATATCTAGAAACTGAAAATCTAATAAAGAGTAGTCAGCACGCAATCCAAAAGATAAGGTCATGCTTGAACAACCTCATTGAATTCTTTGAAGAACTAACAGAAAGAGTAGATAAGGGTAATGCAGTAGATGTAATATATTTGGATTTCCAAAAAATCTTCAATGAAGTACCACATAGTAGACTCATGACTAAGATCAGAACATGTGGGGGCTTAAATTGGATAGCCCCTAAAAACCGGCACAGGGATCGTGATGCATGACTAGCCCACACCAACTTTGTGCTGTCTGCATCCAGCCAGCGCTAACCATGCTGTTCATTAGCTGGATGCATCAACAAGGTGCCAATATCGTGAGAGGCTAGCACCACTTAAAGCTAGTCTGATCTGCTTAAAGATAGCCTCCACCTCTTAAAGGGGAAGTGCATCATGGCTGGAGCAGATGCTGAGAGTCATGATTGAAGAGATTCTGAACTGGGAAAAGAGTGAGGAGTCGCACAACAGGGGAGAGAATGGCCTCTAAGGTTTTCGGAAGTTGCATTGGAGGTCTTGGTAGAGAAGGTGGAAAAGAGGAGAGATGTCCTGTATCCACCGGGGGAAGGGAAGCCCTCCAAACGGTGCTGGCCATTATTGAGACTGCCATTGCTGAGGCCAAGGCCAACGGCGGGGCTGAAACCATAGAAGATGATGGTATCCTCATACCTAATCCTCCTTCTCACATCCCAGTTCCCCCTCATCACATACACTCTTCTGATTTACAAGTGCAGAGGGTATAAGCATGCACCTCTTACTCTCCCGCCGCCCCCCACCCTTCACTGCACCATAACCTTACTCTTGTGCCTTATTCCTTTTAGATACCCAAGAGGTGGAAGCTGGTCAGGCAGTGGAGGAATACCAAAAAGGGAGTGTGATGATGAGACACAGCACCATCATTTGATTTCACACTTGCAGCCACCAGCTCAGATACTGACACTGCGTGTATCTTCGAGGATAGCTTAGAGATGGGTTTTGTAGGTGGTAAGACACCGGGCACAAGTGGGATCCAGGCTGGGCATGGGGTAAGGATAGCGTAGGCGCCAGCTCGCCGGAGGGTGAGGTCGCAAACGGGTTCTGCCTACAGAAGAACACCATTGGGGTATGCACAACAAAATGCTTGGTGCATTGGCAGGCCTGTCAGAAAGCTTGTGGTCAATGTCAAGGAGCATGGAGGAGTCCAGCACCAACTTGGCACAGGGGTTTGCACAGAGCTTGGAGCCCATCCTTTCCAACAGGGAAGTGGTGGCCAACTCCCTTCGCACACTTGTAGACCCAACCATGATGCAGCATCTGATGGTCAATGTTGCAGCTTCCATTGCAGCACAAGCAGAAGTCACCCAACATCTGACTGCTGCAGTGGAAGCTTAGTCTGCTGTCATGCCCTGCCTTGTACAGTCCTGCCTGCTGAAGACATTATTTTAAGCACAGTACTTGCCAATGAGCTTCGATTCTGTGAAGATATCTGTTTCGTGTTGTCACTTATGGATGTGAGTGTTTTACTTTTGATAACCTGGGTGAAGATCCAAGGGCTACATGGCTAGTCGGTTGGGTTACTTTTTCAATCTCTATTTTCATTGCACTTCAATGGGAGAAGTGCTCTGATTTTGTGATTCACACTTGAATGACATAGCCCTGTAGATTAATATAGAAAATATTAAATATGGAATTTTATGGGAGGAGACTATGGGTTCAATTTTCCCCAATTATCTGCGCTATTTGTTTTTGGCGTGCACCATTTTTTTTGGAGTAAATTAAAATCTCCAAGTTTACCCAAAGTTTCTGTGCTAGCGTAATTCACTTAGGTAGGATTTTTTTAGGCTACAATTTTTTTTTTACCTCATTGGGGGCGTAACCTGCGCTATTTCTGGCCATTTAAGCAAGTTTGGCCAACTCCGATTTACTCCAATTTTTCTCAAGACAGAAAAACCTTCTGGGCAGTTAACAAAATCTGCATAGGTAGGAGAATCAGCGCAGAAGATCCAGTTCCACGGCTGGGACAGCAGCAGTAGAGAGGGAGAGAGAGTGGAAAGGAGAGAGGGGGGAGAGGAGAGAGGAGAGGGGATTGGGTGGGGGGGGGGAGAGGGGGTGGGAGGCTTTTTGGCCAGGATTAGCAGTGGCACTGGGATGAGGGCGATCTCTTGGCCAGGGATTGCAGTGGCACCTGGCATCTGACACTGGGAGGAGGGAGGCCTTTTGGCCAGGGTTAGGAGCGGCAATCGGCACTGGAAGGGGGGATAGACTTTTGGCATAAACTTTTTAATAATTTCATGCTGGCAAGCTGCTGCAATGTGCAAGGTGCTTGTGTAGGTTGCTGTGAGCTGGCCAGAATGTCTTGTATGTTTCACTTTCCAGCCTCAGCCCGCAGTGTGCCCCTCGTTATCCTGGCAACCTGATCTTTTTGGCACTGACCTTAGACTCCACCCCCAAAGCTAAAGGACAGGCTAGACGGCATCAAAATCAAAATTCAAATGGGGAAAGTTTGATTTTTTTGGCGTAATTGGGTTCCAAAAAACGGGCGTAACTCTTCAAGTACGCAAAAAAACGGCATTGGGGAAAATTGAGCCCCATAAATGCAGGTTGATCCAGATCGTGGGCATTTTGGTAGAATTTATCTAAAACCAAGCTTTGCTGCTTTGGGTTCAGACTTGGACATGGATTTTAGGTAGCAGAGCTGGGCTTTGATTTGTTGAAGGTTGGTGGATGGAACAGTTCTTTACTGGTTCTGGATTAGTTTGCATTTCATGAAACCTGTTCATTTTGAATCAGTCTTTGTAACAAAACAGTTAAATCATGCCAATGTGTATAATTAGATATTACTTATGCAATAATCTTTCTTCCGATCATTCCTGTTTTATGTACCTTATTTCCTGGCCCTTCAACCCATTTACTGAACTCGTTTACAAATCATAACTGCTCACTTCCACAGTTCTGCTTTAGACAAGAGACCAGGTAAACAAGTCACAATGTAATTGTCAGTTTGAAAACCTTTCTTCATTGGCAGCTTTTGTATTAGTCTTGCTTTATTTGGGATTTTGGGAGACTGGTATCCATGAACTAGGTCTGGGCTAAATCCTGTTTTACACAAGTCAAGGAGTCTGCCACCAGGGTAAGAGAGCTGCATTTAGTAATGCAAATGCCAAGAGACATTACATGGATGTCAATCTCCTGGAATCCAAATTAAAACAAGGCCAACATAAAAGCAGCTGTTTACTCATCATCCCACCTACTGGCTCAAGAACAGTACACCCAATATAAAATTTATACACCTATAGGATTACGTGTATTCTACTGAAGGCTTTGAGGTATTCTTGAATTCAGTTACTGTCACTTTCTTGGCTGGTTAATTGTAAACAATCACAGACCCAACTCTCAGTTGAATTTATCAGCCTGGCAGACTAGGTTTTTTCAGCTTTTTGGCAAGCTACCCAACCAAACCAGGCTACCCGACCTGTGATAGGAGAGTAATATGTCACAGGGAAGAGGTAAACTGATATTACCTTTATGGCTGTCCATTATACGCTAGACTTTCCACTCAGATCGCTCGGGCCCAAAAAATGGGCGATGTTCCAGCCTTGGTGATGTGTCAGCCTTCAGCCTTCATGATAACTGGAACATCGCCCATTTTTGAGATCGCGACTTTCGGCTCAGCAATAGCCCAGTGATGTGAAATGGGCCCAGCAATACGAAACAGGCATCAGCAATGTGGAAGGCAAAGCTTCCCTAGCAACGGCCTTCTGCGCATGCATTTTTTTTTAGTAAACAGGTTTTCCCACGTTTCAGAGGAATGGGGTCATCCACACATGCGCAGAAGGCAAAGGGAGGGGGAGGGAGAGAGAGCGCGAGAGAGAGAGAGAGAGAGAGAGAGGAAGGAGAGTAGAGACTTGTGGAGTAGAGATAAAAGAAGATAGATAAAAGTACATACAAATATATTTGTAAAAATGTCATCCTCTGCTGAAAGTCACCATGATTTGGAGGCGGGGAGGAAAAGGGATAAGCCCTTTTCAGATGAAGTGAACGAGGCCCTAGTCAGCGAGGTGCACTTGAGGTGGGCCCAATTAACCCGGGGTGGGCATGAGAAACCCCCACCTTGGGCCTACAGAAAGATTTGGAGCAAGATCGCGGACGTGGTCTCCTCGGCATCCCATGAGGTGAGGGGGTCTGACTCGTGCCAGAAGCGCTGGAACAGCCTGGTTGCTTCGGCAAGAATAAGTATAGATTTTCTATTGCAATGATGCAAATTGTAATTATAATTATAAATCTCCTGGATTGAATTTAAGCTTGTTATTCTTACATATATTACATATACTCCCTTAAAAAGGCTTAGCCCTTTTCCTCCCTCCTCCAAATCATGGTGACTTTCATCAGAGCATGACATTTTTACAAATATATTTGTATGTACTTTTATCTACCTTATCTCTACTCCACAAGTCACTATTGGCCTTCCTTCCTCTCTCTCTCTCTCTCTCCCTCCTCCTCCTCCCTTTGCCTTCTGCGCATGTGTGGATGACTCCATACCTCCGAAATGCGGGAAAACCTGTTTACCCCCCAAAAAAACATAGAAACATAGAAACATAGAAAATAGGTGCAGGAGTAGGCCATTTGGCCCTTCTAGCCTGCACCGCCATTCAATGAGCTCATGACTGAACATGCAACTTCAGTACCCCATTCCTGCTTTCTCACCATACCCCTTGATTCCCCTAGTAGTAAGGACTTCATCCAACTCCTTTTTGAATATATTTAGTGAATTGGCCTCAACAACTTTCTGTGGTAGAGAATTCCACAGGTTCACCACTCTCTGGGTGAAGAAATTCCTCCTCATCTCGGTCCTAAATGGCTTCCCCCTTATCCTTAGACTGTGTCCCCTGGTTCTGGACTTCCCCAACATTGGGAACATTTTTCCTGCATCTAACCTGTCTAACCCCGTCAGAATTTTAAACGTTTCTATGAGGTCCCCTCTCATTCTTCTGAACTCCAGTGAATACAAGCCCAGTTGATCCAGTCTTTCTTGATAGGTCAGTCCCGCCATCCCGGGAATCAGTCTGGTGAACCTTCGCTGCACTCCCTCAATAGCAAGAATGTCCTTCCTCAGGTTAGGAGATCAAAACTGTACACAATACTCCAGGTGTGGCCTCACCAAGGCCCTGTACAACTGTAGCAACATCTCCCTGCCCCTGTACTCAAATCCCCTCGCTATGAAGGCCAACATGCCATTTGCTTTCTTAACCGCCTGCTGTACCTGCATGCCAACCTTCAATGACTGATGTACCATGACACCCAGGTCTCGTTGCACCTCCCCTTTTCCTAATCTGTCACCATTCAGATAATAGTCTGTCTCTCTGTTTTTACCACCAAAGTGGATAACCTCACATTTATCCACATTATATTTCATCTGCCATGCATTTGCCCACTCACCTAACCTATCCAAGTCACTCTGCAGCCTCATAGCATCCTCCTCGCAGCTCACACTGCCACCCAACTTAGTGTCATCCGCAAATTTGGAGATACTACATTTAATCCCCTCATCTAAATCATTAATGTACAGTGTAAACAGCTGGGGCCCCAGCACAAAACCTTGCGGTACCCCACTAGTCACTGCCTGCCATTCTGAAAAGTCCCCATTTACTCCTACTCTTTGCTTCCTGTCTGACAACCAGTTCTCAATCCATGTCAGCACACTACCCCCAATCCCATGTGCTTTAACTTTGCACATTAATCTCTTGTGTGGGACCTTGTCAAAAGCCTTCTGAAAGTCCAAATATACCACATCAACTGGTTCTCCCTTGTCCACTCTACTGGAAACATCCTCAAAAAATTCCAGAAGATTTGTCAAACATGATTTCCCTTTCACAAATCCATGCTGACTTGGACCTATCATATCACCTCTTTCCAAATGCACTGCTATGACATCCTTAATAATTGATTCCATCATTTTACCCACTACCGATGTCAGGCTGACCGGACTATAATTCCCTGTTTTCTCTCTCCCTCCTTTTTTAAAAAGTGGAGTTACATTGGCTACCCTCCACTCCATAGGAACTGATCCAGAGTCAATGGAATGTTGGAAAATGACTGTCAATGCATCCACTATTTCCAAGGCCACCTCCTTAAGTACTCTGGGATGCAGTCCATCAGGCCCTGGGGATTTATCGGCCTTCAATCCCATCAATTTCCCCAACACAATTTCCCGACTAATAAGGATTTCCCTCAGTTCCTCCTCCTTACTAGACCCTCCGACCCCTTTTATATCCGGAAGGTTGTTTGTGTCCTCCTCAGTGAATACCGAACCAAAGTACTTGTTCAATTGGTCCGCCATTTCTTTGTTCCCCGTTATGACTTCCCCTGATTCTGACTGCAGGGGACCTACGTTTGTCTTTACTAACCTTTTTCTCTTTACATATCTATAGAAACTTTTGCAATCCGTCTTAATGTTCCCTGCAAGCTTCTTCTCGTACTCCATTTTCCCTGCCCTAATCAAACCCTTTGTCCTCCTCTGCTGAGTTCTAAATTTCTCCCAGTCCCCGGGTTCGCTGCTATTTCTGGCCAATTTGTATGCCACTTCCTTGGGCCGCGCAGAGGGCCGTTGCGAGGGAAGCATTGCCTTCCACATCGCTGAGGCCCGTTTTGTATTGCTCCTTCACGGCAACCGAGCCAAAGGTGGGCAGCGGAAACGTTACAAGGACACCTTAAAGCCTTCCTGGTAAAGTGCAACATCACCACTGATACCTGGGAGTGCCTGGCCGAAGACTGCCCTAGGTGGAGAAAGTGCATCAGGGAGGGCATTGAGCTCTTCGAATGTCAACGCCGAGAGCGTGAAGAGGTCAAGCGCAGGCAGCGGAAGGAGCGTGCGGCAAACCAGTCCCACCCATCCCTTCCCTCGGCGAATGTCTGTCCCACTTGTTAAAGAGTCTGTGGCTCTTGTATTGGACTGTTCAGCCACCAAAGAACTCACTTCAGGAGTGGAAGCAAGTCTTCCTCAATTCCGAGGGACTGCCTATGATGATGGATGATGATGATGACCCAGCATGGACTGAGGGAGAGCTGCCCTTGCTCACTGTCTGCCCTGGGATTCTTTGGGACATTAGCTCCTTTCATTGGAAAGTTCAATGGAGATTGTAGTCAAGAGAGACGTTTGTGTCAAGCATTAGATCCTAAACACGATCTTGATTATAACCATGCATCAAACCCTATTAGCATATAACGTTGGAAACTGTTGTCTTTCCATGATAGTACCTAGTCAATTAGCTTATGCCATGCTCTTGTCATGTTTGCAGAGGAAGATATCTAAGAATCGGGCAGAGCGGAGGTGGACCCGCACAGCTAATGCAGCTCACCGAGTTGGAACGCGCTGCGGCACTGGTCGGCAGCCACACTCGGTCGGCCACCCATGGTGAGGTAGAGCCCTCCCTTGCATCACGTGAGTAATACGTCAAGCAGTGTTAAAATAATGTAAGGTCATTTAATTATAATATACGAATGATGTCATGTTATACATGCAGCTATCCTGATTCCCATGCAGCCTCTGAGCTATTCGCAAGTTGACAAGAGATAAGAGCAGGAGCAGGCGATCTGGCCATCTGTCCCCTTCTCTGTCGGCTCTCCATAAACATTCACTCCCTTATCATTGTCTTTCTCCAACTGATCCAGCCTCCGGAGCTCTCTGGGTCACTGAATTTCAACTTGGATTTACCACCATATGTACCACCATGTGATGCAATGTTACGTAACGTCTCTTGGTCTCTATTTATTGTAGTAGTGCTGGTCCTCCTTCGTATGCCAGCGCAACTCAGCGCAAGAATGTGTATCCTTCTGTTTTAATAAGCTCAATTGTGTTTTGAAGGTCCACCAACATCCATGTGCAGCGAGGCACGACCGGAACCCCTCCCCCTCCAGCAGCAGATGGTCCTCACCATGGGAGGGGAGGAGGAAGAGAGCACAGACCATGAGGAGGAGGAGGAATATATGGAAACAGAGGAGGATGCCCCTACCATCCCCATGCCTGATGTACCTGTGGGACCTGCAGCCACAACGTCTGTTTCGATGGAAGAGGTAGCGGGACCAAGTGGCGTGCAGCCGGTGACGCCAAGGTGTTTAGTGCACACGCCGACCCCACGGAGGTCGGGTCAACGAGGTCAACACACGCCTTCTCTGGCTGATTGAATCGAAGGCTTGACCAGACTGTGCGAGGAGAGTGTCGTGATTAGTCACGAGCATCTCCAGGCATTTGTGGAATTCACGAGGGACATCTCCCTGGCATGTGCTCGCAATTCGGAGGATATGCAGCAGATGATCCGGGAGATGCGTGCGACGACTACCTCCGTTGATGCCTTGCGGCAATAGTGGCGGGACACGGTATTGAACCCCAAGGTGCCGTCATCCAACATACCACCAGCACCAGCACACAAGCGAGTCAGGAGGAAGACGACTCGGAAGGCAATTCCCTCGCTTTGTCTTTCCCTCCAACACCCCTACAACAGCCGATCGTGCCATCATCACCCCCACCATGACAGGATGTCTTGCTGTTGCCCGTTACACGCCAGCTTCATCTCGGTACCCGGGTGGGTGAGTGGGGCTAGGACATGGGGGAGTACAGGACCTGGAGGGAAACGTGGCCGCAGGTAGGGAGGGGAATGCTTTATCGTTTTTATATGTTGATATTGTTCATTGTTTATTGTTGTTTTTATTGTTATTTCACTGTTGGGGTGTGAGTTGAAGTGTGGATTGGGGGGGGGGGGGCGGGGTGTGGTGGGTGGGTGGTTGGGTGATATTTTAAAATAAATTTTGTTAATTTAATTAAAAAAACATTTATTTCACTTTACAATTGTTGTGCAGTTTCTTCTAATAATGTAAGTTAAGGTAAAACTATCAACTGTTGTAAAACAATAGCCAGGCCAGACCAGGCAAATATGAAACATAACTCAACACAAACACAACTGTTGTCTTTCTGTAACCGTAACTGTATCTGTAACTGTCACCAATGTAAATTCATCAAAGCATTCATTTATGAGCTGGTGACGCAACTGTTTCGCAGCGCGTAACTCCCATGGAGTTTTTGCAGTCTTGCGGGTGGGGGGGCGGGGGAGGGTGGGAGGGGGAAGGAAGGACCATGGATTCATCGCCAGGCTGATTGTCCTCCCCGAGGTCCTCACCAGCCTCCTCCTCCTCCTTCTCATCTGCCTCTTCTGCCTCCACTCTCTCCTGAGGTGGACCGGCAGCCCCATCTGGCAATTGTTGTCCTCTCCTTATAGCTAGGTCATGCAACATGCAGCACACCACAAGGGAAGTTTATAAAGTCCATCCTACGAGCGAAAAGGGCTTCAGTCACCTGTCAAATGGAGCAGTATGTAGCGTGCTGAGAGATATCACAGATGTCGCCAGCTGAAGCCTGAAAGGAGCCAGATGTGTAGAAGGATAGTGTCATGTATTCAACTGTCATTGTAATCCATGTATAAACTGATCTAAGTTGTACACCGTGAGAACACTGACCACTAGGTGGTGAACTTGTGGGAGACACTCCTAACCTGGACTTTCAGGTATAAAAGGGGAAGCTCCACCCACCTTCATCAGTTCAGTGCTGGAGTAAAGGTTACTGGTCACAGAGTGACCTTCTCTCAAGTATGGGCCTCGTGTGCATTTGTACTATATAGTAAGGACATATCATTGGCGACGAGAAACTGGGATTTAAACCACGCGAGCATGGCCACTAGCAGCACAGATGAGAGGTACTGTGTTGGTGATGATTGGGACGATTTTATTGAGAGACTACAGCAAAGTTTTGTCACTAAGGAATGGCTGGGACAGGATTCGGCCGACAAACGCAGGGCTCATCTCCTGACGATTTGTGGATCCAGGACTTACTCCCTGATGAAGGCCCTTCTAGCGCCAGAGAAGCCAGCGGACAAGACTTTTGAAGAGCTCAGTAAGTTGATCGGGGAACACTTTAAACCGGCAAGCAGCATGCACATGGCGAGACACTGGTTTTACACGCACCGGCGGCGAGAAGGGCAAAGCGTTCCAGACTTCGTGGCAGACCTCCAGCGACTGACGAGCCTATGTAAGTTCCCAGATGCATGCAGAGCGGAGATGCTGCGAGACTTTTTTATTGAGGGCATCGAGCACGCTGGGGTTTTCAGGAAACTGATTGAGACCAAAGACTTGACCCTGGAAACAGCGGCTTTGATGGCCCAGACATTCATCTCAGGGGAGGAAGAGACCAGAATGATGTTTGACAAAAATCTTGGTTTCAATGCAGCAAAGGGACAGGGAGTCAACATTGTTAACGCGGCACACAGTTCTCCAGGTAGACAAGGGCAATCGGACATGCCCGAGCATGTAGTCCAAAGGGGGAATTCAACAGAGACAATGGCAAGCTGAATGGCGATTCATGCCATCGCAAGGGACAATGCGGCCAATAATGGGGCCATCAACACCTGTCAATGGTGCATTTAAGGACAGTTACAGAGACAGTCAGAGACGATCGACTGGTAATGGACCTTTTGTTTCCAACAACGGCTCATGTTGGAGGTGTGGAGGCAAACGCATAGCCAGAGCTTGTAGTTATCAGCAATATACTCACAGAAATTGCAATGTCAGCGGTCACTTGGCGCGTATGTGCAGGAAGCCTTCAGCCAGGTTGATGTACGAGGAGGACGGACCCAATGTAAGCCCTACGAGGCCAAATGGACACTGGGGGAAATCGCTGGAAGCTGAAGTTCAGCGAGTTCTTGTGGAGCTCATATACAGTTCATACACCAGGACGCCACCGATAATGATGAAAGTGCTCCTCAATGGCATCCCAGTATCAATGGAGCTAGACATGGGGGCCAGCCAGTCCCTGATGAGTATCAAACAGTTCGATAAGTTGTGGGCATCCAAGGCCAGGAGGCCAAAATTATTGCCGATTGACGCACAGCCTCGGACATATACAAAGGAGATCATTCCGGTGCTAGGCAGCGCCACGGTAGTCGTGACCCACAAAGATTCGGAGAACAGATTGCCGCTCTGGATTGCCCCAGGGGACGGTCCCGCACTGCTGGGGAGGAGTTGGCTTGCTGTCATGATCTGGAAATGGGGCGATGTCAATGCCATTTCTTCTGTGGAGCGAATATCATGCTCACAGGTCCTGGACAAATTTTCCTCACTATTTCAACCCGGCATTGGCACTTTCATGGGGACCAAGTTAGTGATTCACATAAACCCAGACGCCAAGCCTGTACACTACAAGGCCAGAGCGGTGCTGTACGTGATGCGGGAAAATATAGAAGGCGAATTGGACCGCCTGCTGAGGGAAGGCATCATCTTGCCAGTCGAATTCAGTGACTGGGCGAGCCCGATTGTGCTGGTGCTCAAGGCGGATGGGTCGGTCAGGATATGTGATGATTACAAGGCCACCATCAATCGGGTGTCACTCCAAGACCAGTACCTGCTACCGAGAGCGGAGGACCTCTTTGCGACGCTATCCGGTGGCAAACTTTTTTCAAAATTGGACCTGACCTCAGCTTACATGACCTAGGAGCTGGCGAGTGAGTCGAAGAAGCTGACCACCATCACGACACACAAGGGGTTGTTTCAGTACAACAGATGTCCGTTCGGGATTCGCTCGGCCGCCGCGATCGTTCAACCAAACATGAAAAGTCTCCTCAAGTCGATTCCAAGGACAGTGGTTTTTCAAGACGACATCCTCATCACGGGTTGTGATACTGAAGAACACCTCCACAAACTGGAGGAGGTGCTACACAGACTGGACCGGGTAGGTCTGCGACTGAAAAAGGCGAAGTGCGTCTTCCTAGCTCCAGAGGTAGAATTCCTGGGGATGAGGGTAGCAGCAGACGGGATCAGACCTACTGCGTCCAAAACGGAAGCGATCCAGAGAGCACCCAGATCCCGTAACACGACAGAGCTGCGTTCATTCCTGGGGCTCCTGAACTATTTTGGTAACTTTCTTCCCAAATTGAGCACGCTGTTAGAGCCGCTACATGTGCTCCTACGCAAAGGTCGCAAATGGGTCTGGGGGGATAGCCAGGAAAGGGCTTTTGATAGAGCACGCAATTTGTTATGCTCCAACAATCTGTTAACGCTATATGACCCATGTAAGAAACTTGATTTAAAGTGCGATGCATCGTTCTATGGGGTCGGGTGTGTGTTGCAGCATGTTAATACCAAGGGTCAGTTACAGCCGGTAGCTTATGCCTCCAGAATTTTGTCCCATGTAGGAAGGGGCTACGGGATGGTAGAAAAGGAAGCACTTGCATGTGTATATGCAGTAAAAAAATGCACCAGTACCTGTTTGCAGGAAATTTGAGCTGGAGTCAGATCACAAACCCCTTACGTACCTTTTGGCCGAAAACAAGGCCATAAATGCAAATGCGTTGGCCGCAAACAGAAGTGGGCACTCACATTAGCCGCCTATGACTATACCATTCGGCACAGACCCGGCACTGAAAACTGCACTCAGCGGCTCCTACTAGCCACCACCGAGGGGGCAACCGAGCATGCTGCCGAGATGGTCATGGTTGTTGAAGCTTTCGAAAGCGAAGGCTCACCCGTGACAGCCCGTCAGAGCAAAGTCTGGACTGACAGAGACCCGCTACTGTCTTTAGTCAAGAAATATGTCCTGAATGGAGACTGGGCAGCCACGTACAGGGCATGCCCTGAGGAATTTAAACCATTTCACAGGTGCAAGGATGAACTCTCGATTCAGGCTGATTGCCTACTATGGGGGAACCGAGTAGTCATGCCCCAGATGGGCAGAGAGGCATTCATCTGAGAACTCCACAAGGAGCACCCGGGTATTGTCATGATGAAGGCAATTGCCAGGTCACACGTTTGGTGGCCAGGGATAGATGCAGACCTGGAACTTTGTGTTCGCAGGTGCAACACGTGTGCCCCACTTAGCCCCTGGTCCTGGCCTGCCAAGCCATGGTCACGCATCCATGTGGACTACGCAGGTCGTTTCATGGGAAAAATGTTTTTGGTTGTAGTAGACACCTACTCCAAATAGATCGAGTGTGACTTCTCAATTCAAGCACATCCTCTGCCACGGTAGAAAGTCTACGGACAATGTTCGCCGCCCTTGGTCTACCGGACGTCTTGGTCAGCGACAATGGCCCGTGCTTTACAAGCATTGAGTTCCAGGACTTCATGGCAGGAAATGGTATCAACCATGTCAGAACGTTCAAGCCGGCCTCAAACGGCCAGGCGGAACGAGCAGTGCAGATAATCAAACAGGGGATGCTCAGAATCCAAGGGGGTTCCCTACAAAGCCGCTATGTGGTCGGGATCTGTTGGCCAATAGATCCCGACCACACTCGCTCACAGGGGTTCCACCCGCAGAGGTGCTAATGAAAAGGACGCTCAAAACCAGGTTATCCCTCATACACCCCACCCTGAAAGAAATTGTTGAGAGCAGGCGCCGGTCACAATATGACTACCATGACGGGAATGCGAGGGCACGATGTATTGATGTCAATGACCCTGTCTTTGTCCTCAACTACGCTGCAGGGCCCAAATGGCTCGCAGGCACTGTGATTGCCAAAGAGGGGAATAGGATTCTGGTAGTTAAACTTACCAATGGACAAATCTGTCGTAAACACGTGGATCAAACAAAAAGGAGGTTCAGCAACCCCAAAGAAGCAGAGGAAGAACACGATGTAGAGTTCACTGCATCACAGGTCACTCTGAACTCTCCTCCTTCCACAAAATGGACTCCTGACCTTCTCAATGCCTGCCCCCAGCCAGACCGAACACCCGAACCAAGTGGAGGAGAGCCCAGTCACTGTGGGCAGTCCGGACAGGCCTGAGGCACCGCAAACAGCAGACACTCAGGCCAGCGCCCAACAACCAGAACCCCAACTCAGGCGCTCCACAAGGGAGCGTAAAGCACCAGAGAGACATAACCTGTGATCCCAATAAGACTTTGGGGGGGGAGGTGACGTCATGTATTCAACTGTCATTGTAATCCATGTATAAACTGACCTAAGTTGTACACCGTGAGAACACTGACCACTAGGTGGTGAACTTGTGGGAGACACTCCTAACCTGGACTTTCAGGTATAAAAGGGAAAGCTCCACCCACCCTCATCAGTTCAGTGCTGGAATAAAGGTTACTGGTCACAGAGTGACCTTCTCTCAAATATGGGCCTCGTGTGTATTTGTACTGTATAGTAAGGACATATCAGATAGTGTACAGTAACCTTTACCTCAACGGGCAGTGCGGTCCTCATGGTGCTGGTAGGCTGCAGATCCCCCTTGTTGAGCTGGCAAAACTCATCGATGACCTCCTTTTGGAAGCGCAGCCTCCTAAGGCACGTGTTATCAGACAAGTTGAGGTAAGATTTCTTTTCCCTGTAAGTTCGTCGGCTGTACGTTCTCCTCCTCAGTTATTAGTCTTTCACCTCTTCGATTGGGCCCTTCACTGAACCCTTCACTAAACCCAACTTCAGACACCAGCATGTGAGCATTTACAAGTAATGGCTGAGGTCACTCTGAACTCTCCTCCTTCCACAAAATGGACTCCTGACCTTCTCAATGCCTGCCCCCAGCCAGGCCTTGAAGCTCTTATCATCTCACCGAAGGGCACTGCTCAGCGCCAAGCTTATGGTCCGCATCTCGCTGTAGGCAATTAGGCTCAGACAGCAGTGCCTGGTCACCAGTCGTCTTGGACCCCCTTGCCACTGGACCAAGACCTTGCTCAGCTAAGCCCATGTGGTAGCCAGTGTGCAACCCCACATTAAAAGAACTCATGCACAGGCATCTTCCACCCTTCCATATGAAGTTCGAGACCTGGCATGTCAGGACCCTCATAGACAACTCCAACAGCGACAGGCCGAATGCCGCACCGCTGTAGTTGCCCGGGAACTTAGACGCTACGATGTCGACATCGCCGCCCTAAGGGAGACCTGGCGGGCAGGGGAAGGCCAGCTCAAGGAACAAGATGGAGGTTACACCACCTTCTGAAAAGACAAACCAGAGGAAGAACGCCGCCTCCACAGGGTCTGTTTCGCTATCAAGAACGAGCTGGTTGACTGCCTCAGATACTCCCCCTGCGGAATTAGCAAACGTCTCGTGACTCTCCGACTCACACTATCCCTGAACCAGTGCACCACAGTCATCAGTGCGTCCGCCCCAACATTCGATGCAACAGATAAGACCAAAGAGGGTTTTTAACTCCAGCCTCTCAAAATCCTTGTCCCATGTCCCTATGGACGACAAGCTGATCCTCCTCGGCGACTTCAGCGCCAGGGTCGGCAAGGACACAGGCCTCTGGGGAGGCGTGATCGGCAGAGAAGGGCGTAGGGAAAACCAACTCCAGCGGTACCTTGCTCCTGACAGAATGCCTAGAACACAACCTTGTCATCACTAACACCTTGTTCCGCCAGAGGGACAATTATAAGGCATCGTGGCAACACCCTCGCTCCAAACACTGGCACCTGCTCGACTATGTCATCGTTCGCGCCAGGGATCGCAAGGATGTGCGCATCACCCGCGCCATGACAGGAGCTGACCACCGCCTAATCCGTTCCATCATCAACATCAATATAGCCCCAAAGCGGCGACGGCAGCATAAGCAGTGCCGCAAAAAAATCAACGCCGGGGCGTTCAAAGACCCAGCTTAAGAGAGCCCGATGCAGCCAGTGCCTCACTGCTAACCTGACGACCCTCGATGACCCCGAGACGCAGAATGCCCACAGCGCTTAGTCTGCCCTCTAGGCCACCATAACCAGTGCCTGTGAAAAGATGCTCAGTCACTCAACCAGGAAACGCCAGGACTGGTTTGATGAGAATGACCAGGAGATCCAAGAGCTAATAAATCGCAAGCGCAAAGCATTTCTGAACCTAAAACAACAAGCCAACTCTGGAGCAGCAAAGCAGCTTTACAGACGGCTTAAGGCCGAGGTCCAACAAAAAACCCGCGACCTAAAGAATAGATGGTGGGTGGAGAAAGCACAACAGATTCAGCAACTGGCCGACAGCCACGATGTGTGAGGATTCTTCATTATAGTCAAGGCCACCTATGGTCCAAGCACCCAAGGCCCCAACCCACTGCTGGCCAAGAAAGGGGATACACTCATCAAGGACACCGAGGCAGCCAGAACCTGCTGGAAGGAGCACTTCGAAGATCTCCTTAACCGAGACTCTGCCTTTGACTCGAGTGTCCTCTACTCCATCCCGCAGCATGCTACCCGCCACCATCTGAGCAAAACCCCAGCCGTGCACAAAGTAGAAAAGGCCATCCGCCAGCTCAAGAACAAGGCAACAGGAGCGGATGGAATCCCCGCTGAGACACTAAAGTATGGCGGAGAGGCACTATTGGCACGAATGCATGACCTCATCTCTCTCATCTGGAAGGAGAGCAGCATGCCGGGATATCTCAGAAATGCAGTAATCGTGACAATCTTTAAAAAAGGGGACATCCTTTTGCGGCAACTGCAGAGGAATCTCCCTGTTATCAGCTACTGGGAAAGTCGTCGCTAGAAGCCTCCTTAATCGTCTTCTCCCTGTGGCTAAGGAGCTCCTCCCGGAGCCACTGTGCGGATTTTGTCCACTATGGGGTACAACGGACATGATCTTTACGGCGCGACAGCTGCAAGAAATATGCAAGGAACAGCACCAACCCTTGTACATGGTCTTCTTTGACCTTACAAAGGCCTTTGACACTGTCAACCGCGAGAGACTATGGAGCGTCCTCCTCCGTTTTGGCTGCTCCCAAAAGTTTATCATCATCCTCTGCCTGCTCCATGATGACATGCAAACCTGACCAACGGATCCATCACAGACCCTTCCACGTCCGGACAGAGTTCAAGCAGGGCTACGTCATCACGCCAACCCTCTTCTCGATCTCTCGATTTTCCTCACTGCAATGCTCCACCTCACACGCAACAAGCTCCCCGCTGGAATGGAACTAAACTACAGAATCAGTGGAAACCTGTTGAACCTTCGTTGTCCCCAGGCCAGATCCAAGACCATCCCAACCTCTGTCGTCGAACTACAGTATGCGGACGATGCTTGCATCTGCGCACGTTCAGAGACTAAACTCCAAGCCATAGTCAATATCTTCACTGAGGCATACGAAAGCATGGGCCTTACACTAAACATCTGTAAGACAAAGGTCCTCTACCAACCTGACCCCGCCACACAGCACTGCCCCCCAGTCATCAAGATCCACGGCGCGACCCTGGACAACGTGGACCACTTTCCATACCTCGGGAGCCTATTATCAGCAACGGCAGACATCGACGACGAGGTTCAACACCGCTTCCAGTGCGCCAGCGCAGCCTTCAGCCGCCTGAGGAAGAGAGAGTGTTCGAAGATCAGACCCTCAAATCTGCCACCAAGCTCTTGGTCTACAGGGCTGTAGTGATACCTGCCCTCCTGTATGGCTCAGAGACGTGGACCATATACAGTAGACACCTTAAATCGCTGGAGAAATACCACCAACGATGTCTCCGCAAGATCCTGCAAATCCCCTGGGAGGACAGGTGCACCAACGTTAGCGTCCTTGATCAGGCCAACATCCCCAGCATCGAAGAACTGACCACACTCGACCAGCTCCGTTGGGCAGGCCACATTGTTTGCATGCTCAACACAAAACTCCCAAAGCAAGCAAGCCCCAGGTGGGCAGAGGAAATGTTTCAAGGACAGACTCAAAGCCTCCTTGATAAAGTGCAACATCCCCACCGACATCTGGGAGTCCCTGGCCCAAGACCATCCAAAGTGGAGGAAGAGCATCCAGGAGGGTGCTGAGCATCTCGAGTTTCGTCGCCGAGAGCATGTAGAAAACAAGCGTAGGCAGCGGAAGGAGCGTGCAGCAAACCAATCCCACCCACCCTTTCCTTCAACGACTGTCTGTCCCACCTGTGACAGAGACTGTAATTCCCGTATTGGACTGTTCAAGCTCATGGCCCAGATTTACCTGCAACGACGAGATCGGCGATGTACATTGTAAATTTCAACATCTTATGTACTGATCTCGCCATTGATAACTTACTCTGTATTTTCCTACATTTCTAATTAGAATGTGCTGAAGCAAACATGGCAGTGAATAAGTGGCACAACCAATGGCCAATACATTGATCCTGCCATTAATGGTGTAATTTCTTTGTCATGGTGGTGAAATGCAACTGCTAATGACTCCTGCCAGTTTGATGTAACATAGGAATTGCTTTTTCCAAATTTTGTTGAAGTTTTAAAAGTTCTGTTTCTGTAAAACAAAGTATAGATGCGTCCATAAAATGGACCCTTATTTTAGTTGATTGTGGTCTGGTTGAGCAGTTTCTTTAATTATCTCAAATATCCACAGATACAGGCCCCATTATATCTAGTAAATGACCTTTGTACTAAAATAAAAATAAATATGAATATAATGTGAGTGGATCAATGAGTAACTTAAAGGCTCTTAAATAACTCACAAATTATAAGCCCTTTGTTTAAGCAACCTCCTCACTTCCTCCGACTTCCTCCGACTTTCGAAATGGCGTTTGTAGTGTCGAGTTCTGAGGAATGCCAGGTAAAAGCAACTTTTCTCCAGTGATGTCCAGCGATCTTTTTGGCGAGCGAAAGTTGCGCTTGGCATTGTATGGGCGATCACCTTGGTGATGTGACACGAAAGTTGGGCCGGCAAATTTCCGGCGATGTTCCAGCCCAACTTTCTACTTTTTAAGCGAAATGGCGATAGCCTGCCTTTTTGGGCGATATATGGGCACTAGCCCAGCGATGTCAAGTGGAAAGTCTAGCCCTAGGCCTTATCTTTAAATTCCATGTACTTCTTCTAGATCAAAGATATTATTATGTGAACTCAC
Organism: Pristiophorus japonicus; assembly: GCF_044704955.1. Taxonomy (NCBI): domain Eukaryota; kingdom Metazoa; phylum Chordata; class Chondrichthyes; family Pristiophoridae; genus Pristiophorus; species Pristiophorus japonicus. The sequence goes on from NC_091989.1 coordinate 119,993,268, forward strand.
ATGGATCCCAATTATGGGGTTTTTTTTGTACGATATATGGAACATTTTTTGTTCCAATCAAGCATAGACCTGAGAAATCAGCTGTGGTTCAGTGGGTAGCACACTCTCCTCTGAATCGGAAGGTTGTGGGTTCAAGTCCCACTCCAGGAGCTTGACCACATAAATCTAGACTGACACTCCAGTGCAGTGCTGAGGGAGCACTGAATTGTTGGTGGTGCCATTGTTCAGATGAGATGTTAAACCGAGGCCCTGTCTGCTCTCTCAGGTGGACGTAAAATATCCCATGGCAGTATTTCGAAGGAGAGCAGGGGAGTTATTCCTGGCCAAAACAGATTATCTGGTCATTATTACATTGCTGTTTGTGGGAGTTTGCTGTGCGCAAGTTGGCTGCTGCGTTTCTCACATTACAACAATGACTACATTTCAAAAGTACTTAATTGGTTGTAAAGCACTTTGAGTCGTCCGGTGGTCGTGAAAGGCGCTATATAAATAAAAGTCTTTCTTTTCTTTCTGATTCCATTCCTTTGTTGCAGAGATAACATACCTATGTTGGTGCTACTTTCTATTCCTGCTCTTATTCTAATCTGGAGGAATTAATTGACTGTGATTTCCATTTTCACCAGGCGTAACCTTCACCGTTCAGAAGAAGCGCCACACCTAAAACATTAACATATCTTTCTCTTTCAGATGTTATCTGACCTGCTCTGCATTTTCCGTTTTTATATTAAACAAAATCTAATTTGGGCTGATCAGCAAACTACACAGAAGGGAGCACCAGGTATTTTTATTTCAAACCAAAACATAAATAATAAATTAATCTCTTCCAAACAGTCACTAATTAATGACTAACTAATGAAACTGGGGAATGCAAACCTTTGAAATGTGTTTTTGTTAGAAGGTTGTTAATTACAGTGAAAACAGCAGTTTTCTTCTGTTCTTTTTAGAAGATGAATTTCACCCGCTTGCAAGAGTTTGAATTAAACTGATGTAAGAAAATGCAGTAAATTCTGATTCAATCAAAATGCTCTAAATTGGCTTCCAAAACTTGATCAAGTTCTTAGTGAACATAAGCCCTCAACAAAAAGCAACTGGGAAATTAACAATCAAATCAGAATCTGATGTTATAGAAGTATAGGGCCCAAGTTTCCACACGATAAAAAACGGGTGCCTCTCCGAGCTGAGCGCCCGTTTGTCGCGCCTAAAACGGCGCCGGAAAAAAAACTTGCGATTCTGGAGAGCCCTGCAGCTCCTTTTCTGTTTGGCGCGGCGCCCAGGGGGGCGGAGCCTTCACTCGCGCCAATTTTGTAAGTGGGAGGGGGCGGGTACTATTTAAATTAGTTTTTTTCCTGCCGGCAACCCTGCGTGTGCGCATTGGAGCGTTCGTCCATGCGCAGTGTGAAGGAAACATTGGCACTCGGCAATTTTTGTAGTTCTTTGTAGCTGTTTAATTTTTGAACATTTTTTTAATAAAAGCACATTGCCATCAGCACATCAGCACTGAGGCTTCCTGCAGCCTTCTCACTGTCTCCTTCCCACCCGCCGTCTGGAATGGCTTCCTCCCCCCCCGCCCGCTGCAGTCGGGCCCGCCCGCCGTCGGGAACGTCTTCCTTCCCTTCCCCCTCC